>NC_071611.1:42657449-43349761 GCF_024509145.1 Vidua macroura
TCCTCTCTACTGCATTAGGCAAGTGATCTTCATCAACGATCTCCTGCATCATAAGAATGGTGTATTAAAGTGTTCTATTACAGATTTCAGTTTGCCACCCTGCAGACTGTGACCACAGCCCTGCAGACTCTGATCACACATGGGTCAAACAATCCTGCACTGGCAACACTGCAGGTGCCTGGCAAAGGGTGAGAGCCGAGGCAAGAAGGTAGAACATCCCCACATTACCTCGCTTCAGTCACCTGCACATCTTTGTCAGAAACATCAGATGCCTGAGGAGCTCAGCTGGGTGACAGCCTTTGCCCCAACCCAAATCAGTCGTGCCCAACACTTTGTACAGCCACAACGTGCAGAGAATTTCAACCTCAAAACTGCCCCTTCACCTGCATCAGCAGCACCATCAGACAAACAGCACAGCCAGCAGCTACTCTCAGGTGGTAACTGCCCCTCTAAACTGACCTCAACCAAAATCCTCTCTGCAACCTGACACCAATGACCTCCAGGAGTGTTACCAGAACAAAAAATCACCTTTGGGTGGGGTCCAGTGGTGGGTCCCGTAGGATGTCTGAAGCAGGAGGTACTCGATGCTGTCAGTGACCTTAGAGGATGGTGCTGGCTGCAGCCTCCTGTAGATGATCAAGCCACAAGCTCTCACAGCCATTCCCCTCTGCCAACTGCACCAGGAGCTGCAGAACAGCACAAAACACAGGGCTCAAACAGACCTGCTGTATTTAGCCGGTGAACACATCTCAGCACAATAAAAAAGTTGTCCACCCCTTTGAAGTTACTACAGAATTAATTTGTATATTATTAGCTACCTTTGAATTACAAAAAAATTTCCTTTGCTATTGAGAAGCATGAAAAATTACCTGCATGCCATGCCTTTGCTGCTCATAAATTATAAACCATATTGCAGGGAGGGAAAAAAATTACAAAACAAAAGGAAAGCCATAGATTAATACTCTGAAACTTTTCCACCACAGAACTCCAAAAGCTCTGTGCAGAGGTAATACCTCACCATTACTGGAACTGGCATATGGAAATAATTGCTCTGGACAGTTTCCCTGGAGCACAGGACTCCTCAGGATATCAGGAGCAAAGCTGAGAAAAGGAATGACAAAGGACAGGCTCTCTGCTGTCTCACCTAGACATAGGAAACCTCATACAAAACTAAAAGTTTCTTAGCACGTGTGTTAAACACTGATTTGATGTAAACAATAAGGAACACACCTTTTAAGTGATAAATATTGTCAGCAGTAAGCTATGCGGCCAGCATGAGTAGTTCTATAGAGAAAAAGAAGCAATGGACATGAGTAATCCATTCTACAAATTTGGCCGATTCCCAGTTCTGGGCAAAGCTTTGCATTCTGACAGAGACGCATAGTCCAGTAAATAACTTTATAGAACAACGCATTTTCCTGGGACGCCAAGAGCGGCATCGTGACACCTCCAGCTTCCAACACGAGAAACCACAACACGAAGCCCTTCGCCATCAACCACGTCCGTGGACGACGCTCAGCTCTTTTGCTTAACCACTTCAACCACTTCCTTTAGTTCCTGCCTAGTTCCTTTAGCTCAGCTGCAACAAGGACAGCATCCCCACTCCGGCCCCCACAGCCCCGGGGCCAGCCCGAGGAACCAGCACCACCTCCCGTGCGCGCCTGGAAGGACAAAGACAAATCCCAGCGGGGACCCTCCGCCGGCGCCTGGCACCACGCGGCTCCGCTGCCCTGGCCTCTCCTCGCCGCCCGCAGAGGGTCGCGCCCGTGCCCAGGGATGGGGACACTGGCATGTGTCACTCCCACAGCGGCCATTATGGACCCCTGCCCTCACCTCCACTTCCGGATCCGGCAGCGGGTGGGAACCAGCGCATGATTGGCGTCAGCCGGAACCAATCGCAGAGGCAGCGGCGAGGGCGATAGCCACTCCCTTCTCCTCCCTCCCTCCAGCCTCCCCTTGGGCCCCGCCCCATACCCGAGAAGGCCTCGGATTGGCCTCTCGCCGCCGGGAAGTGCCCTACCCGCCCCTCTCCCCTCTCTCTATTGGCTGGCTGTGCGCGCGAGGCTGCGCGCGGGCGTTTGAAGAGGGAAAAGCGTTGTTGCCATGGAGACGCGGCTTAATGGCCGCCGCCGAGCGGCGCCGCCGCGGCCGGTGAGTGAGGGGGGATCCCAGCCCTGAGGGGACAGGTTCAGCTGGGTCAGGGAGGGTTCTAGGGACATCGCCCTGACCGGCCCCACCGGGCTCTGGACGGGGAAAAGCCGTGGTGGGACAGCTCCGGGAAGGATGAGACATGTCCCCCCTTCAGACACGCGGTGCAAGTCCGGACGCGTGGCGGTTTGTTTAACTGCATTTTTATAATTATAAAATACTTTTCAATTATGTATTTTATATATTTTACAGATAGCACATAGTTTATATAACATGTAAAATATGTAAGTGCAATTAAAAATACATATTTACATACATTATGTAAAATATATAAAATACTTAAGTACTATTTAAAATACAGTGTTAATATATTTTATATAATATCTATGAAATATATTTTTTATGTTTTATATTTTAAAACATAAATAAAACTTTTAAATTGTTAAAAAGACCATGAGGGACATTTGGTTGATCCTGCTGGGAGGCTGAGCTCAGGCACAGATTTCAAATAATTGGCACCCTGACATAACTCCTGGGTTATTTTCTCGGCATGTGGTTGAATATTGAACACTTCCAATATTCAGTATCCCAATATTGGAGACTTCCCCTTCTCCATGCAGCTGTTCCTGGCAGCTGTCAAGATCAGCTGCAGAATGGGGCCTATTCTCCTGAGGTCACCAGGCTAAAATTAGTATAGAAAGAGGAATAAAATATTCTGAAATACTTTTTGGGGAAACAAAAAAAAAAAATCAAATATTCATTTGTTTATCAGCCAGTTTTAATGACATTAATTAGTGTGGATAGAGCAATACAATACTCTGAAATGCTATCTGGGGAAACAAGAAATCCCCAATATTTAGTTGTTTGTAAGGCGGTTTTAATGCCGTTAATTGTTTTAGTAACTTCTTCAAGGTATGTCAGTGGCAAGGGAAACTCCTGTTTCTTGTTGCTGCAAGCATTAGACCTGTTTCAAGCTCCAGCTGTAAAATAGCATTAAAACCATTTAGCATGAAAACCATTCCCTCCTCTCCTGTTACTTTTGCTGTACTGAAGCTAAGTAAGTGGCTGTCTGTTGTCAGTATCTGGCTTCAAAACAGCTGAACACTTGTTCCAAGGAGCAGTGGAATATTTAATGCTGTGTTGTTTACGTGCAGGGTAGAGGAATCCTATGATCTTCCAAAGGGATCTGCTGCAACGTCAATCACAGTTTCACAGATCCCTACCTGTTGCATTAAACTAAAATTCTGTGCTCGTTTTACAATACAGATTATCTCTTGTTGTGGAGCTTGTCTTAAAAAAGTGCAGCTGCAGCCTGACCCTGTTCTTCACAGGAGTGCCCTAATTCCCAAGGAATGGGGTCAGAATTATTAAAGGTAAAGCATTTTGTGTGGTGCTCTGGGAAAGCAAATTAGCCATTCACTTCTGGAGGGTTAAATCAGATTTGGCTTTGGATCACCTTAAAAGTAAGAGCTTAATGTTCAAATGAATAAGGAATGAAGATGGGTGTGTAGTGACACGAATTAATACCTTTCCCTTTTCGCTATTCGTTCTTTGCTTCTGTATTTCAAGAAACCTGCAAATTCTTTGGCATGAGCAGAACCTGTGCTGAAGTGCTGAAGTCTTTTTTGCAGTAAAATGGTTGCAAGTAACGAGTACAGTGTGCTGCTGTAGTTGCTATCAGGAGAAAGCACCCACCTGCTACACACATTTCCAATCTTTTAAAGCTCTGAAGTTTTATTTTTATAATGTACTTGTAGAGCACCTTATAAAAAAGTTAAAAGAAAACAAGGTGGTGTTTATGTTTTGTATGCTGATTAACAATTTCTATGTTTATCAAATACCCTTGAAAAGCATGACTAATAAAATTATTTAATGATCATGCCAGGGTTTATGGTTCAGAGTGATAACCTTAGACTATATGCAGGACAAAATGTATAATTTGCAGTTGTAGCAGTCTCACGTAAGATTTCTTCACTTTATTTCCCTAATTTAAAGAATAGATGTAATGACACTTGTGTTTTCTCTCAGTGGTGACACTCAGGAAATCATCTAAATCTAAAATTGTCACTCTAAAATATCTAAAATTGTCAGGTCAATATGAGTGAGCTACAGTAGGAAAACTGTACATGTGAGGGTTACTCAAGTGAATGGGATGCTGAGATCTTTAATAAATCAGAAGTTAATACTGATCAAGGTATAGTGGTTCTAGGCTGCTTTATTCTTAAAATAATCTCTATGGGGCTTTTACATCATGTATTTTATACACAGTGATTGACAGCCACCAAGCACCTTTGAAGACCTTTCCTCCACCTTGAAAAGTGCATTGAGAAGGAAAAGATCTTTTGAAAGAGGTAATTAATAATTAAAAGCATTTTAAAATGGAGAGTCAGCTCCTAGAGTGTAATTTTGTTGTAAGTTAATTTCCTTCAGGACAGACAAATGTAACCACTGCTTTCTATTATTTACACTGACTTTTCTGTTTTTCATCAGCTTTATGACCTTTGAAAAACCTCTAATACTGAAGCTGAGGAAGAGTTCTCTGATGAACAAGCTGTGAGCTAATTCTGGCTCCCTTTTATGTATAATTCTAATGCTTTTTTACAACAAGCACTTACACATTACCAGCATCTGGAAGCCTTTTAAGATCTTTGTAAAATGTCTTGGCGCATAAGAAACAAGTTGTAGAGAAGTCATGTTTGCCACGTAGAGGTGTCAGGCTAGGTGCACGTGGAGAATTATACCTCCACACTCACCTGTTTCTCAAAATATGTTATACCCAACTATTTCAAGAAGTCCTAGTCTTTTATCTCAACCCTGTTTTCAGTGAAGCTACCCATATCTTTGTGGGGAACAAGACCTAGGTTTTACACTGAAGAATTGTATGCTTTTCTGCCCCATGACATATTATTCTCATGCATGAACAAACAAACAACTGAGGAAATGCTGGCTGTTACAAGACTAAAAGTCTTCTGCCTTTTTTTGCCAGAAGATGGCATTAACTATTTAGGATTCTTGAAAACCTCCTCTTAGTTTTCACAAAGCCAGTTTATTTTGGTGAATTATATATCTGTTAGGAAAATCATCTTCAGACACAAAGATCTATACAGGGTTGGATAAATTAAAGTATTCTTTCAATTAAGAGAAAGATATCCCTTTTTTTTAGAGCATCAGTGATGGAAAGGTGAGAAGAGTTTCACTGGGAATGGCAGTTTTCCCTGAGTTCTTTCATGCTTGAATGACACAAAATCTTTTAGCAATTGTCTACTCTCGAGTTTCAAAATGATCAGAAATGCTGATCTTCTCATTATGCCAAACCCTAATTTTTTTCTTTTCTGTGGTTAATTAATTTGTTACTCCTTTATTAGTGAACAACGTTTTTTCCCCTAGCTTGTGAAATTATTGTCCTGTTACTAAGGAGTCAGTGGAGTTATCCCTGAAACCACTTAGATCCAGTAAGATTTATTCTATCTGGGAAGGCAGATCTCAGGTCTCATTAAGAGACCAGGTCTCATTAAGAAACCATTTAGTTGCTTTCACATGACACAGAGCCTTAGCCAATTAGCCTATTAGAACTGCTTACATTGCTCTTATAGGTTCTGCGGTACCTACATTACTTGGATTTTCCTAATGCTGAGCATTCTTCTGACTTGTCACTCCATATAATGACAGCCTGCTATTTCTAGCTATTTAAATATATTTTGTTTCATTTTTAATTAGAACCTTGACCTTCAAATTTGTAATTCTCTTCCCTTGTCTGCTGTTCTTTTTTAAGAAAGTGTTCTCCACTGTTTTCCTTTTTATTCTTTTTTCTCTCTCCTGTGTTCACCATTATAATTTGAACAGAGGTTATCACTGAGTTAGGGTCTTTGGACACTCTGTATTTAATACAAGGATATATAAAGATGTAGGTGTAATCTAGGATACAGACAGAGAGAAGACAAAGTAAATTTATTGGATTAGTTTTGTCTTTAACAGATTCTCAACACTTTTGAGGTTGATGTCTTGGCCTTGAGTTCTAGCTGCTCCTTTCATCAAACAGAAAAAGTTTCCCATGACAGTGCATACAGAGAGTTGCACAGCACCTGTACTGGTGTAACAGTACAGATTTTACATATATATATATATATAAGGTTTTATATAAAGTTTTACATCTAAAGCTACCTTATGTAAGAAAGGGAATTTTTCCAAAATGTAATTCTTTAAATTAAGTCTCAGGTTCCTGTGTGTTTTAATATGTTAGAGAAGTTGGCAAGTAGTGAATGCTTGTGAAACCCTTGCACACATATAGTATTTAGTCTCCCTGACCTCTGGGTTTGCTGTCCTCTCTGTCAGTTTTGATTTCCCCCTCCCAGGATCTAGCAGGCTCAGCAGTGACTCTACCTCAGGATTCAGAATCACATTACCTACATATTAAATAAATTCACTTACAGGTGAATTTTTTGATCTTGGAGTTTTTTGTTGTTGAATCTCATAATTTTACCTAAAGCATGGACTCTAAGTCATTTTAGATATTCTCCACTGTACATTTTGGCCTCAGTAATATTTTACACAGTCAGCACTTTATATATTCATATTTATGATTTTATTATTATTAGTTCTTCAACATAATGTATTAATTAATAACATGGATTCAAATTTGGGGATGACCTTATTTTCTTCTGTAATGTCATTATAGAGAGCCTTGAAAATCCTCTCAAAGAATCTACCCTGAATTACAGGGAGGAAAACTTAAATAACTTGTTTTTGTTGAGTCTTACTGTGACCTCCAAACATGAGTTGGAGCAGTATTTTTTAAGGTCCTAGACTGAACAAAGATATGAGAAGGCAGTGGGCAACAAATACTTGAAGTGCTATCATTTTTGTGTTTTATGGAAGAAGTAAAAATATCTGCAGATATTAATTCATCAGGATACAAACAGCTGCACCATGCACTGCCACTAAGACATAAGTGAAGAAGTTGGGGTATTTGGGGCAGACTTCTCAGTGATTCATGTTTCTTTTTTGGGTTTCCCAAGAATGCAAGTATAGCATTCCAGTGGCATATATAGATTTAAAGAAATGCTGTCTTTCAGATTTTGTAGAATTGTTTTTTTGGTTTTTCTGTCAAGGAGACTCAGAAATTCTCATAGGATTCATGATATAAAAGGTACACAGCAAAACTACAACTTTGCTATAGTTCATCTGTTAGATGAATGGTCTTAATTAGGCAGCTTGAGGTGAGGACAAGTGCAATTTTTTCTCCTCTGGTTAGTTAACCAGGGGTAGCTGAACCATGTTAGACCACGTGCCTTGATATTAAATTGACTGTCTAAAATTAGTCATTTTACATTCTATAGCTTGAGGACAGGGTTTCTGTAGCTGTGGCATTCATCAAGTAGACATCAGGCATGTAGGAACTCTGTGGCAGTGAGTAATATTGCCTTGTGCATTTCTTACATGTTGTATATATGTATTGTATATAATTTGTATAATTTATATGTATTGTATATAATTTTAAATGATAGTTTCATGTATAAAATATTTGTTTCATGTTTTACTTTATTGTCATTACTGCTATTTTCTGTAGTGTTTGTCAGTCTATTGTGTGGTAAACTTGGAGTAAAACAAGCTTCTAGCCTAACTGCAAGTAATGGCATCAGGAAACATGCAGTTTCTTCATTAGTAACTTTGTCAGATGTGATGTTTCATATGATTCTAATGTTTATTTTGTTTGATTTCTTGTAGGCTCTAGGTTGAAGATGGCATCATGCCTTTATGAATGCCTTTGTGAAGCAGAACTTGAAAAATACTATCCCCACTTTGCTGCCTTTGGTCTTCAGACAGTTGATGAGCTTGCCAAAGTTTCCATGGAAGATTACACCAAACTGGGGGTCTATGATGTAAATGACCGCAAACGTCTTTTCCAGCTCATTAGAATAATCAAAATTGCGCAACAAGGCACTGCAGACTTAAGCAAGCAAGATTTTCAACCACATGGCCTTTTCATTCAGCCTCAGGTGACCAAGTCAGGACCCCGTAGACAGCTGCGTTTCGAGTCCTTCTGTGAAGAAAATGATGGAACAGTTAAAGACTCTGAATCTGAATTGCATCATTCACCGGATTTCAGTGTCAATGAAGAGGACAGTGTAGGGGAAATGCTGGGACACATTCCACCACATGATTCAGAGCCAATCAGATTAATTAGAACAGACCTAAATATTCCTGGATCAGGTACAAAAGATGACCTGAGCTGTCCAACAGTTTCTGATGATATTGCTCCTCTCCTGGGCGATTCTGAACTTCCTATTGTACAAAGAGTAACTCATATTTCAGGGTATAATTATGGACTACCTCATTCCTGTATCAGGTAATAATCACTCACCTTTATTTTGCTAATACTTCAGGTTAGTCATAATTGATTCTTTCTTAATTATGGAGCAGAATTTGTCTTCCTCACCTCCAAATAAGCAATCCAAGCACTACAGAGCAATGCAAAGTCTTACAGACAAGAGAGATATTAATAGGCATTTGCAACTCTCCGAGTCTTACAGAAGGAATCACCTGAATTTGACCAGCTGCTACTCACCAAGGTTATCTAAGAATAGTCTTTATTGTCTTTCAGGATTTAAGGCTTTGTTTTCTTGGTATTTGAGCCAATCTTTGTCTTTCCATGGGACTATTTTTTAAAACATTATTTTTCCAAAATACAGCATTGCCTGTCGTTAAATTTGTCAAGCTTTTCTTGGTGAAAAGGATACAGGCTGTGATGGCTATATTTGTTTATAAAGAAATTTCTGAACTGAAGCTTTAAAAGGAGACAGAATTAATACAGCTGGGAAGGGCTACAGACCTGGTGGTGAGAGGGATGCCTTGCAGCTGCTCCTTAGGCATGTAATCAGTAACTTCCATACTTTTCCCAGTGTTTGATACTGGAGGGGCTGGGGTTATCATGAACCACTAGTAAATCTACCCTGGCAACATTTTTAAAGTACCAAATATTTTTTTTCCTGATTCAGCAGCAGAGCACGTATGCGCATGTAATACCAGTATCTAGCTTGTTGCAATGCAGTCATGGTAGTTAATATGCAATGAAAATAGGTAGTTTTATGAAGTTAGGTCTGGTCTGGGAAGGCTGTGGAAGGTACAGGGAAAGATCCATGGAGTTGAGGTGTCAATTACAGCTCCCACCAAGACTGCACGTAGCCTGGAGGGATAGATGCTGCTGCCATGGTGGAAAAGTACTAAGGTGATGTAGTAAGTAGAGCACTTAAACTGTGAAAAGCAAGACAAAGGTTTATAACTCTCCTTGGCTGGAAAAAAAAAAAATCATTCCCATCTTGTGGAGAAGTGCACTAGCCTCCAATATATATTAATACCTAGGTGCATTCTCTGTCTCTCCTGGAAGATGAGCCAATGTGCAGCTAAAAGAACAGGATTTATAATATTGGCAAATTAAAAAATGATACATTATTAAACCTAATGGCTCAAGTAAAGGAGTTAAAGATTTTTAATCCTGCAATAAAGACGTGTTCTTCATTGTTCTCTCTTTCCTTGTTCTCTTCTTTTGTAAGCACATTCTTCTGTACCAAGCATTATGGCTCATCTCGTGGGCTTTCTGCATTCTCCTCCTGATATGCCTCAACTTAATTTTCTCGTGTTTGGAGAGTTGTGCATTTCAGGCAGGCTTGGAGCAGCATGAGCAAACTCAGGTTTGTGATTCCTGTTTTGCAAGTGCTTAACTGCTTCTCTGAATCCATCCATTCCCACGTCACCTTGTGATCTGACCACTGTGAAGGCTTATCTAATCTCATCTATGAGAAATATTGGAAAGCACAGACATGATTTCAGATAGCAGAAAGACAAAGAGCTCTTTTAATATGTTCAAATTTATTTTGAAGTTGCCCACAGCAAGTAACTTGATTTTGCAAAGACATAATTGTCCTTCTGACCTATTATTTAGTCAGATTTCTGACGATCTGTATCATCACTTTTGTTTGATTTTTTTTCTAGTAATGAAAAATTATTTTATTATAAAATAAAATTGATATTTTAAAAGAGTTAGTAAGAAACACAAACTTTGGGTTCAGCATATAGAATTAACATGCATTCTATTCCCATACAAAATATACTCAACAAAATGTACCTCTGTACTAGAGAAAATTTATTCCTTTTTTCTCATTAAGAGAGTCTCTAAAATTTCAGTTTTTCTTTTCTCTAAATATTGCAATCCTTTCTGCTTCAAGCTCTTAGAGCACAGCAGGCTCTTGCTGCAGGTCACCAGTTAGATCCTCTGGCACGAGAATTAAACTTCAGAATCTCTGATCATTTGTTGGACAACATTTGGTGCCTAGTGGTATGCATAAGCTCACATCAGCTTATGAAGCATCTTATTTCAAGTGTCATTGCCTTTCTTTTCCAACAAAAGAATTTTCCATCTAAATGCACAGCCTGATCCTGGACTGCATGGGAAAGCTGTACTAGAATTAAAGGGACTCTAGTGACAAGTAAAGATTGCTTGTGTGTGGTCTTCAAAGACATATCTTGAGATTTAAATCTGCATCTTATGTGCTTCTGGGGAATCATGGAGCACAACAGCAATGATATCAAAAGCCTGTGGATGTTAATGAGAGGTTGAGTTACTTGTGGGTTACAATTTGTTAGACAACTGTATATATGAGTTTTCAGTTGCTATGCTAAGAGATTTTGGCATCTGGACAGTGTGGCAGAAACACTGCTTTTGGGCAAGCTGGGGCCTGATTATTTGAAATGCAAATCCAGGCTGAAAATCGTTACTGATTTGGCTGAAGACAATTTGCAGAAGGGAGAGATATGTTGAAAATACTTTTGTTAATTCAAGCCTATTCCATTTACAAAATGCTGTACACAGCAGGTTAATCAATGAAACATGAAATTACCTCCTGTTTCTGAGTATCTGGAAGGGGACTAAAGTAAAATTGCTTAAACATAAGAGCACATTTCATAACCTTTTTTCATAAGACCATTTTGTTTATGATCTGAAACCACATAACCTTTTAATGAAAAAAGACCAAAGGGGAGACAAGGATGCGATCAGTATATATATATATATATATATATATATATATATATATATATATTTTTTTTTTTTTTTTTTTTTTTTTTTTTTTTTTTTTTTTTTTTTTTTTTTTTTTTTGAGCTGAACAGGAACATGGGGATACTATCTCATTTGCCAGTTTGAGTCATTTACTTGTAACCAGTTGGACAGTCTATAATGGGAAGAAAAAAGTCCAGCATGAGAGGAAAAGCAACTAAGTATTGTATATTTTCCTTTTCAAGATCTATTCATACTTTAATTACACATGATTAAGTGACTAATCATGAGTGCAAATAATTTCGGCAAGATTAAATTTCATTACATTAACTTAGATATTATGCCAGCTTCCATCTCATGTTTGTGTGCAACTGAAAATATGTCAATCCAGCAGCAAGTTCAGGAGTGTAGCTTTACAAACATAACTATTCCTTTAACAGAAGTGTACAGGAGGCATCAGTCTGTTTAGGAAAAAGCATCAGAAACTGCATCATGTAAAAATGAGGTGTGTTTTGGAGTTTTTTGATAGGCATTAACAAAAGAAAACATTCTGTGATAAATGTAACAAATTCAGGCATATTCTAGATGCTGTTGTAACCTGATTTTAAAATGTGGACCTCCATTATTGTTGTAGATCCAATACTTTCGACAAAGAGACTCCGTGGACAGAGAGTGAAAAAATCAGAGTGTGTGTCCGAAAACGTCCTCTCTGCCTGAGAGAGGAGAGACGTGGGGAGACTAATATAATCACAGTAAAAGATAAGGAAACCCTACTTCTCCATGAGAAGAAGGAGGCAGTTGATCTTACACAATACATTTTACAGGTAACATCCTCCATTGAAGGTTGTGCTTATGGGCTAGTCACTTGCATGGAAGGGTAAAGCTTATTGTGCCTGGAGTTTCCATGAGGGAAAACGGAAAAGGACTCTATTTCTTACACTGAAATAGGCTTTTGTTTTAGGTCAGAGTTGTCTGTATTTGAGTTGCTTTTGATTTATGCCAGACTGTGCCAGCAAACCTAAGCCCAGAATTTTAAGGTCTAGAAGTATGTCTCTTGCAACTTTCTTTGTATGTGGCAAAATAAACCCTCTGCTACATGCCATTGCTGCAGAAATACCTGCTGATGGCTTTCCAGGGTACTTCAGTGAGAAGTTCCCTTTCCACTGTTTAAGCACTGTGGGTCTGTTTCAATGAATCATACACACCCTCATCCCCTCCCTTCCATTTTTCTAAAATGCTTTTGAAAATTAAGTTCCCTTTTGTCTTTGTCTCTTAATCCCAAATACTTTCTGCTCTCATGTTTCAAATGCTCACTTGTGACTGACAGCACCAGGAGCAGAACTGATTTGTAGAGGCAGCAAGCTAGTCTTGCTCTCCTGAGTGTTATTTTTACAATCTGCGCCCTAGGAACAACTGTTCAAAGTATCTGGTAAAATTTCAGATATCTCTCACACCCAGTTCATGTGCCACCTTTTACAGTGGGACACATGCTGAATCATTTCCATAGACCCTGCTTTTTTGAGTCTGATCTGGAGTGTGGGAAGTTTTGATTTTCTTGCCCCCTCTTGAGTTCAGACAATGTAGCTTTGCTTAGGAACAGCTTGTTTCTTCTCTGGCACAAAACTTTTTAAGAACAGAGGCAATTAATCACAAGTAAGTCACAAGTGAAAACTAATTTTGAGAGAGACAAGAGTTGACTCTCAGTTCTTTTTACTGTTACAGTCTGACAGTACATCTGTAGGCTGATTCATTTCATGAATAGATTTTCTTTAATTAGCTTTTTTTTTCTTTCTTGTTAAAAGGCTCTGGTATGTTATGCTTCAGAATTATGGGAAATCGATGCATTTTTGTTTCCTTTTTTTTTCCCCCTACCCTGAATCTCTTGACTAGTGTGTTCCTACATGAGTTGTGCTGCATATTAAGTGTGCTAGATCACTCTCTACCTAATCCAAAGCCATGTGAAGTCACTGGAAAGACTTACGTTATTTCATTTTACTTTTGAATGGAATTGGAGGGGAAGTAAAACATATTCTCATGTAAATATTATCTTTGTTTTTCAGCATGTTTTTTATTTTGATGAAGTCTTTGAGGAGTCATGTACCAATCAGGATGTGTATATGAAGACAGCCTATCCTCTCATCCAGCATATTTTTAATGGGTAGGGCATCAGTGCTTATATTGGTTATTTTTTGTTTTGTTGTTTTCCAGTTTTTTGTGTATGCCTGAATTTTTCTTAATGCTTTTCATCTTTTGAAACGTACCTTCATTTCACATTTGCCACATGCCTTCCCCCTTTCAGAATATCTTTGATTGCAGTTTTTACAAAAATAAATCAGGAAAAACTTTCTTCACACTAGCTGACTAATCTCAGTTACAGAAGGTTAAATTGAACCTCAGTAGCAACAAAGTGACAGCATGATCAGCCTAGAATAAAGATGTGTCCCAGGATTTCTGAATTTTCATCTTCACTCTAACAAAGGCTCCTGTGTGGCAGAGCACACTCATCTGTAGAGAAATAATGTTACCTCTTTCCTGAGACTACTGAGAGATATTTTTACATGTATTTTTACAAACTGGGTCCTAGGAACAACTGTTCGGAGTATCTAGTAAAATTTCAGGTATCTCTCAGACCCAGTTCATGTGCCACCCTTTACTGTGGGACACATGCTGAATCATTTCCACAGACCCTGCTGTTGTACAGGTCACAAGGTAATAGAAATGATGAATAACCTTGTGATTTATCTTTATTGATTTATATTTGCTTAGAGGTTTAATTGTAATTACATACTTCCTGATCAATGGGAAATTTATGGTGGCTTTACATGAGACATCTTATTTCTATGCAAGGTTATATATATATTGAATATATACTTGAATATAATTACTTTTTTGAGTCTTTGAAGGAAAAGATTATGTATCCATGTTAAAAATTAACAAAATGTAGTACTCTGTTACTAAAAATCTCCAAGTGTCATCAAGAGAGACAGAGTACCATGATCTTGAGAAAAGGAAAGTGAGAAAGGAGAATGAGGCTTGCACCTTGCTGTGCGCAAGCAAGCAATAATCACTAAAGCCACAATTCACATTACCGCTAGTCCAGTAATGCCACCAGAAGAGATTATGCTATTTTTTACCTCAGCTTTCCCCTTACTTTTCCATCCCTCCTGCTGGCATTCATTTAATCTGACACCATAGTGAGGTCAATCTGCAATCTAAACTGGTAAGAAATTGTTCACTGTGATTACTGCAGGCCTACACTTTTACCTATTCCTCTGCCAGGAGTACTGAACCAGGTACAAAGTCTTTTTCTTAAGGGTGTCAGGGAAAGGAAAAGAAAGGAAGAGGGCCAGCACCTTGTGCCACATCAGATCTCCACAGGGTATACTTGGAAATCATTGTTAAGCATTCTGCAGTTTCCCAGAGAGGGTAGCAGACCAAACCTCTTTGCTAAGGGGCCACTATAGATATATACCAGCATTGCAGAATATTATTTAATAGATATTAATTAATCAGATGTGGCACTAAACACATACGCTGTCTTCACAGAGGCAATGCAATTTGTTTTGCATACGGGCAGACTGGTGCTGGCAAGACGTACACCATGATAGGGAATCACCGGAACCCAGGACTCTATGCCCTGGCTGCCCAGGACATCTTTAGGCACCTGGAAGCATCACCATCCAGGAAAGATCTTACTGTTCTGATCAGTTTTTATGAGATCTACTGCGGACAGCTTTATGACCTGCTAAATGGAAGGAAAAGGTATTTAAGTAAAAACATTATTTCCTACTAGCCTGCAGTTGTGAATCAGTTGGTTACTGTTTGGAAATCAGTTACTGTTTTCATGTGATTACATGTAACATACTAGCATTTATAGCAAATGTTACATATTTAATTAGGGTTGTTCACAGGAGATACTTAGGGTAGCAAGATCTGCAGGAGATACTGTGACATTGATAGGGACTCGTGGTTTGTTGTTTGGGGGAAAAATAAGGACTTCGATTTGAGATACAAACTCAGGCTCTTGCTTACACTGTAATAAGATAATAGCTGGACATCCATAGGTAGAGAAACAAGCTTCTTGTGGCCAAAAGTTCCTGTCTTAAAATCATAGAACATTTTGAGAAAGAACCTTAAAAATCATCTTGTTCCACCTCTGCTGCCCTGGGCAGGGACAACGTCCACTACAGCAGGTTGCTCAGAGCCCCATCCAACCTGGCCTTGAACATTTTTGGGCATGGGACATCCACAACTTCTTTGGATGGCCTGTCATGTGTCAACCATTGTGGAGTCCTTGTCTTTCCCTGATCAAGCATAAACTCTGGCTGTCCCTCCTGCTGTGCCTGTGGTGGGGATTTGGCGCTTCACAATCCAGTCTCTGAAGATCCTGTTGATCTCCTACATGCTTGACTCTGCAGAGCCTGCTCACCTTCTCCCTGGGCACGTTTACCAGGCAGCCCAGTGACTCAGCCCAGCAAGCCTCTGGAGGTGATGCTGAAATATGACTCTAAGGCTGTAGAAGCTGTGCAAAAATCCTTAAATATGAACAGAACAAAATTTACAGTTTGATAAGGACTTAGAGGAGCCTGAGATGTAGTTTAAAGGAAGACAGGAACTCTAAAATGTAAACATGGTAATTTACTTCCCTGCTTTATTTTATTCTTGAACTAGCAGAAATGCACTGGTAATGTCTCTTTAGCAGTGAAATGTCAGTGGTACTTGATATAAATTAAGCACTTCTTCAGCTCTGAAAATAAATGAATGACAGCAGGGCCTCTATCCTGACAGTAGCCTTGACTGCTTTTTCTCAGTGTCACGACAAAGACATGTGTTTTCATTGCTGCTTTCTAAGATTTCAGATATCTCCTTTTTGCACTGTTCTCTTGTCAGGCTTTTTGCAAGAGAAGATGGCAAGCACGTTGTTCAGATAGTTGGACTGCGGGAGGTTCAGGTGGATTCTGTAGATGAGCTGTTGGAGGTAATGTTTGAGATTCGTTCTTTGTCTTCTGCAGCCCAATTTGCTTATTTGTGAGGTGTGTCACTTAGATTATTTATTGTATGTGTTCCTGTTTAAGGCGCTAAAGCTGGCAACCCCAGAGGGCACCAAGGGGCCCTATTAAAAGTGCCTTTATTCATTAAGCTGTTTCTTGTGTTAGCCACATGCAAGTAGTTGATTCACAGCTGTCACTTCTGCTGCCATTCCATAGGGAAAGATTTCAGAAGTGAAATAGTGTCCCAGTAAGGGGTCTTGAAACCTGGATATGTATTTTCTCCCAGTGTGGTGTCTTGTGGTTCTATTAACTTAGATTTTTGTGTATAAAAGATATGTGGTTTTGGCACAGAATATATAAATTTGAAAATTATTAGAAACAGAAATTAGAACATACTTAAGATTGAGATATTTTGTCTGAGTTAGGATTAAAATACTACTTACATCTGTGCATGACAACAGCCAAGTAAAATTAAGATCTTTAAAGAGTAGCTAACATTCACCAAGAAAAGGCTTCAGTTTTCTTCCCTACCTGTCTGAGCCCTAAAAGGACACTGGCAAATTTTCTGTATTGTCCTGCAACAAGCAAGCTGATTAAATTTACTTTCTATTTAGCCTGACTGCACAGTTTAATTCTTTTTTTTTTTTTTTTTGGTAAGGAAGTGTTAATTACAAGTGCCTGATACTGTAACTGGCTCATTAAAATTGTCATGATGTTGTCCACTGATATTGCACTTAATTTAGTTGTTCATCTTCCCATTAACTCCAAGCTTTAGGACAAGCTGATGATGCTTCTGCAAGTTAGAGTCCAAATTTACTATATGGTTGATATATAATTTCTTGGTATTATCACATTCCACACACAGAAGAGCTATTAAATTACTTAATTCTTACAGATATCCTGGGGGCAAAATACATTGTTCACAGGTTCTTTTGAACACAGAAATGTCACTGGCTTGACTCAGAACTTCTGAGTACTCTAGTGAGTACTCTACTTTTCATATACTCTGTATATACTCTGTATATCAAAAGAGCTTTGAACGCATCCTTGGTTATTCACTACTCATTGATGTTGGCTTTGATTCAGAAATTATCTGCACTTAGCACTGATATAAAGCTCAGAAGCTGTAGTGGGTGGTTATGTTGCTCATTGAGAACTGGCCACTGAAAAGCATGAATAATTCACATCTATCATCTGAGAATGTATTGATTTTTCTAGGCAATATTTTGATTTGTTCTTGCAACCAGAAGCAAAATTAATGGCTTTTCTATGAAAGCCCTGCTGCAGTCATTGTTAGACTTTCTGCAATAGTCCTTTAAAGTTTTCAAAAAAGAATTACCCAGATTTGTATTCTGAAGGAGCCTTTATCCTTCTGCCTTGCCTTCCTTCCTTGTTTTCTTATTTTACTGTTTTATTGATTATAATTAATATTTTAAGTTTGTTCCTTACTCTGGCATAATTTTTTTTTTTTTTTTTTAGTTTTGGAAATTTAGAAAGGTTTTGGCAGTTTATAACTTTTTGTGTGACTTTCTGGATAACTGTACTCATCTACTACAAGGGAAAGTAAAATTTTAAAAGAACACAACAAATGATCAATCTCATAAGTCTCTTAGATTGTATCTATAGCACTACAAAAGTATGCCAGCAATACAAGACAATTTAGTTTTATAATTTGGATATTTTGCAAATATGAGTGAGTGTGTGATGCAACAGATTGTTACTTGCAGGTGCTCTTTAAGCTCTGTAGTGTCACTACAAGCAAGTCCATGCACAAAGCTCTGAAAGAAATATTGGAAGGGATCCAGTCTATCTCTACTGCCTTGCACCAAATCTTAAGGCTGTAATGCACCTTTCCTCACAATGTTTCCTCGCCTTAGGATAACAAGATCTCTTTCTGAGAGATTGTGATTTTATTTACAATTCATTTGGATTTTGTCCCCCTTATTTTGCAGGTGATTTTGAAGGGGGGAAAAGAACGTAGCACAGGAGCTACTGCAGTCAACTCAGATTCCTCTCGGTCTCATGCTATCATCCAAATTCAAATTAAAGGCACAGCCAACAGGGCATTTGGAAGGTAAGACCAGAAGCAGAAGTGCACAGTGCTGATGTCAAGCCTAGGGACATCCAAGAGACAAAGAGGAGGTGTTAGTGCACAAGTGTGAGTTAAATTAGAAGACAGGGTTAAAAGGGATTTTGAAAAGTTTCATAGTCCTTTCTCTGTTTCCAAGGAGAATGTTTTAGGCACATCTATAAGAGCTTTGTCAAAATTGTTCATACAAATTTCCAGTGAAGGAGTTTGACAATCAAATCCATCCCCTCGTGTTCAGTGTTTAATTTGGCTAAAGGTAGATGCCTGCAGTGGACATATCCACATGTGAACTCATCACCTTTGAAGTCAGTAGAATGAAATTGTCACTTCTGGGATCCCTGCAGTAAATTAGGTCAGGTGCATTTGCCTGTCAAAGCATTTCTGTCCTGTAATTGACTACAAACGGAGTGTGGGATGACCAGCCCAGGTGGAGATGATTCCATGACAGATGTTTGCCTTTGGCCAGAAGAATCAGAGTACCTCACATAAACCTCCATGATAATTCAAGTGTGTGACTCTGATGCTATCTGCAGCAGACAGATAGAGCAGTTTACGTACTCTTGTGGCATCCACTTTATTTATTCAAAAATTAATTGTACCTCTTCTCAGTCATCTTTTCTCCAGTAAACAACCTTAAGAAATAGGTCTGAGGAAGAATGTCTGTGCATCTGCATTACTGCCAAGTATCCTGCTGACACCTCCTTCCATTAGCTACCACACTGTCTTCTTTCCCAGGATCTAATTTTGAACATAAGGCAAAATGGGAGAGCCACAAACACTGAAGAGAGGAAAAGACAGAACAGGCAGGCTTAGAAATAAAAGTATAGAGGTTTATGTAGGTGTGGCATCTGAATTGGCAGGGAGGGGGTTGTGTGTCTGAAAGGGAGGTGGAGCTGAACTGAGGGAAGGGTGCCAAGATGTGCCTATAAAAGAAGTCAGGGCTGTTGCAGAAAAGGAGGAAGGACAAAGACAAAGATACAGTGCAACAGTCAGTACAGCAGCTGGCACCCAGAGCTAGGGAGTGTGAAAGGGAGTAATGGAGTTTTGTGGAAAGAAACAACAGGGATCACTGAAAGCTCAGTGTATTACTTTCTACACTGGAAATTTCTGTTCCTATTGTCTTGAATTCCCATTTGACATGGCAGTTGTCTGTTTTATCTGGGAGGAGAAATCAAAACACTTACAATTCCTTTCAGCCCTGTTCTTAGGAAACTACAAACACAGTGATTATCTGGAGAGATGAATGCGTTGTACTTTACACAGCTCGTCCATTAAACTGTGGAGCACTGTCATCACATGTAATAGAAAGTGTAACTACATTTTCTATTATTTAATGTTAAGATGCTCTGACATGGCTTCTGCTGCTATGCTTATTGTGGTATCTCAGATATTTCCAGTGGATATTTCTTCTTGTTCAAAAGTAGTAATTTCTAATCACTCTTCTGATGCCATATGTTGCAGCCTGCTGGTTTAATAAAGAAAAAAAGAAGATGGAAAAAAAGCCCCTAATATAAATGCAACTTTGTTTCTTCTAGGATATCATTCATTGACTTGGCTGGCAGTGAAAGGGCAGCTGATGCCAAAGACTCGGATCGACAAACAAAAATGGAAGGAGCAGAAATAAACCAAAGTCTTTTGGCAGTAAGCTACTATTATGTCTAGGGAAGGTTTTGGATTCAATTACTAGCATGTGTTTTAGGATAAAAATGAACCACAGAATAATATATGTATGCATACCATGGAGAGAAAAAAATAACCAAGGTACTAAGTATGTTCAGTTTAATTTGTCTGAAAAATGACTGAAAAACAATTTAAGAAGGAAGAGATATCATTATGGAAACTAAGTATTTTTAATCCATTCGTACTGCTAGACAGGTAAACACAGCATGGACAATGTTAGGTGTAGTATAAGTGTCCCATATTTTATATAGAAGGTTTTGTCCCTTCTAAAGAATACTGGCTTGGAATTGCCATGTTTGTTTCATAAAAGCACATCTGTTCCTGCCAGTTATTTTTACCACTTAAACTCAGACTTCTCTTTCAAATTAGGAATAAAGGACTTAAGAGCATAAAAACTATCAGTTTATGTGTGTGGAGGAAGGAACAGGAAAAAATGCAGTCCTGAGGCAAACTGTCTTTATAAGTGTCCACAGTCAGGCAAAGAGGGACAAAGGAACAGAAAAATGCCATCTAAGATAAAGCAGAAATGCCTGTAAGTGTAAATGCTGCAGAAAGGTTTGCACCTCCTGTAATGCAAACAAGTGAAGCTCAGTGGTGACTGGGGGCTTCTCTAAGTGAGGCTGAAGGTGATACAGGTTCCAGGGTATGAGCCAGCAGTGCAGAAGTCTGCACACAACTGTACCTCTTAGTGTGCTATAAATAGGAGATGGCTTGCTCTGCTTTGGGAATGTAGATGCTCTTTTGCACAGAGGCTTTTCCTGCACAGGGATATTAGTGTTTGTGCTGGGGAAGTAGCTTGTGAAGTGAATGTGTTTCTGTACTTCATGCTTTCTTGAGTACTTGCTGGTGAATAACTGAGTGTCACAGGGAGTTGGTACCTGAATAGAAAGAAGTCTGATCTTGAAAGTCTTCTCCATCCTAAACAATTCTGTGATACCCAAGAATCCTGAGTGTAAGCCCATGAAATTATTTTAAAAGAAACTCTAAAATCAGAGTCTGTACATTTTTGGTATTGTGAAACTAAGAAGATACTTGGACAGTCTACAAGTAGTGACTGAATTAAATATAAAAAGCATTTTAGGTAAATCTTCATGACCTGCAGCCTGTAAAACCTAGCTCTGGCCTCAATGATCAAAACACTCTCTTCAGACCTTTTAACCCATGAGGTCTGAAGTCTGCTGCTGGTTTGAATATTCATGTTGTTTTCAAGTGGAAGACTTTCAGACACTGCAACTATGAGAGCCAGACTAAAGAATTACAATAGTTTGATTTCTTACTTGTTACAGGTGCAGTTTTTAATAAAATGCTGTAAAAGTGAGAAATACGTGTAATATTCAGTGGGAGTTTGTAAAATGTAGAAAGGCTGTAAAATGCTTGATTATCACCATGACAATATTGTAATCTTCTATCTCCAGAAGAAAGAAAATAAGAGAGCTCAAAAAGCTCTGTCCTTTGGGTACGCCTGCCCTGCAAGCTGCAGCATAGTCTAGGCTACACACAATTTGGCTTCAGACTAGCTAGATGTAGTGCAGGCAGCAGCTCTGTGGAGCTCCATGTGTGCTAAATGTGTGTGCTTACCCAGCTCCTTGCATTTGGTGCAGCCCACGGAGCCATCAGGCAGGGCACAAATTGACCTTGCAAGGGACAACGCATAGTAGGAATCAAAGTGACACAGGACCTGGGTAGGTTTGGTTTGATGCTCTCCAGTTCCTTGCCAGTGCATGACTGATGTGTTTTTTCCTTCTGTTTTTTTCTTTTTTTGGTAGCTAAAGGAATGCATTCGGGCATTGGATCAGGAACACACACATACCCCTTTCCGGCAAAGCAAGTTAACTCAGGTAAAATGAGCAGAAAGGCAAGAGGAGAGGTTTCCCTGCTGAGGACAAAAATAAACAAAAAAATCAAATAACTAACTAACTAAATAAATAAATATGGCATCATTCAGTAATTGCTTCCTCTCTTGAGGAAGAGAGGAGATGCATAGCTTTTTTAAATTTTAATTTTAAAGGTAATCATGGAGTTAAGCCAATTGCTAATTTCCTCCAGCCAACAATGGGGACTGCCATGGGATAAAAAAGAAACAAGCCAAGAAAAAAAAAACAAACAAAAACCAAAAACAAAACCCCAAACACCACCTTCCAGACTCAAACAGAGTTACCATCCATCTCCCCACAATCTGAAACCAATCTTGCATATTTTATTCAGTTACTGTCCTGGGAGCTTTCATCAATATTTCTTGACTTCAGCTGTAACATCTGCTTTATTCCTCAAACCATATTGGCATCCTTGAGGCATCTGGAACAAGGACTTGATTAGAGCCCTACTTAATACTTGTATTCATTTTAAACTGTAAACAAAGGCAAGAAAAACTGAGACAAGAGGACTACATTTATCAAAAAAATTAAAAAAAAAAACACCTCATGTTGAATTTCTTTTGCAGATGTTGCTAATTTACAGGATGTGCAAGGGGACATGAACTGCTAAAACCCAATTTTTTTTTCCTTCAAACCATAGGTGCTAAAAGACTCTTTCATTGGCAATTCCAAGACATGTATGATAGCCAATGTTTCACCAAGCCACATGGCTACAGAGCACACCCTGAACACTCTGCGATATGCTGACAGGTAGGAGGTGAAACTCAGTTCTTGCTAGGGCAAAAATCACAAAGTAAAGAGTAATGTGTGATGTCATTACATTTTATTATACTTGTGTGTGATGCCATTACATTTTATTATACTTGTATTGAAAATATCAATTTAGGCAAGAAACAGAATTGTTACAAAGCTAATAAAATTGTTACCTATTCCAACTCTTATATTTTGTCTTAAATTTTTTTGGGTCTTGTAAGTACTTTCTGATGACTGCTTTCAGTGATGAAAAGATCACTGTGTGCCCTGTATCTGCAGGATTACTGACCTTAGCAATCAAAGTTTTGATTTAGTTTTGTATTTTGATTCTACTTAGAATGTGTGCAAGGCCTTCACCCTCCCTCCTGCGGAGCAGGAAGTAAATTACAGGCTGTGCAATGCTGGTCTTAAAAGGACAATAGATAACTTGTCCTTTTAAAGGGGCAAGAGGAACAGAGGGAGCAGCTGAAGGTCAGGGTGGTGGGGTAAAAGATGATGCCAGTTAATCAGCTCTTCACAGCTGCACTGCTGAGTCTGATCCAGGAGCAGTGCAGCCCTGTGCACATCACCTGAGCTAAGGAGCCCCACTGCAACTACTTTAAAAGTCCTACATTGAGCCTTGTGGGACCCTGTGATGTGCTGTGGAGAATACCAGCTTGTTCTGCTGCATTATAATGTATGGAAATGCCACCCCCTTGCACTAAAACTGAGGCCATTTCCCCTCACTTGACCTGTTATGCACTGCTCAAGGAAGCACTTAAAAAGACTGCTATAGATTTTTCTAAAAGTCCAGGCATTTTGGCAGAAGGGTTTTGATACTTGTGAAGATCACAGACAGAAAACAAACCATGATGTTGAATTCAATATTTAGTCTTAGTATGTGAAAGCATTGATTTGTTCTGAAGATGCTGTTATTTATCTGAAAGCATGACATCTAAATCCACCCTCTTTTTTTACAGGGTCAAAGAGCTGAAGAAAGGGATTAGATATACTACTCCTGTCACAAAAAGGCGATCCAAAGCTGGAAATATATCTCCAAAACGTGTACAAAGCATTCCCTCTTTGCCGCCTGGGGAAAAGAGCTCTCCAAAGAAAGTGAAGCTTGGCCTACAGCGTCCCTCAAGTGCTATAAAACCAAAGGCATATCCTGCAGCACTCCAGTCACCTGGTGTCCCTCTTACCTCTACCCCCAAGGGAACTGACAAAGGACATGCCTACAAAGGAAATACCAGCACTCCCTGCTTCCACCACACCACCCCAATTAAGGGAGTCCTACGGATAACACATCCTCTGAAGAAAAATGATCTATCCCCCCACTCTGAAAAGAGCCCCTCAGTGAAGGATTTCATTGCCACAGCAGAAACAGAAGAGAGTGGCCAGCAAGAAAAATATATGCAAAACAGAACACCTGTCCAGTGTCTGAAAGTCCAGACAGTGCAACCTCTTCAGAAACAACTTGTTCCTAGTGAAGATAATACCTTTGGAGATGGCAATCTGCCCTCTGACAGCAAACAGGAATGGGGAAATACTTTTGCTAAACAGTCTGTTGAACCTTGGTCATACCTGCCTCCATATCAGAAGGAAAGGGAAGAGCATTTACGTCTTTATCACCAGCAGTTTCAGCAACCCCCTATTCTAAAGCAAAAATTGAACTACCAACCCCTTGAGAGGTTTTTAATGCAGTACAAGCCCGAGGAGATTCAAGTGAAACCAGAGCTGAGCCTTACTCTGACTGAAGTTCAGAACAAAGAGTGGGTACAGCTGGAAGATCTGGATGACAGTGATTTCAGTGAAGATTCTTTCTCACTTGTCTGTAGTCAAAAGAGTGTGAAAAAAGGAAATAGCAACAAATCCAGTCAACATTCATTTTTCCTTCATGAAAGAGAGCAAGGAACCAAAGAAGAGCAAAAAGGCCAAAAGCGTCAGGATTTATTTTTTAAATGTGCAAAACCCATGGAAGACCATGGATTAGATGACAGCTGGGATTGTAGTGAGGGTAGCTCAGAGGCAGAGGAATCCATTAAAAATGCAGGCTGCAGCAATACTCCTGCAGACTGGAGCTATGACTTAGCTGTTGAATCCCCTCCAAGCAATACTGCAGAAAAACCTTACTGCCTGCAGGAAGATCCTGCTTGCAGCTGGAGAAATGACAAGGATTTCCTAGCTGATCGCAAGGAGTACAAGTCCAAACACAGATGTCTTGTTTACTCCAGTGAAGCCACCTTAACTCCAGAAAAGGATGCTTCAACCCCATATGTATCTCCTGTATTGAAATCAGGAATTCCAGAGTGCAAAGAGTTTGATCTCCAGCTTGAGGAGAAGGAAGAATCCACTTTGGATAAAAAGGCTGCCCTTGCAGGAAGAGGTGTAAAATGGAAAGCTCGAAAAAATGGAGTTAGCCACTCTGTTTCTTCCACTTATTCCTCAGAATTCACCTCCGAGCTCATGGCCCCGCTCCTGGTATCAGCTCTTGATGGTGAGGACACAACTGAAACAGAGAAAGCGTATTCCAACCACGAGAAGCCCCACCGCGAGAAGCAGGTGCCAGATAATGACGCCCAGAGCAGGTTTGAGGACGAGGGCTGGCAGTGCACCAGGAGCAGATCTCTGACCGACAGCATGCTGGAGCTGTGGGAGCAGCCCTGCCACGGGGAAAGGCTCTGTGCCCTGCTGGACTCCCCTCAAGCCATGCACAAGAAACTCCAGTCCACCTGTGGCCCTGTGAAGCCATGCTGCTGCCACCTGGGATCAGTTTTGTCCAAGCAGGGAGTCCGGTGCAGTTTGTTTGTTGGACATGACCCAACAGAAACATCTACAGCTGGATCCACCATCGCCATCCCCAGGCCAGAGAGAGAGGGTGGGGGGCTTTGCAGTGACTCCCTCTTCAAAGAACACTTGGGAGGCAGACGATGTGGTGCTGATGTTAATCAGCATAGCAATGCTGGTAATTCAGGGAAGTCTAACTCAAGTCAAGGGTCCCGTGCTGAGGAAATAAATGCTGAAATACCTGAAAAGAGCTATGCATCCCAGTCTCCCTCTCAGGAGAGCAGCGGGCTGCTGCAGCCCAAGCCAGGACTGAGGAATGAGGACCTCACCCATTCTGAAGACCCTGCCAAGTCATCGTTCGGCAATGAGGAAACAGGGTTGCTAAAAAAGAAATTAAAGCAGAGTATTTTTACACAAGAGTCTTTTGCTGCAGATGCAGGATTTGCAACCAAAGACAGTAAGCCAATAGCAAATGCAAAATGTCCCTCACACATGTCCAGCAGCAGTTCTCCAAGTGCTGCATCCAAGATGGGGAAATGGCAGAGGGAAGCCCTAGAAAAGGCACAGTAAGTCTTTGAAGTTTGTAGTAAAGCTTAGAAAATCTGGACATGTGATACACTTGCCTTTATGTGTATGTCATACTCATATGTACTTCAAAAACCAATGGTTCTATTAAATAATTACAAGATTAATCATAATTTATAGTAATTATCTTAAAAATATATAGTTGCTTGTTATTTAATGATATTTTAAAATCTCACAGGAAGCCAATTAGAGCTGTTAGGATAATGCTAGAGGAATAAATACTAAAATACAAACTGCAGTTCTCAGTAATTAATTGGCTTACTATAAGCTGTAAATTACCTAAAATATATCAAAACCAAGAATCAGGTTATAGCTGTTCTATTAATGAAAAGAAAAGCTGCTAGAGCAGCTGAGCACTCACTGAAGATGAAGATATAAAGCTTCTGAGTGCTCTGAGCTGCCATTGTGAGCTCCCAGGGACTGGACTGCTTTCTCTTGACTGAAAAGACATTGTTAGTCCGTGAAATTTGCTCAGAGGAATCAACAGCAGCACTGCATTCCTGTTCAGCCTGTTTCTCACTGGAAATATTTACAGACTCATGGCTATAAACCATTTCATCTATTAATTAGGTGATTGTTGTGCTCTTTGATTCTCCTACAGTGAAAAGCAGTTGTGTGCTGCCTGTGCTAAGGGCAGGCTGTGGTCACTCCTCTGTGAGCAGCCCTCAGTCACCCAGTTCATCCTAAAGCCCACACCAGTACAGCCCACTGCACTTCACGGAGCACTGGTGTGCCCTCCCTGAGTACCAGGGACACAGGACAGCAAGGCTTCCTCTGGGGTTTTCCTCTTTCTTGAAGGTTTATTGAGGCCAGCTGTGATTACAAGCAGTGATTACACTACAAGCTGTGTAACCAGTGTGTGTTTTTTGTTAATCAGAAAGACTGTAATTTGTGCTTATCGGCAGCAGCTGGATGAAATGGCACACCTGTGCTTCAAAGAGGAGTGCTTAATAAATCAGATGTCAGCAATGGTAAGTGTTTCACATTATGGTTTTGGAGCCTGTTGAGCCTGCATAAATTAATCTTAGAGATTATTAACATGAATTGCTCATGTGATGTTCCTTGTCCATTCAAGCCCTTCTCCAAGGCCTTTCTTAGTCCTGGGAGAGGCCTCTCATTTTCAGGGCCTATTGTGTCTGCCAGTCACCACTCCGACAGACCCTTGGGGAGCAGGAGATGGATGGGCCAACCCTGAAGCTCTTGTCTCTGATAAGAGAGCCTTCCCTTGTCTTGCATCACGGGGCAGACTGTACCAGACAGGCCATCTGTCCCTGTGATGTTTTAGCTCTTGCAAGACTGGAACAAGTAAGCCAACACCACAGAACAGAGCACACCCTTAGAGCAGGACACTGATGGAATTTGGCTCTTCCCTCTGGGAGCCTCTTTGCCTATCACACTGCAGGTGTGCCAACAACCTGGGCCTCACTTACTCCAGTGTTCTGACCACTGTGGCTTGTGCCTCACATGCTCTTGGCTTTGGTTATTCAAATGTTTCTTGGCTTGTCTTTGCCTCAGATGACAGTGGTGTACCCTAGACCTAAAAACTGGCACCTGCATGGCCCCACTGCTAGCTAGACAATCCAAGTTACCTGTTTCTCCTGTATCCCAACAGATGCATGTCACACCTATGTGAAAATCCAGACTATGAACATTTTCCAGTAAGAACTCCTGCCTTCCCCATTCCCTCATCTTCTAAGTAAAGCCAAGCTCCATTGCTGCATTGCATTATCAAACAATTTCAATTCCTATCACAGTTCAGATCTGAAGTACAGGGACTCTTCCCTCAGGGACTTCAGAGTGGGGCCACCATGTGGCTTATTCTCTGTGATTTCAAGCTGCACGCTGTTTTACAGATCACAAACCAGCACAAGAGACATAAACTGTTTTTGTTTTGTGGCAGACAATGCAGTGAAACAAAGCTATCTTTCATCTTCTTAATTTTTTTTTTTTAATCTTCTGAGATTGTTCTTCTTAAGTCTGTTGGTCACTGGACACCAGCTCTACCCCCACATTTATTTGCCCCTTGCAGCAAGCAGTTATTTTCTGGCTAGCAGAATTCTTACAAGCTTGCCAGGCCTTCCAGCAGTGTGTCAATAACATACCCTGTAGTTTTTAAGGTAATGAAATGTGCTTGGGCTTCATACATCAGCTTCTCTCCTTCTATTTGCAGATGCTTTCAATTTCTCCAGCCATGAAACTTTGGCTGTAGGAGAAACTCCTGCCAAGACCAGCCACACAATGAACAAAGCAATATTTAAAGTGCTTAAGAAAAATGTGCCACAGCAGCTGGGCTAGTCTTCATCACTGTCCTGATTTCCCTGCAGGACAGAGATACAGGGCAGGAGATACAGCTGGAGTACTGCCAAATAAACTCTTGCATGATTGATTTTCATACACAGTAGCTGAATTTTTCAGCCCTGGGGATGCTGACACCTCCCAGCTTCTCAGGCACAGACCTGTGAACAAAGGCACCAAACTACTCTCAGCTGGAGAGCAGAGCATGTCCAAGTGCCCCCTTATTAATATAAGCCCTACTTAGAAAAGGATTAAAACTCCTGTTTTAATGGAGTTCCAGTTCCATACTGGTTTTTTGTCCATGTGGCTATGAAAGGTAGAGTTCCCTGGGCTGAGGCAGGATACAGTGCTGATATTGCTCATGGCAGACCTGCAGCCATGGCCCCATGACCTGATGGGAAATAAATCCCTTGCATCTCTCAAGACTAGGCTCACTCACCATTTATTTTCATAATTGATAAATCCAACATGAGAAGTGTCAAGAACAGAGTTCAGTACATGGTAAAACCAGGTGGCCAGTCCCAGTACCAAGCCTTTGAAAAGCCTACCAGAGTAGAAGAGTGACAGCAGCTGCTTTATTTTTATTTTTAAGCCACTACGTGAGCTGTAATTTCACCAACAGATAAAACTAACAGAGTCAGTGAACTTGGTATTTAGAGGCACTGACCTTTGTCTGTTAGGGCTGTGACTTTAATAAGGAAATGCTGATTTAATCTACTAGTCTGGAGAATGCTTTTATGTTCTGCTGCAGTGTAAAAAATATGCTAATTTTTTCAACCTGCTGATACTGTTCCCTACTGTTTCTTTGTGCCTTCCTCACCAGGATTTTCAGAATTTGATGGCCATGCTGGATGAAATCTTGGTGCTGAAGTCAAAGTGTGTCCAAACAATGCGAGCCCAGCTTCAGCTTTGTTCAGCCCCCCCTGGCACTGACACATCACTGCAAACACGTCCACCAGTTTAGACCTTCTTTGCTTCCACATGCACTGGAGCAGCTACAGGAAACCCCAGCCAGCACTTTATTACACTTGGTTGGTTTGATATTTGTGATTAGTGTGTGTTTTTTATAAGGATGGAGAGAATTCTGAGTAAATGAGAGATGACTAATTGGCACCATAAGGTGGTGCCAATTCTGGCACCAGCCAGTAAGCCACATTCTGAACAGTAACAATTCAGCAGCCTTTAAATATCTCACCAAGTAGCAGGCAAGTCATGTTAATGTATCATAGCAGCTTCTCACATGTTAAAGGCAATCCTGTGTTGCCAAGTAAGGGAAACAACTTTGAAGCCAGATACAAGTCAGAACAGAAATGCTCAAAAACTACCCAGAAAAGTCTTTGCAAGCAAAAGCCAGGAAAGAGAGAGGAGCCAGGGGTTACACTAATGTGTCTGGACCTTAAGTATTTGGAAGTCAAGGCAGGGTGTGAAGTGCTGTCAGTTTCAGAAGAAGGAAACCTATTGTTGAATTAGCACTTAGGATGAACCCTCTAGAGCTCCTGAAAGAGATGGCTCTAAGTTATGGGTAAGGAGTCGTTTAGCAGGCACTTCCTACCAGATTCCATCTGGCATGTTAATAAGCACATGGGTTTCATGCTGCTTCCCAGAGGAAGACGCCAACAGCTGCACCTGCTGCACACCACATCTAACACCTGCACTGAGCAGAGCTGAGCAGATTTCTCACATGAAAACGGGGTCTGCTTGGAGGCACTGGGCTTCCAGAAGCTGCTGACAGCACTGTTATTTGAAACTGGTATTTGAGTCAAGAACTACGGAGCCATCAGCTGGAGCTCTGCAGTAGCCCTGGTGCTGCACGCATCGCCTCCGAACCACAAAGCCAGTCCACTTGCTTTGAAGGCACAAGTGACCTTGAGATAGGCTTGCTGACAAAATGCTGTGTGAGTGTTCCCACTCCAAAATTAGGGCAGTCGCAACACATTCATCCATCTCTGTGTCTTCTCAGTAACGCCTGTGGTAGCTCGTTCAAAGCCTGCTCAGTAGCCAGAAACACAGTCATCAGATCTCCAAGCCAATAAATTTTCTTGAAATAAAGGAGTACAGATGTGTCTCCTAGTGTAAATACAAAACAACTGTTCTTTCTGATAAAATTAGGTCACAACTAACTAGTTTTTATGATCAAGATACCTAAAAGCCTCAGATGCCTTGATAAAAGCTGGTTTCTTGTGAGCATTGAAAGTGTTAAAGAAATGTGGGAATGTGTGTATAGAGTGTACAGTTAAAAGCAGTGAATTTTATTTTCTTTTCAGATAAAACTTGCAAGTTTGGTAAAACCTTTTGAATTCATTCTACCAGAAAATAGTCTGTAAGTGCTTCAGAATGTTCTGAGCTTTCACAGTTTTACCCTAAGATGTGACTTATACAGGAAAATCAGCTAGTGCTTCTGAAGGAGGTTGGTCTATAGTTGAGTTAGGAATAAACATGTGGTTCTGTAGTAGTAGCATAATGGCTCTTCTCCTGTTTAACTTGCATAGAAGTAAAGAAGAAAACCACCCAATCCCCAGAGGTACAGCATCTACTCATCTACATGAGTAGAAGCTGAATGCATATCACAAGAATGAAGTATCACTAGCAGACACAGTGGGGCTGCAGTAAAGGTTTGTGACTGGAAACTGGCTGTCAGAATGAGTTCATGAAAGGCCCTTAAGGATAGTGAGATGAACTGCTGGCATGCAAATGCAGGAAAGGACATGTGACATGGGTGTACTGCTTTGACTTCCCTAATTTCTGTTGCATGTGTCCTTTTTACCAACACTGGCATATGTGATTTGAAGCATGACTGGTGAACTTTTTACTGCTGAACCCTGTATGAAAGCAACTCAGTAAAACTTCTGTTGCTTTATTTGGAATCTTGGAGATGGATGTGTTGATATATGCAGATATGTGCTTTGGGAAGGTAAGAAGACTTCCAAGTGAGGGCAGAACCATGAATCTTGCAAAGGTAGCCGTGAGGCCAGCTTGCTAACCAATTTAATTGTGCTTAGGTTTCAGATGAGTACCTTCTGGACTGATGCTCAAATGATTACTAGTTCTGAGTTCAGACAATGGTATAGTCGTGGGAAAAATAAAATTGAAGGAAAACTCTTCCCTAATTTGTGCATGTAGGAAATGGGAAACCTGGGCATTAGTTGACACCTTCTGCCTCAAAATCACTTGTCAGTTTGTTGCTGAAATGCAGGCCAGCCTCCTTGTCATCAGTTTTCTTCTGCTTGCATTGTTTTTTGTGGTGAGGCAATGACTCTAGTACTGCTGGTCTGTGATTTCTAAGGGCACTTAACAAAGTGAGATGTGTTAACTGCATCACAGGGAGGCAGCAAACTTCATCTTAGGAAAAACTAGTGCAATGGACATAAGAAAGTAGTTAAACTACATGTCCTTTTACTCTACATTAGTGATAGATCTGAAACACCTAGTGGAAGATCTCGATCTCTCAATTAGTCAAATGTAGTTGAATGACAATAGCCTGTGAGCAATCCAAGGATTTCACCTCTATATTATCTTCATGGGCTGAAGGTAGAAACAGTTTACCTGACTTAAGTACAGGCTAATTTGTAATCTGTGTTCACTTAATGAAATGATTGAGATAGGCAACATCTATTGTTAATCTCTGTAAACTCCCTGATGTATCAGGAAGTTGTTCCAGTTATCAGAGATAGGAATGCAGTAGAGAGTATGTTTGGAAGCAACAGGGAGTTTTAATGTGGCTTGTCATTTCAGGAAGACTGCATTATTACTGTAAACTGTAGTGGTTTCTGGTGGAATTTGTGTCTAATCTTCCAGATAATACCACTGTTACATCACTCTTAATCAGAGACAACCTGACTGTCTGAGAGCTACACTGCATGTGGGAAATTTATGTCTATTTTTAAAATGTCAGATACTGAATTTGAAGTAACACTTCCAAGGTATGAAAATTTGCATTCTTTTGGGTATTGAACTGTCCAGTCTTGTGCCAAGCTGTCCACATGGACCCATGGAGTTCTTGAAAATCTCATGACAGTAACAATTGCAGGTTTGGACAAGTTATCCTGACTGAGACGGCAGTTGTCTTATTTTTACTTTTCTATTTGCTGTTTTCTTGTGTGTTAGAACTCATTTTTGTGGACTACGCTCAATTTTTGTGGCATTTCTCTCAGGAGCAGTGTGTTGATATTTTATTTGATTGTGTTTGTGTTTGCTATGGATTTAAATACAAAGTTCTGTCTTGATTTATTTTCTGCTTCAGTTACTGGAGGGGAAAACCACCATTGCAACAATTCCTTTTACTTCCTAACAGATAGGAAATGTCTGGTAAACTGGCAAAATTTTATCTTGTTTTATTGTCATTTCCAGTTAATAATTTCTTTCCTTTTGAGAAACTATAGGTACTTCAGCTAGTTCACAGCTGAGCTTGAAAGAATTGGGGGAAAATCAAAACCTAGGCTGATGGTGTTGTGCAAAGCTGTTTGCCAGTTTTGGCTGTTAGGTATGTGCCCTATACCTATCTGTCATCAAGGATTTGAAGAAGAAATGTGGTTTTTCATTGGACTGTGATGTGGTTACACACAACACTTAGGTAATTACAGGGCTGACAGGTGGGAGAAAAAAACTTGAATCTGAGTATAAAATTCAGTCTTTTAGGTATAAGTTGAAGAGGTACTGATTTAAGGAGAAGTCACTGCTTTAGTAAGTGGGTTAGGACCATGACTCTGATGATAGAAAAATTGAGAAATATTCCTTTTGAGTGGGAAGCTTCAAGACAGCAAATTGTCCTGAGAAACAGAAGATCTTGAGAGAAAAAATGTGTAGAGATTCCAGAAGAAAGAGACCACCTCTTCTCTACCTGTGATAAAAGTGAAAAAGAACCAGCAATTTTGTGTGCAATGAATAAAAACTGTAAGTATTGGCCATTGGGGGTGTTCTGTATGTTGGAAACCCAGCAACAATGAAGATTGTTGTACATGATGGTCTACATTTTCAGTCTTCATAATTCCGTGATTCTGACATGTTACAGAGTAGATGGGAACATGTTTAATTTGGTCTTGCTAAACTTCCTCAAAACACAGTCTCACTGGAGAGACTGCTCTTAGGATGTGAAGGATAAAGAGACAAAAACTGGCTGGAGCTGTAGTTGCTGACCCCTTTTTTGTGAAGAATTTGTTGTGTTGGTTTGGCTGAAGGTCAAGGACTGGTCAGTCTCTTACAACAGACTTCAGTATCAGAGAAGACAGTTGAGAATAATTGTACTCCAAAACAATCAAGTATTTTTATTTCATTGTCATGGTAGCTGTACTTCTGTCATATTTTCGTAGAGCAGAATCATAGAATATCCTGAGTTTGAAGGGACCCATCAGGATCATGGACTCATGGTGCTGTGCAAGACATCCCAAGAATCACCCCATGTGCCTGAGAATGTTGTCCAAATGCTTCTTGAACTAGACAGCCTTGGTACTGTGACTACTTTTCCAGCGCTGGGCCACCCTCTTGGTGAAAGACTTATTCCTGATATCCAACCTGAATCTTTCCTGATTCAGCTTCATGCCACATCCTTAGAACCAGTCACTAGTCGTGAGAGTGAAGAGGTCGGTCCCTGCCCCTCTGTTTTGGCCTGTGTGGATGTTGAAGACCTCAGTGAGGTCTCCCCTCAGTCTCCTCCAGGCTGAACAGACTAAGCTGCTCCTCATATGGCTTCACTTCCAGACCCTGCACCATCCTTGTGGCCCTGCTTTGGATGCTCTCCAACGGCTTCACGTCTTTTTTGTATTGTGGCACTTAAAACTGCCCCCAGCACTCAAGGTGAGGCTGCCCCAGTGCAGAGCAGAGCGAGATAATCCCCTCTCTTGCCTGGCTGGTGATGCTGTGCACAGTTGGCCCTCCTGGCTGCTAGAGCACAGCTGACTTGTGTTCAACTCACCCTCAACCAGGACCCCCAGGACCCTTTCTTCAGCACTGTGCTCCAGCCTCTTGTTCCAAGGTCTGTCCATACACCCAGGGTTGGCCCATCCCAGGTGCAGAATATGGAACTTGCCCTTTTAAAACTTCATACGGTTGCTGATTGCCCAGCCCTGTGATTTGTCAAGGTCTCTGCAGACCCTTCCTTTCTATACTTGAGGGAGTTGACAGCTCCTCCCAATTTAGTGTCATTGGCAAATTTACTTAATATTAATTTGAGTCCTATGTCCAAGACATTTATGAAGATATTGAAGAACAATGGGCCTATTGAATTTTGTCAGTGTTAAAATTCTGTTACTGTGAAGAAGATAATAAATTTTCTAGAAACTTAATAAAACATCATGCTAATGTTTGAAAGATGGAAACTATATATGGAAAATTCCCATCCTTCTGGGTCATAGATGAGAAGGAGAGCATTCTGCCTTGTTTGTGGCTTGTATTTTGTGGAAAGCTCTAAAGGGGTGCAGAGTCGTATCCTCTTGCAAAATAGGAACAAAATAATGACTGTCTGAACTTGCAATATAATGAACTGTCAGTTCATTAATGAAATACGCATCTGCTTAAGGTACTTTATTTTTCTTCTCTGAGACTGCCAGTCTTTAAGTGCTGTTTTATGTAAGGAGGTATTATCAGTATTTTAGACAATGTAAGCTAGCACTTCCTGAGGCATCTGGTTGGACCTACAGGCTTAAGTCTCTTATAAGGCCATTTATCCTTGCAGAGTGGAGATACTGCTTTATATCCCTATGCTTCTGTTTTATTATTACAGTAAGATCTAAACTACAGTGTGTGGCATGCATAGAATAGCAATTCCAGAAGCACAATTTCAGGAAGAAAATATCTGTGGGGAAAAGGAGAAGGAGAAAATTTCTCTCTCCTTTTTTTTTTTTTTTTTTTTTTTTTTTTTTTTTTTTTTTTTTTTTTTTTTCATGGTATAGTATATTTCTGGTTTTTCTGTCTGGGTAGTTTGCTAAGTGCAAAGATGTAGGAATCTGGAAGTGAAGCTCCTGAGAATGGTTGCTCCTTCATGGTATAGCTCCATGCTAGGTAGGGTCTCCCCCTGTCAAACAACGTGTTTGGAAGTTATTTGATTGTAGCCAAAGGAAGCCAAGGGAAGCTCAGTGATTTGATTTGCATCAGAGCTTATCCACCTGTCCATAACATGTCTGTACTCTTGCACAGAGCTGAGGTTCCAATGAGCTATGGTGACAAACCTAACATCACAATACTTGGAATGCATTAAATGATTAAGTTGCAAGTTGTACTGCTACTTATTAATAATATTATTAATAAGTTTGAGTCCTATGTCCAAGACATTTATGAAGATATTGAAGAACAGTGGGCCTATTGAATTTTGTCAGTGTAAAAATTCTGTTACTGTGAAGAAGATAATAAATTTTCTAGAAACTTAATAAAACATCATGCTAATGTTTGAAAGATGGAGACTATATATGGAAAATTCCCATCCTTCTGGGTCATAGATGAGAAGGAGAACATTCCGCCTTGCTTGTGGCTTGTATTTTGTATTAATAACAAGCTTGTGGCTTGTATTTTGTATTAATAATATTATTAAGTTCTTCTATCTTCATAATATTTTCTAGAAAATTATTTATCTTGTCCAAAAGCTATATACCGTAAATTGTGTCTGGATGTTAGTTTAGTGAGAACAGTTTGGTTTATGGTTGATGGAATTAATCAGCTCATTACTGCCTTTTTTTGTAGTTAGAAAAACCTCATATGATTCTTAATATTGTGGGGTTTTCTGTCATTTAGCAGCACAGCAACATCCACAAAATTACTTCTGTTTTTATTCACAGTAGAGAAAAAACATGCATTTGCTTTTCCAGCTGTAACATGACAACAGTCAAGTTTTGAATCAGAAGATGTGAAGTAAGTGAGAATCATGGTACAGTTCACTTTCTGCTCTAAGGCACCTTGTTGGTTTCATCTTGGTCTCCCTGGAGACTCCAGTTATCTTTAAGTCATAAGCTAGCCTAGAGCCTTCCTCTGTTATTTCTGCACAAACAGAATGGAATTTCAGCTTCATGGCCAAACAAGATCCATTGGACTATATCCAGTGGTTAGAATGCTTATTTATAGTTAGCTTGGAGAAATGTGGAAAATACTATTACTCTGGTCTATATGTGTTGAACATTAACATGAGAATCAGGGTACTGTTTTGCAAAAGAAGATGGGAACAACAAGAGGGTAGAATTATATTCCTGTATTGAAGCTCAAGTAATCTATCTCATAGTGACAGCATTTGGGATAGAATATGGTGACTGCTTTAAGTGCTAAATATAGGATGCAGAGGTAGACATTTTTTAATAATTAGTGGTTTCCTTCAGACAGCTTTTCAATTAAAAGAAGAAGTTCTGACTCTATGACATGTGTCCTGATATTGCTGAGGCAATAGTATGTGACATCTGACTTTGTGTGTGAGTTATATTGTAATGCCCTCTTTGAAAAAATATAGGTAAACACAGACCTTTCTGGAGATAGCCAGGACAAGCAAATTGGTTCCTTGGACATTAAAGCAATTGTGTGTCAAGGATGGTTTTGTCTGAGGTTTTTGGACTTGAGTGAGCTACACATCTCTATCATCTTTACTGTCAGTATCTTCAGACTTGAAAGAGAGGCCATGCGTGTAACAGAAATCATCTGCTTAAGTAGAAGAGTGTCCTTTTTATTGGAGAGAAATAAAATATATTTATGGAATTCTTCCAGACCTTTACAGGAGCACATTTATCTTTGTAAGAGGTTTCAGCTTAGACTGGTTATGATTATTGGTACTACTTCTTCATCAGTATGTTACGAAAGTGGTTTCCTCAGTTTATCCATGTATTATTGCTGGAAAAGAGGACATGTAGCAGAATAAGGATCCTTGTGTTTAAAAGGACAGACTTAAACTTCCTGAGTCAGCTTGTAGATGAGATCCCATGAGAGGTAGCTATGGAGAAGTCTAAGACAACTTTTTGATTGTCAAGAATAGCCTCCTTTGGGCATAGTAACAACATGTTTTGAAGTTCACAGACTGAGGGGATGTGTCAGGGGGTCCACATGGTTGAATGGGCAACTCTGACTGAACTCAAATGCAAAAAGCACTTCTATACCAGTGGAAGGGAGGGATAGGAGGAAAGAAATGGAGAGAGGAAGGAAGGGTCATTTCTTGTGTTGTTGAAGAGCCCAATGCAGCTGGAACTGAAATCTGTGGTAGATGAGAAGGGCAGCAAAGGCTGCCTAAGCAGCAAGAGCAGTCTAAGGAACATGTAGACCTGATGAAAAGATGAAGTGGTAGACCTAGTGACAATAGGAAATAGAAAAGGCTGAGTAGCATTTTTTGCTCTTTCTTTACTGGTAAATTCTGCTATCAGGTCTCCTAAGCCTGCGTACACAGAGGCCAAGTTTGGACTATGACAAAGAAAGATTGAGTTAAAGACTTCTTAAACAATCTAGACTTAAGGATAAGGTCATGGGACTGAGTGAGGTGCAGCCAGTACTACTAAGGATACTGATCAATGTCACTGTGAAACCCGTCTCTGACATTCAAACAGTTACGATGCCAGTATGAGCTGCATTATGATTAGAAGGCACACATCACAGCTGGCCTGAAGAAAAATAAGATGGATTTGGGGAATTTCAAGCCTAATTGAAGTCTCCAGGAGATCATCGAGCCAGTCTTCCTGGAAATAATTTCTAGGCCCATCAGAAAAAGGTGATCAGGAAGAGCAAGCACAGAGTTACCTGTTCAGATTGTGCCTAACCAACCTGATTGCCTTATACAATTATGTGATTAACAGTGTGGGTGTGGAGAGAACAAAACAGAACACAGTCTTTTTGTATCTGAAGGGGACGAACATGACTGGATTGGTAGAATTCCATGTGGGTGGAAAACTGGCTGGACTTACGTGTTCAAAGGGTAAGGGTTCGAATAGCGGCTGGTTAGGCATGACATTCCTCAGGGTTTTGAATTGCTAACATTTACTGTCTTCATCAATCACTTAGAAAATGGGATGGAGCACACCCTCAGGACATTCGCAGTTGACATAAAATTGGGAATGGGAATGATTGATAAGCTGGATGTCAGGACTGGTACTCAGAGGCACAAGAGGTTGAAAGAACAGACTGATGGGGACCTTTTGAAGTTCAACAAAGGTGCTGAGCCCTGCACCTGGAAGGGATTGATCTCTAACAACAGATACACTGGGGATTGACTGGCTGCAAAGCTTTCTTGCAAAGCAGAATCTCAGAAGTCTGGTGAAGAAAAGTCAGCAGGATTCCTCTCGGGGTCTGGGTGTAAAGATGACCCCAAGAGTGTAGAAGTCCTTGTTTCCCAGCCCACGCTGCCAAAGGAGGAGTCTGGATGCATAGAGTTGGCTTCTCAAGGTTGTTTATTTTTCCTTATCTATAACATTCTTTCTCTGACCTACTGAGCTCCGTCTAGCAAGTCAGCCATGGCATTCTGTCTGCCCTCTCAGATGGTGTTTACGTTTTATACTAAAAACTAAGTGTACTATGTTTACAAAAATGTGCCAATATCTATCATTTATGTTAGACAGTGTGTCTCTACCTTAAACCAATAGAAAAGTGTCACCATCACACCAACACATGGAGGACAAGAAGAAGGAGAAGAAGGCCAGGACACACCCAAATCCCTCCATCTTGTCCCCCTGAACCCCATTCTAAAAAGCCCCAAAATTCTACTTTTTCACCCTTTGTTTATTCAACTACCACACTTCTCAAACCCTTGTGGCTTGTAATTCTTCATGCAAAGTTGGCAGCTTTTTCCATGGGCTAAAATCAAAGCCACAGGTGGTTTTGATTTCGTGCCAAGGTCTCTGAGCCCCCTGCCAGGGTCTCGAGACAGTCAGACAGCCAGAGGGATGTTCTGGATTCCCACAGATTCCCTTTACAGCCATGCAAGCTGAGCCCACCCTGTGCAGCATTAGGAATGGTTTAATTGAGAAAATTCATTAACCCTCTAAATTCAGCATTTACGAGGTAGTGCCTAGGTGCAGCTTGTGCTCATTAATACGAGAAAGATGCAGACATACAGGAAAGAGCTTAGTGGTGAGCCACTGAGACAGTTGCTGAAATGCACGATATTCAAAAAGAGTCTGAGAAATTGTCTTGTTTTGTCTTGAAGAAGGAGTGGTTTGGAGGGGTCTTTATCTCTGCAGCTTTTTAATGGGTGGTTGTACAGACTTCAGGCTTCTGGAGGTCAGAGGGAAAGGGTAAGAATAAATGGGCTGATGTTGCAGCAGGTGGAGTTCTGAGTAGGAATATTAGGAAAGATTTCAGGGTGAGAAAGGTTAAAGGCTGGAGAAGATTGCTTATAGAGACTGTGGAGACTGGAGATGATGCTCAAAGCTTGACTAGACAAGACTCAGCAGTGTTATCTGACTAAAAGGTTTCTCTCATCTGAGCAGAAATGTGGACTAGAGAGTCACTAAAGATCCCTTCCAACATGGTTCTATGGTTCCATTAGCAGCAGCATAAACTTCTTCTACAAAGAGTCAAAATAAAGTGATGGAAAGAAAGCCATAAAGCAAAAAACCCAAACAGCCAAAATTACAGAACTGAAATAAAAAAATGTGAGGAAGAGGAGTTGGTTGTATCTTAAATCCTGTAATTTTGAAATTTAAATGCAATGAGAGTTCATATGTTTGTATAGAATTTATGACATATCTTAGCCTTCTGTCTTGAGGCAGAGAGAGAAGCCATATTAAGCTGCTCATTGTTAGCCACAATTAATTATAAATCAATGTCTGGAAACAATCAGAATGTGGAACACATTTCTTGCAAGTACAAAAATAAAAGAGAACCCAAAGAAATGGAACAAAGGAGAATTAGAGCTCTTATGCAGTGATGAGCAGACTGGATATTCTGTATTGAAAGATGCATAATTGTTTTTTGTTTTACAGGATATAAATTTTGAAAGAAGCATGAAGAATGTGTCCCTACATGCCTTGCATTCCCTCGTGGGTTGCAGCTATCTTGGGATGTTAGTCAGCCACTGTTAATTTCCATGTGAACTCAGAAAAAGCTGATTAATTTGATACGGAATTAATAAACTGTCTGGTAGTGGTTACAGACAAACAAAAAGCTGTTCTATAGGATGTCTGAAGCTCCAATCCCCAAACTTCTCATTGGATCCTAGTCCTCTTTTGTCCTCAGAAGAAAAAGTGAAAATGTGTAAAAAAAAAGTGAAAAGTTGTACTTGTTACATACTTGCCAATATTGTAAATTTTGCAAAGATTTATGAAGGTAATTTGTTTAGTTGGTACTGTGACGTAGTCGAACAGGAAAAATTATCTTATCCTCTGTCAACTAGATTTTTCTATCTTTTGAAATTATAATAGAGAAGGATTGAGGAATAGAAAAATTACAGTATTTTGTGAGCACAAATGTTTAAAATGATCTTCACATTTAAACAAATGTTTAAAATGAAAGAAGTGACCTGCAGCAGTTGGCTGGCTAATCTAGGCACTTGTGGCTGCCAGATATTGAAATCCATGTTCTTTTATTTCCCTAAGCAAATTAAGTTATTCATGGCTAGCACTACAATTTTTTGACTTGCTGTGATCAGTCTGACCTTTTTGTAGCTCCCATTTCAGAAACACTGGGATAAATTTAAACAAAATAACTCTAAATAAAGCTTTCACAAGGAAATTTTTATTAGTTGTTTATCTTAGACTTCTAGAACGTTATGAAACATACTGCATCTGATGTGTTTCAAAAGTGATATGACAAAATGAGGTTAAAAAATGGAATAAATTTTAAGAATTTGATCCATTGTAAAAGGAACAATGAATAACTGAGCAAAATAGAGTAAGAAAGACTATGATAGTCACAAATTTAAAAATTATGAAGTGTAATGGAAAGGAAGAAGGTGAATCTCAAGGTAGATAACCACATAATGGGATGCTGAGAGGAAATTAAATAAATATGGATTACTGAACATGACTTCAGGTCCACAGATACTGAGTATTGCAGTAAGTATAATTTCAATGTGTATTCTATTGAAGTGCTTTTCAAATGCTCTTAACAGGCATTTGTCTTTGTAATTTACACTGATTTCTCTGAGATCCATTCAGCCCTTCCTGAGCACTTGTAAAAATTCCACATGTCCTGTCTGGCTACACCAGGGCATATTAAAATATATAAAAACCATTTGCAGTAGCAAGAAATATTGTTTTCCAATGAAAGACATCCTGATTCTAGTGTGCGTTCTGTAACTGAAATGACATGGGCTTTGTAGGCAGGTGCCGTGACAAATGTCACACCCAGCGATTCCACAGCGAAGAGCCCTTGTCTCTTTGTTACAAGCAGCTTGCTGTCTTTTCAGGGGCAGGATCGTGCCTTGGGGCGGCGGATGAAATTCCCGAGCCGATCTCCTTACGTGTGCTGCCCAGGTGCGGCCAGGCGGGTGCAGCCTAGGACCGCTGTTGGGCTCGGCTTCGGGCGGCGAGGTTCTGCCCGTCGGTGCGACAGCGGCTGCATGCTAATGGCAAAAGTTGTAATAAAAGAGCTTTTAAATGGCTTCTTCTCTGATGCACACTGTTTCTGGTTTGCAAAACAGCATTTGTCACTTCAGCGTGGTTTAGATTGCCTTTTTCCAGAGTTCTATCTTCTAATTAGCTGAATACAATCTCAGGAGCTGCATAGTGTTAGTTTAGGAAAAAGAGTCTTGCTGTTGTCCTTGTGTATCATGCATTGATTGCCCTTGAGGATTCATTACATACACTCAGTTTTATACGAACTTGATGTTTCTGGAGGATCCTTTTCAAAAATTATTAATGTAAGTGCTACAAAGATGATACACATTTCATATTTTGAAGAAGGCATGTGTAAAAACTTATATTCACATCTATTATATAGTCACTGTAGTGACATAAAACATTGGTGGTTGCATAACTCTTTACAATAGAAATTCTACCTTTGTTGTCTCATGATTCAGACCATTACTAGATTGTTGCAGTGTATCATTACATTTCTAGGGCTTTATGCGAACCTTTAGCAGAAAAGGGTTATTGATAATCTCTGAGTAATAACTCAAAATAGCTTAACAATCACTTAGCTGTAATTATATAACAATGCAATCTTTTTTTTCGGAAATGCTTTGGATTTATGCACAATACTATAAAAACCCCTACTGAATAATGCTGTAGTTACTTAACATTGGCTGAAAAAAACACTTTTTAAAAATCACTCTTCAGGTGAGTTGCATTTCAGTTTGGAGGGGCATTAAGATACAAAATGGAGACTGAAATGCCAAATGTTGTCATGAGTATTCTGAATCTCACTGGTTCTTTCATTTTGCTGGGGTTTTTTTGTTTGTTTGTTTTTGGGTTTTTTTTTGTTTGTTTTGGTTGGTTGGTTGGTTGGTTGGTTGGTTGGTTGGTTTTCTCGGTTTTGTTTTGTTTTTTTTGTTTTTTGTGGCTTTTTTGGTAATATTTTCCCCCTGCAAGTGGGGTTCTTGTATCTGATTCACTAGCTCTTTCCATATGTTTTCATTTAAACTGCAACTGGTGCCATGCATGCCTCAAAAACTTACTGAAGCAGGAACCAATCCTGTGTATGTCATGGACAAACACTTCAATTAACCTAGACAGCTCACAAGATGAGGTTCTTGAATATTCTTATAGTCAGAGGCACCTGTTTGTTTGCAAGAGCATAATGAGCATATGTGATGCTGAATAAATCAATCCATATTAGGGAAAAAAATAATCCAGTAGTGCTATCTTTTGGTTAGCTGTAGAGCTATGTTGGAATAGAAAGCACAATTCTAAAATAGTTGTAGTTATAAGTTGTGGAAACTAATGAGAAAGCTTTTACTTCAAGATACCCTGCATCCCCTGAAAATGTCCTTTTCAGTCTACAAGAAAAACATCTGTTTTCTCAGTGTTTTTTTCCAAGCAGCTGCATATATGTGCACGTCTGTACATTGTGGTTGTTAAAGCAGCAAAACCAACAACATAGGACTTACTAATGGAATCATAAACGAGATGAGACCCTTAATACAATATGGATCTTATTTCAGGCTGCTAGTGATCTGAAAAGGTGAAAATGAAGTAGAGAAGTATATATTTTTTGAATCTTACTATCCAATTAAAAATAATTTTGAGAACACTACTTTTGAGGGGTAAGTTGTTTTAAAGACTCTTGATATGTAATTCCAAATCTTTTAGGAATACTTGTTTCAAAAAGTACATTGTTTTAAGGGTTTTGTTATTAAAAAAGGAAAGAAAAGGTAGTGAAAACTGGTAGGTATAGTTTGGCCCTTGTATTGAGTTGCATGCCAGATTTTGGTAGTGGGGCTGTTTGTGGGGGGTCCTACAGGGGTGGCTTCTGTGAGAAGCTGCCAGAAGCTTCTTTGTGTTCAGCAGAGCCATCTCAGATTTTGGTAGTGGGGCTGTTTGTGGGGGGTCCTACAGGGGTGGCTTCTGTGAGAAGCTGCCAGAAGCTTCTTTGTGTTCAGCAGAGCCATCTCAGGCAGCTCCAAGATGGATGTGCCACTGGCCAAGACTGGGCCAGTTAGAAGTGATGGTAACATCTCTCTGATAACTTCTTTAAGAAGAAGAAAAATCTGCCAGAGAAGAGCAGAGTGAGAGAATCAAGAGCCCTGCAGACACCAAGGTCAGTGAAGGAGAGGCAGGAGGTGCTCCAGGCACAGAGCGGGGATTCCCCTGAAGCTCCTGGTGCAGACCATGGTGAAGCAGCTGTGTTCCTGCAGCCCAGGGAAGTCCATGGGGATGCTGAGATCCACCCACAGCCCATGGAGGAGCCCCACACCAGAGCAGGTAGATGCCTGGGATCAGGAGGCCCAGCTAGAGCTTAATTTTACAAAGTGTGTAAGAAATACTAAGGGCTTCCACAGGTACGTTAGTCAGAAAAGAAAGACACCACTCCACACACCTCTAATAAATGAGACAACTGACATGGAGACACTGAGGTATTCAAGAGCTGCATTGCCTGAGTTTTCACTGATAATTCTCTTCCTGCTGTTATCATATCCCTGCATGTCAAGGGAGGAACCGGAGGAATGTAGTTGCATCTACCATAATAGATCAGGCTTAAGACCATCTAAAAACCTAAAAATATGGGACAGAACACCTAAAAATATGGGGCAGAATGAGATGCATTCTGGAGTCCTGAGGGAACTAGCAGATGGAATTGCTAATCCAAAAGCTCAATGTTCAAATAGAAATACTGAATGCTGTCCCTCAGGAGTCCATACTGGGACCAGTACGGTTCAGTATCTTCATAGCAACATAGACAGTGGGAGTGAATACATCCTCAGAAAGTTTGCAGATAGAGATGGAGAGAAGGCCAACTGCAAGGTCCTGTACCTCGTTTAGGGCAGTGATCAATATCAGTATTTGTTGGGAGGATGGGAGATTGGATTGATGGCAGCCCTCAGAGAAAGACTTGGCCATATTGGCTGATGAAAAATTAGGTATAAGCTCTCAATTAGTAGTAGTGTAGAAAGTTAATAATATCCTGGGCTGCATCAAAGTGAGCATGGTCAGTGAGTACAGGGGGTGATTCTTGCCTTCTGCTCTTGTGTGACCTCAGCTGGAGTATTGTGTCCAGCTCTGGAGTCCCTAGTACAAGAAAGACATGGACCTGTTGGGAGTGGGTCGTTGACAGCCACAAAAAGAATCAGAGGGGCTTGAGCATCCCTTCTGTGAGGAAAGGCTGAGAGAGCTGTGGTTGTTCAAGCCTGGAAAAAAGAAGGCTGCAGAGAGAACTTACAGCAGTTTTTCAATATATGAAGGAGATGAGTTAGCAGAAAGACAGAGAAAGGCTTTTTGAAATTGAAAGAAGATAGATTTAGATTGGATACAAGGAAGACATTTTTACGGTAAGGTTGGTAAGACATTGAAACGTTGCCCAGGGAAGTAGATGCCCCCATTCCTAGAAATCTTTAAGATCAGTTTGAATGAGGCTTTGAGCAGCTTGATCTGCTGAAAGATGTCTTTGCCTTTGGCATAGAGGTTGGACTAAATGAAATATTAAGGTCCCTTCTAATGTTACCAAGACTATGATTTTGTGTTATTTGCTGGGAACAGCTCTGTTTCATACCTGTAGCTTGTGACGTGAAAAGGTACTTGCTTTTTCTCATTGGAATATACAAGTCATCTTAGAATATAACTGGGCTTCAGTAGATAATTCTTTCCTCACAGGCTAGGTTAGATGTTTGTTTTTATCACCCATACAGCAAAGATCAGCCTTCTATGAGCATTTATGGGAGCAGAGTTTAATCCTTAGATTAATAATGTATGGAAAGTCAACGTGACAGAATCAAGCATGAGTCAGAATTAGCAAAAATGTAAATGGAGTAATAGTCCCACCATATTGCTCAGTACGTCTGGGTTGTGATTGCCTTAGCTGGAAAAATGTTTACTCATGTGTCCTCAGCTTTGTAGTAGTACTAGCATGAAATCAATGTATTAGAAGAACTGTCTTTGACTGTGACCAAGGAACATATTTTTTAATAAACTGCTTAATGAACTGCAAATATAAAATGTTTGTATCTTCTTCCTTAGATTTCTACTCTTCAGTTTCCATAGATTTCTACTTGCATTTAGATTGACTAAATGCAAGCTACTGGAAAAAAAAAAAAAAACAACAAATAACAACACACGGGTTTAGCTTTGGCACTTTTGACAACTCTAATAGAGAGATTATTGTTTAGCTGCAGCTCAGTTTATTTTTATGTTTTCACAGAGAAGAGATATGGATGAGAGATAGGAAGTGGAAAATTAATCTGGGAACAGTCACTTTTTAATTTTTCTAGGGCTTCTAAAAGCATTATAAGGGCACTGAATCCCTAGGGAAATACAATGTAGGTTTGAGATGCCTGGCAATCCAGGCAAAAGTGGAATCATAAGAGGCAGTGCCTCTGTATGCTGACCTGAAGAAAGATTGCTTAAAGTTCTGGCTTCTCTCTCATGAAAAAAATAAGTCAGAAAGCCACAGATCTATTTTCTGTCTTTCTGGAATATGTAAGTTTCCATGTTGTTGCTCATTGCTGTCTCATTTTTGAAAAGCCCTGACTTTGTGCTCTAGTGGTTTCAAGAGTTCATTGCTATAACTTAAAGACACCAGACTTCTTTTTCTTTCCCCAGACTTCCACCACTGCTTGCTGTTCTTTTTAGTGTGCTATGAATCAAGGAACTTGTATTGTACTAAGCCTTACTCTCTTATAGAAAACTGTTTCCTATAAGCTGATTAAAATTATTATAAAGTGGAAATATTTCTGGTAAGCTTTTATCACTGACTGATAATTTCAGGAATCAGTTTTTCACTAGGCAGCCTTTGGGTTCAGTATATATTTTAACATAAAAAATACTTTTTCTTATTCTTGTAGGACCTTCTTATCCTTTGAGGTAATTTTGATATCTTGCTATTAGCTGATTCATGAGTTTTCTATTTAGATACAGCAGAGTGCTTCTGTGGTAAAATAGGCTTTATTCTTCCTTCATGTCCTGTTGCCAGCTTTTATGAGGCTACATCTGTAAAAGTGTCACAAAAAATGAGCACTTACAGGTAGAAAAATGATTTGAGTTTAGAGAAGTTCTTTGTAAGATATTTAGAATGTAGCTCTGCTAATGCATGAAAATACCCAACACCCTAATAACACTAGCTCCTCACAGGGAAATGAGATCAGAAAGGAGGCAGAATTAGCTTAATAAGATGTTTGTCTTGCTTCTAAGTGAAAGTTAGAGAGTTGGAATAACAAGATTGTTAGCAAGGTTATGGTTTTTTGCCTATTACAACTATTGCTGCTTTTTCCAGAAAAGAGCAAAGAGCTCTTGCAAATAGGACTCTTAAAAACACATGAAAGCTATGGGTTATTTTCTAGTTATTCTTATGCTGCTTTATTGTGAGCATTAATGTATCCTTATCCACCAAAGTATCAGGTATTACTGTGAAATCCAGGTATTTAACGTAGTATTACTTGCTTCACTGCTAATTTCTGTTTATATAATTGGAATTAGTCGGCTGTATTTTAAATGGCCAGAATATTGAGCTTAACTGAAAAATTCTGGTTAGCTATATGTAAAAAATATCCACTGCTTCCCAATATACCCGAGCATTAGAGGGAATAGTTAGTTAATGCTTCAATTCTCAACCTGTGTACTACCACTGGCGATGTAGTGTCAATGCTAAAATTTGCCAGTCTGTTTGATAGAGATGAGTTGTTTTTGGCTATATGTTCAGCCACTAAAAAAGTAGGAAAAGAAAGAGTAAATTCCTCTAGGCTTGAATGTAGTGATTGGAAGGCTCAGGGCAGTGTGCAGAAGCCTGTGTCAGACTGAAAAATGTCCTTGTCAGGTAGTTTATGCAGGTACCCCATCTGGCAATATTTGGGATGAGCCAGAGGTGGGACTGGGAGTTGGGAATGTATGTCATGAGCAAGCTCTGATCTAAAAGCCAGCAGTTAGAGCAGCTTGGTGGTACTAATTTGAGAACAAAAGCTGCATAACTCGTGGAAGTCCTTGTTAATCCCTGGTGAATAGCAGAGAATTAGAAGGTTGCAAAGTGCTCTCAAGTCATTTTAACATCCTTTCTCAGTGCATTTTGTTACATTTTGGATGATTCTGCATTATGCTATAGAGGAGCTGTACTGCATCTTGCTAAGTTCACCCTGTATCTGCCTGTGTTATTATTGTTTTGACAGCAACTTTCTGAAAGCACATTTCTGTAAATGAAGTCCAGCGATAATAAGAAAAGAGATGGTGACTGAGATATTCCAGGAAGACTATTGGCAACTGCATTTTCCAGTATGGGGAAGAAATTATTCTGGTTTTATGCTGGCAGAAATGAAGGAGTTCCATAATTGAGGGAAATATTCTTCCTATCTGTATGATAGACCATGACAGGTGCTTTTCTACAGACAAAAGTGAAAGCACTAGGCAAAGGTGATTAATAAAACATTAAAGCTCAGGTTTACTGAATGATTCTAATATGAAAATTTGTTCATAGTATTTCCTGAAAATTAATTAATACACCAGAAGCAGAGCTGATTCCTGATTGCTCATACATAGTGCAATCTCAAGGTGGAAATAAACAAAATAATTAGACGAGCTTTAGTGTTATGGGAGTAAGAGTAACATTTGTTTATCAGTATTTCAGCTATACTCCTACCATCCTGAGACTGAAATTCACTGTTAGACAAAAACTGGTATCATCCCTCTGACATGTTACTTTGAGGGCTCCATAGACGATGGTTATTTGTTTGTACTGAACTCACTGTAATGAACTAATCTAATTCAGTGAGCAGTATACAGCAGAATTCTGCAAATGTTTGGTTTTTTTTTTTTGCTATTGTTTCCTTCTGTTGAAGCAGTCCACCTGGCTTCCAATGCATAATTGTAAGAATTATGTTTATTGGTTTATTGTGCTAAATAGATTTGATGCCCTGATGATTATTTTGTTGCCTCTGGACTATTTCCCTTTGTAAAGCTGTATGTTTTTGACATCAGAACAGAGTCAGCCTCCACTGAGACAAGGTTATTTCAGCTCACATCCTGGTTTTCCTCTACAGAAAATTTTGCATCCTTTTACAAACAAGAGATAACCATCACCTGAGTTCTGTTATCAGTTTGTGCCTTTAAACTGAGTATTTGTGAAATAGAAATAAGTGGTTAGGATAGATAGATAGATAGATAGATAGATAGATAGATATAACCCAATTAATAAATAATTCAGTTATATAAGCATCTTGAGAATGTTACCATGACTCTTCTATCAAAAATGTCAGATATTCCTTTCAGTGCATTATTCTTACTATAAAAATGAGAGTTTGACTGCATTAGATTTTTTACACCCCTATTTTACTTCCATGAAGACAGTCTTTTTGCTCACAATCAGGAGACCAAACTCAGAAGTAACTTTTTTTTTCATTGCTGATATTTTTTAACATCATGTAGTGGTCTAACATACAGTGACACATTTAAAATCACTTGAAATCATCTTAAAATGGAAACTCCAAAATGAACATAAATAATATACTATCTTATTAAGATTTGAATGTGTCTTCTATACTTATGTGTAAACTGAGTTCTGAATGTGAGCTTAGATTTTTTATTAATTTTATACATATATATATATATATATATATATATATATATATATATATATATATATATATGTATATGTATAAATTAAATTAGTCTTTTAAGAAAGACATTATGCAAAAGAAAGTAAGAGGATGTTGGGTAATTGTGTTGAGGGTGATTCTTTGTAACATTAATCTGGTCCTACTCAAACTGATGAGTTTTTAAGGTGCATCTGTAATATCCAACAGCATCTTCTCCCAGAGAGAAAGGAATACTCACTCAGAACACAGTCACCTTAGGAATCACTCTTTGTATTACTCTTTCACATTTATTCAGTGAGCCTAACATGGCTCTGTGGTCCTCCTGTCAAATGTAGGGGTATGAGCCATTTTTGAGAAACATCAGTCAGAAATGTTAGGAACTCAGGCAAGGACTGATGTTCATGCTTACTTTGACATAGTGTTCCAACACAGGAAATGTCATGGGGACTTTTAAGGAGTGGTAGAGTCATAGGACTTCCTGTGCTTTGTTTTCATTAGTGGAGCCAAATAGCTTTCACCCTAGCCCTACTCACAGATCCTTTCATAGCACTGATGACAATGTAACTGCTGTTTGTGTTTTAAATGTTCCTGAAGAAAAATACTTAAAAGAGAGCTAAAACACTGTCCCAGTCAAATCTTCTAAAAGATATTGGTGTATCTCCACATAGTAGTGAATTAGATGAGATTTCACAATGGGGACACTTGAGAATTCAGTTTGTTGTAAGCAGTTGTTGTAAGCATTTCATTTGCTTCCTAATTTTAAGTTCTACAATAATATATGTTTCTTCCAGGTATTTTCCAAAACATCCCAGTTTGTGTTACATCAACCCTTATTTCTCTGTGGATCTGCCATGTCCATATTTCACTGATCTTCTCAGTGTGTAACTTAGTGCCTGGACTAGCACTGATGAGTCTTTTAAGCAGGACAATCATGCAGAAGAAAGTAAGGAATGTTTATGGTTGTGTTTTTTGTTTGTTTGTTGGTTTTTCTGGTTGGTTTGGTTTTGGTTGGGGTTTTATATTTGTTTTGTTTTTGTTCCGTAAAAAAAGCTCTAATGAGCTGGTGTCTAGGCACTGAGATCACCATTCTATGTTTGACTCAGATTTTCTATGTTCCTTAGGGAAAACCACACACTCTAGAGGTGCAGCTATGAAATTTGATTTCAGCCAAAACCAATAGTTCATGTGCCCCATGTCATGCGCCAGCTACCTCAGTTGTGCTGGTACAGCACAGTACAGTACAGTTAAGAATACAAGTCCAGAGCAATTTAAGCCTGTTGCCCGTCTGAACTGTCACAAATTTTATCTGCTCCTCCTTGTGCCTTCTTGTGCTTTTTCTTGTGCTAGTAACTATGTTGTTTCCATTGCACAATGAACTAGGAGGTGACTAGGGTAAAATATTTTGCTATTGCCAGCACTAAAATATATGCTTTTTACCCTGCTTGCTTCCTGCAACATCTTAACCACACAGAGCCAGTGCAGAAGAGAAGGTCAGAAGATGGGCCAAGAGGGGAGCTTCCAGGATTTAAAATGCCTTAGACTCTTGTGGAACCGTACTGCTATGTTTGCCCAAGGTGTAGACAATAAATAATACATGTTATATAAGCCCATGTAATTTCCTGTTTCTGTAAAAACTACAAATACTAGAGTGAGATAGGAGCTCTAAAATTAAAACTCACGAGATGATATGTTATTGGTAGAGCAATGTCAAGATGAAAAATTATAGCCTATTTTTCATCTGTCCTCTAGTTGTTAATGAAAATATTTCATAGAATCATAAAATGGATTGGGTTGTAAGGGACATTAAAGACCATATGGTTCCAACCACCCAGCCATGGACAAAAACACCTTTCACTAAGCAAGGCTGCTCGGAGCTCCATCCAGCCTGGCCTTGAACACTTCAAGGCTTGGGGCATCCATGGCTTCTCTGTGCAAGCTGTTCCAGTGCCTCACCACCCTCACAGTAAAGAATTTTTTACTAGTACCTAATCTAAACCTCCTCTCATTCTGTTGGAAGCCATGTCCTGTCACTACCTGTCCTTGTAAACAGTCTCTTCATCTCTCTTCAACTTTCAGGTGCTGGAAGGCTGCAATTAGATCATCCTGAAGCTGTTTCTTTTCAAGAGTGAACAATCCCAATTCTCTCAGCCTGCTCTTATAGAAAAGGTGCTTCATCCCTTTGATCAACTTGGTAACATCCTCTGGACTCACTCCAACAGGTCCATGTTCTTCCTGTGCTGGGACCCCAGAGCTGGATGCAGGGTTCCAGGTGGGGTCTCACCAGAGCAGAGTAGAGGGGCAGAATCCCCTTCCTCCCCTGCTGCCCACACTGCTTTGGATGCAGCCCAGGACATGTTTGGCTTTCTGGGCTGGGAGTGCCCATGGCTGGGTCATGTCCAGCCCCTGAGTCCTCCCCAGTGCTACTCTGCCCCAGCATGTGCTGGTACCAGGGGTTGCCATGACTCAGGTACAGCACCTTGCACTTGGTCTTGTTAAACCTCATGAGATTCTCATGGGCCCAGCTCTTGAGTTTGTCCAAGTATCTCTGTACACACTTGGACAAACTTGTTTTGAGTTGACAATGTTTTCATAATACAAGATTCACTATGAATAGCTGGGCTACTCATAGGCTGTGGATTCCTTTCAGACTAATTTTTTGTTTTGTATATTCATTGTCACTGTGTCTGTCATTAAGCGAATTACCTTTTGGATGATAGCAGAAGGGGAGGGGAAAGAATTATATCAGCTTCCTGGTTCCTTGCTTTTTTTCTGAAGAAAGTGAAAACTTCCATCTGAGAAGAGTCGGGACAGAGGCAATGTTGTCTGATAGACCAGGGCACATGGCTGGGTAAACTAGAATTGACCTAATATTCTCCTTTTTTATTTTTCTATGAGATTTTGACTAATTTGCACCATCCTTTTTGTGCACCATTCTCCACTGTTTTGGACTTAACTCCATGTTAGCAGGGCCTATCTCTCTTCATACATTTGTACAGCGTGCAATGCAAGAGGTTGATGGTATCTGTCTCTACACATTGCCATTATGAATACTTGGTTGCTTCTTAGAGACTCAGTCACTATTTGACTAAATCATGACTGGTAAAGTAGTGCTAGTGTTCAGGTTAGATTGAAATATTAATCACCTGTAAAATATTTCAATGCAAGATCAACCATAGGGACTGCACCTGGATAATTCTCTACCTTATTTACTTGACTTTTTTCATTTCAATAGCTTTGGTTATTTTCTTGAGCCCCATCTGTTCTTACTTCCCTGTTTGAGATGAAAGTCCTTTCATTGACTTTTTTCCTTCAGAGATCTGGAAAAACTAGTGAACTCTGCTTTCCATTGAGGAGAACTAACTGTGGCATCCATGTGCATTTCCTGATCCAACTAAACATGTATTTCCTAAGTCAGGGGTAAATTGCACTTAAAAGGAAACAAATGCTTTTCTGGTTTGAAGTTTTAAATGTCCGAGTAGTTTTGCTTCAGAAATCCTTATGCTTAAAAAAGAAAAACATAATTTTATTTTCCAAAGACCTCTAGGACTTCTGAGTAGATCTGAAGTGCAGATTTCTGTGGTAGTTCCATAATTGTGAACTTTTTGCTTTAAGTTGGAAGTGTGAAAGAATGGGTCACTTAGCCTTTTTTCTTTTTGTGCCTGTCAGAATTTGTTCTAGATCACTAGTTTACCTGATGCAAGATGGGGTTGAACCACATATAAATGAAGTGTCTCAGTTGCCAGCTGCAGTAATAAAGCTAATATTCAAAAGGAATGTGCTAAATCAAGCTATATTCTTAATATTTTTGTAGCTCCTTGGAGCTAATTTCTGAATGAAGACAAACCTTTTTAAAGCATATTGCATAAAAGAAAAATTCTAATTTTTATTTGACACATGGAACAGTCTTAGCTGTGTGCTCTCAGTTGTTTGAAATGGGCAGGATGTCTTTCATACTTGTCCTTATTGGCTAACGATGGACAGAAATACAGAAACCAAAATTTTTAGGGGCTAGAAAGGAGGAAAAGGAAGTTAAGATATTTTACAAAGAGCATAATGCTGGAGACATACTTGTACTTGCTATATTATCTCACTGAGAATGAGAATTGCTGGATAAATGTGAGGAAGTTGTAATATTCGTTCTGGCTTCCTGACATCCTTGCAAAATTAGTCTGATTTGCACTGGTGTCTCCACACATGTGGAAAAATTTGACTTTTAGATAAGTATTTTTGTGTGGACAAGGTTAACAAAGCAAAGGTTTGTCCTGGTTTAGGACAAATTAGGGGAAAACACCTCCAAAGGAGCCCCTTATAGGAAACCAAACCCTCCGCAACCTCCCCCCCACCACCGGGTTCGGGAGGAATTCCTTCAGAGGGGAAGTGGAAAAAACTTGTTTATTAAGGCACAACAAAAAAACACTCCCCAGCACAAGAGAAATAACCCAAGATGACCACAGATGTTTTCACCAGTCCAAGGGGTTGAGCTGTATCTCTCTTCGCCGCAGAGGGTACGGAGCTTCTTTCGCAGACCCCGGGGGAGCTCCTGCCCGGAGTAGGTCTGATGTCTTCGGGGCGGGGGGGGGGGGGAAGGGAACAACGGAAACTGGGGAAAAGGAAAAAAAATGGCAAAAAAGCAAGCCAGCGAAAAGCAGAGAAAAAAAGAGAGGAAAACAGAGCCAGCAAAGCATGCAGTCAGCAGCAAGCAAGAGCAGCAAGCAAGCTAAGCAGCAAGCCAGCAGCCAGCCGGGGGGGGGGGGGGGAAGGAAGACAAAACAAACTGAGAACAGGGAGCAGAAACCACGATTGGGATAATGAGCATGAAAATGTCCTGTCCCCACGACAAGGTTGAAGAGAGTAAATGATTCTCTGACTTCTGACTGAGAACTATTGCCTGGCCATTTGAAATGACATCCTGATGTTGTCTTTCAAATACGTAATAAATGCACAAAGGTCCTTTTTGAGGATTTGTTTTGAGAACTAATCATGGACACGTCATTGTTACATGCATTTATAAAGAGAGGGAAATACAGTGTTTTTGTTACACGTAGGTGGAGCAATGCAACGTGTGATGGAGCTAATAGTATCTTCCTGTGCACCATAGCTACACACATATTGTGGACAAATGGTCACCAGCAAATCTTAATTACAGTTTTTCTATTTCTAGTGATATACTATATTGTTACTAGTCCTGACATCGAAGTATAAAAAATAAGGCTGTAAAAATCACAGTAATTTACACAACTCTACAAATTGTTCCTAGTACTGCACAATATTCATTATAATTTATCTAGGAGAATATAAATTCAACCCAGTGCTCCACAACCAGCTTCAGTAGGAGACAGGGAATATATGAGGTTTGCTTTTCCCGCAGAGGGAATTTGGCGGAGAGAGAGCTGCAGTGGCTCTGCCTGTTTTCCATTGAGATAGTTCTGGTTCACTTATGAATTGTATGATTATTGACTCCTGTGTGTTGTCAGAAATGCAAAATTAGCAATAATAAGATGCTTGCTACCTCTTCTCTCTGCCTTATGGAATAGGCAGACTATTTGTGGGCAGAGACAAAAGGGTGTTGATTTTATGGGGGGTAGGTGATCTGAGCTTTGTTTCTGTGGACACGTCTGCATGGTGATGCTGGCTTGCAACTCAGGTCAGTGTGCCCTCCTCATCCATGCTGCTGATGTGCTGACATACATATTAATTAGTCTGCAGCCAGCAAGTTGCACTGGAGGACACTTTGTAAGAGACTCAATAGCTCAATGCTTTTACATAGCTAATTAAACAACTTCTGCAGGTGTTAAAACAAATTAGTGTGAATTCCAGATGCCTAGCAAACATCAAACAGAAAAGAACAGAAACAGAAAAAAAATTCCTTTTCTCTGTGTTCTGCCTATTTTTCTGAAAGGATATTTCACAAGTCCAGATTCGTACATGACTCATTATTTTTATGAAAAAAATACAAATAAAACCAATTTGACCTCAATGTCTTGAAATGTCTGACTGAAATGTGAACCAGACTGGGTTTGCTTGCTTTATTTTCAAATAGACCATTTGAGATTTCAATGACAGCTTTCTGGTCTCCATTCTTATAAATGTTTTCTTTGAATATTACAGCAGCTCTTCAGGTTATATAATGGTTTAACCACTAATGACCCAATTATCATGAACTTCTGGCTCACTTCCTCACCTGCAGGATGGGGGAGATAATCAGAAGGGTAAAATCTGGAAAACTCATTGGTTGAGATAAAGACAGTTTAGTTTATCAGGGATAAAAAAAGCTGCACACTTAAGCAAAGCAAACCAAGGAATTAATTCAGTGCTTCCTGTGGGCAGGCAGGTGTTTAGCCATCTCCAGGAGAGCAGGGCCCCATCACAAGTAAGGATTACTTGGGAAGATAAACTCCAAATATTCCCCACTTCTGCCTTCTTGTGCCTACTTTATGTACTGAGTATGATGCCATGTTTGGAATATCCCTTTTATCACTTGGGGTCACCTGTCCTGGCTGTGTCTCCTCCCAACCTCCCATGCACCCCAACTTCTTTGCCATTGTGGCAGTGCAAAAAGCAGAAAAGGCCTTGGCTCTGTGCAAGCCCTGCTCAGCAATAACAAAAACATCTCTCCATTATCAACCCTGTGTTCAGCACAAATCCAAAACAGCCCCGTACCAGTCATTGTGAAGAAAATTAACTCTACCCCATCTGAAACCAACACAGAGTGTCTTCTATGCTCTGATCTTGCCCAATTTTTTGATATTGCCCTTTTTTTTTTTTTTTTTGAAACTGCAATCATCAAACTTTTCTAAACAAATTGCCTAGATATCCTGAACACATCTAAGAATCAAGTGTGTAAGATCATCTTTTTTTCCATCTTCCTTGGGATTTTTCTTTTCTAGTGCTATTTCTTCAGCCAAGAAGACCATAAAACTTTTCAGGATACATGTATAGTTTCAAGTATTGGAATAGTCTGTTAAACAGCATGTTCTGCCTCTGAAGGTGGTCAGTGCTTGTGAAAACATAAAGAAAGGCAGGAAGAAATGTACAGATACTTCCTCAATATATTTTTCCAGCATAGACTTTTTGGTCCAGAAGTATGAGTTCAGGCTTTTTGCCTCCACTTAAACTTTTCTCCCAATGTATTTGTCCAATTTCTTTTTGGATTTTAATATGCCTCAGCTATCCACAACATTCTGCAGCAATGAATTCCTGAGAGAGGAAAGAGACCATACAACTCATCCCAGACACATGGATTTGCAGACATTAGTCCCAAACAGAAGACAATACCTCTCTCTAGTCTATGGCTAGACCTGTGAAATTTCTGAGTGACATTAGAGTCTCTTTCTTGGCATGTCCAACACATTAAAGGAGCAGATTGAATCACTGTATTGATTTCAATAAAGATAATGCTTTACGCTATAAATTCTACCTATATATGACATAAAAGGAACATAAAAGAAACTGAGCACTAGCCATCTACAAGCTGGATATTACAATGCCTAAATTCCACTTGCAAAATGTTGTAGGTTGGGTTGGTTTAGTTAGGGATTTTATTAATGTTAGTTAGTTGGTTCTCCGTACCCCTATTTTCCCTCACAATGGTTTGCTCCAAGTTGTTTACCACGGGAGCTCTTGTCACTCAAACATGTCAATCTTCTCACCTTACACAATGTTCTCCTTACAAGGTTCTGTCAGTCAGGGGTTGTCTTCATGAAAGTTCTGCATCAATCACCCCACCTTTGCACTGCTATTTGTCCCAGAACACTGTACCCACCTCTGTTATGTTCCCATAGGTTATTATAATCTATGTCACTCCCCTGTCGTGTGTCCTCATAGGGCAAGGCAGGTTTCCACCCCTGTCCGCCCACCCCCTATTTAATCTAATGCATTCTTTTGTCCTGTCACCATTTTGCCTTGCATTGCGCTGAGGGTGGGTTGCTCTGTCCACACATGCGGAAATAAATGTTCTCAGGCTAGCAAGCAAAGTGTCCTTCTCTCATCCCTTCGCTTCCTCTCAGTGTGAAGCTACCAAAGCTGCTTACCCACGCTGGAGCGCTCAGCACTATCGGGGAGGCGAACGCCATAACCCTAGAGCTCCTGTTCATGTGGCAACTACAGTCTCACAAAGGCAGTGCTAGTCGGGGCTTTATGACTGCTTGAGGTCATAGCAGGTTACCGCTGCAGCAAAACTAGCCCATAAGCTTGAATAAGACATTTTGACCTACTGAATGTAACATCTCTTCAGACATACTGAAGATCTTCATAATTACTCTTATATTAAGCATGATATTTACCTTTCAAATGCTTTTTTCCTTCTAAGTGATGATTTTTGTCTTGAAATTATATTAATTATTTTGTGTGTTGTTTAGTAGTGTTTTAAAAAACTAAAATAGAATATTTTTTTCTCTACTTGTTGAGAGCACCACAAAAACCCACCATGTCAATATATAATTTCATTATGATTCCATATCATGAAAGCTGCAGTTGAGACAAAAGGGAGCATTTGAACAACTCAAAAATAAAATCAACAATGATGAACAAAGGCAGAGAGTTGCTTCTGTACATGAAGAAAGTAAAAAGCTGGTAGGGAGATAGAGGCCAGTAAAATAATGAGTTACTATAAGAAGATGTGAATACTCCCTCTTTCACATAATAAAGAACTCTAAGGTTTGTCAGGGCTTGTGTTGGATAGACAGATGGTATCAGAGCCTGCAGCCTTGGCTAAAGCAACCCAAACATTTGCCTTTGGTTGACTTACAGGTAAAGCTTCACTACAAAAACTAAAACAAAAAAAAAGTAACATGCACGTGCACAAACGATAAAACTCCATTCTTTTCTTGAGCTGTTTCTGGCAGATCACTTTCTCATCAGGTCTGGGTGCTTGCTTCTTGGCTTGTACTTGCGGAAGTACTGGCTGATGTGGGGGCGTCGGCGGGTTTCGATGCATAGTAGGGCTTCACATTCTTTGCTGGAACCCACTTGAGTCCTCTGCCTGTGGAAACACACACAAACCCCCTTCCTCATGTTATAAGATCATATGGTCTTTCTATCTGTCCTGATTCTAAATTTTTAATCAAAACTGGGGGGTGCTCCTTAAGTTTTCCTTTTTTGCTGTTCAAACAATGTCTGTAAATGGGAGGGTCCGGCTCTTCTGCAGAGCTATTTAAAAAATTGTAAACATACAAAGCCTTGTTCAACTTCCTTTGAGGCACAGCCTGGTCTTCTTCCCCTTTCTGTTGATCTAAAATGCGTTTTAGAGTTTGATGTGTTCTTTCTATCATTCCTTGACCCGCAGGACAGTAGGGAATGCCAAATGTATGGCGAACACCCCAGTTATTCAGAAATATAGCTAATTCTTGTGAGGCATATGAAGGACCATTGTCAGTTTTAATTCTTGGGGGATACCTAAATAGGAAAAAGCTTATGAAAAATGTTGTCAAACATGCTTAGCTGTTTTTCCTGTATGCACAGAAGCAAAAACCGCATTTGAGAATGTGTCAATAGAGACATGGATATTTTTAAGTTTCCCAAAAGAGAGGTACTTAGTAACATCTGTATGCCATTTCTGCAAGCTTTCCAGCCCTCGTGGGTTGGTGGCTCCTGAGGAAGGGAGAGGTTGAACAAGCTGACAGTCTGGGCAAGCCCGTACAATATTTTGTGCTTGCTCCAGGGTAGTGTGAAAATCTCATTTGATTGCTTGTGCATTTTGGTGAAAAAATGCATGACTCAATTTGGCTTGTTCAATAGTGTTAGGTAAGGTGGTTGCAGCAAGCACTGAGGTAAAATTTTCAATGCCTGCTGCACCTTCTTCGTCAGATGCTGCTGATGCCAATGCATCAGCTCGTGCATTTCCTTCTGCCATAAATCCTGGAAGACCTGAATGAGTTCTAACATGAGAAACAAAGTAAGGATTAGTTCTGTGTGATAAAATTTGATAGATACAGGTAAGCCAAAGACACAACTTGTCGTTGTTCACATCCTTTAGAACGGATCCTTCAATTCTCTTAATAATATTAGCAACGTATGCCAAATCAGTGATCAGGTTGAAAGGTTCTGGAAAGAGCTGAAATGCTCTTACAACTGCTGCCAACTCAACAATCTGAGGGGAACCTTCAGCTTTTTGAACATCTTGTTCCCAGGATTTAGTATCTTTATTTTGCCATGTAATGACTGAATTGTGCGTTAACCCTGACCCATCAGTGAAGATAGTGACAGCATCAAAAGGCTCTTCACTGATCAGGGGTTTCTCTTTGTAGCATAATTTAGCTTTGATCATTTTGTGTGCTGGATAATGAATAGAGCAAGCACCTGGGAAATCGAGCAAGGCATACAGCAAGTCCTCTGATTTTTGCATGGCCCAATCAAAATATGTTTTCTTCATGGGTAAATAGATAATTGCGAATTCACAACCTGCTATTGAAAGAAGCCTTGCTCTGCCTTTGATGATGATTTCTAACATCATTTCTAATGGTGTAAGGATTGTCTTTGGCGACCTATAAGAGATAAAAACCCATTCAATTATTAACAATGGATCTTTTTGAGAGGAATCCCATTGAAAAATGAGACTGCACAGTATCAACTTTTCTCCTAAAACTGCAAGAAAAAAGGGTTTATCAGGAATACAGCAATGTGCCTGCCTGTTCTGCAGAGCATCAGTAATTTCTTCTAAGGCCTTGCAAGCTTCAGGAGTGAGAGACCTAGGGGATCTGATTAATTGTCTCCTCTCAACAAATCAAAAAGTGGAGCGAGTTCATCAGCAGTGATTCCTAACACAGGCCTAACCCAATTAATTTATCCTAAAAGCTGTTGTAAGTCCTGCAAAGTATGAACATCAGTTTGAATTTGTATCTTTTGAGGTGTAATAGACTGTTCTGTTAGTTTCCAACCCAAATATTTCCAGGGAGCAGTCTCTTGTATTTTTGATTCAGAGATCACCAATCCAGCCTTTTTGATTTCAGCAACAACACTACTATGAGTCTCTTCCATTTGTTTTTGTGTTGGTGCTGCTATGAGCAAATCATCCATGTAGTGGAGAATAACTGATTGCAGGAACTGCTCACGGACTGGAGACAACGCGTGGGCCACAAAATGTTGGCAGATAGTTGGCGAATTTTTCATGCCTTGTGGCAAAACAAGCCAATGGTACCTTTGGAGCGGTTCTTGTAAGTTTGTGCTTGGAACGGCAAAGGCAAAACAAGAAGCATCATCTGAATGCAGTGGGATGTTGAAAAAACAGTCTTTCAGGTCAATAATTACAAGAGGCCAATCTCTCGGGATCATGGAAAGGTTGGGTGTGGTGGTGCATGGCTACGCAGAAGGAGCAAAAAGCTTTGTGAATTTGAAATGGGAGTTTCTGTTTCGTAAAGCTGAAGTTGGAGTTTCTATTCTGTATTTTTACGCGTATTCACCCATCCCCCTGAATCTATTCCCATTGGATTTAACCTGTAATGTATTCATACTGGGCATTGTTTCTATTGGATTTACCTTAGCTCTTGTATTCCCTATAAAACCTGTAACCCAACCCCAGCACACCGTCTCTTGTACGTGTGGCGTTCGAGCAAATACAACCTTCTTCAGACTGCACAACAAGTGTCCTCTTGGTCTTTTTATAACGGTCACAATAGTGCTCTAAACCAGCCCTGTCCAGATCAAACCGAACCCCAAACAAGGTTGTCACTCCCCCACCAGCCGCTCCCGGAAGCCGGCAGGCGCACGGGGAAAAGCAGCCATGCAGGAACAAAAGGAACCAGAAACGAAAAGAAAAGCAACAAGTGGTGCCGAACATGGAGCCTGATCCAGCACCTGTTTTAAGAGTGCTACAGATAGCGCACCGGCTCTCAGCTTTTCCAGACGGCTTTTCCACCACCGTTGCTGCAGGAGACACAGCCGCCGACACCGCCACCATAGAGCTGTCGGCGCCGCAGTCAGACTGGAGGGGAAAAGCTTTCGGATCACGCCGTTCATGTGAGGTGCTCACGCCACTTACGTCCGGCCTGGCAGCACTATAACCGCTGAGAAACAGTTCCGATTTCTGTCTGGAAGCTGCTTTCAGTAGGGGGGAGACGCACCTTTCACACAGCCAGAAAGACAGCTTCAAACCAAGGACCGCCGCTGTTTTTTGTTTGTTGTTTTCTAAGGGTCGATGGTTTGGTACTAGCACAGGAGGGCCCTGGCTAGTGGAACTGGGTGGAGGCACTCGTGTTCCTGTGGAGGGAAAGGGCCGCATAGCACGCAGCATGGGCAGTGCCGCCGCCGATTCTTAGCCTTTTTGAGTTTTTTTTTTCTTTGTTTTTTTCCAGCAGCAGGCAGGTGGGACTTTGCCCGTGGATAGGATGGGTGTTAAAATGTCCATGCGGCAAAAAGAGATTTATAACCAAGTAAAAGTAAACATGAGAGACTCAGGAGAAAGTTTTTCTAAAGGTTTTGTGAAAAAGTTTATTAAGTGGTTGATTTTAAGGTTCCAAAACATTTCAGCTCAGGATGTAAGGCAAAAGGGTTTTTGGAAGTATGTTGGGGCCGTTTTGACTGAGGGCACTAAGAAGGGGGACCCTTCAGTCAGAGAAGGCTTTATGAGGATCTTTTTGTTAGTTTATGACATTGTAAAAGAGGGTGCAGACGGTCAGGAAGCGCAGGAAATTGAAAAGATTCCATCTGCTTTACCTCGTGTGCCTCCTGTGTCTCCTCGATCTGAAAATTCTAATCGCTCTGCTGAAACCTCCATTTCTAACCCCTTTCCTGATCCCTTTCACAGTTCTGGCTGTTCCCAAAAATGCTGTACCCCTTCTAACCCCTTCCCTCACCTCCCACAGGAGGACCAGCCACAAGATGCCGGCGGCCATGTGGCGGGGGTCTTTGTCTCATCGCAAGATGGACAAAGAAGCATGGCGGGGACTTCTCCTTCCCAGAATTCCTTCATACACTCCCCCATGCCAGTCCCTGATCCTCCTTCCCTTTGTCCCAACCCCTCCTCCTCCTCCTCTCTTGCAGCAGATGAAACCCCTCCCAGGTGCTATTGCAGGCCTCCGCCCACAGCTCCGCCCCTCCAGGTTGTTCCTTCAGCTCCACCCCTTGAGGTTCCATCACCCAATCCCGCCTCGCTCCACACAGCATCACCAACCTCAGCCACTCCCACACAAACCTCCACCCCCGAACCTCCGAACCCTGCCCTCCCCCATCCTGTTTCCCTCATCCTGGCCTCTGGTTCCCATGGTGATGAGAAAGGCCGGGGAACTGAAGCCGGGAAACAGAAAGCAGGCAGGGATTCAAATTCTCTGTTCCTAGCCCTGGTGTTATACAATGCAAGAGGGCAAAACCCCAGATGGGAACCCCTTTCATATGAATGCATAATGGAACTCTGCAAAACAAAACGTGAATTCGGACAGAAAAGTGAATTTTTTAAGAACATGTTAAAATCAACTTCCAATTCTAACACCTTAGTTCCTGCTGATTTAAAGCGCTTGTTCAGTTGCTTGCTCCCTCCATCAGAATACAAAATGTGGGGAAGAACTTGGAAAAGGATTGCAGGATTTCCTTCTTCCAGGAATTTTGCAGAGTGCCGATTATGCCAAAGATATAGGGGATGATGAGATCACCCTCGAACATCTTGTGGGTGAGGGGGATTGGAACCAAGCCCAGAAGCAAGTGGCAGGGATTCCAAAACCCATGTTAGACCTCACAAAAGACGCAGCAGAGCGGGCATTTCTTAGTATGCCCCCAAAGGAACCTATAATACCTTATATCGCTCTCAAGCAATCTGTTTCAGAGCCATTCATGGATTTTGTTGATTGAGTGAGAGACACGGTCGAGAAAAAGGTGGAAGGGCAAGAAGCACGAGACGAAATCATGTTAGAAATTGTTACCACAAATGCAAATGAAGCCTGCCGGCGAGTCATCATGGCACTTCTGGCATCCCCTCCTCCAACGCTGGATCAGCTCATTGAGGAGTGCACAAGAAAAGCCACACTGATGGCAGAGGACTTGGTAAAAAATCCTCAGGAAAAAGTGGTTGCTCTGACATCAGCAATCCCAAAAACTCCAACATCGGGATCTCCTCCTCCCAAACGCAGGTGTTATTACTGCAATGAGGAAGGCCATTTCATCAGCCAGTGCCCCTTTCAGGGGACAGCGCCTCCTCAGGGGGGGAGGGAGGGGGAGGGAGAGTACTTCAACCAGCAAAAAAAACTAATTGGGGAGCGCGGCTCCACCCCGCGTGATAATACAAATGGGGTGGGTCAGGGGGTTATTGGAGACCCCACAGATGACGCAGTTGCGTCAAACAGGAAATGCCGCAAGGGAGGAAGAGAACCCTAATTCCTGTTTTTCCTTTATACTGGCAGATTTTTTATAGCTGATTTACCCTGTTGTATGATTTCATTTTTCTTTCAGACTAGCAGGATGTCAATTTCCATGTTCCTGCTCCTCGTTTGGCTCCAGAAAATGACCTTCTACCTGCCCGCAGGGGACGCGTGGATTGTCCCTCAGCCACAGAAAAATGTGTGGGTCACTCTTGCCCAAGCCTTGAAACAAGAACACCTGTGTTTAGCCACTGCCTCAGCAGAAAATCCAATGTCCACATACTTGGTAGGGATTCCGAGTGAGGGGCAAGAATTTCCAAAGTCCTTAATCCATTTGCAAAATGCGTTAAATGAAAACAATCCACCAAATATTTGGGCAGAGTTCTACAAGCACAGGGGTGTTGTAGAACGTGTTAAAATACCTGTTCAGAATCCCCTGCTCCTGTGGCAAAAGTTTGTTCTAGACCTGTCCGCTGCTGATGGGGAGCCCCAGGAATTAGAACTACTGGGCTCCACAAAAGCTGAATTTTGCGTTCAATTCAATTTTTCACCAGTTAAAGAAATAAACCTATATGCACAGGTCAGACAATACAAGATAGAATTCAGAGCGGGCCAATGGTGCACAGCTGTTGCTGTTTTAGAGATCCCTACCACCGCGGATTTCTATCCCCGCAAGCTGGAAAAGGGAATGTTTTTCATCTGTGGGGATAGAGCATATCCAGGAATCCCTTCTCGTCTTGTTGGAGGTCTATGCACTCTGGGGCATCTTTCCCTTGCTTCCCCCAACATGACTCAAATTACAATCGGGCAAGCAAAAAGTGAAACAAAAATTACTAAATGGAGTGCAAATCAATTTGATGAATATTGTGACGCTGAAATTTACCATTGGGCAAAATCAAAAAGGGTTGCCATCTCTGTGTTTCTACCATGGGTAGCGGCAGCCAAAGCACTGAGTGAATTAGGCAATTCAGAATGCTGGATGACGAAGCAGGCAAATTTAACATCGGCAGCCTTGAGTGACTCCTTGCAGACAAGGAAATTACCAGGAAAGCTACCCTGCAAAATCGAGCAGCTATCAATTTCCTGCTGTTGGCACATGGGCATGGATGCAAAGAATTTGAGGGACTGTGTTGCTTTGATTTGAGATCAAAAGGCCAAAGTGTTCAATCATCCATCCGGGAAATGAGAAACCTCATTGGGAGTGTGAAGCAGGAGAATGAGGACTGGTTCAAGGGCATGTTTAAAGGCTGGGATCTTTCTGGGTGGGTGTTGTCCCTTTTTAAAGACATTTGTTATGTTGTAGTTGCAATTTTTTAAGTTTTGCTATCATTTGGGATTCTTAAGCTAATCATTTCTAGCATTGCCTCCTCCAAGTCTGCAACTTCCACACCTGGCGTTGCTGCTGCCACCACGGGAGGAGAATGGTGGGAGAATGGCAAACAGGACGACACTGCAGTTTAATAACCGCAATTTCTCTTTCCCCCAAAGCTCTGTTCATTTTATTTAAAAAAAGAGAGGGAGATGTGGTGGTGCGTGACTATGCAGAAGGAGCGAAAAGCTTTGTGAATTTGAAATGGGAGTTTCTGTTTCGTAAAGCTGAAGTTGGAGTTTCTATTCTGTATTTTTACGTGTATTCATCCATCCCCCTGAATCTATTCCCATTGGATTTAACCTGTAATGTATTCATACTGGGCATTGTTTCTATTGGATTTACCTTAGCTCTTGTATTCCCTATAAAACCTGTAACCCAACCCCAGCACGCCGTCTCTTGTACGTGTGGCGTTCGAGCAAATACAACCTTCTTCAGACTGCACAACAAGTGTCCTCTTGGTCTCTTTATCTCGGTCGCAATAGCGATCTAAACCAGCCCTGTCCGGCTCAAACCAAACCCCAAACAAGGTTGTCACTCCCCCCCGGCTGCTCCCGGAAGCTGGCAGGCACACAGGGAAAAGCAGCCATGTGGGAACAAAAGGAACCAGAAACGAAAAGAAAAGCGACAGTTGGGCAGGCCAGGTTGGAGAGGGTTCATGTTCTCAATCACTGAATTAATTTTTCTGATATCATGTAACAATCGCCAGGTGTCAGAAGTTTTCCTATGGATTACAAACACAGGTGAGTTCCAAGGACTGTAAGTGGGCTCAATGTGGCCTTTTTGTAGTTGTTCAGCCACTAGATTCTTGAGGGCACTCAGCTTATTGTCTGGCAGGGGCCACTGGTTGACCCAGACAGGCGTGTCAGTTTTCTAGGTCAGTTTTAAAACACTGAGTGCCTCAGTGGCCCCTATGAAAAACCCAGTTCAATTTTGGTTCCCCATTCAGAGAGCAAATCTCTTCCCCACACTGTGATGGATTTCTGTACTACATAGGGTCAGATTGATGCTTTCTTCCCCTCAGGTCCTGTAATACTGATTACAGACTCGTTTTGCAAGCACAGAGTGACACGTCCAATGCCTGTGAGAGTACCTGGGGGAGTTACCAACTTCCAATCTGTCGGCCAACGATAGGAAGAGACCACAGAAACGTCTGCCCCCGTATCAATCATCCCCTTGATGTTTACTTGAATCCCACCATTTGACAATTCACAAGTCAGCATTGGTTGTCGTTGACTTATATGTTGAATCCATAGGGCCTCAGGATTTTCAGGAGCAACTGGGAAACAGCGTGGTGGCATTTGATCCGTGGTTCCCAAGGGCAGTGCTATAACAATAGTTATAGGGGTTCTAGGTGGGACATGCAATGGGGGATAGCAGGCATTGGCTAGCACTAGTAGTTCTTTGTTGCAGTTAACAGACATTACACAAGGCAAAACAAGAAGTCCCAGGATGCTATTCCTTTCTTTACCAACAACTAAAAAGTCTTGTCTATGTTGTGAAGGCCCAGTGATCCCTGTTGAAATATAGTTATAGCCATCATTCTTTAAAAAGGTTGTTGGCTTGGAATTGCCATGGTGCACCAAGACCCTGGGGGTAATAGGTCTGGGTTGTTATTTGGGATTGTGCTGGTGATGAAGCGAAGTGCTTTTGGGTCGGGGTATTCACAAATTTTACCTCATGAGTTTGGGGTGCCACTATTTGTTTCGTCACGCGATGGCGCTACGCACTCGCCTTGGAGTTTTTTGGGTTGGCTCTTCCACTCATATTATGTCTGAATCAACACTGCCAGGCAAAATGCTTTCCCTTCTTGCAGATAGGGCAGTGATCTGGCACTTGTGCACTCCTGTTGACTTCTGGACAATTCCTCATGATATGGCCAGGTTTTTTGCAGAAGTAGCAAGGTCCTGAAGATACAACAGCTTGCATAACAGCCATAGTGTTGCCTTGTTGCTGGGAGTTGAGATGCAAGGCAGCCAGGAATTCAGTAAGTTTTTGGTCTCGTGCTTCTGCTTGTGTTGCCTGTTCTGTGAGAGCCTTTTGAATTTGTTCTCCTAGAGTTTTTCCAAGTTCATTTGCTTGAGTCACTACCACTTGCTGTGGATTTCCAATTTTGTTGCAGGCTTCAATCATTTCAGGCACTGTAGGTTTTTCTTTTCCCAGGGCTTTGATACCTCTTTTGCATTCTGCGTTTGAGTTATTTTCAATGGTGTCCTGTATCATTATTGGGCGAGCTGTATCATTGATGCATTGCCTTTCTGTTGCTTGGACTACTTGGTCCACAAATGTGGTGAATGGTTCAGACGACTCTTGGCTAATTAGATTGTAGGCTTTTTCGAAACTTCCTGCATGCTGAACTTGCAAAAAGGCTCTGCGAGCCATCTTTTTGATGTCATCCAATGCCATTCTGGGTAAATTCACGTGATTATAATTTTCATCATCAGGAGGGTCACCTGTTAGCTTAGACAAGGTGAGAGTACGAAGGTCTGCATCAGTACATTGTTTGTAAGTGGCTAGTACCCCTGTAAGCAGTCTCTTCCATTTGAGTTCCCATAACATATATTGTGAATCTGTAAGAATTATACCAGCAAGATTTTTACAGTCATTTGATGGAAATGTATGTGCTTCTAGGGTACTTTTCAGCAGTTGCTTGAAATATGGAGAGCAAATACCACTGTCCCTTATTGCTTTTCGTAATTTTTCACCTCATGAGATGGGATAGCTGTCCATGTTCTAGGACCGCCGGCCTGCTGGCTGAATATCACAGGCATTGCCAAAGGGTTTAGACTTTCCTCTTTGCAAATTTCACGTCTGACTTCATGCCAGTCTGTCAGTTGAAGATTATCAAAACCTTTCTGGGAGTTTCCTGAATTTGGGATTGATGGTGGCAAATTTTGAGGGTTTAGGGTCTTATTTTGGATTGAGAAATCTGTGCGAAACTCTGGAGAGACTTTAGAGCTGTTTGAGAACAGGGTTAGTTCTTTTTTGGAATTTCTTTGCACTGGGTTAAAAGGGTGAGCATTTGCAGGGTCAAGGCAGTTCTCTGTCTGTCCTGCTGAAGTGGCTGTCACAGGCCATCCTCCCCCTTCCAGTTGGTGCAGCAGTGGAGGCAGGGGTGCAGGCAGCGGGGCCAGAGAAGCAGGGGAGGGGCCATGGTACCTGTAGAACCGGGAGCTGCGGAAGGATTCATGTAAGACGCTGCAGAATCATGGTGCTGTGGTGCCGTATAGAAAGTCGGTGGTGGTGGAGGCAGGTGAAAGACGACTGGAGGCTGCAGTTGCGCAGGAACAGCTGGTGGTTGTAGTGTTGGGGGTTCCAGCGGCTGTGCAAGACGCATTGCAGGGGGGACTATTTGTGATGAAAAAGTAACAGGATCCGGCTGTGCTGCGGTACGGAGGGATACATTAGCATGGATGGAAACTGATAATTCTGGTGCTGGAATTGGGGGTGGCGGGAGTGTCGCAGGAGGGCACAGCGATATCGCCTGGGGGTGGACTGCGGCATGCTGCGGGTGGGAACCAGAAGGCTGTACGAAGGCCATGGCGGGAGCGGTGTGGGGTGGCAGCGGTGCCGCGGATGTGTAGGAATTGTGTGCGGCTGATCCCGGAAACATTGGTGCAGGCGAATGGGTCAGTGCGGAGTGACATGGCTGGTCTGGGAGTCACAGCAACTGCACATGCGGGGGTTGCGCCACAAGGTCTGCGTGGCCAGCAGTGATGGTGGCTGTGGGAGCCGCAAAAGGCAGCAAAACAGTGGAGACTATAACAGGGGCCGCCGTTGTGGCCGTAGAAGGGAACGCCAGGACGTCCGTGGCCATGGAGGCGGCAGCGCTGCGCCACGGAGCCCTGGAGCATCATTGTGTTATAAATTGAGGCAAATAATTTGTTCAGCCTTTCGAGAGTCAATCAGAAATTTATTGGTTACAGCAAGCAATGGCAAGCAAACAGCGCTGGGTGCAGCCGGGGAGTCAGCACTCTGCCAACGACTCACACCGTTTCCCCCTTCCCACAGTCTTTTTATACTCTCTTTCTTCTGTGTCTGCGGTATCTCTGGGTGTACTCTGCGCTTACGCCCTCTGTTGCTAGGGGGTCTTCTTTTACTCTCTGGTGGTCGTTTGACGAAGGCTCCTCTCTTCTTCCTTGGTGGAAGTCCACGGCCCTGTAATGAACTTTTCCATATAAGGTTATATGTTATATGTGCCTAAGCTCAAGTCCTGTTATCTACACAAGGTTTCCCCTTTGGATTCCTGTTATTTACACAAGGCTTCCCCTTTGGTTTTCTGTTATCTACACAAGACTTCCCCTTTTTGTCTTGATGAACAAAGAGTCTTTTCTAACTTATCACAATCCCCCCTTTTCTTCTTCTTTTTCTTTATTTTGTTCATCAAACCTTTTTAGTTCTTGTAAACTAAGGGTTAAGGTTTCATTAGTCTCAGGATCCTCTGGTGTGGGTTCATATTTGGCCTTTATCAACATGAGGTGAGTGGCTTCTAATCTCCCCTTTACTATGTTCATGATTTTATTAAAAATACACGGGCTAAAGGGTCCAAATTCAGCAAAATTAGGGGCCCTGCAATTGTGGACAATAGGGTAGTCAGCCATGGGGAACTTTTGAACCAGGTTTCCCTGACTACCCCTGTGTGATCTGCATAGATACAACACTCCTCTCTGAGCGCTGCACATAGCCCTCTTTGCTGTAGGAACAGGAGGTCTAATCCACTCCTATTTTGCAAAACCACTTCAGATAAGGATCTTACTGATTTCTCTAAGGATGATATCGATTGCTCTATTTGCTCTAAGTCTTTGTCCACTGCTACCCTTAGAGAGTGAAATTCTTTCGTTTGTTTTACTAAGGAGGCCACTCCCGTGCTTACAACCGCTCCCCCCATGAGCATTCTTGAAGGTGATATAAAATTTTTGGGATTATAACTACTTGTATGCAGTAATTTGAGGTCTCATTGAAAATTTCTAGGGAGGTGCAGGGTGTGAGTCCTCTTTTTGCACAGATCCACTTTGTGTTTTTAGCAGGGAATAACTACTTGGTTGGCTTATCCTCTTGTTTTGCTGTAGTCATTGTTTCCACAGGAACTCCATGTGCTGGGGCACTCGGCTAATGCATCTCCCCTTCCCTGTTACTGAGGCTAATGTGATTCCTTGCTCCTGCAAATCTTTCCAATTACATGAAGGGGGGTTACTGCCATTTGCACGTCTTGCCTTTTTCTGATATTCTAACAACAGTTTCATAAAATGGGTGTTTAACATCAAAGCAAAGCCAACAAAGCTCTGTAAGTGGGGGTTAGTTACATTCAAGACCCGGTACGCTCCCTCTACCAGCTTCCAAAGGGTGTTAAATCAAGAATCCTCACATGGGGTACTATTGTCTGGGTATCAACAGTTGAATTTTCCATTCTTGAGTTACTTTGATTACTGATTATTTCAACATAACCTGGCTCTCTATCTTTGGCTATTACCGGGTTAGGGCCTACTGGCCGGGTATCTGGTGGGATAGGCTCCTTCTTTATGGTAGACATGTTACCTCTGTCCTTACCGGGTTCTACGTACTGAAAACCCTATGTTCGTCCTACTGTCCATCCTGGATCTGATGGTTTAATTACATTCAGATACACAAATTGACAATTCCCCTGATTGACTATGCCACCCGACCAGTCCTTCTGTGGAGCTTTACAGCCATGGGGTCCCCAAGAAACAGTAAGCCATTGATCTCCTTCTACTGACTAATCCAATGCAATTCTTTCACAGCCCCAGTACTCACAGAAGTATTCCCTGGGGTAATTGCAAATCCCTTTCCTGGATTTGATGCTGGACACATGTAGAAACATGGTTCAATGGGGGCCAATGTACATAATGACGATGTAAAACTAGGAGATCTGGACGATATCTGAGTTTGAATTTCCTTCCTATCTACTCGGGTTAATATCTATTTAAAGGGTTGATGTGAAAATTGAGAATATCTTCCTGGTAATAAAATAATCAGAATTACAATAACAATAACTTGCCAAGGAGGATGGAGTCTTGGTTCTGCACTTAACTCATAATTTCCTACCATTTCCCTTTTAGCTTGTTGCCCTTTTTGTCTACCCAGGTGGTTGAGTTGGTACCTTTGGGGAGATTATCAATACCCAGTTGGTAATATTTGGAGTATTTCTGCATTATTCTACTTGGGATTGGGAAGAGCCTGGTTCTTTCCCCTCTGCCTCACCCACCGACTCGAGTGCTTCGAGCTGCGGGGATTACCATCTTCTCGGCAGCAGCGGTACTCTCCAGCACATCCATTCCCTTTTCCCCTTCTAGCCTTATACTGCTCCCAGTTCTTATCCTTGACCGGGGATGAGTCACACGGGATTCCTTTCAGCTCTTTCCGACAACACCGGTTTACAATATGGGCAACAAAGGGGGCAGGTTCATTCAGGTGGAAACAAAAATTCTCAGGGTTAACCCCTTTTCTGTAAACCTCCCACCACTCTTCTGATTTGGACCTTACCCACTTATTCTCCAATTCCCCTAATTCTAATATGATTCTTGTTAATCCTCGCTCTAGCTTGTAGCAGCTGGAGCAGATCCCAGTAGGTGGCTTTCCTTTGCGGCAATGGACCCACCACCGTTCTTGGCAAGTTTTACAAAGCACACAAAAGGATAACAATCACAACGTATTTCTTTACACGCTACTCTATAATCATCAGCCAAGGAGTAAGTGTATCCTTTCTGTTCCCCTTATTGGTCTATCTGGATTACCCACACTGAGTCCATTAGTTTTTCTTCAAGGTGACCTTCAGGTTTCCGGGTTGGCTTGTTACTCTCCAATGGTCAGCTGTAGTCCTTTTGTCTATCGGATCGTAACTGGCGTCTGTTGGTCACACTAGGGGAGCACAGTGAGGCTGCCTAACAGGGCAGGATGCATACATATGCTTTTATTTGTCCACATTCACTTAACTTTATTTTTCACTTACTCTCACACACAACAAAACAATCACAACAACAAGGTACCTTTTATTTTTCAACACACTTATTACACTTTTAGGTTTCCCTGGCCAGTCCCAGTGTTCTTGGATACCCGTCAATCTAGCTGTGCTGTTCCCAACTCCACATCCTCTCAGATTTATCTTCAAACCAGCAAAATTTTTATTCAATTCTGGGTGCTCTTGAATATTAATATCTCAACCCTGCAAAACTTAATTCTGGGTGCTCTCGAATATTAATATCTCAACCCAGCAAACTTAATTCTGGGTGCTCTTGGTATGTTAATCCCTCAACCCAGCAGGTTTAATTCTGGATGTTCTTGGGCATTCTTATCCCTCAATCCAGCAGAATTTTTAGGGGCCCCTCCTACACATTTTACCTTTTATTTTTCCCCAATAGATTATGCCAAGAAAACCCTCTTTTTACCTTTTAATTTTTTTTTCTAATTAATTACCTTTTATTCCCCCCCCCCACTAAGGGGTCCCACTCTTTCTCTGAGACCCAGTCCCGGGGGGGGGGGGTTCTCTCACCCTTTTTATCACTCGCTTCGTCTCTTTACTGGCCGCTTTTCTCGCGAAAAAGACGGAAACGCAGCATGGGAGACTACCGCTCTCGCTTAGCAGGTCTGGGGTAACCAGCCCGCCTTTCATTCACACACATTCATTCTCCCTTTATCTGCCCCATCTCACATAAATTTATGAACTCCTAAGGGTTCAATCCAAACTACTGGGGAGGAAAGAAAAGGAGAAAAAAATTGCCTTAGTTCTTCCTTTTAATGCTTTTCTTACAGATTAAATTCACTATTTCACACTTTGCTTGTTCAGCCCCTGGGTTATAGTATCTTGGTACTTCAGGGGTACATGCACGGCATGTGGATCTCTGTCTACATGAAACACAATACCACCTCCTCTGATACTTCAAGCATCGGAGGAGAACCCAAGCTGTGTGCCAGTCTGGTTTCTAGCAAAAGGTTGTCAATCCACACACGAAGCAGGGGATTACCCCTTCCAGACTCCACTTCAAGGGGTTCTTAAGCACCCATTCAACTGGCGGTTGTTCCCAGTCAAAAGCTAGATAGCAACTTGTTGAACTTTGGTATATCCCTCCCAAGAACACTCTGTCTCTCTCTCTGTCCTCCCGCTCTATGACTACCCAGTCCCCTGATGGATGAAGAAACTGACTTAGTTCAAGCTGACACCACCTGTGGAGAGCCTATCTGGGAGGCTGGGCTCCCTTGGCCCGGGCTTGGAGTTCTGCAGCCACTGTGGGCAGATCGCCTCTCACTTGTAACAAGAACTAAACAGCAAACCCCGTAATGCAAAGGATCTCCCAGTGACAGCTTTTAACACTAAAGGGCAGTGCTATTGCACAACAAACACTTAACTCTTAGCCCAGCCGGGTTCGCTGGCTACTTTTGCAAGCCCTTTACTAACCAGAGATGCTTGTAAGCGGTGCTTGTAACTCCCAACTTGTACCACACTCCCACTAGCTGCGCTATCAGCTAGCAGCGTTCAAAGCAGCTCCTCAAACTGCGGCTTGTGCCCGCGCGCCCGCTGCGCTATCAGCTAGGCCGCGCCTAAAGCACCTTTGCAAGCCCCGACTTAAGCCCTGCGCTGCGCTCCCTCCACTCGTGAGTTCTAAAGAGCCCTTGAACTTAGAGGAAAGCGAGTATGCCTCCCTCTGGATAGTGGAGGAAACTCGCACTGTTGTTTGCACTTAGTACTAGGGAGAAGAAGAAAAGATTGAAAGAGGATACAGACTTACCTGATTCCACCCCTCCACCCTACATACCTCCTCCCCCTCCACCACCTCTTCCACCCCTTACCGCCCATCCCCCACCCTTCTCCTCCCCGGAACCTTTACCCATCCCTACCGCCACATTCACCACAACATCCTGAACCCTCTGCCCCGGTACAAGATGACTCGGTGGGGGATGAGTTGGATGTTGAGCTCCAGGGGAATAACCAGCGGGTAACTAGAAGCCAGACTAGGAAAAGGCTGGAGGAATTGGGATTGTTCCCACTCCGAGAAGCAGGAATGGGGATGGTCTCTAACCCTAATGCAGGACAACCAGGGCAACCGGCCCAAATCTTAGGAACTGGGTATATGTCTGTACCCTTGAACTCGGGAGATGTGAGGGAGTTCAGAAAGGAAATGGGACACCTCTTAGAGGACCCTCTTGGAGTTGCCGAAAGGTTAGACCAATTTCTGGGTCCAAACGTTTATACTTGGGATGAGATGCAATCTATTTTAGGTATATTATTTACCTCAGAGGAAAGGAGGATGATTAGAGATGTAGGGATGAGAATATGGGATGATGAACACCAACAAGGGCCCCTTGCAGACACCAAGTGGCCTATGCAATGCCCTGACTTCAACAACCAGGATCCACAACACAGAGCCCATATGGGTAGATTTGTGGAACATTATAATACAAGGAATAAGAAGAGCTGTCCCTTGAGGACAGAATATTCACAGGGCTTTTCGTGAACAGCAGAAAAAAGATGAAGACCCCACAGAATGGTTGGAAAGGTTGAGAAAAACCTTCAGTTATACTCTGTATATAGTATAACCTTTCAGTTATACTCTGGAGTGGACCCTGATACCCCAGTGGGCGAGGCCCTGCTAAAAACACAGTTTGTAGCAAACTCATGGGTGGACATTCGGAAGAAGCTAGAAAAATTGGAGGATTGGCAAGGAAGAGGATTGGATGAATTATTGCGAAAGGTGCAAAAGGTTTATGTAAGGAGGGAGGATCAAACTCATAAAAAGCAAGTTAGAATGATGGTAGTGGCAGTTCGGGAAGGACAGAAAACTTCCCCCTCCCCTTTACAGAAGGGGGCAGCCGTGCGGGGAAATAAGCGAGTTCCAAGGTGGACTGATGGGATGGATGGGAGGAAGGAGGAAAGGGGAATTACCTGCTTTTACTGTGGGAGGAGGGGTCATATGAAGCAGGAATGTCGACAAAGGATGGCTGATGAAAAACAGTTTCATGAAGACTAGGGGTGTCAGGGGCTTTATTTGCTGGGGACACGGGAGAGAACAGAGCCCCTGGTAAAGGTTAAACTAGGTCCCCAGCAACAAGCGTCTGAGTTCCTTGTGGACTCGGGGGCAGAAAGGTCTCCTGTCCAAACCCTTCCCCAGGGATGTAAAATATCATCTGAAACAATACAGGTAGTTGGGGCCAAAGGGGAACCTTTTGGAGTCCCTGTAATAAAAGATGTTTTCCTTGAAACTCATTCCAAAGTAGGGCTGGGCTCATTCCTACTAGTTCCAGAAGCAGACTATAATCTCCTGGGGCGAGATTTAATGGTAGAATTAGGAATTGGAGTAGATATAATAGAAAATAGGTTAAGTGTTAAATTGTGCCCCTTACAAGCTGTGGATGAAGCAAAGATAAACCCTGAAGTTTGGTATACCCCTGACACGGTGGGAAGCTTGGAAATTGAACCCTTTGAAGTAACCATTAGGAACCCTGAGGTTCCCATAAGGGTCAAACAGTATCATTTATCCAATGAAGGGAGACGAGGATTGAAACGGGAAATAGAGGGCTCTTCAGGCAAGGATTGCTTGAACCATGTATGTCCCCTTTTAACACCCCCATTTTACCGGTAAAGAAACCGGATGGCAGCTACAGGTTGGTACATGATCTGAGGGAGATAAATAAGAGAACTATTGAGAGATTTCCCGTGGTTGCCAACCCCTACACACTTTTAAGTCAATTGGGACCTGAGAATCAATGGTATAGTGTAATAGATTTGAAAGATGCTTTCTGAGCTTGTCCCCTTTAAAGAAAATTGTAGAGGTCATTTTGCTTTTGAATGGGAAGACCCAGACACACATAGGAAGCAGCAATTGAGATGGACTGTGCTCCCCCAAGGGTTTACTGAATCTCCTAATTTGTTTGGACAGGCCTTGGAACAGATCCTAAAAGATTATACACTGGGGGAAGAGACAACTCTAATACAATATGTAGATGATTTATTAATTGCAGGAAAGTAAGAAGAAGCAGTAAGGTAAGAAAGAATAAAATTGCTAAATTTCCTTAGCCTAAGAGGACTAAAAGTATCAAAATCTAAATTACAATTTGTAGAAGAGGAGGTGAAATACCTAGGACACAGATTGACTAAGGGAACAAAAAAAATGGATCCTGAAAGAGTCCAGGGAATATTTTCACTTCAGGCTCCCTGGACAAAAAGACAAGTAAGGCAATTATTGGGACTTTTGGGATACTGTAGACAATGGATAGAGAATTTCAGTGGAAAGGTAAAATTTCTTTATGGCAAACTAACCAAAGATGGATTATTAAAGTGGTCCCCAGAGGATGAGGAACGACTGAAGGTCCTTAAGACCTAACTAGTGAATGCTCCTGTCCTCAGTCTTCCAGACCTCAAGAGACCCTTTTATTTATTTGTTGATGTAGGTGAAGGGACAGCACATGGGGTTTTGGCCCAAGACTGGGCTGGAAGTAAGAAACCCGTGGCATATTTATCCAAACTCCTCGATCCCGTTAGCCAGGGTTGGCCTACCTGCCTACAAGTAGTAGTAGCAGCAACTCTTTTGGTGGAAGAAACAGGCAAGATTACCTTTGGGGGAGAACTGCAAGTTATGTCACTCCATAACATAAGAGGAGTATTACAGCAGAAGGCGGAGAAATGGATTACAGATGCTAGACTTTTGAAGTATGACGGTGTTTTGATATCATCTCCTAAATTATCCATAGAAACCACAAATTTGCAAAACCCTGCCCAATTTTTGTATGGGGAGACAACCTCCGAGCTTGCCCATGATTGCCTCCAACAAATAGAGAAGCAAACAAAGATCCAACTAGATCTAGAAGAAGAAGAATTGGAGCTTGGAGACCGATTATTTGTAGATGGATCATCCTGGGTTGTAGAAGGGAAACGAAAGTCTGGGTATGCTATAGTAGATGGAAAAACCTTGAAGGTAGTTGAATCTGGTCCCCTAAGCCCTAGCTGGTCCGCTCAGGCATGTGAGTTATATGCAGTACTTAGAGCATTGGAACTATTGAAAGGGAAGGAAGGAACCATTTATACTGACTCTAAGTATGCTTATGGGATAGTGCACACCTTTGGGAAAATTTGGGAGGAAAGAGGGTTAATGAACTCCCAGGGAAAAGGACTGATTAATGAAGAATTGATAAAAGAAATTTTGCGAGCCCTACGATACCCGAAGAAAATAGTAGTGGTGTGTGAGGGCATCAGGCAGGGATAGGAACTATAGTAAGAGGAAACAACCTAGCTGGTCAAGAGGCAAAAAGAGCAGCATTGCTGACGCTAACATACAAACCAGTGATTATGCGGAGGGAAGACTGTACCACCTGTGGAGAAGATCTAGAGACAACACCTTGCTGGTCATGTTGGAAAACGTATGGAGTAGATTCCATACGATGTGCCTGCAGAAATCGTAAGAAAAAGCATTGTTGGTTTCATGGTCTAAAATACATCTTAACATTCACCACACGAGAAAAAGAAAGATTGGATCAAATGGGAGTGCGGGAAAAAGAGGAAGGCAAATGGGTTTTACCCGATGGCCGAGAGGTGCTCTCTAAAGCAATGACCTTAAGAATATTGCAAGCAATACATAATAAAACTCATTGGGGAACTCAGGCGTTAATTGATCAGTTTGCCATTAAATACATGTGTATAGGGATATACAACTTAGCTAAACAGGTAATACAGCAATGTTTAACATGCCAAAGGGTAAACAAACAACAGCAAAGAGAGAGGGTGATAGGCAGAAGGGAACTAGCTTGAAGGCCTTTTTCACACATACAAGTGGATTTTACAGACCTACCTAAAGTGGGGAGATAAAAATACCTGCTAGTGATGGTAGATCATTTGACTCATGATTTGGAAGCGTTTCCCACAGCAAGGGCCACCACGCAGGCAGTAGTAAGACTACTCTTGGAGGAGATAATCCCCAGGTATGGACTAATAGAAATAATAGATTCAGATTGAGGCCCCTATTTTGCATCTAAAGTAGCAAGGGAGGTCTTTACAGCCTTAGGCACTCAGTGGAAGTACCACACCCCCTGGCACCCACAAAGTTCGGGAAGAGTAGAACGAATGAATGGGGAAATTAAGAAGCAATTAACTAAGTTGATGATGGAAACCAAAATGTCTTGGGTAAAATGCTTGCCCCTAGCCTTGCTAAATATTCGTACACAACCCCAAACTGATGTGGGAATCTCCCCCTTTGAAATGTTATATGATATGCCATATGATTTGGAAGCTCCTGTTGACCATCCTTGTATAGATAACTCACAGATCAACAATTACCTTATACAAATTATGAATAGAAGGAAGGAATTGAGGGAAAAAGGACTTCTAGTTCAGAGACCACCCCTGGACTTGGCAATGCATAAAATTAAGCCTGGGGATAAAGTACTTATTAAATCAGGAAAGAAAACTCTTCAACACCTTGTTGGGAAGGCCCGTATGTTGTTTTGCTTACTACAGAAACTGCGATACGAACTGCTAAAAAAGGGTGGACTCATGCGAGCCAAGTAAAAGGACCAATCACTTTGGACGATCACTGGAAAATCACAAGTCAGCCGGGAGATACAAAGGTCACTCTAAAGAAGAACTAATGGACTCAGTACCGATAGTACAGACTAACCATATATGAGACCAAAAAGGATACACCTACCCCCTTGTTAGTGATTATACGGTTGTTTGTGAAAGAACAGACTGTGAATGTTACCCATTTGTATGCTTTGTTTGTAAAATTTGCCAAGAACGGTGGTGGGTCCATTGCCAGAACGGGAGACCACCTACTGAAATCTGTAAAGGGTGTTATCAAACCGAGAGGGAACTAAAGGAGGTAGTGCTAAAATTAGGGGAATTGGCAGGGGAGTGCATACGATTTGACTGGGACGTGGTGGGAGGTGTATTCCAGAGGAGTACATGCAGAAAATTTTTGCTTCCACCCTAGTGAGCCCACTCCCTTTGTTGCCCAGATTACAAAGAGGTGCTGCCGGACAGAAATAAAGAGGGTTCTGTGCGACTCAACCCCAGTAAAGGATAAAAACTGGGAGCAGTATAAAGTTAGGCAGGGGCAAGGGGTTGGGTGCACTGGCGAGTACTGCTGCTGCCAGGAAGATGGTCTACCCTGCGGCTTGAAGCACCCAAGTCGGTGGGTGAGGCAGAGGGGAAAGAACCAGGCCCCCCGCGAGTGGAATAATGCTGAAATGCTCCAATTACTGCCAACTGAATACTGATCTCCCTCTGCAGGATGGCTCAGCTGTCCCTAAAGCACCTAGAGGGCAATGAATCCAGAAAAGGGAAATGAGACATAATAAATTTGGTTTAGTATGGCCAGGACCCCACCTTTGTTGGCAAATTGTGGGAATAATCATACTCTGTGCCTTGAATCAAGGGAAAGGTTCCCAAATTTCACATCAATCCTTTAGATGGACACTGACCTGAGTAGATGGTACAGACATTCAGGAAAAGATAACATCTGGGTCTCCAAGTTTCACCCCTTTATGTGAGCTACCCCCATAGACCCTTGCTTAGACACAAAAGGATTCTATATGTGTCCAGCATCAAACCCCAGAAAGTGTACTGTAATTACCCTGAGGAATTTTTTTGTGGATATTGGGGTTGTGAAACGGTAGCACTGGACTGGGAAGTAAAGAAAGATAAATTCCTTAAAGTATCCTGGGGGCCATATGGCTGTGACCCTCCAAAATGGGATTCAAGTGGGGGGGTGACAAACCCGGGAAACTGTGAATTCATATATCTGAATATAACTGAACCAACAGATCCCGGATGGATTGTGGGGCGAACCTGGGGGATTAGATACTGGGAGCCGGGTAGGGACAGAGGTAACATGTTTGCTGTAAAGAAAGGATTTGTGCCCCAAGACCTACAAGCTTTAGGCCCAAATCCTGTAATAGCTGAAGAGAGAAAAGACATTTACCTTGGGGAAGATGGTAATTCAACCCATTCAGGGGCCAAGGATACTAACCAAACCCTTACTAATCAAACAAGGATATTACCAACGAGTAATCCTCAACTTGGTACTCTCTGGAAACTGATAGAAGGGGCCTATCAAGTCCTTAATAAGATGAACCCTTTACTCACAGAGCATTGTTGGCTTTGCTTTGATATTTGACCTCCATATTATGAAGCTATAGGGATATCTGAAAGAGCCAGACGACTGAACGGTAGTAATCCCCCACAATGTAATTGGAAGGAAAGCCAGACACAGGGAATAACTCTTACTTCAGTAATAGGAAGGGGACGATGTATTGGAAGAGTCCCAACAAACATGGAACACCTATGTGAAGCAATTACTAAGGCTAAGAGGGAAGATAATCCAGCTAGGTGGTTAATTCCAGCTAAAAACACTAAATGGATATGTTCAAAGTTAACCCTGTGCATCTCTTTGGAAATATTTGATGAAACCTCTGACTACTGTATACAGGTGGCAGTAATTCCTAAGGTTGTATATCATTCTAATGAATATGTATAGGATACACACCACCTACAGAAACGAGAACCACTAACTGCACTTACAGTAGTTACCCTAATGATTATGGGAACTGCTGGTGTAGGCACTGGGGTAGCCTCTCTAGTGAAACAGATCAAAGAATTTAATAATCTAAGAATTGCCGTGGATGAAGATTTGACCTGAATAGAGCAATCCATCTCAGCATTAGAGAAATCCGTAAGGTCATTGTCTGAGGTAGTTTTACAAAATAGATGGGGCTTAGACTTACTGTTCTTACAGCAAGGAGGTTTATGTGCTGCCCTCAGAGAAGAATGTTGTATTTTTGCTGATCACACAGGGGTGGTCAGGGATACAATGGCAAAACTAAGGGAAGGATTAGAGAAACAAAAAAGGGAAAAAGAAGCCCAACAAAGTTGGTATGAAACCTGGTTAAACAGTTCCCCGTGGCTGACTACCCTATTGTCCACAATTGCAGGGCCCCTAATTTTGTTGATTTTGGGACTAACCTTTGGCCCGTGTATTTTTAATAGGGTCATAGACATAGTAAAGGGGAGATTGGAGGCCGCTCACCTCATGTTGATAAGAGCCAAATATGAACCAGAGGATCCTGAGACTAATGAAACCTTAGCCCTTAGCTTACAAGAACTAAAAAGGTTTGATGAACAAAATAAAGAAGAAGAAAAGGGGGGACTGTGGTAAGTTGGAAAGGACTCTTTGTTCATCATTAAAGAAACCGCAAGGCAGAAAGGAGAAGCCTTGTGTAGATAACAGAAAAACCCAAGACAGAAAGGAAAATACTTGTGTAGATAACAGAAAACTGCAAGACAGAAACTAGCTAGTATGTTGATTACTTAAACTGACTGTGTAGCTAGAACTTAGGCATATATAACATATAACCTTATATGGAAAAGATCATTACAGGGCCATGAACTTTCACCGAGGAGGAAGTGAGGAGCCTTCCTCAAACGACCACCAGAGACTAAAAGAAGACCCCCTAGCAACAGAGGGCGCAAGCGCAGAGTACACCCAGAAATACCACAGACACGGAAGAAAAAGAGTATAAAAAGACTGTGGGAAGGGGGAAATGGTATGAGCCGTAGGCGGAGTGCTGACTCCCTGGCTGCACTCAGCACTGCTTGCCATTGCTTGCTGTAACCAATAAATTTCTGATTGACTCTTGAAAGGCTGAACAAATTATTTGCCTCAATTTATAACACTGTATGTGTTGGAACAGCAGGGCAAGTGGGCAGTGTTCCCATGGCCACGTGTGCAGGAGGTGCTGGGGACGCGAGCGCGGGCATGGCTGTCGTTGTCGGCACTGCAGATCCGGAACTGGTGAGAAACAGTGAAGAGGAGGCTGCGGCGAACGGAGACGAGATTCCAGGGACAACCAGCGTCGCGTCAGCGGCGGCGAAGGGGACTTGGGCTGCTTGCAGAAGTGTGGCAGCCTGGCTTTGCAAGAGGCTGGCAATGGTGGTGGCTACGGCCACTGCCGTAAGAGGCGTAGTGAAGGAGCAGCGGGACCCGCGGGGGTGGGGGCGACACAGGCGGAGCTGCGGCGAAAGTGGGGGGCAGGGCTGCTGTGAAGCCAGCAGTAGGGGGTGTTGCCGCGATGGCGCTAGTGGGCGGGCTCGCAAGGGCGGCAGCGAGGGGTGGAGACGCAGCGGTGACGCTGGAGCTGGGGGGAGGAACTGCAGTAACAGGGACAGCAGGGTTGAACGCGATGATGGGAGGGGTCCGGGGGAATGGGCGCTACCGCGACGGGGTAGGGGTTAACGGAGCCGCGAATACATATGCTGCAGGGCGTGGGGGGAAAACGGGGGATGTGCCGCGCTCCAGACTTGCAGAGGGATGGAGCAACAGCATGGACAGATGGAGAAACTACTGCGGGTGTGGTCTGTGCAGCAAACAACTCGAGCAATGCCCCGCACGCTGACACAGGGTCAGCAGCAGCCGTGTCGCAACGGGAGAGATTATTAAAGAGTCTATTTCTGACTGTGTATCAAAAGTCTCTGGTAAAGATGCTGAACGGTCAGCATTTGGAAAGTTAACTACAGTCCATTCCAAAAGGTTTTTTAGCTCTTGCTTAGGTAATGTGATGTTGCTACATCTTAAGGAATGCTTTAGTTGCTTATAGAGATCTCTGTCATGAGCAGAGTGGGATTGTCCCATTTTTTTCACAAGTATAGCTCACCTTGGTGTCACAGAAGCAGGGTCCTCCTCAGAACTCCGTCGGGATGTTGTCCAGACACTCCAGTTGGGGTCCAGGACGCTGCTTTGAGGATCCCCTCAGAGCTCCGGTTCCAGGCATTGCTAGGCAATGGCTTTCCGTGCTCCAAACTCCACTCACTCACTCAGAGCCACAGTGCGGGTGGTGCAGAGCAGTGTTCGCTTGTGCTTGACGAAGTCCTCCAGAGAGCTCCGGTCGGCGCTGATTAGCAGCGTCTCCATGCTCGAGGGAAGGCATGGCAAGGCTCCTCAGGGAGCTCCAGGTGCTCGCTATATAGTAATGGCAGCCTGTGCTGGAGGACAGCCTCGGCAAAATTGAGCTGTGGCTTTCACGCTGTCCAGCAGCGAGATGCCACGCTCACGACACCGATTTGAGGGGTAGAACTGGTTATTTAGTTACCGTCCATGGAGAAGTCTCACACAGGTGGAAAAGCTGAAGGTTGTGGCACATCCATGTTGGGTGCCAGTCGGTGGCAAGTGCTGGTCCAGGATGGTCACGACAGACAGAGACGAGAGATCTAGAGCCCGATCTTAGGATATATGGTTTATTGTGGGGGCCCTGCTCGGAGCTGCCAGGCACAGACCGAAGCAGGCCCCAGGGAGTGGGGGCAGGGCGAGATAGCGAAAGGGTCCAAGAGAGAGGCAAAAGAGCAAGAAGAAAAACAAAGAGAAGAGAAGAAGATGGCCCCGGCTTCTCGGGTACACCTTATCAAGGGGGCTTGAAGGTGGATGCGGAAAAGGACTTTGGACCAATGGGATTACAGATACATTATACTTCAGGGGATGGTTACAACTGCAAGATAAACTCTACATTTTTGAGGAATGAGACAGAACACTTTATCTGACCCTTTGCTTTGTCTGTGGGTCAAAAAAGGGAGTTATCTTCCACCAGCTACACCACTGTCCACTAGCTACTTAGCAACCAAGGTCTGTCATCTCAAAGCTCTTTTTCATCTCAATCTGGCTCGCATTCTCTGCACTTTCCCAATCCCCCACTAGGCAATCATACTTATAAGGCCTTCTTCTTTCATCTTCCCCAACAGGTGTCAGGTTCTAAAAGTTGGGAGGGGGGTGTTAATTGTTTTTTAGAGGTATTTTACCACCTACGTAGCAGACTTGCATCTTTGTATTTTGACTTTGGAAGAGGTTGAGAAACAAATTAAAGGCTATGAATTAGCAACATTTCTGATTACATATGCTTTTGCATTCAAGAATTGTAAAAGACTGAAGCAACAATGAAGTGAGGCTTTGCATGCATATAAGTGCAGTAGCCAAACTGTTGAAGCAGATTTAGGCAAGATCCTGAAACTTCTCAAAATTTTGTTTTCTGAAAATTTGTTCAAGATAAATTTTTCCTCCCTTAAATAAAGGAAGCTAAATGCTCAACTGCATGCTTTTGTAAAATTCTGAGATCTTCTTGTACCTGGGGACATCACCACTAGTACCTAAACTATATAGCAAAGTGGTTCGAGTTTGGCCTTTATATGCTTTGTCCATGCGTTTCACTGCTTGCAGTGAGTTGCAGGTATTCCATTGACTCATTTGCTTTTAGATCTTCCAGCTGTGAATTTACAGAGTTGCAATCTGCAACTGAAAGGTAACCATAACCACCTAAAAAAGGTAAAATGTGTCTTAGAGAGACAAAATCCTGGAGTCACTGTAGTGCTTCATCTTTAGGCAGAAGTGAAGGAACTTACTGCTGCAAATCCTTATATCAAGAAACTATTATTATGGAAAGAAATGATAGTGTGTATGCAAGCTGGTTAATTTTGTTTCCCTATTGCAGGGATGGCGGTCCAGTCCTGTGTTTGCTGCCAGAACTGGCTTTAGCTCAGCACCCTGTGTATTGGACAGTCTTCCTGGTTTTCTATGGGAGTGGTGTGGAAATAGAAAAATCACTATGATAAGCTGCTGCTTTTTCTGATTTCACTTTTTTATTCTGTGTGAATGCATTTATTTCCTATGATCCAAAACCTGCTGTCCAAGACTGAGCACCAAGATGTTTCCTATTACCATCCGAGTAGCAGTTGCATCTGGACAGTTTTCCTTATCTCTTGTTGATAGGCCCATCAATGTCTCGCCACATGACTCAGAGATAACACTCTCCAAGAGCCAGTTCTGTTTAACAGGTGATTAAGAACACACCTTGTGACTCAAAATAACATCAGCCCACTGTGAGATGCTCCACCCAGGGGGAGAAGCTAGGCATTCCCACCTGGATAAATCCAGGGATTTCTAGACAGAAAGGCAGCCTTTCCACAGGTTTCCAAGAAGACACAGCAACCACATCTGCCACTCCAAGAGGACTGCAGCCACTCCAATTTGGACTGCTACCAGCACGCTGGCCAAAGGGGTGTCAGGTTGTATTCTGACTTTGCCAGTGGTCTTCCTTTTGTATCATTGCGTGTATTTTTGTCTTTTGTTTTCCCCTTTCCCAATAAATTGTATTTCTGACTTAGAGTCTCTCACTGGTTTTGCTTTCAAACCAGAACACCTGCAATATAGAAAGTAGATGCTATAAATCCTGTGCTCAGTTTGTTTTGTTAAATGTTAGGTCTTTGGAGTATGGCCTGTGTACTTCTGTGTTTTATCAATCTCCATGTGTAGTCACAATGATATAGAAGTCCTGTGAAGGATTTCTGTATCACAGTGGAAGAGAAAACTGTGGAAAAGAGCCATGAGAAGATCTGTGTAGCTGGAAGCACTAACTTTAGCAAAGTTCCCAATGGCATTAACACTTCTAATATAGAGTTAATGTTCCTGATTAACATGGGTTTCAGCTGATAGTTTTTGGTGCTCACTTTCCAAAATGAATAATCTTTAGAGATTGAAAGACAATTACTTTCTTTTTCAAGGAGGGGGTCTAAATATCTCAAAACCAATTTTACATACAGAATAGATCTATTGATAGATGGCCATGAATCAGTTTAATTTTCTCTACTGTATGTTTCTTACATTTTGCAACTGCAAAGAATGCTGGTCTGCTCCAAAGATACTTGATTTTTAATGATCTTAAAACATTATAATTGTAAACAAGCAGCTGTATTCTTTAGAACTTTCTAATTAGCTGAAGCTTTACTGTGCTTAAAAGCTGCATATTCATCTAGTCTGCAGAAATCTGCCCTGTTTCTCTCCTTGTCTTCCAAAAAAAAGTGTGTCTACTGAAGAAGGTATTGACATCTGCTGCTTCAGCTAGATACAAAGTGGGAAAGACACATGAGCTGTGGAGTCTGCTTTATTCTTGGGTTGATTACACCTTCCTGTAAATCAGAAGTCCTTTAAGGGCCTTTAGGAAATGCTGTACAATCTGGCTGTTTCTCTGCCTGAAAAGTAATTCCCTTTTGTTTGGGCAGGTGTAAGGAGAAAGTTGCCAGCATGCAACTGAGAGGCATGTGTCTGTCTCGGGGATTGACTGTTAACTTCTAAGCTCTAAAGCTGTGGAGAAATACTAAAGAACAATAGTCTTTCAAGTGTACTGAGAGATCTCTGTAAAATAAACTGCTTGTATTCTTTAGGTATGTAGGGGTATGTGCTAAGAAGTATATATAGCAGGTAAAAATAATACTCTGTTGGAAGGCTCTACATTTTGACACCACTCTGTAGATATGTATCGGGGGTGACATTTATTTAGGCTGCCTTTGATCTCATTTATTCTGGGATTTTTCATTGCCAAAGAGAAAATATCCTAACATATTTTTCAGTTGCTTTGTTCCCTAAACACTGTCTTTTCTTGGGCCTATGTATACTGAATTTTTAGTCTTATAATTTAGAAAGCAAGAAATTCTTCCTACTGAAAGCATCCTTTATATGAGGATGAATACAGTGCTACTAGTGTATAATTATGCATGCATCTAACAGCTTTGATAGTAAAACTTTCAACTATACTGATTTTAGTAAGCTAAGTCCTTTTGTTATAACCTCAGTGGTGGAGTTTTTTTATGTTGTGCTGGCATCAAATCCCAGAAGTTGATGGTGAATACAATTGATATAGTAACCTAAAATATCCTTAACAGTAACATTAAATAAAACATGAAATTATTTTAAACTTCTGTTTTGTATTTACTCTTGCTTTTGGGTGGCAGTGACTTACCTATTAATGTCTGAAATCTAAGATGAAGCTGGAAGTTAAGAGGGGCCTCTGAACCAGTAGTAGAATCTCAGCCATTGAACTGTATATGTAAAAATAATGGGTAGTTCTTTTTCTTAGTAGTAAACAGAAATACGTATACATCATCTGTTACATCCCCAGTTTTCCTACTGATTTTATTTATTGTTCAAATTTCCCTGCTTCAAGAGCTTAGCAATGTATTTGATTACATGAGAACTTCTGCGGATCTTATGGGTGCTTTCATGTGAGGTTTTGGTCAAGATCCACGTGTCTTCCAAAAGCTGCTGCGATTCTTGATTGTTAAGGTACTGCTTTGTTTCCTAAGCACTATTAGATATGAGCAATCTGAAAATGATATGTTGCATGAGGAAGAACTCCAAATGAGAAGTGACTACTTGTGTGGGGATCACAGGCACTTTCTTGTGTCAGAAAGAGTTCAGCATGCTCTCTAGCTCCCATTTCTGTAAGAAAAGGATTGCCTCTCTTTTGCTTGTGCATATTTAATCTTTTTTAGACATCTAGAAATCAGATGGACTCCAAGAAAAAAAGCCTTTTCTTCCTTACTGGTCTTTGAGCATCAGATGCTTGCCAATCCTTTCCATGAAAAAAATGTTTCCAATCTAAACATCTCTGGTGCAACTTGAGGCTGTTTTCTCTCGTCCTGTCACTTGTGACTGAGGAAAAGAGAATGACCCCCATGTCACTATGACCTCCTTTCAGATAATTGTAGAGAGGGGTAAGATCTCCTCTGAGTCTCCTTTTCTCCAGAATAAACACCCCCCAAGTCCCCCGGCTAGTCCTCATAAGACTTGTGCTCCACATCCTTTACCAGCTCTGTTGCACTTGTCCGGACTTGTTCCAGCACCTCAATGTTTTTCTTGTAGTTAAGGGCCAAAAGACACTCAACACATCATGGATCCAGGCTTGGATCTAAGGTTCTTATGGAAAACAAATGTTTATGTCCTCCAAAGTCAGCTCTGCTCTTGCTGCATGGATGTACGAGACAGTTTTTGAGCTGCTATAGTATACATAGCATGATGTTTGTTTCCAGGCAAACTTCACATTGTGGTCGCCTTTCCATCTGCTGTTTTAGCATCTGATTGGTGAGCAATGTGATTTAGACAGAGAGGAAAACATCCTAATCAACTTTCAGAGGCTTAAGTACTCTCCTTTTTTCATCATAAATCTCATAAATCCCTCTGAATACCAACTGAAACTGCATTTACTGTCTATGTACATAATAGCACCCCCATTCCTTATACTGCATGAGATGATGTAGACTTGCAAATCTGTGCCCTCCTTATTTCTCTCAATGTCTGAATTTACAGAGACTGGTAGTGTGGCTAGGAACACTCACAAAGAAACAAACCATGGGCTGGATATTGGAAACAAGGAGGCTAAGGCACTTGTTCCCTTACAGTTTGTCATGTGAGTGGTATGTGTTTCTATGGGGTAAAATTCTGTCCAAGGGAGGTGTTCAATTCCTATCCCCGGGCTGTTCATCACTACCTCTCCTGGGCTGAAGTCCGCACCACATTTTCACTAGGGCTTTGTAGTTTGGTTTTCAGGCTTTAGGAACTGGAAAAACCCATTACAGTGTACAGGGAATAAGACATAAGGGTTTGAGAGAGAGTAAAACTCTATACATAAGTGAAGAACACAATTCTTGGAGCTGGAGGACCAGGTGAGTGGGAAATGGGCTTCTTCATCAAGATGAGAAGCCATACCAGCATGACTGAAAAAATCATCCAGGAAAAGGATCCCATCCCAAAAGTCCTGTATTTTGGCATGTCATTTACCACTGTGATTGTGACATGAAATAATTTTTCCATGCCAATAGGCATATGAAAACTTATTATCTCAAAAGCATAGAGAACTGTAGTGTGTCTTCTGCTAAGACACAAGGTCATACCATGAAGAGACTGGGCAAAAGGAAAAGACATCCCAAAATGGGGAAGAGAACTTGGGAGTTTCCTAAAAGGTTTCTTTACCTCACTATAGCAGACCAGCAGCAGAGAAATTTCTGGTTTGTCTTTAGAGACTGTAACTCAGTGCAGTGAGTGAACAGATTAGTGTATAGATGGGCCTGCTGTGCCTGGCATGAATATTTAGGATTTAAAGTGGTAAAAACAGGAGTCATGAATGGGTTCAAGAGCAAAGAAAACACCTGTGAATGGCATACTACCAGATCTCTTAGAATTTTTCAGTGAAACTGTGCTTGTGCTTGTGAACACTTTTTAGCTGATTTTGGAATGAGAGTTGTAATACTGACTGTAAAGCAACACCTAGCTGGTAGCTAATGATATGGTTTTGCCTTATTGCTAGGAATTTTTTTATTGCTATGGTATCTTGTCAGATAGAAAAAAAATCTTACTGAAGTTTACTTCGAGTCATTTACTGATGTGTGGCAAACTTTGACTACCTTTAGTCAAATATTTAGACTAATATTTTAATACTACTTTAATGCTGAGATCACTGAATCAATGTAGACTTGAGCAGTGAAAATATATACCATGCAGATACCTCAAGGGATACTTAATATTTTAATATATCTAATTATTAATTTTAGTAATTTCTTTAAGGCCTGCCACAAGAGACATGGACTTGGTCTTTGCCTTTAGGTGCTCATTTCTAGGAGGATAAAGGTCACATAAGTGTATGCCAAGAGATACAAAGGGTAATGATAACTTAAGGCATTTAATATGTATTTTAGAATGAGTACCACATTTGTATTTTGTTCTTTGAAATACCCTAAATTTTCCTTTGCACTGGAAAGTAATATGTCACATGACATATTACTTATTCATGAGTGAAATCCAGATTTCTAATGTAATCTTCATTATGAAATAGGACTTTCTCTTGCTGGTGTTCATAATAGTCTTTCTATATATGTTGGATAAACAAGTGCATACATCCTGGTTTTTCTAGATACCATTTTCTAGAACAAGGTTTAGTATGGTAGTTGTGTGGAGAGCATTGACTGATCATACAAATTAATTTCAAACCACAGCTACTTTTGATACAGAATATGTCTGTCCTGGCTTGTAAGATAAGCATATATTCTATTTGCCATCTGTTGGAGGTGGGGCAGGTATCTTCTGTTGGGCAGTTTTCTTATCTCTTCCAAGAACAATGTCTCCCTGCGGGGAGATATCTTCTGTTAATGGGACATTGAATGGCTCACTGCATGACTGAGAGAGTTACATCATCCCATTGTGAGATGCTCTACCCAGAGGGAGGAGCCAAGCATCCCTACCTGCATAAAATCAGCATTTCTTGGGACATCAACTCAGCCTCTTCACTGGATTCCCAGAGGAAGACCAGGCCCATCTACTCTATCACTAGACCTTCAGAGAAAACTACACCCTTCTACTGGATCATCGCTTCAGCAGCATTTCATCCACCACTACAGGGGGAGCAGCCACCATTTAACTGGATTATCACACCCTTGACTCTTCAGGGTGTCAGGTTTCTGACTCTATCAGTAGTTTTTTTTGTACTAATTATATTTTTTTTAGTTTTTTTCCTAGTAAAGAACTGTTACTCCCATTCCCATATCTTTGCCTGAGAGCCTTTTTATTTTGAAATTTTGGTAATTTGGAGAGAGGGGGTTTACCTTTTCCATTTAATGGGAGGCCCTTGCCTTCCTTCACAGACTCCTGTCTTTTCAAACCAAGACGACATTGTGGAAGAAGTACCTGTCGGGCAAAATTGCAAGCATTGAACAAATTTGTGAAATTCACAATTGCATCACCAACAGTACTGACAACTCTTCTCCCTTTGCTGATAAATTAAGTGATTGAGCACTTTCTTCTAATAAAGATATATATGTAATCCAGGTTTTGAATGGCATTAAATGTTTTCCTTTTATGAACCTATAGTTATGAACTAGATTTCTTCTAATAAATAGTTTTACTGCGAGCCTTAATAAACCATGGTACTTTAGCAGAGTAAAATAATTTAGCTCTTGTTTTATGATAATATCAGCTGTAGACCATAATTCTGACAAACACAACTGTTCTACATGCAATCAATAAAACTGATCTTTAAAACTGAAATTATTCAGAAAAATACTTATCTCTGAATGAAGCACAAGGAGGCAAGCCTATTCCTTCTCCTCAAAAGCCTCATATTAATGTGGATAATACATTTTTATGATTACTCCTTAATTGTAATATAAGAATAATTATAATTTACAGTGGTTTCCTCATCATGCTGTGACAATAGAAGCACTATATGAAGCATCGGACCTTCACAGTCCAGTTCAGGATGTTTTTGGAATTTAGTACTGAGTGATGATTACTGCAATGACTCAGAAAATGGAGGGGCTAAATTTTGCCCAGCAAATTTTCCACTGCAAACACAAAGATCCATCTGTGAATCCTAAGTAAGCTTGTGCCATTTTACCATCTTAGGTTAAGTAGCCAAACCACTGGTATGTTATCAAGACCTTTCCAGCTATCAATGCAAAGCACAGCACCATGAGGTCTGCTATGGGGAAATGAACTCCAGCTCTGGACGATTTAATGTAGTATACTGGCTAGAAGAGGAAAATACAACTTTGTCCTTGTTTTTGATGGGCAATATTTTCAAGTGTTTTGACAGTTTATTATAAAATAGAGAAGGCTTATCAATCCATTCTTCATGTATATGCCCAAAAATAGACTTCTTGCAGAGAAGGACATTGTAAAAGTCATTATGTGTATGGAATTCCTAGTCAGAACAAATGATCATGTCCAATTTGCATATTACAATTGCTGTAATGCTGTAATTTGAAAATCTCAAAGGAACATTGTTATCTGTTCTATTTTTTCAGTTTACATAGTTTCCTCTGAAAAAAGGTGATAAAAACAACCAGAAACTTACTTTTTAAATAGCTGTATTTTCAGTGGGGTAATGCTGGAATAGGAAAGGTTATGTGCCTTATGCATTTATACAGCAATGATGTACACTTTCTCATGAAGGGTACCTCTTGAGGGTTTCTTTCACTTTTCTCATCCAATTGTGCAAATTTTGAATGAAAGGGTAAATAGAATCCTACTTTCTTGTAATCTTGAAATTAAAAAACGAGGAAAGATGTTTTTGCAGTATTGTCTGAAATTTCATTTTCTATAACTTGACTCTTGAGGCACTATGTTTACTAGCTCATCAAAGAAATTTTCTTATGTCTGTGTCCTTACTTTGAAATTACTCATTCACCATCAAATTCACCATGCAAAATGCAACTGAAGTTCAATATTAAATCAAAGGGAAAGCTGAATCTTCATTGACTTTGTGTATGGAAAAAATTGAGAATCTATGACTTGAGAACAAAGAAAATATTCGCCAGTCAGGCACAGAACTGTACTGTCCCAGTTTTCTCATACCAGTCCCAACTCGGTATTCCCAATGGCCTCCCCACTCTTTTTGGTGTGCACTCTGTTGCCAAACTAATTTAGGACTTACTTGTTTCTACCCTTCTCTTTCTCACTGTACTCTGTATTCTCTTGCAATGCATATCTGTGCTTACTGACCACATTAACTGCTTGACTGGGGAGCACAGAGTCTGATACCCATTCCTTCCTGCACGTGTGGTTGTATCAAGGAGAAATGCTGAATCAACCACTCACCAAACATGAGAAAAACCCACCCCCAATATCAGTGAGTGTGTCAGTAACAGGAGCTGGAAGGCAGTTATAAATATCCCTCCCCCTATCTTTCAGGTTAGATGTTTGACTTTGAAGCCTGGGAGCCTCTAAGCTGGAGATGAACTTAAAGAAACAACTTACTCATTATTCCCCATCTGGACTATTTTTAAAATACTCTTCCTTTTAAATTATCTACTTAGAGTGCTTTCATATTGGTTATCTTCACAGGTTTCCAAAACAGATGTTATAGTGCATTAGAGTGTGAACTTGAGAAATGCAGCAGAAAATATGAAAGGGTTTGAGTGTCTGAAATAGCATTGGTTCAAGAAAGAAAGTAGGTTCTGACTGCGGCTGTTAATGATTTTTCAAGGCAGTGATATTCCCTCTGTGACCGGAAATTCAGTAACCTCCTAGAAATAGCTCTCGAGACTTTCTACAAAATAACTGTAGAATCCTGAGGTTTCTGGCAAGATTTATCATCAAAAGCATCTCTAGGACTCTCTTGGTAGCCACTGGAATAGACCTGCTGCTGGTATTTGTGAACTTATGCTCCTTGAAATTTATGCTGCTAATGACACAATGGTGTGCTGTGATTGTGATGATACATAAGTAGGAGTAAGTTGCCTTTATGGATTTGCAGTGAAGTAGCTGAACAGGCCAGTGTGTGTTTGGTTTTGAACGATTTAGAATTCAGAGCTGTCTCACAGATCTCTCTTCAATGCAAGATCACAGAAGTATAAAAAGAAATATACTTTACTGCTGAAAATAGCTTTGAATCAGTATCTGCTTCCTATAAACTGAATATAACAGATTTGTTTTTCCTGAAAAGGACTTTAGGAGAAGTCCAGAAAGTGTCAGATTTTTACGTAGATGATAAAATAGAGGTAACTACAAGAAGGAAAGGCCCTGAGAGAGGGCAAAGAAAAACAGTGGCTGATGTAACACAAGTCCAAAACAGCAGAGGAAGGAAGGATTTGGAAGAATATGGAAGAATATCCTGTACATGGCAGTTGTGACAGTACCCTTGCAGAACGGAATATTGGCTTATTTGGATGACAGATGGAGCACCATCACCATTAAAGAAGATCCTGCACAGTATGGAACTAAACTTTCAGAAAGATAACTCTGCCTTTTGAATTGCTACAAAACTGAAATAGGATTATGTTTCTGCAGCATCTTTATGAAGCTAAAGTTTCTTCTTTCCGCTGCTGTTACTGAAAAAAAAAACTTGTGTGCTGAGCAGAGTTTCCTGGTTTTGACGAATGGAACTCCAGCATGATTCCCTGTTAACTACAAGGGGGATATCAGCATTGCTGTCTCCTGTGGGATATTCTTCTCTGGAGGACTAACTTGATCATTCTTCTTTTCATTGTCTAGCTGCCAAATGCCTCCAGAAGTTAACAGTATTTAAATACTCTCCCAATACCATTTCCCTACATACAAGACTTGCAGTTGCTGGAGTATTGTTTGGGCATAGGGATTGTTCATCTATGAAAAAGAAGGGAAGCAGTCACCAAGGAATCTTTCCATTAAGAACTGCCTCTCTTCACTAACACAAGGAACCTTAAACAAATTAATGGATTGTCCCCCCCAGTAGGCCATGAACAGAATTGCTTCAGACAATTTGACTAGGAAAATGGACACAAAGAGGTGCACGTTTTTTTTTAGGTGTAGCTTTGCTGTTCCTATATAGAGAAAACCAGAATGGAGTATGATTTCTGAAGTGCTATGGTAGTTCTTGATTCCATCCACTATGTGGTACTAGGGAGGTTTTAAAATCACAGTTGCACTTTTTTCCCCTTTTCCTAGATCTTTAACAGTGATGCTATAGAGAGCATCCTGATTTCAGTCCTTCCCCTTGCATGCAACAATCAATATGAGTAAACGGCAGCTGTAGTCTGTGTTGAAGACTATAAAAGGTTACAGTTATAAAATGCAATTTTACAGAACCTCTAAACAAATAATGACTTAATGGAAATCCTGCCTTCTGTCACAGAAGAGCAAAATCTCTGATACACCTACAAAAACTTTAATAAATATAGTTAGAAAGATTGGTTGCTTGAAGTGTTCACAGACAGAGGTTAGGTAGTTAGATTGTTTTGGCATTATTATTTATGACATGAGTAAGTGCACTTCAAATTATTTTAAAGAAATCCAGCAAAAATAAAAGTAGATTCGTTTATTCCTTGATGTTCTGCCCATGAACAGGCATTCAATTTACAAAAATCCCTCCATACGACTCTTGGAGCAGGTTGGATCAATTTGCTGTCAAGAGTGTGATAAGTGCTGCCTGATGGTGATGAGATCAACTCAGATCAAGTGACCTGAGTCACTTGAGCCATGCTCAAGTACTGAAGTAAATGCATGGCAGAGCTTGCAAATGTAGCTTGCTTTATGTAGCTTAGTGCTGCAAAAGGCCATGAAGGCAAAGAATTTCTATCAGTAGTTAACCAGTGCTGCAGATACTGTGGTGCCTTTGGTCTTGTTATATGTGTATATGATAATTCATATACACAAATAAAATTCATATACACAAATAAAATTGTCATATATTTTATAGTTATGTACTGTTAACTTTTAGAAGAAGTTTTAAAATGCACAAGCCAGTGAGAGGGATTGTAATACAATGTCGAAACCACCTGGACAAAGGAGGGAGACCTTCATTTACAATCAAATGAACGTGGCCAGGCCGGAGATGGATTGTCCATCACGGTGATCCGAGAAACACCTGGATGATGAATACGTGATAAATATCTGATGTTATATGTAACAGGTATAATTCGTGCCATTTTTTTTGCATGATATATATATAATATTAAATAGTTGTTAGAATGTACCCTTTGGCATTAGAAGCCCCCCTTCTCAGGCAAAACCAGGTGTGTGTTGAAACCTGATTTACAAGCAAAAGGATGTGGCTCGCCAGGAGATGAGCCTTATCTGAGGCGATATGGAGACACTCAGGCGCTGATCATCGCGTGAGCGACCCGAGATGGACATCAGGAAAATCCCCCTGGGCCGAGACATGTGATTACCGTGTTCCCGTAAATTTCATCAAGGGTTTCAATGACACCGGACTTCGAATTGTTCTGCCTTGTCGCAGAGAAGGAAATCTCATCAACTTATGGGACTTTGAATGAAACAAAGGACTGAATGCTGAAATCCTGGCTTCAGGCAAAATTTTCCCTATAAAAATCGCTTGTACCAGGATGGTGGGGTGGGAGCATAGGGTGAAACCTCTGCTGAGGCTGATCTCTGCGTCTTGCACCCAGCGCCGATCCCGGGCTCGGCACTGTCCTTTTCCTTGTGGCTGGCTAAGTTAGATCTCTATTGCTAAAATAAATTCTTTTTATTTTTTTAATTCGGCTGGATTATTTTTCATTATAACATCTGAGATTGAGATAGCAGATACATCTCAATACCGAATTCTGGGAATGGGATCATGGGTGCTCATCACTCTCCAGATATGTTTTGTTCAATTTGCCACAGAGAAAGAACTCCACATGAATATCCGCAGTCCGAAAAGGAAGAAAAGGGACTCTACCTCAGGCAAGAAAAACCATATAAAAATCGCTTGGACAGAACAGTTGGCGTGAAGCATAGGAGACGCTCTGCTGTAGCGGTCAAACCTGTGTCTCACCCAGCACCAATACCCGGTCTTGGCACTGCCTTTTTTTAGATAGTGGCTTTTTCATTGTTATTTTCTAAATTTTTATTTGGACCAATTAATAAATTTACTTTAATTAATAATTTGGAGCATTCATTTATAACAGTCTGATCCAATAAAGAAAACAGCCACTTTACCACTGTTGGATACATTTTTTGTCTCAGTGATTTTCAGAGACCTTTCTGTGGCCAGAACATCCCCATATTTTTTTGCAAAACTTGTATTAATCTCTATGTAGTTGTAAGTCATCAAGTCCTTTGTTTGGAAAATTGTACTCTTCCTTCTTGATTTTTGCCATCTTTTGATAATATTTATTTTTGGGCTTTTCCTGAAATGTTTTGGGGATATGTGATTTTAACTTGGGCAAAGTTTGTGTTAATCTTCTAAAGTGTTTTGGAATTGAAAGAGTATCAGTGATGCATAAAAGAATGATGTCATGATAATAGCAGTATGGAGAAAGGATATAATAGGATAAGAACTAGCAGTTTTTCTTTTGTTATTTCTAAAGTGTTGCATTAAGAACTCAATGCTGTGTGGAGAGAATGCCCATGTAAGCCCTAACAGAAATGTCTGCCCTTGTGCATTCCTGTTGCTGTAAGTCCTCTGACAGCTACCATGTGCAAATTTTGCACAGCTTGTAATTATCTGTGCAGCTGGAGTATCCTTGTGTGGGTCTGAATCTCGATCTTAGGCAGAATGTTCCTTTCAGGTTTATGGATAATGTAATCATGAGCATGTTTGCCTTGGCAAAGTATTCCTTCTACTATAGGAATGCATTACACTAACAAAACCAAGTACTGTTATAAGAATTGAGGGGTTTTCAGTAAAGAGAAAATATCTTTTAAGGCTTTTAAAAGGTACTGTAAATCTATGTGCCTTTTAAACATGTGTTGTGATGAAAGAGCTTCTTAAAAGATATTTATTTGGGAATGCTAAGGTGTTGGCAGTTTTTAACTGAACCTTGCTGTTTTAATTTTTCTCTAAATCTGGCAGATACATGCTGAGGCACTGCTGTATCAAATTTCAAACCAATCTCACTTTAGGCTTCATCTGACCAATAGTCACATTAATATCATAAAAGCCTGAATATTTTCATGGAACCTGCTGGGGCTGCAAACGTTGCTCACATGAGTCACCTTGTGCTAACTCACTTTCCTCTGCTGGACATTTACTTACTTAGTATGGACAGCATTAATGCCCTGCACGAGAGGGCAGCTGGTTTGAAAAATTAAAATGGTATTGAGTGGCAGAGGAAGGGTAGAAATACAATTACCTTCTTTTGTCTTTCTCTCCTCTACAAGCAGCACTAAGGGCACTCAGTACAGCCTTGCTCCCTTGATGGGCTGCGGCCATATATTTGTCCTGTTCTCTCTTCTATTCCACTTTAACATTTCTGGACTGTTTACAATTTTCTGAGCAATGTCAATGTGAATTTGCCCAAACCAAGAATGAAGACCAAACAACAAAAACCTGTATCAAAATAAGTATCTGGCACAAGTGGCCGGCTGAGAACTCAGAAATTGGGCTTCCCGCTTCTGAGGCTGCTGAGGAGGAGGTGAAAGGCAGCTTTTGCTTCTGAGAGAGACTGTGGTCTTATCCACCTTCATCCTTCTCATGAATGTAAAGGTGGCAGCAGCAGCTCTACCCAAGTCCTCTGTATTTAGCTGTGCAGATAAGAGGTAGAGAATTAGGTTAAGTGCAGCATATGTTGTCTGGTTGTGCCTGGTAAGACAAAGATCCAGGTGGCTAGAATAGGCAAAGAAGTAGTTATTACAGAGGTGCATTGAAGCAGTCTGATAGTTTTAATTTGTCTGTGCCTAAGTGTATTTTGAAGCTCTGTTTCAGCTTACCAAACACAGAAACAGGCTCCTTCAAAATAATATTTTTTTTTGTGACTCCAGGTCAAATAGTGCATTTAGGACACTTTTGAAAGTTAATATATCATTGTTGATGTACTGCATAATAAAAGAATCATGTAGCTATGTTGGCTGGATTGTATGTTATGCCAAAAACTGCAGCTCTGCAGCAGACGCCTCTATGTTGGCAGAGTTGGCAATGAACCACAACAAAGCCAAATTTGGTGTGGGGCATGTAAATTCCTTGTTTTGAGCATATGCTGAAATATCATAAATATTAAATGACAGTGTTCAGTAGTCTATTTTATAGAAGGTGTATTTACTTATGGATAATGAGGAGGAGCATAGTCTCAAAAACAACCTCTTCTTCAGCCAAAAATGGGAGCTTATGAGGTTCTTTTTCATTCATAGGGTGGGTGTATTAGAGTGTTGGGAAAAGACAAAATACTTGTTTATATGAGGATATTCATACTTTCTCATTTCTCTCTAGATATCATTGAAAAATTAACATATGGTAGAAAGTGACAGTAAGATATTGCTAAGGCCATCCTTGCAATGAAAAGCTGTCAAGGATTTCTAACTCACACCATTGCCAGCTGTGTGTGCGTGATCAGACTAGGAAATCCCAAGTACCTTCAAAATCATTTTTCTGAGTGAGAAAATTTGTATTCAGGTCTTGAGCTGTGAAACATGATCATGTAAAGGTTTGAAGTAACAGTTGCATTAAGGCCTTGTTATATTACTTAAATACCAAAATGAGTATAACTAATTGATTAACTATATTTAAATACATAAAGGAGTGAAAAAGGCAGACATGTCATTACAGGTTTGGGGTTTTTTTCCATTTTGGCCTTCTTTCTGCATTTCATCCCATCTCAAGTCCTTTTAATTTTCAGCATTTTTAGATTATAACTAGTTCAGTTCTACCTAACTGGAGTGCTTTCTGATTATCTGATTTTAGAATATTATTTGATCATCCTCTCACACCTTTCTTAAATAATGTGCTTGCTAAGGTTTGTTCACATGGAGCTGTTTTGCAGAACCCTTTTAACATGTTGATATATACATGCCGGTGGTTCTGAATATCATATATTGTATGAATTTATGTGCATGTTTATGTGGATTTTGCCACTATCTGGAGCGAGCAATTTGAGCCATTGTTACAGTTTCAGCTAAACTTTGGCTGAGGTGCATAAAGCATGCAGCTCTGAGTGGGTTAGTTACAGAGCCCATCATCTTCTGACCAGTTCCAGCAGAGAGACGGACTAATGATCCATATGTCAGCTCTGGAAGAGGATGCTGGCTTTGCTTCAGTTGCTATGACTCTGTGGAGCACCAGGCTGGTGTTGTGTGGACCTGTGAGCTATTGGGGCAGTATCAGCATGTGGGCTGCCAGCTGAAACTGCTGACCTGGCACACCCACCTAACATCCATCCTATGGCTGCGCGTTACGTTTCCCGCCCCGATTGGCTCCCGAGAATGCGTCTTGGCGCCTCGGCGCCTCGGCTTCTTGTCAGGGTCGGTGCCGCCACTACTTCCGGGCGCTTCTGCGGTTGCGCTCCGAGGGCGGGGCTGGCTGCGCTTTGTCGTCGGCGCAAGGGAAGGAAACGAAGAGGCAGGGAATTGTCCAAACCCATCCGCGTGGCGGCTGGATGCTTTATTGGAGCCGCGATGGAGAAGCCGCGGCCACTCCCAACCTCACGTGGATGAATCTGGCCCCGAGGCTGGGGTGCCACGGAGGGATATAGGGATGGGACAGGGAAGGACAGCAACCCTCCACCCAATGAACACAGACGCCGTGGCGGTGACGTTACCACAACGGCCAATGGGAACTCCCGGGGCCGGGCGGGGGAGTGGGCACAGGGGTTCAGGGCCAGTGGGACCGCGAGAATGAGGTGACGAGCATAGAACTGCCAGGGACCAGACAGGTGAGTGGTCACAGGAGTGGCAGGGGAGAAAACCCAATGGCAGGCAGCCTGGGGCTAACTGCCGTGGGGGGGAAAACACAGGGGATACATAAGGATACATGGAACCGATAAGTTAACAAAGACCAGAACCCCAAATCTGAACCTAAAACCCAGGATGCAACACACCCTGTGCCCTTACAACATCTGCTTCACATTCAGCTGAACCACATGAACCCCCAGCCTGCACCAGTTTCACAGCTGGATATCCAAAACAGATGGAGAACCACTGCAGTATTGTTTTCTCATTTTGCTTTAAATAGCATGTACCGTTAGCACTTTGGGGAATACTAGATAGAGACATCAACATTTTCTGAGGGTGCTTCTCAGGACGTGTCCTTGGCTTCTTCCTGTGACTCTTATCTACTGTAAGATGCTGAGGCAATGATTGCACACTTGTGGTATGATTGCTTTGGGTCCTAACATCCTTTTGAATAATGAGAGAATACCTCATCTGCTTTCTGAAGAAATATTTTACTATTAGAGGTGAAACAAAGGCTTTCTTTGTAGCTCAAATTCTACTGTCCAGTGAGAAGATAATTTCACTGTATTAACAGCAACATTTTTTTCACCTGAAATCTCCCCATTTTGTTATAGGATGCAGACCAAGGAAATTATGCTAATTTCAGAAGTATGGAGAATACCATTTGAAAGAATCATGGAAGTTGTAACCAGGATGCTCCAAAATATAATACTCTTTGTAAGGTGTTCTTCATTTAATGAGCAGGATTTTTACCTCTAGAATTATTCAAAAAACAACTCTAATGTTTTCAGTCATTGTGATTTAAAAGGTTACATACACCCTTGGGAGTTCTCAAGCTAGAGATAATCTCTGTTCCAATTTATATTTCCTTGAATTTGATGGTAGTGATGTGTATGCTACAATAAATAGCAACAAAATAATTTGTTATCCAGTTTTTGCATTTTCTTGCCATTTAAGCAGAACATGTCATACCTTAAATGTGCTTTATTTTAGTTAATTCATCCTGAAATTTTTTTTTACTCCTTCCACATTACAATTTAGGTAAATTATAGATAAGAACATAAATAAAATTAATGTTATAATTTATAAAATGCCCCTATTCCTAATATAAGTTTTTACATGACAGCAAGTGAAGAAACATGAATGGATGAATGGGAATGTTTTCAGAATTCACAAACAGGGCTAATCTAGCTGTATATTCTGAGGGCTAATCTGGGCTAATCTGGCTGTAGATGATTCTGAGATTCCGTGTGATTCTGAGGGTGCCCTTGATCCTGCTGTCCATGTCTTTGTTAAATAGTGCTGGTCTCAGTGCCAGGCCCTGGGGACAACACTCACCACTGGTCTCCTCTTGCATGTTGAGGTCTTTGTGCATGACCATCCAGCCAATTCCTTATTCACAATCAATCTCTCAAATCCTTTTTAGAGAAAAGGATGTTGTGTGGATCAATGTCAAATGCTTTGCAAAGGTCAGTCACTCTTTCCTTGTCCACCAATTCTGTAACCCTGTCATAGAAAGCCACCAAATTTGTCAGGCACAATTTGCCCTTAGTGAAGCCAAGTTAACTGTCACTCCTTATTTTCCATAGGCCTTAGCATAGTTTCCAGGAGGATCTGCACCTAGATCCTACTTGGCATAGAAGTGAGCTGTAGTAGTCTGTTATTTTACACTTTGTTCTTCTGTAATATGTTTTAATATTCCTTGTTATAAATTTGTAATGGTTCCTCCTATGTAACCCATTTGGCTTCCCTGATGGTTCTGAGTCCTGAGTCCTGAGTCATTTACCACAGTTTTCCCCACCAAAATATATGTCAATCTACTTGTCAATCCACCTGTATACCTCCCTTGTTCCCTTGTCTTACCCCTGTCTGTCAAAGATAGCACACTCCTTTGGTTCTGGAGTGTTCCCTGTCTTCATCCCTTCCTCGAAGCAGAATTGGATTGTAAGGTTTGCTCCCTCCCCATGTTGGCTTCTGTTGGGGAGCCCTTACCCTGCACCCCTCCCCGAATGCCTTCCTATTGGTCAAAGGTTGTGTCCTCCCCATGTTCCCCCTACCCTTTAAAAGTAGCCCCTTCAGGTTCAGATTTGTCACTTGCTCTGCCCCCCTTGGAGATTAAATATTGGAGACTCAGACAAGTGTCCTTCCCTTATTCCTCTGCCTCGGTTTCCTCGTGCTCTGTGCCTCTGCTGTGCTACTCACGCCGCAGCAATCACTGCCACCTGCAACAGTCTCGGCAGAGACTCGGGGGCGGCCACTCGCGTGTCTGCCCTCCGGCCACCAGCGGGACAGCTAGCCGGCAAGCCTCCATCCCATGGCCGCTGCGAGCCACACTCATTGAGCCTGGCTGGCTTGTAGTTACCTGGATCTTTTTGTTCCCTTTTTAAAAATGGGTGTTTATACTTCTTCTTTTCCAGTTTGTGATATCCTCACCAGACTCTCACTACTTCACAAATATTATGATGGTGGCTTAGCCACTTCTTCTGGCAGTTCCATCAGGATTCATGAATTCTTATCAAGTCCCAAGGACTTTTGCACCTTCAGACCTCTTAGATAAGGTTTTGAATCAGATCTGCTCTGCTCTCTTCATTCGCCCAGTCCCACCTTTGCCTTCCGCAGCTTGGTGTGGCTAGATGTGAGGACCAGGCACATCTCAGGCATTCTGACTGTTGTGAAAGAAAAGTAGTGATTGGAAGAAAGATCCTATGGAGGTGGGACATCCCTGTTCTAAGCCAACTTCCCTTTCCACCTAGAGATGCCCATTCTGACTCACCTCCTAGAGATCTGGATGTTCATGGGCGAACGAACTGGCACAAAAATTTTAGTTTGCATAAGAGGCATACAACAGAATAACTATAAAAATTTGATCCTTCCTGTACCCCTTTTTCCTCTTTTTCTTTTTGTCTAGCTATCCCAGATCCAGACGATCTGTGCAGCAGTATCAATGTGGAACTGCAGATTGGCAAACTTCTTTCTTCTCTTTCTCTCTTTTATGTCTTTATTTCTCTCCTACCTTGCTTTGTTTGGGCAAAGTGCTATAATATTCTACCCCTTACTCTGTATTGGAGTTTTTTGAAGGAATTGGAAGCTTGTGTGAATGTAAGGGCTTGTTAACCAGCGCTTTTGAGACTAAATAGAGGAGTACTTGCCAGAGTTAAGATGACTCTATAATAAAAGCAAGAGTTCTCTATCACATGGACTGGTATCTTTGAATAGCAGGATGAGACTTTATTATAAACATCACCTTCCTTACCTGGGTCCTTATAAACATCACCTTACTTCCATGTGTCATGACACAGATTACTTGCCAGTACTGAGGAAAAAAAAGTCTTTGAGTACTGCAGTCTTATCCAAATCCTGCATAACCAGGCCTCCCATTTCTCTGGAGAGGAAAGAAGACCATTTGCCCTGGTCTTTCTTTTATCATGATATATCTGTAGAAGGTTTTCTTTTTGCCTTTGATGTCTGTGGCCAGATTTAACTAATCCTTGGGTCCTCAGATAGTCTCTCTGTACTCCTCCCAGGCTACCTATCCTTGCTTCCACCCTCTGTGTCCTTCCTTTTTGCATTTGAGATTTTCCAGGATATTGTTCATCTATCCAGGCCTCCCAGAGCTTTTGCCTGGCTTTCTGTTTTCAGGGTACATTACTCTTGAGCTTGGAGGAAGTAGTCCTTGAATATTAACTGGCTTTCTTAGGCCTCTCTTCTCTCTAGGAGAAGAGAATTATCCCATGGTAGTCTACCAAGCAAATCCCTGAAGAGGCCAACATCTGGTTTCCTGAGTGTCCCAGACTGAGAAGCAAGATGTATTCCATTTCCCATCTGTATGGCAGTTGTCTTCTGTTAAGTGAGCAGTTTTCCTTATCTCTTTCACAACCAATCCTCTCTCAGGGGAGACATCTGCTGATAATGGGCTATTGAATGTCACTGCATGACTGATAAGAACTATAATATCCCATTGTGAGATGCTCCGCCCAGAGGGAGGAGCCAAGAATTTCTACCTGGATATAGTCTTGAGTTTCTGGAGCCCCAGTATGGCTTTTCCTGCACTGGCTTTCCCAGAGGAACAGGTGCCTCTTCCACTGCAGGAAGACTACACCCCTTTTCTACAGGATCACTGCTCCAACAGAACCACACCTGACACTCCAGAGGACTGCAGCCATAATTCCCAATTGGACTGCTGCCAACACCCTAACTAACAGGGTGTCAGGTTGTATTCTGACTCTGTCAGTGTTGTTTTGGTTCACTGCATTGTTTATTTCATTAAAAAAAAAATTCTTCCCTAATAAAGAATTGTTATTCCTGCTCCCATATTTTTGCCTGAGAGCCCCCCTTAATTTCAAATATATAACAATTTGGAGGGAAGGGGTTTACATTTTTCCATTTCAGGGGAGACTCCTGTCTTCCTTAGCAGACACCTGTCTTTCCAAACCAAGACACTGAGCTCAAGGGTAGTGAGCTTGCTGTGTGCCTTCTTTGCTGCCCTAAGTATCTTGAATTCCACAGGTAAATGGTCACTGCAGCCAAGGCTGTATTTGAGCTTCACATACCCCAACAGACCGTCCTTGTTGGTGGGAACAAGGTCCAGCATAGCACCTCTCCTTGTTGGCTCCTCTATCACTTCGAGATGGAAATTATCATCAGTGCATTCCATGGACTTCCTGGTTTACTTATGTCCTGATGTGTTTTCCCTCCACCAGCTATTGGGGTGTTGGAAGTTCCCCATGAGGACCAGGGTTTGTGAATGTCTGGTTGCTCTTATGTATTTGTAGAGGTTCTCATCTGCTTGTTCTTCCTTCATAATTCTCTGTAATTGGAAGCTGTATGGAAATTTCTGTTAGGCAAATCAGTTAGCAGCTGCCTCCAAAGATGTAAAAGAGAATAGAGAAACAATCAACCATGCCCTCCTCCAACACTGCTTTATTCAGGAGTTGTGATCTGCAAAGTGAATATCTAAGGTAACAGAGTCCTTCAGGACTGCAGATAAAACCCGTTGTAGCACTTTGTTGCATAAAGATACATTTTGAATTGTATTTATTATTTGATGTATTATGAATATGGCGTAAGAAGATTTTGTGTGTAATGTAATAGTTGGTGTGAGGTAGGCTTAGTAAAGCAACAAATGTGAGAGGAGATTAAATAATTCCTTGCTTACACACAATCCAGAGAAGTGGGAATAGATTTACATATAAACTGTGGCCTAAATGTCAGGTGTGGGAGTAGTTTTTGCAGAATTTTCTCCTGGTGTATTAAGTAGAGATTTGAAGTTCATGCCAAAAGGGAATTATGGCTTCATCGTGGGATACAGAAATATGTTATAGGTAAAGGTGGATATTGCTTTTGGCACTTGAGGTGAATTTGTATTAGTAAGGGAAGGCTGACCATAATTTTGGACTTGCAGAAATGTTGAAAAATGTGCACCTGATATTTTTTAAAGTTTTGGGACTAATTATCATCATTCTGTAAAAAGATTTTGCTTTTGGAAGGGAAAGGGCATAACTTTTAGAGAGAAGAATGTGTAAAAAGCCTTGCTTGGACAGGGAAGCCTTTCACACATATTTTCAGTGATAAATGTGACTTTGTAACCATAAGGAAAGCAGATAATCAAGATCCATTGTGCAGTGTGAAAGAAAATATTCATTCACATGTGAAAATAACTTTGAACTATTCAACTTGTTAAAAATAGTGTATTTTAATAATTTTTTACCATGTCACTTTAAAAGTAGACTTAGAAAATGTAGAGAAGTTCTGGTCTAGCTGAACCTTTGCTGCTTGTGGGTTTCCAGCCTGACCCTATTTTGTGTAAGGGTTTGGTAATGCAGGATTTATCCTGCCACTTTCTTTCTCCTCAGCTCCCTACCTTTTTCCCTGTCACCTGGTTTGAGCATGCTGTGAGTCCTATCCTTTATAGAGGAAAGAAGTGTAAAACAGTAAAATTCGGAGTCAATGATTTTGGAAGGCACGTCTGGAAATTGTCTATGACAATCCTCCAGCATGAGGAAAAGGCCAACTGAGGCAGGTTCCCCCAGCCATCTCTTAGCTGAGTATGGGATATCATCAAGAATGGAGATTCCACGTAATCTCTGGGCAACATGTGACAGTGTTTTATCAACTCTATAATAAAAAAGGAGGGTTTCTTACACCTATTGGGAATTTCCTGTGTTTTGGGTTGTTCTCATTGCTCCTCATCCTGTCACAGAACACTGCTTAGAAGATTTTGGCTTTATCATCCTTACATCCTTCTATCAAGTATTTTTACAAATGCACAAGATCTTTCTGAGCTTTGTCTTCACCATGCTATAGATGACCCAACTCCTTCACCCTGGAGTTCTGTGAAGATACCCCAGTCTTCTGAGGTTTTTGTGGTCCTGCATTGGACTCTCTCTAGTATTTCCACGTCTCTTGTACGGGAGTGCCCAGATCTACACCCAGAACTGCAGAAGTATCTTACTAGCTCTGTGAAAAGAGGAGGGACAATTTGCTTGACCTGCTGGCAAAGCTTTTTCTAGTGCAGCCAGGAAATTGCTGCCCATCTTTGCCCTAAAGATGTACTACATTGCTCATTTTCAGCTTGTTATCTAGGACTGAGATCCTTCTTCACAAAGCTACTGGCCAGGTGGCCAGCCCCCAGCACATACTGTGTCTGCAGTTACTTCTTCTCAGGGACAGGACCTTAAATTTTCCTTTGCTGCATTTCATGAGGTTTACCCTTTTCTTCAGCTTGTAAAGTCCCTCTGGATGGCAGCACTCAGGAATATTAATTATTTCTTGTAGTTTTCTGTCATCTGAAAACTCTCTGAGAGTTCATTCAGCCCTGTCATTAATGATGATTTTAAGCAGTGTTGGTCCCAGAATCAATGCCTTGAGTACACTGTGGACAGCTGGCCTTCAACTGTTTTTTGTGACACTTATCCACAGCACTCTGAGCCTGTCAATCTGTCAGTTTTCAGTCCTCTTGCTTGCCCCTTATTTAGTCTGTACTTCTTCAGTTTGTCTGGGAAGGTGTGATGTGAGACAATCTTTTAAAGTTAAGATAAAGCAGCCTCTCTCATTCTCCTCTCTCTCCATGCACTAAACTGCTCATCTCATCATAGAAGGCTATAACATTGTTCACTAATGAATCACCTTCATTAATCCATGCTGACTGCTCCAAATAACCTTCTTGTGCTTTATACATTTGGACTAGACTATATGTCTAGTCCATCATCTTCCCAGGAGAAACAGCAAAGCAGATCAGCATGTAGTTCTCCAGCTCCTCCTTCTTCCTCTTCTTGTAAATAGAAATAATAGCTTTCTTTCTTTCAGTGCTCAGGAACACCCTTTCTAATTGCTGTGATGACTGAGGGAGTGACATTGTCCAGTTCCCTGAGCACCACTTGGTGTTTGCTGTCAGTTCCCATGGGCTTGTATGTGTCTAGCTTGTTGGAATGTGCTCTGTCCTAGTCAAGTGAAATGTGTGCTGTTGAAATGTGCTCTGTCCCCTACATGTTCTAAGTTTTCTTGTGCTGCACTTTACTGCTGGTGTCCCCACAACCTTCAGACTGCCAGATTTCCACAAGGTAGTAAACCAGCTTATTCCAGTGCTAGGAAAATTTTATCCAGGGTATTTCACTGGTCATGGTATGAGGGTTATCTGCATATCTCACCATGAAACTAGGAACATGTATGTGGCTTACACTCTTACACTCCATAGTGTAAGAGCCTTAAAAATCATATTTGTCTTAAACACTATAAAGACCACTGAAGGACTTTGCCTGCTATGGCAAACTGCATAAAGAATCTACGATCACCAAAACTCAACACTGCCCAAATAGGCCTTCTGTGTTCTGGGAACTTGATATAAGATAAAGGTGGTACTATTGTCCAATTAACTCAGGTTTAAGGAGAAGTAAACACAACTGGAGGAGAAGAAAGTATTTGCAAGGAAAACTGGCTCAGCTGCTGTGCTAAAAATCATCTCTGGCTGGGCCCGGCAGGGGGAGACCATAGCCCACCGACCCATTTGCTGAGGCCAGGCTTGCACACTAGAGTTTGGGAATTTTTTTAAGTCCTCCACTATGAGAGAAATGCAACTGTACTGGATTTGTATTTGGTGTTGCTACTGTTTGTAAGTGGAAAAAAGGTACTTAGAAAAGCAGTGGAAAATCACCTTGGAGGTGTGCCTAGGAGATTTGTGTATTAAGAACAAGTATTTTATGGGATCTCAGTTTTTAGAAAAATTGTTCCCAGTCGCATCCTTTATATGACTTACTGTGCTGTCTGTTTCCCTGGACCAAATCAGTATTTTCACCACAGATGAAAAATCTGGCACTGAGTTGACCACCCAGAGATTGCAAGGAGACTGCATTGGGAAGGTGACCACACAAATACTGACATTCCACTGTCCTCAAATCATGACTGTGGCATGTACTCAGAAATACATGCTGGGAATATGAATCTTTCTGGAGAAAGAGAAGGAGGACAGCTTGTAGTTTGTAGAAGAAATCTAGTAAAAATATGTGACTGTTGACTAACATAAAGAACACAACATATTTTAATCCTGTATGTGAATGTGAATGAATTAATGAAATGGAAGCCAGGACAGCACACAAAGATTGTACACCAAAGAGTTGCCAGTTCTTCTGTTTCTAAAGGCACTATGAATATATGACAAAATGAGTTCTTTGCAGAATAATCATATAGCAGAGACTGCTGCTATGGTAGCACTGGCACACAGCAAAAGGGCCTGCTTCTTGCTATTAGTGCTACTCATTGGTTTACAGCTCAGTAAATTTGATTTATTCAAGAACTCATGTTTCCATGTTCAAACCCCATACCTCTGTGTTTTAGGTATTTCCATCTCTAGTTATTATAATGTGGATTCTCTTCCCTTTGCAGTTATTGTGTTCACCTGTGTGTGCAGTAGAAGACTGAGACTGAAAATTTTAAGCCAGATCACTGTGTATGAATGAGCATAATGAAAATTTGTGACCAAAATTTTATTGTGGCTGCTAAGGAATAGTAGATGCTATGTTTTTTAAGCTTCTAAGTAAATTTAGACATTTAATTTACTCCCAGAAACATCAGACTATTTAATAGTATAGTTTTCCTTTGTCTCTGTGTATGCCTTCTTTACAAGTTTACTGTAAGTTTACTGTATTCCTGCTGTTAAAGATTGTGAAATGCTCATGTCTGAAATATTTTTACTGAGAGATGAATTGGTCTTAAAACCCTTACTGAAAGAAAAGTCCTATCTGGGACTTAAAAGAAACTGATATTCTGCCGGCCATAGACAATTATTTCCTGTATTAGCATCCTCCTAAGTGCAGTGACTGTTTTTGGTGTCTTTTTGAGGATTTGGACTTTAAATATTTCTCAGAGAAAAATCTTGTGGTATTAAGTGAGGAACACCAGTACAGTGCCCAAATGGTACAGAATTTCTGCAAGGTGTTTAAGAGAGGGCTGTGTGTTATTTTTTTCAATTTTGTTTATGACTTGTCTATACCACATGTGCTATGACAAACAGTATGAAATTAACATGAAATCATTAATTTTCATAGATTTATGAAGGTTCACTTTATTTTTTCCTGCATTAGTGTCTTGTCTGCATTAAGAATATTCATCAATAGTTTATATATATATATAAACTAAAATATTCAAGATAGTTTATCCTATGAAACATCCTGAATTGTCCTCTCTTGGGGCTTCATGGCTGCTTTTAGGACTTCTTTTTCCTCAGGATATATACTGATGGAAATCAGCACAGGGCATGTCTAATTGTTTCTAGGCTGTAACAGGTGTGGATTGTCTGGGCTTTTTGAGTAACTGGGAGTTTTTGAGTGACTGGGAGTGCATTTGGGAATGTGTTTCCAGAGCTCTCAGCCTCTAGATTTCACTCAAAAATCCTCTCTTTGCTATCAAATACAGTTACATTTTTTTGTGCTGTGTGGTACTTGTACAGGCCCATGCACAAATGTTTGTGGTCTCATTGGATTTTCTCCTTCCTGTAAGTCAAGATGAGGACTTGAGTGCCTCTGAAAACTTACATAACAAGGTGAAAAATAAGCATAGCTTTGTATTTGACCAGTGTGTTTTACAACAGAATCTATCCTTAGTTGTAACGCAGTCAGCCAGTGAACTGTTTTGTCTCCAGCACTGACCTAAACAGAAGAATGGAAACCTTTTGTTCATTGGTGAAAGAAAGTTTGCTCCTTAGATCATTAATACTGAAGAGATACTCTGCACTCTGTGAGAATGACGGTGAAAATCAGGCAGAATACCTTTTGGAATCTGATGCAAATTTAGATTATGGACTGCAGTCCTGCATCTCTCGGACCAAATGTGAGTACAGTATACAGAAGAACAAGTTGAGTGGTTTGCAGAGCCTGATTTTCTCTCCAATTTTTCATTTTTCATACTTTATCTTTACAGTTTCCTGATTTTCTTTCATGGATTCTTTCTGGCAGTGCTGTATTTTATGTATCTTATAATATTTTAACATGCTGTTTTGGAGATATCCAGACTTATCTAAACAGAGCTGGAATTTAACTTCTTGGCATCATAATTTCACTTGTGTTTGAATTGCAGAAAGTGTTTGAAGACTCCAATTGAATTACGACCTCATTGTCCAAAGCAGCCTCTGTGCTTATCCTAAGAGACAGATCAAAAAGTCAGAGGCTGACTTTGTTCATTTATCATTTTTGTGGTATAAGGCAGTATGGTGCATACAGACTGGCAGAAAAGATATTTGAGAATATTGAATTATTAGAAAGGAAATAGCAAGTTGCAATTTCCTTCATATATCTTACATTTTGGTCTCTTATAGGCTAGTAGGTAATAACATTGTCATGAGATCATTGACAACAGACCATTTTATATGTTTTGCGATAAACAAGTACCGATTTATGGGTATTTTTTCTTTTGCATATTCTGAGGTTCTTATTAATTTGAATTTAATTGAAATTATTGGTCCTGAAGGTTTTCTTAGCCACCAAAAAAGGTATCAAGATAGCCATTCTATTAAGAGAACTAGTGTTCAGAAGCTTGTGGCAATGTCAAATGAAGAAGTACAGCTCCTGTATCTTTCTTTATTTTTTTCAGGAATCCTTTTTTGTGTGGGTCTAAGTGGTCTTGATAGGTCATTAGACATTATGACCTTACCTATATACAGTTTATAAATTAATTCAGAAGCATGGTACAGAACATACAGAACAGCATGTTAAATAGTGCTGAGGAAGCAGAATTTTCTACTCACCTATATGCCATGTACTAGTTCTACTTCTTCTCTTTGCATGGGAAAGAGAACTTGATAAAAATTTTATCTCAATATATAGTAACCTTTCTGGTAAAATATTATTGCAATTTTATGTTTCTTTCCAGTCAGCATACTGAGAACTCTGACAAGTGTGATGCTATTTTTAATGATCCTAAGATCATTAATCTGATTTTTTTCCTCAGCTGAAACTTCTCATGTGGTTACTTATGCTACTTTCCCTGAACAAAATATAAAATCATGATGGGGCTGCAGTTGGAAGGGATCTCAGGAGGTCACCTGGTTTAAATTCCCTGTTCCAATAAGGAGAGCTAGAGCATGATGCCCAGAACCATGTCTCTCAAGGATGGAGATTCCACCTCATCTCTGGGCAATCTTTGCCAGAGCTCAGTCACCTTCCCAGTAAAGAAATCATTTCCCACTGTTCAAATGGAACCTCCAGTCTTTCAATGTGGGCCTGCTACATCTGGTTCTGTCACAGGGAACCACTGGAAAGAGGCTGTGTCTTGTTAGTGCCCTCCCTTCAAGAGTATCAGGAGATTCCGCTGAGCCTTTTCTTCTACAGCCTGAACAACCTCATTCTCTCAGTCTCTCTTCAAAGGAAAGATACTCCAGTCCTTTCATCATCTTAGTGACTGTTTACTGCACTGTCTCCAGTAACTCCATGTCCCTCTTGTACTAATAATCCCACAGCTGGGCACAGGACTCCAAGTGTGGCTTCAGTGGTGCTAAATGGAGGGTCAGGATTACTTGCACCACAGCCTGCTCTTCTCTTCATGCAGCCCGGGATTCCATTAACCTTCTTTGCCACAAGGGCACAATGTTGACCTGTTGTCCAGTGGGACCATGGTGATGTAACGTTACAAACATTACAGATAGGCTGCTTTCAGATATACATGTCCATGGGAAGAAGTAAATTGAGTATAAATTTCCTATGGTATTTTATTCTGCATTGTTTTTAAGCATATGCAGCAGCCTTATTGACCAGCTGAGGTACTGAATGGTTGTCATCCTTTGTTCTTGAAATCACCCAGTCTTCCACTGGAGTCCTGTGGTCTCATGACACCAAGCTGAGAATTTACCTTTGCAGCAATGAAAGTGGCTATATGGAGATACTGAATACTCCCACTCAGCTCTCAGCAGAGATGAATCTCAGCTCTGTGAAGGGTTAGATTCAAACCCAAATAGGGTTCAAATTCCTGTCTTGGCTCTAGGGCATGTTGTGTTCTTGCCAGATAAAGAACTGTTTGCACACCTTGTGGGTTAATACAATGCTCATTAATCAGAAACCAACAGCCTATGGAACCACTCAATGCTTATTCTGTAAGATTGTGTTACACATTAACCAAGAAGAAGAATGGGAGAGTAATCAGCCCATTTACTGGTAACAGTGTGAATGAATAATGAAAGAAATCTGTATCATGACTTTCTGGTCAACCACTGAAATCTACATACACTATCTGATACTTTCCTATGTTGTATGCTATATGAGAAACTGCAGATTCCTTATGGCAGTTCTACACTAAATAAGTAATGGGAGCATTTTCGATTTCTGTGACTAGCAGCAGACTACTTTGGCTCCTATAGAGATAATTAGGAGAAGAGGGTTCTAAATGTCCTCTAAAAGACCTGCAGGTTGTTCTGCTTTCTGACAGAACAAAATCATAATTTCAAAATTTCTACTTCTAGTTCTTCAATACAATATCATAACAGAAATCAAGAATTTTGCATATTGAAGATCCATTTCTTCTTTGGGACTGTATCTTACACCTTTTTGGCACCCATAAGTGGTATAAATTTTTGAAATTTTGTCCTGATATACATAATAATGGAAAATACTTTACATTTGATTAAAAAAAAGAGACAAGTATGTGTAGTTTATATGAGTTTTGAATCTAATATATAATGAGTGCGAGAAATATGATAATATTTTTCTTTTGCCTATGCAAGGATTTTACCTCCAAATTACATTTAATTAAAAAAAAAAAAAAAGACTGGAATATTTTTTAAACTTGCACATATATGTGAAAAATGCCAATCACTTGGTTTTTAAAAGTTTTAAAGTTTAATAATAATAATAAAATGGTTATAAAAATAGTAATACAGTCAGAGTAATAAAAATTTAGAGTTAGGACAATTACAAGACATTAAAAAGCAAAGAATTACGGACGTCCGGATGCTCTCGGGCACTTAAGCCACGACAAGCATGTCTTGTGAACAAAGGAATAACCTTAAAAGCAATAGCCTGTTGCATATACAAAACACTTCATGATTATGCATATATTTTATTTAAAACAAGAAATTTGTCTGGTACTTGTCAAAAAGTTTCTGTTAATTCCCAGGTGCCTTCGAGTCTCAGTCAGGCTTGAAGAAGTTCGTTTCTGTTGATAAGGAAAGTCATAAATTCCTCTCCTCTGGAAAATTTAGGGGTTTCTGTAATTGTTACCTTTGTGCAAAGAATTCCTTGATTATCTCATCTCTTTCTTGAGCTAGTTAAAAAGTATCTTACATAGTATAGTTTCTATTTTAACATTGTGTTATAACCTAAAAATACATTCAACACACTACTTGAGAGAATTAATACAGCATAACTTTCCAACATTACACATATAATATTCATTGTAACTATTGCGAAAAGCCAATCATAAAATATGCATTTTTCACATATATTTTATATAGCGGTCCACAGACTTGAAATTTGAAAATTTCACCAGCTAAATAGTATATTCCTATGCAGAGTTACATTCTGCATGCATGCCTACAGGGCATGAAATTTTCTATCTTCAGGACTGCTTTCATATATGAAGTCTTTTAATATATATATGTACATAGATATATCAGTTTATAAATATATATGTGTACATAAATATGTAGATGAACATATATACGTAAAACTTACTTTTCTTGAACTGTAAAGACAGCAAGCTATGGAGTCATAAAGAACAAATTGTGCTTACATCAGTGTCTTACTTACCACTGATACAGCACAGAAGGCACAAGAGAATGTTACTTAACACACCTTCTATGTAAGCTTCCATTTGCTAATGCATCTCTAACAAAAATTCTGAGATTCATGGCTGCTTGTTAGAACTCCCTCTGCTTGATATTGTTTCCATTTCTGTTTGATGCTGAGATCCTTGTTGCTCCCAGGTTTTATTTAAGAATGAGCATGCTGGGGGATCTGTGTTGCTGTGTGAAGAAAGCCTAGGTGAGTACTGGCTTTTATCTTTCAACACAGATGGCTCAGCAGGTAGTTGACTATCCCTCCTGCTCACTTTAAATTTTAAGTGCATCTTATCTGCCAAAATGATTTGTCTTTTCTTTACAACATTTTCCTTACTGAATCCACAAGAGAAAAAAATCTTAGATGGAGCTGGAAAATGAGGGCATCTTTTCCTCAGGGTACTGTACATTTGCAGATTTTTGAAACACTGTTCCATCTATTGCAACACAGCATTTTCTAATAAAAACATCCAATGAAAGATCTGAAGCCAACTTTTTTTTTTCTTTTTTTTTCCTTTTTTTTTTTTTTTTTCTTTTTTTTTTTTTTTTTTTTCTTTTCCCTAGGGACAATCTTCTTTATTGTGTATAAAGGTATAAAGATTTCAAATGTGCTTGAGGATCACAAAGTGCAGCACAGCACTGTTTGGGTAGAGTGCCTTGTTCCTGAAAGCATATAATGTCTTGCATGTAAAACCTTGTTCCTAATCATCTGTTACCATGGCAGTGTGCCCAAGCTAATGGCTCTTGCATCTTGTGGAATAAAATGTGCTACAGCAGCTATCCTGTATTGGCCTCTGAAGCCAGTGAGGTTTTCACTCACTGTTGTCTATGTTTGGTGTCATGTAGACATGGCATACACAACTCTCTTGGTTTTGGAGGCTTCTAGCTAGAACTGTTTTTCTACATATTGAGGAGAAAACAGTAATTTGACATAATATAAATGCAGTAGCCCTGGTTGGTTTTTTTAATTCTGCTTGTCTATCATGCTATTTTAGTAAGAACACAGTATATTGCAGTCTTCTTTTACTAAGCCTTTGTTATGCCTTAAATACAGAATTGTTTTGAATGTAAAGAGGGAATGTACTCCAGAGCACATCAGATTCACATAGCTGAGGTCTTAGACCCAAATGAGGCAAAATTATGTCTATTTTTAATTTCATTAGAAACCCAAATCCACATCATAACTTTGAAGGATGAACTCTCATTAACTAGTCCTAAAAAACACAGAATATCTTCCTGAGTTCATGATAAACAGTTTTAAAAGGACTTCTGGAATGTTGTAATGTGTAATATCAATGTTTTCTGATACTCAGTGAATAAGCATTTCTAGTATTTTTGTTCTAGCACTTTGCCTCCTGTCAGTAGACTCAATCATGTATGTCAAATGCTAAGAAGGCTGGCAATTCTGTAAGCATCAGTATTCCTGCACAAAGAATGGAAAAACTCATGGCAGAGAAACTCAGTGTTGTGCTCAAGATTTTACTTACATATTGTGGAGCTATCGAAATCATCTGCACTTAACACAAAGTTCTCCAATATTTCTGCCTGCTTCAAGTGCTTTATGTTACTTTCTCTTCAGAAAAGTCATTGATAGAAAATGTATTTCTTCGGATGTACTGCTACAGTCTTATTAAAGCAAATGATATGGGGAGATTTGTACTAAATCAATGGAGGGTTATTTTTTTTTTTTTTCTCTGTAAAACTTAGCGAATCTTGTTGCTATCCTGTGGACTACTAGTATCTCTAAATTGAAAATGGCTGTGTGTCTTTTACTCTGTTAATACAAGTAGCTGCCAGTTTCGTTGCCTGTGAGAGTTGAAACTTGAAACAGGTTGTTACTTGAGAAAGATTTTCTTAATATGCACTTTCCTTGCTTGGCAAACTTGCTGCTGCTAAGCAAGCAGACAGCAAAGTAGGATGAGATTATGAGTGTTGTATAATACACTTGTTTTCTTTCTCCCTATTTTGTGGGGTTTTTTTTGTTTTTTCTCATTCTCCAGGAATTCGTGCTCCCAGGCACTCTTAGAAAGCTACCAGTCCAGAAATATAAACACTTCTGAATTTTTTTCCAGTCTGGGATTTCTGACACACTTTTTGTGGCATAGTCAAATCAGAAAGGATACCCAAAGTAATTTCTGTGGAGGATGTCACTGGCGAAGGGAAGATAGAGTCACTCTGAAGATCCCAGAGGCATGAATGTAGGGATATAAAAGAGCTAAACCCATTAGTACTTTGTGTGACTGCTGTGGATACTTAAAAGACAGCACAAAAGACAGAGAGCAATGGTAGTCATTCAAATATATCCTTATTACCTCTTTACTATGCCTCTTCTATGCTTTGATGGGCTTTTACATAATGTTTTTCACCTGTTCAATGTTATCGGCTGCAAGTAAAAGCTATCTACTTAAAACACATAATTTAGATTGCCTGAAAATAAAGTACCTGTAAGGTCTGTTGGGTATTGTGGTTGTTAATGGGTTCAAGGCTTAAGGGATGCTGAAAATCTTTTGATTTGCAGCTTTAACGTCTACATTCATGTTGATCTGTGCGGTCATCCCTAAGGTCCAGCTCAGTAGAATGCACCTTATTTATACCCATACCCTGAATGTTACTCCATTTACACCCTATGGCACGTTGCACATTAATAGGTGAATAGATAATATCTATCCTTGGGGACCTTGGTAGAGTATGCCTAATACTTGCTTCAACCCAAACTGCCTGCTTTGGCCTACCTGTGTGGGCCAGGCTGATTTATGCCACAAATTTACCAGCACATTGTAGCAAGAGTAGGGAAATGTGGGAACCTACCCTCGTGCTCCCACAGAAGAAGTGCTGAACCTGACATACCTGGGGAAGATGGTTTAAGACTACTGTACTGGAACTGTAAGAACAAAGTCCTCTGTGGATTGATGATGTGGCAGTTTCTATTGGCACCCAGAGCACCTTGTCAAGAGGTAAAACATATATAAAAGTAATAGACATCAGAAGAATATTTTGCTCTTAATTTCCACGACAGAATTAAATTTTATTTTTCCATTTGCAGGGATTTTGAGCAAAGAAGATACTCTAGAGTCCTGCCATCATGTAGAAATCACAATGGACAGAAAAGAGTGTCTCCTGTCTTAGTATGTAGTTCAGTTTGGGCCCTAAAGCAATCATCTGAAGGCTCTCTGTCCAGGCAGTTGTTCTTCCTGGATGATACAGAACAACCCCAATGGGCACAGGAGTGCTTTTAACATCATGAGTCAACCTTCAGTTTTCATTTGTGTAGGGCTGAAGTCATGTAAGATCTGGCTTTTTAAAATGTTTAAATATAGAGGCAGTAGCTGCTCGTTTGGTCTTTTCTCACATATAAGCCTGTGAGCTCTCACTGACAGTTTTGTCCGTTTTCTATATAGTAAATAGTCAAGTATGCCTTGCCATTAAACCACTGTTGCATTTACTATTGCACTTTGTAATATCACAGCTTTATATCAATTAAGTATATTGTGACTTCTCTTTTATCAGTGAAGTGCATAATTCCCTCTGTGACAAGGCCTGTCCTAGATACAGTGACCAATCACCATGTGCAATCAGAACATTCAGATCCAGGAGAGAACATTATCCAAATTATTCTGAAGATAAAGGGAACTTTTGTCTCCTTCCTACAAACATATTTGTTACAGTAGTCTCACTTGACTGCTATGTGAGCACTTTGAAGGCGTCCCTGGACAAGGATGGGGGACTTCTTCAGCTGCAAATAGATTAGGAAATTTGGCCCTTTTCCTGGCATATGGTGATGATTATGTAATGGATGATAGAGAGACATTCTCAATGCAAGAGCAGGCAGTGCCAAGCCCGTACCTTCTTTCCTCCCTCTCTACCTGCTTTCATCTAGAAGGTACAGTGCAAGCTGGCCCTTGGCCCCAAGAAGCTGTCTTAATGAGAGTGGCTGCCTGCATACTCACTAGTATTGGCTGTGGACCTTGGATGATGGAGACAGACAAACACCTAGTGAAACTGCAAGCAGAATTTTCCATGTGTGTAAACATCATGTGTTCATGAAGTGGATAGGGTGGTTTGAGGAGCACTGAAGGTATGATGCTGACATCCCATGGACCTATTATCCTTATTTCTGAACAGTGAAAGAAGAGCTTTTTGAGATGAGGGCAACAGGGGTGGCTCTGTTTCTGTGTGCTCGCTGATGTACTGCCTGCTCCAGTTGTGAAATAGCCCTGTGTGGGGTCTATCAGGCAATATGCCAACCTTTGCCCTTGATGCTCCATGTCAAAAGATGTAGCTTGGTGAAGTTAGATTTTGTATGTCAAGGTTTTTCCATGCTGTCTTATTTGTTGTTACTCTTCAATAATGAGCTGAAGTGTTATAGTGATCTGCACGCACCTCAGTGATTCTCAGAGCAACCTGGTTTGAGCACTGTTGTCCCAGACACATAGTGAATTCCAGTGCAATGACAATGTGAGTGAGGATTTCACCTTGAGAGGCCCCAGTGACTGCTTGTAGTGCAGTGGTTGAATGGCACAGACACAGCCATATGGGTCCCAGTGCTAGATAAGGGTCATTTCAGCTCTGACAGCTCCATTTAGCTTTTGGAAAACTATTTTGAGATCACCATGTAGTGTAACAGAGAGAATGGGCAAGTGGGTTCATCTCAGTAGTACCTGCAGTGCAGCTTCTTGAATGTTTATTCCACTGGTAAAAACTCAGTATTGGACTAAGATTCTGTCTATAAATGAACAAATGTGAATTCAAAATGCATTTTGGAGGCAGTGTGTCTTTAAACTACTATTAGTCCATGAGAAAACATATCACCTCCAGCTGTCAGTGAGTGCCTTGTTAGCTCAGGATTTTGTTTGCCTGGTTTGCCTCTGCCCCCTTACTGGATGAACTGGTGACCCCATCACTTTGTCTCTTGCCAGTTCTCTAAGTGAACAGTGGCTCTGCTCAGCTGCCAGCTCATTATAGAGCAGCTGCAGGCACAGAGAGAGTAAGGCAACATGCCTGCCAATCTATTTCTTTTTTACCTTCAGATTTACAGCTGGTTTGAGTTATATTTTTATTTTGGTAATTGGGAAATCTAATTAGATATCCTGGAGTCCTAATTAAGTGGCTTTCATGGTTATAAGATATTTTGAGAATAATCATCTCTGAAGACTTGGGATCCATGTTCCATTTGCATGTGCAATTTTTATGAATGTGTGAATAAGTTCTCTAATTGCCCGAAGGAATTTAGAGTGTTTCCCTAAATGGAAGAAATTACAAATACTTCCTAGCATCCAGTTTTTAAGTCTCTAATTTTAGAATTAGGGAAAAAGCTGACAGAAAATACTGTAATTGAATAGAAATGCAAGAAAAGAAATCACAGTGTGATCACAGTGTGATCACTGTCTTTTTTGGCAACTTGTGTTATCAGCTGGTGGAAAAGTTGAAACTTTGCAGTGATTTTAACACTTGGGTAACCACCACAGAATGTCCTCGGTAATGAATAAGTACCATGGTATGGAACACATGCTAATTGTGTTCAATTAAACAACATTCACTGCAATTACATTTCATTAGGTAAATAATATCTGAGGGAGATATACTAATTAAGTGGTTTTACTCATTATGTGTTTCATGACTAAGATGTATTTACTAAATTTACAGCTGTGCAACTAATTCTATTTAGAACTAAATATGCCAATATTTACAAAATACACAGAAATTGCTTATGATCTGTTTTCTTTGTTGCTAATTATGGAGGGTATGTGAGGTTTTCTTGGAGCTCCTGTAATGAACAAAATGCTCCCCAAAAGTTTTGAGACCCTGTGGAACATAATGATTTTATAAATTTTAAATGCCATTGTTATTCAGTTCTCTGAGGTATCTGCTGCTGATTTGCTTATATAAAATAATACTAAGTTGTCTGTTTTAACATTATTTTGTCATGTATATGGTGGGTTGGCCCTGGCTAGTCACCAGGTGCCCACCAAAGCCACTCTATCTGTCTGCTCCTTGGCTGGACAGGGTAGAGAAAATAAAACCAAAAGCTTGAGGATTGAGATAAGAACAGGGAGAGATCACTCACTGATTACCATATGGGGCAAACTTGGAGAAATTAGTTTATTTCCAATCAAATCAGAGGATAATGAGAAGTACAAACCAAATCTTAAAACACCTTCCCCCTACCCTTCCTTTCTTCCCAAATTCAGCTTCACTCGTGATTTTCTCTACCTTGACACAGGGGGTGGACAATGGAGGTTGTAGTCAGTTCATCACACATTGTCTCTGCTGCTCTTCCTTCGTCAGGGGAAGGATTCCTCATAGTCTTCCCTTGCTCCAGTGTGGGGTCCCTCCCACAGGAGAGAGTCTTCCATGAACTTCTCCAGTGTGAACCATTCCCACAGGCTGCAGTTCTTCCCAAATTGCTCCAGTGTGAACCCTTCCACAGCATGAATCCCTTCCTTCAGGATCAGGCTGCTCTATAGTAGGTCTCCTGTGGGGTCAAAAGTCCTGCCAGCAAATGTGCTCCCACCTGATCTCCTCTCTTCACGGGTCCTGCCAAGAGCCTAGCAGAGCTTTCCTACAGGGTCAGAGTTTCCCTTAGGCATGTTTACCTTCTCCAGAGTGGGGTCCTCCATGGGCTGCAGGTGGATCTCTGCTCTAATATGGGCTGCAGGGGCAGAGCTGCTTCACCATGGTCTGCACCAGGGGCTGCAGGGAAACATCTGCTCCAGCCCCTGGAGCACCTCCTGCCCCTCATTCTCACTGACTTTGGTGTTTGCAGGGTTCTTGCTGTCATGTGTACTCATTCACTCCTCCATTCTCTGGCTGTGATTGCTGCTGCACGGGTTTTTTCCCCCTTTGTAAGTTCATTGTTCCAGAGGCATTGCCACCATCACTGTTGGGTTTGACCCTGGCCAGCGATGGGTCTGTCTTGGACACAGGGGAAGCTTCTGGAAACTTCTCACAGAATCCACCTCTGTAGCCCCCCTTGCTATAAACAGTTTGCCACAAAAACCCAATACACCATGTAAAGCTGTTTAATACAAGATTATAATGAGCTGGAACTCTTAGGCCCAGAAAAGATTTTTTTATATATATCTTATGACAACTTATCCCTTCTTTCCATTATGAGCATTTTGTTCCTTCTTGAGCAGAGCCCGTTTTGTTAGTTTCTCGATTGCACTTGCCTACAAGCCACAACATATTAATAGTCTATATGTAGCTAAGAGAACTTTATTAGATGTTAGCTTTTATACAGCTTTACTTCCAGCAAGTTAGGCTTCCATATCACACCCATGAGCCTATCAAAATATGGTTATCATTTGTGCTTCAGTAAACACAGCATTGTTTCAAGAAAGTCCTGTTAGAAGCCAAGAGGGATAGAAAATCAGCAACTGAACACAGGTCTCTTGACCTTACCAGATGACAGGCCAGGATTGTGATGGATCATATATTTGGAATCAAGAGAGAAAGTTCAATTCCCGTTCATTATGGCGGTTTGTCAAACTCCTCCTGGAGAGTTTTCTGAGCTATGCCATTTTTCATGGCTCTCATACTCTTTTAGTAGCTTAATTCAATTTAAATGTCTTCTTTTTGATTATTTCTTCTTTTGCATATCAAAATAATTTGTTCTAAGATGAAATGGTAGATATGCAGAATTTTTGAACAAAATTGAATTCCTTTCTTTCACTGGTTTTCTGTCCTGTGGGCTCTTTATTTCACCTGTTCTCCTCTTAGTGAAATCTCTGTACCCTGGGAAACACTCAGAAGCTCAGAGGCCAGAAGGCTTGTTCTGCTTTTGTTCCTCTCTTGAAAACATAAAGCTATCACTATCCAGCCTCCTCCTTGTAGCCTTCCTTTCCTGTTAGCAGACAAGCAATTTAAATTGTTCTCTTTTTTTGCCTTCACTGCAGTTTCATTCACAGAAGAATCTGGCCAGGTGTTTGCATATTTAACATTTCTGTGGAGTCTTGAGAAACACCTGAGCTGTTTCTCAAGGCAGTGAAGCTGAGACTGTATACGGTTTCTGAAGGGCACATATAGTTTTGTAAAGATTGTGTTTTCAGAGGTATTCTTCTGTGGCTGCCATAGTCTTCATGGATGAGGGAGGGCTTCCGGAAGGAAACTGGAAGGTCAAAACAGACACTTTTGAATCTTGGACTTCTTCCTGAAGGTGCCTCTGAAAGCTTCATTATCTATGTACAGAGTACAATTGGGTGCAAATTCAGGAGAAATGCAATCATCCTTCAGTTTGATGTTTCTCACTCTGACACTTCAGACTTCCTAGGGAGGTTGCAGAACTTTGAAAACCATCCTAGTCTAAATCTAATTTCCCTCATCCCCAGTCCATACACAGCACCTTTTCACTCAGGTTCCAGAATTTTCAAGCAGACTTCTGAAATATACATGCAGGAGATGACATGTGCCTTACTATGAGGAGATTATCCAGTGATTGAGAGGGTTAATATCTCCCACTTGTGCTGTCAAGATCAGAAGGCACAGTCAGACTCAAGCACCTTCTGTGCCAGTGCACCCAATGCACCCAGATTTGGTGTTCTTTCACTGTTACAATTAATCCACTTTTCTTCCTCCCCCACTCTTTTATGATAAGTGAGTGGTGAAAATGTTTAACTTCCAATAAGGAGTTTGTCTTATTATAATAAGGGGTTGCAGAAAATGACATGAAAGTAATTTATTAGCCTGTATTAAATTATATAACTAGGCGACACAGAGAGAAACAAAGATTAGATATATCACAGATTAGGAAATTGACTTGGGCATAGTTTTGTAACTTTTTTTTCTTCTCATACTATTCTCAATAATTTGGAAATAAAATTCTGAAACAGTGGTCTCAAAAATTCTCAAGTTTCATTATTTTCTCTCACCTCAGAAGTTTGCCTCTAAAGGGTTTGCAATGAGAAAGGCTAGATCGCATTTTAGTGTAGTCTCTATGCATATACAAGACAATAGGAACAGCAAAGCAAATCAAAATTAATCCGTATGTGTGGGCAGGTGGAGAAGGCATTTTGTCATTTTGTGAGTTTACTTGGTAAGTCATTGACTTTCTAATGAATCTTGATATTTTCCTACCAGAAATCCTACTGCAACTTGGTGTAGCAACAGGAAATGACATTCTTAATATTTCAGACATACTGCGATATAAGTTGGAAGGAGTTACTGTGGCTTAAGCATAAACTGACTAATTAAAAATTAGGGCCAGCCAAACTGCAAAGAACTGCAGGGAAATTTCCATCCTTGTTTTTATTTGGGAGGAAGGTGTTTAATGTGCAGTCATAAGTTTTTATTTCACCTCATATTTCTTTTAGTGCCTTTTAAATTTGTTTGCCTACACAAGCAAATTTGTATTTAGGTGTTTGTTAGTAATAAAGCCCAATGAACCAATTCATTTAATTGAGCTTAAATTTTAGATTTGCAAATATTCTCTAACCTTTTCGGTTCTTTGCCATTTGAAATTACATTTACAGTCTTCTTGTGTCAGAGAGAATGGTCTTAGGAATCACAACAAAAAATGGTAGGTGAAAAAGGCCTGAACCTTTCCCTTTATCTGTTGGAGAGTTTGCAGATATGTCCAGAAATTTAATTCTTTATGCTTTGTAAACAAAAGAACTTCAATTTTCTTTATGCAGTGACTACAAACTACCCAAGGATGTAACTCTTAAGCTGAGGTTTGAAATGCAGTTGCAAGATAGGTACGAATTTAACCAGTGATTACATTGATGCAATGATTTATTGTCACCATGTAACTGTGCAATGACAGTCATGGTCACAATTCAGAATGCCTTGTTTGCTACTTTTTTGCGTAAGTGACTTTTGTCATGTTCATCAAAGTCTTACCAGGACCTTTATCAATAGAGAAAAGTCAGTTGAACCTCAGCCCAAGGAACTCTCAGATGGCAACTCCATGATGGGTCTGCGCTTGGATTTTTTCTAGCACTTGGATTTTTCTTACATTTACAGTTCAACTACTCCTATCATCATTTCTTTCAACCAGCCACACACAGATCCCTGATATCAGGACCCCTTACTGATGATCCCCTGTGACACCAAAGAATAGTTTGCCACAAATTTAATCTAATTACAACTCTTGTTAGACTTGTCATATGCTTTATCTTTTCACAAAGTTTTCTATAGGTTTCTCCACGTTGCCTTATTGAGGAATATACCCCTTTTCAGTTATGGTGGCCTGGTACTGTCCAAAAGTTTTAGTCAGGATTGAGGCTACCACAGAAAGATGTTTAATGTGGTGTGAGCTTCTGTTGAAGCACTACGTTGCCAGATAGTCTAGGTTTGATTTCCTAGAAATCTGAAATCCTATTCCTAGGATCTGAAATCCTGAATTCCTAGAAATCTTTCCTAGAAGACTGAGTCAGAATCATATGCAGTGCAGTATCTTCTGCAGTGTTGAAAACTAGAGTTATTCTTTTACCTGTAAGGTGGTTTTCTCAACTGCTTGGTTAAGATACTCCAGTAACATCCCCACAAATGTATCATAGAGACATTAATTTCCTGTGGGAACTAAGCCCCATGCTTCTCCAGGCTAGCTGTCAAGGAAAGCTTAAAGAATTAGCAGCCCTGAGGGTAAAACTGGGATAAACATCATGTAGTTAAGCTAATTTTTTCAGCTAACCTGAAGTAACTATCTTAATTTGTGTGATTATTGTCACAAATCTAACTTGTTAGCATGAAATTCTAGTGCTTAAGGTTCTTGCCATGGCATCCTCAAGATACCTAAGAGCAGCATGTCAACTGCTTTGAAATGCTTCTCAAGAACTTCAGTGTTTTCTGTCAAGGTCAGTGGTCTCAGGCGATTTTTCAACGAAAGTGATATAACATCAAATGTATAGTGCAGCGTCGCACTCTTTCTCCCAGGTCCAGGGCAGCTTCATGCCCTCTGGCACCGCCCCCACCCAGACTTCTGGGTCTGCCTCTTCTCTCCCGCATGCCACTGGCACCAGCACGCCGGTCGGGGTCTGCCGGGTTCAGTCGCCCGCGTGAGGATCCAAGGTAAAGAGGGAAGGAATGTCCAGATCACCCACGAAGGAAGGCAGGAAGGCTTTATTGTTGCTGAGAGATGAAGTGCGGGGGTAGCGACCCGCACTTCCCACTCCACATGAGGGAAATGGCGCCAGGACCCGGAAGGGAGCAGGATGATATAGGGGATGTGATAGGGAGGGCAGACACCGCCCCCCCAATCCGTGCGGGTGCCGCGATGATGACGTAGGACAGCGACCAACCGGCATACCACAGGGGCGGACACTGTGCCTCTGGCTGAGTGGGATCATGGGGATGGGGCAGCGGACATGGGGGTTCCCAGGAGTGGTTACAGGAGTGGCAGGGGGGGAAAATCCAACGGCAGGCAGCATGGGGCCAGAAACCGCAGGGGGGGTAACGACACAGGGGAAGCCCAGGGGTAACACAGGACTCAGCTAGCTAACACAGATAAGAACCCGTAAGACCCAATCCCAGGATGCAACAGTATAGATGAGCTACAAACAGTCAGATGCCATAAAGTCTCTTTCTGCATCTTCTCTGTTGCATTGCAGCTGATCTGAAGCTGCCCCTTAAACTCAACCAACCTAGCAGAAAACAAGTCCCTGGATAAGGCAGCGTTAGGTTGGATTCAAACCCAAGCAAAGACCTCAGCCACCCCTGTTCTAGCTTAGATTCAGATACACCACTGGGCAGAGAGCGGGGTGGAGAGAGGTCCCAAACAATCAACTATCTGAGCCCAGGAAATCCAAAGTCCCTATAAAAGGGGCAGCCATATTAAACTCATTGCTGTTTGCTGATGGCCCATGGTGTTGTGTCATGTGTTTGTCTCCAATCTAGGACTTCATGTAACACTTCTCAGCCTTGGCTGAGTTGATTAACCTTACTTAGACATTTCCTCCAGTTTTGTAGTGGAGACAGCACTATTGAAGAGGTTTCCAGATGATCCGCAAAAGCTGAGGATCAACTTCCTGCTGTATTGTGATTATTTCGCCCTTTACTTATATTTCAACTTTCAGACAGTATATTTTTCTTTAAGTGTATCAGAAAGTTTTTACTGACTTAGTGGAGTGACAAAGTCTGTTTCTATCAACTTCCTCTTCTTACTTTACAGTTTTAGGTAATTCCAACATGAAGAATTTAGACATATTACCGTCTTGAATTAATATATTCATTCTTCATATCCTGAAACCACAGCTTTATCAACTGTAGAGGAAATTGTTGGTATTCTAAACCTAAAACCGGCTAAAAGCAGAGAATGTCTTTTTAATGAGGTCTTCAGGATATGTTGCTATAATGACTTACATAGGGCCACTTCTTAAGAACATAATCAATGAGGCTATAGCTTTTCCTCCTCCCAAATCTACATTTAACACTATAAAATGAAAACTTCTGGGTTTTTTTTTCCTAACCCTAACCTAAATCTAGGCCTGAATACTAGGCAAGATAAAATCTAGTGGTACATCTGAGACCTGATTTCTCTTTTAAAATCCATTAAAATATCTCTGTGTTGGTTCAGATGGTTTAGACAAGCTAATGAAAACACAACATTGTAGATCCTTGAGACTTTTGGAATATCTTCTCATCTGGTCTTTAGTCCTGTGTGGTTTTTGCTATATATAATGCAGAAACACTAATGCTTGCAGGAGAAATATTATATTTCCTGCAATTAAACCAGAAAATTAATTTTGTTGTAAACCAAGGGCAAAAATAGAAACACAGAAGGGGCTTAATGAGCAATTTAAAAATGAGCTGAGGACAGCTAAGTTGTTAAAAGAATCCAAAGAAATGTGAAGTTAGGTACCTCTGTGATGAGTAGCTGAAAAAAGCTACAACTAAAGCATGATCTATTAGAGAGTTTTAAAACTAGGGTTCTTGAATTGTTCACAAAGTATTGTAAATAAACAACTTAATGACATAGAGAAACCTGCTTCTTAATATTCATATTTAGTTCTTGGCTTACAGTTTAAATTCAAATATATTAGCATGTGTTTACTTCTGCCAAGTATATTTTTGTGTTTGTTTTTAAGGTAGAGTAAGTCAGATGAGAATATTGATAAGCAACGCCTTACAGCACATACACAAATATAATGAAAATAGCCCATGAATTTGAGACTTATGGCTTAAACCACTCTATTCACAAATGTGGTATTCTCCTTTAGATCAAATGTATTCATTCAGCCCACATTACGCATCTCATTTGCTCAGCTGGGTTGAGATGAAATCTAAAGAACATGCTCTGTCAACATGTAACATTTCTCCATGCTGGCCTGCATGCAGTCTTCAGCTGCTGAAGGCTGGAATATATCACATTGTAAATGTCTCTATCATCCAGCAGAAGGTCCATAGTGTCTCCAGCTGGCTCTTGCTTTCTTTTCTGCTTTTAGTTTAATTACAGACATTCTGGCTGTGTTTCCAGAGCTGTAGGTACTCAGCATGGCAGGAAACTTTCAAGCAGAAAAGGTCGCTTAGCTGTTTTTTCTGCATGGAGCTGTGGACATTTCCTCCACTGTTTAGATTAGCAAGGAAACATCTTTTCATTTCCATGCTGCACATAATGGGGAACATGCTTTATGAAGACTCAGGGTGAGTGTCTTGCAGAGGTATGCTGTGAGGAGATTCTGTTGTACAAATACTATATCAAAAGCTTTTTCCAGGGGAGCTCCAAATTCTGTATGGTCCAGAGTGAAATTCTGTTTCTTCTTTGCCTTTGCCTTTCTTCACGAGCAATTTTTGGATGATTTATCTGATGAATGCAGTCAAATAATAGTACTGTTAGAAGAAATAACAAATAATAATTAGAAGCAATGCTAATGGAAATAAATAGAATAACAATCATATTAGTTACAATTAGAGCTGTTACAAAGACAGAAAATGCCAATCACTTTTCTGTACCTTAAAGATACAACAGAACCATGTAACTTAAATATTCAGAAGACCTACAGTATTATACAAACACACTATAAGAATAGAAAAGAAATCAAGTCTTTAGGATCTAATATCTATATTTCTATACACTTGGATGTATTGAATTGAAACCACCTAAAGTGAGTGGGGGTAACAGCTGTAACTTAGCTGCAGAACTAGGGGGAAAAAAAGTGCATGAAGTAATTAGAAAAATAATGTATTATGAATTTGTCACAAAACATCTATAATTTGTTTGCTATAGTTTGTTTGCTTTAGTTAGAATGAAAAATGTGCTGTAACTTGAATGAGATAGGATTCAAAATGGAACCCTTACTTCCTCCAGCCTGACAGGAATTTTTCAGTCTCATTGACCCAACTCCTAAGCCTCTATACGTAATTTCTTCCTCGGTCTGAATGGAAAAAATTACTAAAGTAAGCATTGAAAATAAATAACTTCTCAACAAGATTAAACATTATTTTTAAAAAAGTAAGAATATATTACTGTAATTTTTTAAAGTATAATTTTCTTCTTCTAGGAAAAAAAAACCCACAATTATTTCTTTGTCATCTTATGAATCCTTGAGTTTGTATAGTCTTCATAAGTTGGTGGCTGTAACAGGAAGCCAACTATTCTTATTTTGTCAGTTCTGACCTTATTTGGCTGCTTGAGGAAAAGAGAGTGTAGAGATGGCTGAAAAGAAGCATTTGCTCTAAGCCTGCGGCTGTGAAAGATGATGATCTTATTTCTATTGACTCTATTTGTGATGGTCAAAATGATTATTCAAAGAACAGTGAACATGTCTCTGTATGCGCTGAAGCCAGCAGACCAGATTGAACTGGAAGGTTCCAAAGGGAAGCTATGCGGTGGATGCTCTAAACCTGTTCAGTTTCTTAGCCACAGAAACTAGAGAATAAGTGGTGATCCCCTTCAGAATTAAGACAAGTATACAAACAAAAGTAAGGGCATAATCAAAATTCGCCTGTTGTTCTGTGTCACAGGCTATGTCTTGTTGAGACAATTTCATGTGATTACTAGTTACACAAGAGTTTATGCTTTAATGGGGAATTCCTTGTCTTTTATAAGTTTGTGCAAGATCCCAGTTTCAGTAGGAGGTTTATTTGGTGTCTGTCAGACCCATAAGCAGCTATTCTGTCTTTCCCAATTACTATTTGCATATTTCCTCCCTAACAAGGGGTGAATCACAGCCAAAAGTTCTTTTATTTTTCCTTTTTTTTCCTTTTATTTTCTTTTTTTCAAGTAACTTTACAAAAGAAGCAAGTCATAAATTAAATATCATATGTATCATATATTCTGAGTCTTACTAACAGTGCATTCCTGTATGGCTGATCAATATATATTCCTTAATGAATACGATGGTAAACAGATTAGCATAAAAAGTATCTGCAAAATAAATACTGATCCATTGCCATCTTCTGAAAAATAGTTATGACTGTGTTTGTCTGTGGAAGCAATTATCAATATTTAATCCAGAAGCCCTGTAGGTTCTTGTGAACAGTAATCAATAATTCTTTATTTCTGCTTGTCATACAGATTAGCTGTGTTGACGTTTTCCTGTTATTTTTGATTTAAAGGATAGTCAGTGCTGTTAATTTTTGGTATCCACTGGAGATCACTACCTACATATCTTCACAAGGCTCTCTATATACCATTAAAATTAATTATTCAATGGCCTTACTGCAGTGCCTGGCTGAAGTCAAAACTAACCTGATTTTCACTTTACATACCTGTAGAAAAAATATTCCAATGGATTTGTGTAATCTGCATTAATGAAATACAAGAAGAAAAGCAGTGCTGTGAAGGACATTGATCAAGATATTTTTGATTGCTGTCAGAATCAGCAATAGAGCTCTGATCGCCTCAGTTCTTGCCAAGGTGACTTAGTTGATGTGTTAGAAAAGATTTATCTGACACTTGAGATTTCTTTTGTCATTTTTCATGCAGCATATCCCTGTTAAGGAGCAGATGAAAGATTTGTGTTTGGTGGTTGTCATGACAATTTTGCAAGCTAGTAATGTCTTCTGTATTCCTTGAACTTTGTCATGACATGAAACTAGATATGAAGAATACTGCTGCAAATTTTCTTTATACAGGAGTAAATAATAATCTGTCTCAGGAAAGAGTTATGCACTAAAAATATCAGAAAGGTATTTTTTTCCATGCAAACGTGGGTGGGGTTTTTTTGGTTTTTTTAAATTTTTTTGGAGGGATGGGAGTTGATTTGGAATCCATTTATCATGAAAGACTTACTGAGGTATGAAATCTTGAGGGGGGCTAGTATGTCAAAGTAAGAGGGTATGTTTTATATGTTCACATGTCAAATGACCCTGAGAAATGTACCTTGTTGGAAATCTCACTACAGACTGAGAACATAGCATGCAATTTGTGATAACTATATGAGCAAAGGGAATAAAAGTAGATGTCTTAAACACTGACTTAATTAGGTGTTGCTCCTGTTTTCTTCAGAAATACATACTGCATTTCTTTTATTACATTTTTAATGATTTTTTGGATGTAATTGACCTAAGGACATAATAAGTAGCTAAATACTTGCAAATAAATGACAGGCACAGAACTCTAGTGAAGACAGTTTTTAAGCCTAAAAGAGATGATCTGTGTAGCACGGATAATCATGGTGACAGAAAAAAAGGCTGTAAAGGACTAGAAAAATTCATTTATTCTAGACAGGTATTGGTTTAATTTGTTATTTCAAAAGCTATAGTTTTTCAGTTAGAAATCCTATCCTTTTGATTTCTATCATAGTACTTTCCTATTTTAATTTTATAAATTCTTTTTCATGAAGTTTAATTTCAATTTCTCTTATTACACAACAAACTTTTTTTGTTGTTGTTGGCACCAAAGAGTGTATATGATTTTTTTTTTCTTTCCCATTTGAAGAAGCCTCTTAAATATTTAAAGAGTGTCATCATTTTCTCTCAAGCCTTGTCCTTCTCCACCCTTTTGCACACCTGGCTGTAATCTTTTTAACTTTAGACTAAACAAACCCAATTATTTCAATCTTACTTTATTGCTTGTGTTTTGCAGATGCCTCCTCATTCTTTTTTCTCTACTCTGGATTATCTCCAATTTGATACACATTATTTTTTTGAATTGCAGTATATAAAACTGGGCATTAGACTTTAGTTTTAGTAGTGCTGAGTAGAATGAAAAAATTGTGGTGTCAAGTTTTTATCTAATATTTGACTTTTTGAAAAAAATTATATTTTCTAGTAGTATCTCACTGCTCATTCATCTGCAATTCATAGTCTATTGTAGTTCCTGGGATCTGTCTTGAATATCTATTACCTTGTCAATCCTTTGCTGTCTGTTTTTTCCTGTTTGTGAAAATGGTTATTCCCCCCAAAGTACAGAGCGGTACAATAAACTAACTAAATTGCATCCGCTTTTTCTTTTGTTTTTGAGACTGTGTTTTCGATCTGCCAAGGTAATTGTGAATTTTGACTTTGTCCTCCATCAGCCTTGTAGAGATTCTATCTTAGCATCATCTTAGAAAGCAGCATATTTTCAGAGACCTGTTGGGATGCTTATGGTTGGTGGAGTGGTGTCTGCTTGGTCTGGAGGACTGCAGGACTGCAGCAGGACTACAGCATCTGGCCTTTGTTGATTCATTGATAGCTAGGGGAAAAATGCTAGGCTGAATATATCTGTTGGTTTGTTCCTGAGGGTGTGTTCTTCTAAAAAAATACTGGTTGGAATCTGTGTCATTTTCACTTTCAGTTATTTCATTTCAAGAATATGTGTCATGGGTTTATAATTTTCAGATGGAAGTTTCACCAAAAAAATTTTACACCTTGCTTTAGGATAGAGGCTGTTTGGCAAATGGGGATCATATCTGCGGTGAATTGTAATAATATACTAATTACTTAGTCATGCCACAAAAATCTCATCATTCTGAACTTGCTCTCCGCCAAAAAAATTCTATAACATTTGAGATTCTTTTGTCTTTTCTTATTGATTGGCTTACAGAGTTAGCCAACCTGGAAAGGATTTCAGATAGCACATTTGATTCCAATATTATTCCTTCAGTATTTGAGATTTATGGGTTGGTTAAGAATTAGCCACTGAAGGAAATTGTGAATCATTCTGAATAATGAATAGATTTTGTTACATACAGTTTGTGACAAAGAACAAAGGGAGAAATAAATGTTAGAAATATTAATTCACTCAGCTACAAGAGGACTTTAGGCAATATTTTAGAACTTTAAATACCAGGGAACAGAAACAAATGTGAGAGTTTAACACAGAGTCCAGAAAAAGTCCAAAATAGAGTTAGGATTAGACTTCTTAGCTTTTTATTTTTTTGGTCGGATGATGGCTTAAGTTTTGTTTCCACGTTTTTTGTGCATTTAGAGTTCTTGAAGGTAGGGGTATGGATGGAGGGCCTTAGAGAACCATACAAATCTCAAATTGCAATATCGACAGACTTACCAATGAAGGGAAAAGGAAAACAATGACAAGAATAGCAGTGATGACAGGTTGAGGCTTAGAGTGCAATACTTGCGATTGCTTTGCAAATTGCCTTGACTATGGGGTTAGACAGAATTACAATCCTGTTTCACTGACAGCTAATTCTAGAGCACAATACAGCATAGATTTGCCATAACAGAAAGAATATTAAATGCAGAACATATAGCACTAAGCACCTTGTAAGCAAATCAGAATGGTAGGCTGAGAATATGATGAGTTAGGCTGTATATTTTGGACCACTATCTTGAAAATTAAATGATGATTATTTATGTAGATCTAGCAGCAGGAAATGCCAAAAATGTGTGAGAAGAAAGATTAACCACTATCTAAATAGTGAGTGCAAAGACAGAAAATCAAAAAAAAAGAGTAAACTTTAGAAGTATGAAAGAAAAACTTGAGGAAAAGAAGTGGGAAAGCTTGAACACTGAAAGTTCTTATTTTCAGCTGGAAGTCCGATTTCACCAGTTCTCTCAAAAGCACAGATCAGCCATAAACAAGTCTGTAGCAGAAGGGACTGAAAAAGATCCACAGTGAAATTTTGAAATTTAAATAAAACTAAACCCGTAAGGTTATGAACAACAGTAGAAAGTAGACTGCAAAAACATTTTACCAGACCGTAAGATTTTTCATATAAGAGGACCAGAGTAACAAGCAGTAATTGTGTGACAAGGAGTTAATACTGCTGAGTTCTAGTGTAGGGTGCTTGAGGCAGCAATTTTTTGGTTCACCTTATTTTAGAAGAGAAATTCTGTAAATTTTGGTTTACTTTTGTGTGCCCACTTACTTTTGCCTTCTTTCCATTGCCTCATTCCCATATTTTTTGTCAGGAAATTTATTTGGAGGAAAGATACTCCAACTTTAGAAGAAAGGAGTTTTTTTACTTTACAGAAGTGGTTTGGTGTTTCTAATGTACTGTTCAGAACCCTCTGTGTCTTCTGTGTGCATTTCTACACCTATTTGTGACTTTGTAGCCTACAATGTAAAAGTGTATTCTGTTGCTCAGTTGTATTTTAACTTGAAATATTGTGGGTTTTTTGTGACTAGGCTAACTGCTGTGGAAAGCTTCATTTCATAGTATTTGCTTTTTGTTATTAATAATGATGTCTTTCAGATTACTTGTTCAGTTACAACTCGCATCACTATAACTCACAAAAATCCTGCTTTGCCTGACTGGAGTGCTAGACAGTTTGAGCAAAAACATTCCCAGCTTCTTTCTGGAGGTTGAGCCTGTGGTTTTGCCTTTCTCTTGTCTAAATACAGAAAGCTCACAGGCCCTAGACAATGTAAAGGTCTTCCTCCCAAAATCTTGGTGAGATTTACTGCTGTATGAATGTCAGCTACATGGCACATACTGAGCCAAGAGGAGACCTCCCACAAGTGCTGGCTGTATGAGCAGTGTTTATGGGGTTGAAAAGAAATATTTTCCTTGGAAAACAGAAACTGTAAAAATCAACACTAAAAATAAAAATAAAATCCAATTTAGACCGGTCCAGATATATATATATATTTTTTACACTGATCAGAGACTCCTCTTATGGTGGACTGTGAAAGTTGGAGTACACCAGGCTGATTTGAATCACCTATCTGAAAAACACGATTTTACAAGGTGGTGTTGACTGAATTTGAGATACCAGTTTCAAGTTCAAATGCATATGTTTTGAATTCTTGATTGTTATACCTGGTTTTCTGTAATTGAGAAAGATTGAAAACTAGCTGGTTGTGGGAGGAATCACTCAGACAGAAAGGTTGGGTCTGCCATGGTTAGTCCAAGAAACAACCTGTCTTGGACTGTCAAAAATTTTGAGGGAAAAATCCTCTATTCAGCTACCTCACCTTATTTGCTGAAGTTCTCAGTAAATCAGCCTTTCTCTGCAGTTTCTGATCAGAGTTTATAAGCAAGGGTGTGTTTCCCAGATATTCACATGAAAGTAAATGGCTTTCTGAACCTTTTTTTCAAGCACATTGCCTCCCATTTTCATGAAAAAGTATTTGCTACACATTGCGCAGCACCACTGTCTCTTCTTCTTACACCAGTAGAAAACACCTTTTCAGTGCTGTTTCATTTGGTTTCTTGGTTTTTTTCTTGTTTGTTTGTTTGTTTCTATCCATAATTCATATCTCTGCTTTTTTGAACTACTTTCAGTGAAAATAGGCATATTCTTTGGGAACTCATTAGACAATTCAAAAACTTGAGTATTTACCTCTTGGAGTGCCATCCAATGTAGCACAATAGATACTACCATAGCAATAAAAGACTCCAAGCCTCTCCTACAAGCCTCTCCTCTGAGGTATTTTTCATGCATTTGAAAATGACTAAAAGATAATCCACAATTTTTAAATCACTATTTTAAATTGCTTCACTGCAGCAACAAATGTGATGAGAGAATCGTCTGGATATGGGTGCAGTTATATGCATGATCTGGTATGGATGCCCCAGTTGAAGTCCTATGCTTGTGCTCTCTGCTCTGTTCCTCAAAATGTTTTGACCCAATTTCAGATAAGATTTGCTATCTGGGCTTTTTGTATTATCACAGATGAAATACCAAGCAAAAGCTTTGTTTTTAGCTGCTGATAGTTATCCCTCCCCAAGCCACCAGGAGCTTCTGGAGCTTTTGCTAAGCTTGTCTCTGCTGCATCTTGGTTTTCACTCAGCTGTATATCTTGCAGCATGCCTGCATCTTCTTCTCTAAAAGTAAGATATTGTCAGCAAGAAAGATCGACCAGGATGGTTGAATCTTGTGAGGATTTTCTTACATCTGCATCTGCAGCTTGCAGTTGATAGAACTGAGGATTAATTTTTGACTTGAAAAAGGTAGTAAGCTAGAAGATTATACCAATTATTTCCTATCATTGACAAAATGGTGATTATTTTTTCTTGAACTCATTTCTATGGCTTTTAGAAGGATAACATAGTATATTGGTTCCCAAAGGAATGAGCTCAACAAACATAATCAATTAAAATCAAATAGAAAAGGAAGTCTAATAAAAAGAGGCTGTTTTCAGCCTTCCTGTGAAGAAAATCTGTACCTTAACCCCTCTGATCAAAAGTTTTCAGCCAGAAGCTATGTCTGCCTTATGTAGTAATGCTCAGCTCTTGCATTGGGCTATTTTTTTACCTTTTATTTGAATATATTCTTTATTCTCAACATGTGTCCACATTTTATTGCATGCATTTACATATTGATTTGAGACAGCACAACTATAAAAAAAGTTGACAGAAGAGATTTAAAAGGTTATATCTACTTCCTGAGAAACATTCTTCAGACTTGATCTGAAGTCACTGATCCCTGAATCACCTCAACATACATTTCTCATTGCTGTTAATCATACAGTGCACAGTGGTGTACAATTCTATCTGTGTCTGCTTAATAGTAGGGAGTTAAGAAGATATCAGTTTTGTTCTCTTCTTTAGTTTTTGAATTACTACCTGATTTTTTTGGTTTTTTTTTTTTTTTTTTTTGGTTTTTCCCCCTAAATGCATAAGCTTACATAATCTGCTTTCCCCATACTTTTTGTCAGTGTTTTCGTTTTATACAAAAATATAAGATGCAGCTGCGAGTACTTTGACGTAAGGCTATTTCTTTTTTTAGTGTCTAGTTGCTGCTTCCTACCAACTCCTTTTTTCTTAACAGCTGTCTCCTAAAATAACTATATCCTTTATTAAGCTACTTGTGCATTGTCTGTATGAAAGTTGTTTTTCAATTTCTGTAATAATAGAATGCCTGACTGGTGCATTTCTAATCTTCACAGCATTACTTTTCAAGAAAATATTTTCTCTTATGTGTAAAACGTGTGAAGATTTCCTTATGAAGATATTTCATTTGTAAATGCATTTTCTGCCTAGGGTGTTTTTCTTCAGAAGCTGTCTCTGTTCCATTTTCTACTATCAATAGCATAGACTGAAGATGTATTTGTGTCTTATGCTATCCCTGAAAAGTTAACTACTATAAAAATGGTTGTGTTTTATTTATTTATTTTATTGTTGCTCTGTTTGCTTTTTTTCAGTTGAAGCATTTTAAAGTGTCTGAAGCATTGTAGGTGACAGAAGGAAAAGATGGTGGAGGCAATCTCATTTGATAGATAATTCTGTATTTATCTTCAATTAAAAATTGGCTTTTTAATCTATTTATCTTTAAAAGATTATGTCACCAACATGAAGAAATAATGCCACCACCTGATTAGGTGGCAGAGTTAAAGGTGCTTTTGATAGCTAAACATTTTTTTTTTTTTCTGGAAGTGAAATAAATATAGATTTGCCATAATTTTGCAGACACCATACAATTGAAACTTTCTGCTAGGAATGAAGCTTCAATTTTGAATGTGCCAGTAAAACCGAAGAGATGATTGTAGGTGGCTAACAGCAGAATTTGGGATCTATATTTTAAAATTTATTTTTCTTGGATAATTTTCAACTTTTCCTTCTACAAGTGCCAATCCCCCCATAGTCTCTTAATGCCTCTTTCTGTGGGGCCAGAAAGGATTCCAAACACCAGCCATATACTTTTCCTTGAGGTATTTCTGGCCCTTGATTGGCAGCAGCTTTTATAATTGTTTGACAGCCATGCTGCAAACTTACTGGCCAATGCTAAATCTCTCTACAGTAACCCTGAAGGAGAAGTATATCACGATTGCTGGAGAATATGTGTTTAACTAGATAGTGACCTGAGACAGAGTAGAGCATTCACTCTAAATACTGGGCCATTTTAAAGATGTAGTATGGAGCAGAGAAAAGAGAACATTCTCTTTTCTCCTCTTTGTTACATGAGGCCAAGGATGCCTTGGCATTTTGAGATCATAGGTTTCTGATATGCAGCCCCAAATGTCAAGTCAGGTGTTGGATTATTTTTTTTCTTGCTAAATTTCATCTAAATAGAATTAATATTCTTACTTTCCAGTAATATCTTTCACCCCTCCCAATTTATTTTCTTCAATATTGTATTTATACTGACTATTACAAAGTTCAGATCTGTACAGTTATTTCAGTTATCAGTAGTATCTGTTATTTCATCACTTCAACTGTAAGTATATGGTGTAATATAAAGCCTTGGAATTTATCCTAAATGTCATATTGCATCCTTGGGCTCATTCACAGAAATAAATTGAAAACAGATTTAGTTGTGATCATGATTCTTGTCCTTGAATCATAATATAACTCTCAAAAGATAACCTGATTCAGCCTTTCATGGATAAGGAAGCCTAGATGAGATGACAAAATACCCTGTCCAATTGCATCTTGAAAGCCTGCAAGTGAAGAGGACTTCACCACATCCCAGGATATTGTTCCCTGGAGTGAAGGATTGTTCTCAGTGCAAAAAAATTATTTCCTAAGTTGAAATGAAATCTGTACCTGTTGCACTTTTTCTTCTCCCTTTCTTTGTAAAGAGAAAGCTTATGCTGTCTTTCTAACATCTTTTAAATACTGGAAGACTCTGATGAGGTTCTCACTGAGTTTCCTCTTCTCCAGAGAGATGAGACTTGAATCCTTCAATCTTTCTAGACAGACCAGGTTCTCCTGCCCTTTAGTCATTTTCACGGCCCTGCTTTTGAACTATCTCCAGTCTGCCCACATCGCTCTTGAATAGTGTGGACCAGAACTCAGTGCACCACTCCAGATGCGTCATGACAAGCTCTAGGATGAGGATGACCATGTCTGCATCTCTGCTAATAATGCCTCTGTAGATGCAGCCCAGGATCTGATTTGCTTTTGTTATTGTTACCCAGCTGACTCATGTTCATCTTGTTGTCCATCAGGACCCCTAGAATGGTTGCTGTGGCTCCCCAGCCACATGGATCCTAGTTGATACTGGGCTCTTGGTTATCCTGACCCAGGTGCAGGAATTTGCTCTTGCTTTGGTTAGACTTCATGCAGTTCTGTTCTTGCTACCCGTGTATTACTCTCAGCCTGACCAGATCTCTCTGTAAGATGGCTCTCTCTTCTGATATGTTCACTTCAACACACAGTCTAGCATCATCATCATACCTAGTGAGGGTGATTTCAATCCCATCATCCCAGTCATTAATGAAGATGGTGAAGATGTTGAACGGTGTGGTTCCCACTATTGATCCATGAGGATCATATGATAGACTGCCAACATGAGAAAAAATCCCATATTATTTTTCAACCTATATTTCTAGGAGTCCATACCTAGCAGAGTTGTTGTGTTGGTCTTTTTTTTTTCTTGTTGTTGTGTTGCTCTTTTTTTTTTTTTTCATCTAGCATATTTAAAATATATTCATTAAGTAAAATAGTGTAGCTTTTGCTGGTAGAAGGCAAGAGAGGGGAGAATGCATAGATCTGCATCATAGATCTGCTCCTATGATCTCTCAGCAGTTTTGAAGGCTGAAGTAGCTGGGAGGATTGAAATTCAGTGTTATTTTCTTTCAGTTATTGGCTGGACAGAAGTATTGATGTAAGATTGAGATTAAGGAAACTTAATGTGATGTCCCAATAAATCTCTGTAAAGAAAGTGGGTATTTTGATTGGCTGCTGTATTGTCTTACTTTATTCTTCAGAACCACATGAGGATACAAGTAATGCAAATTCTTGGGCCAGATCTTTCAGTTGAAAGAGAAATGGCGAGTCTCTCTGCTGTCCTTTCCCTCCGACATGTCCTGTGTGCCCAGGAGGGCCTAGCAAGGGGAGTGTAAGGGCAAAGCTTTTGAACAACTGGAGAAGTTATATCCTCAGAAGCAGTCCGTCACCATGGCATTGTGTGTAGGAGAGATGGTGAGGAACAGGGAAGCACTCTAGAGATGCTTCTGCTTTTTGTGTGAAGAGGCCTCACAGAGTATTGGTTCTCTGCTTGTAACTGCGAGGCAATGTTGGCTGTGTGGTAGTTCATTTGAGAGCATGATCCTCCTGTCAATTAAGGGATGTAATAAACTACTTCATTCCCTCCCTCCTGCAGAATCATAGAATAGTTTAAGTTGGAAAGGTCCTTGAGAGGTCCTCTAAGATCATTAAGTTCACCACAAAACCATGTCCATCACTGCCCTATCTACACATCTTTTAAATGCATACTTTGGATGATGACTCAACCACTTCCCTGGACAGCCTGTTCCAGGATTTGACAACCCTTCTGGCAAAGAAATTTTTCCTAATACCCAATTTAAAACTCTGGTGCAACTTGAGGCCATTTCCCCTGGTCCTCTCTCTTGTTACTTGGGTGAAGAGACCAATCCCCACCTGGCAACACCTTCCCTTCTGGCAGTTGTGCAGAGTGATAACACCACCCACCCCTGAGCCACCTTTTTTCTAAACAATCCCTGCTCCCTCAGCTGCTCCTCATAAATCTTGTGCCCCAGACTCAATGCACTTTGAAAAGATACTCTGGAGCCTTCTCTTTTACCATCTGAGCTGCTCCAGCTCTCTCAGCCTCTCCTTACATGAGAGATACTCCTGTTCTGCATCCATTTAAATGGTCCTGCACTGGACACTTGCTTCACTACGTCTGTCTTCCTCTTGTGCTGGGGAGGCTAGAACTGGACACAGCACTTCCGATTGATCTCAAAGGGTCTCTCACTTGTCCAGTTGTTGATGGTTTTCCTAATTTCCTGACCTGTAATAATGTAGGTCTTCTTTGCTCTTAGGGTGCATTAGAATTGTTGTTTCATACTTGAAAAGTAGGAAGGCCTGCTCAGTAGTCAGTTTTCTGACCAGCAGTTGAGAAACCTGTTCCATGGAGTAGAAAGCAAATTCTGCTGCATGAGGTGATTTTCAAATGCACTAGGGCTATGCTCTTTCATCTTGCTGTCAGGACATTCTACACAGCAGAGAAAGCAGCTCAGCAAGCAGAATATAAGCCCCAGGTGGCAAAGCCTGAAAAATGAGTTAACATAACTTTATGAAATAGCTATAATGGTCACAGCAAATAGTACCCTTATATTTGGGTTTTTTCACTTACTTACTTACCTCTTACTTTTCTTGATTTTTTAAATTTTACTTTTACTTACTGTTAATGAGACAAAATGCAGAGAAAGAGAGCCATACATATGGAAGCAGATCGCTTTTCCTGGCAACTAATAAACTTAGAATTCTTCTCTCTAACTGAGCCATGCTCACACAGAAACATCATCATAACTTATTTTTGCATCTTCCCATCACCAATAGGAAATATAAAAGTGCTACTCTGTGAAGGCCTCTGTTCTCACACACTTCTCTCCGAGTGAAAGTATAAATCTAACTTTGTTACTTATTTGGGAAGAGTAAAACATGCTCTAAATTAAAATAATATAAAAAGGTAGCAGAATAAAACATACAAAAATTTTCCATTCTTAAAATTTTTTGCGCCCTTTAAAGAGGCAACATCCTGAAGATGACTACTGGGGACCTTTACAACACTACTGATGGAATGTGGGCATTCTGAAATTTCAGAGCAACACTGCCAAGTTAGTCTTTAGAGAAAATTCACTTTACCCATTTTTCTGCTATATTTTAGTCAGATTAGCCAGAGGACTTAGTGAGCATTTATGCTTCCTCCATGGCAGTTTTATGCTGTCTTTGAGAAAATACATGAGGCTGATTGCATAGAGCATATTGTTTGAAAATACCTTGAAAATATAAAATAGCAGATTGTGTTAGAAGGGGGCAGTATTTTTAATTCTCTATTAGCAGGCTGAAATTTGGATTTGTAGTGTTCTAAAACTGGTGTGTGAGCAAATGCAGGTTAGCAGATGGAGCTGAGGGGCAGGGGACACAGGTTGGGATATTTGGCAGCTTAAGCCTAGCAATAAAAATATTTATTTATTTATTATCCATGCATATAAAGTTATTTGAAACAATCTTTGGAAACCCTGTTGCACATAGAGCACTGAAAACCAGGATAACAATACACTTTAAAAAAATCTTTATTTAAACATTTCCTATCTCTAAAAGCCTACTTATCCTAAGTGTATAACTAAGGCAGAAAACCCTAAAGATAATTATATAATAAGAAGAAAATAAATTGAATTATTTCAAAGAGCAGTTCTTGTTACTATCTTTCTCTTTCAAGTCTTAGATTCTCTGTGACTTAACCTCGTTTCTCAACTTCTGATTAATCTGATTCTTGACTGACATTCCAATGAAAGAGACAGAGTGTGCATCTGTCAATACCAATGTTAACTTTAGCTGCACTTTATGTAAGAAAGGATCTTTTCACAGAAGCTGTACAGAAGCTTGGCAGGAGCTCAGACATAATATCCACAGCTCCAGAAAGAGGCTCAGTCTTAATATTGCCAAGTCCTTGAGGCAGAAATATTGTCCCCATTTGTGACCCAAGAGTGGTTGAGGCGTCTTCTGTTTTGGAAGTGATGTGAGTTTGCCTCTAGGAGCATTAGTCCATGTCAGATATTGTCTAAGAAGATGACCGTAAAGAATATCTAATAAGCTTAATTTTTTAAAATCTGAACTACGCTTAATGCCATGTACCTGCCCATATATGGGCACAGAATGCAGAAACTGTAGTTTTGCCATAGTGCTTTGCAATAGTTTTAGTTTATGTTCCTGACTCTTGTCCTGATGTCCTCATAACAACAACAAAAAAAAAATCCATATTTTACAGGAAGAGCAAGAGAAAGAAATCTTTTAATTTTTAAAGAATGCACAGTCTCTTATTGAATCCTAAAATGAAGCAAAAAGTAATTCTAATTTAAATTAGCTGAGTTACTGAAAATTATGAAATTTTTTTGATTGCCTTGTTTTTCATTAACATTTCCCTCAAACTACAAATCATGGTGCAGTTCAGGAGGATCTGGTCAGTGCCTAGTCAGCTCACTTTCTGCTCCCTCTTAACAGGTAGCACAGCATTTTGGTCAAAGATGACTGTCAGAAATAAGCTACAATTCTCACAACCATGCAAAAAGGACAAGGAGCTGGTGACGTATTACAGGACAGCAGACAGCAGCTAAAGACAACAGGCAATGATCAACATGGGGGAAGTTTGAAAGGAAAGGATGAAGCAGTGGGTAGCAGTCTCAGAAGAATTTAGGATTTTTAAGCAGATCCTTTGCAGATAACACTAAATGAATTAGTGCTTAATGTCCTGTATAGTTTATTTGTTATGGTTTCCTTTATAGCTTAGCAGTTATAAAGCATTTAATTACATGTTTGCTATATCATTAGACCTCATGTCAAATGACCAAGTACAGAAATTAAACATGAGCTTCATTTTACACTTGACGCATTAAGTAGAAATGGTGTCACTACAAAGCATGATCTCTTTGCAATGATTATACATCCTTCAAAAAATAGTTTGAAGTCTCAAAATCTTTGCCAGATACCTTCAGGAGATTAAAGATAAGTTTTAAAAATAGGCACAAAGCTAATTAGGAGTTAAGTGCTGTGGGAGTAAAAGGTCAGTTCTGTCTTCAAAAGTTTAATAGCAGTACCATGTGGCTCTGTACTTAGGCTATTTATTGTGTCTCTAGATTGTATGAGAAACCTCAGTCAGTCTGAAGATTAAAACAGGGGTCTAGTATGGCCACAGGTTATGTTTTGAGGAATTATCCCAGTGTCTGTGCAGAAGCCAGCCAGCACTTCATATGAGTGAGCATGAGTAGACGTGTCCCTCAGGTCTGGGTGACTGCCATCGCAGCAGCACATGAAAGACTCTGCTTAGGGAGATTTGTAAGTGCTTGGATGGGAAAAGAGAAGGCCCAAATTGGGTAACTGGTGAACCCCAGACATATTTTTGGAAACCAGTACTAAAGTAAGGGAGAGTACTCACTGTAGGCATAAAATAGCACATAAAAGGCGCAAAGATAAAATGCAGGAGAAGGTGTGAAACAACACATATGGTTGTTAAGCCTCGGTACCTTTAAAGATGACTGTGAATTCAGTTATGAAGACAACGGAGGTTTTTGCAGCTCTGTTTTTCACATGTATTTTACATAAGACATGTCTAAGCTTTATGTTAGTAGTATTTAGGGGAGAGAATATTCAATGTTTACATGTATTTTGTCTTTTTTAATGACGAAATTGTATTTTCAGAAAGCAGGCTTTTATACAGGATTGTGTGATACAAGATACAAGATTAACATTGACCACATTTTAAGGTAAAACTGTTGAAGTCCTCATATTTTTCTTTACTTCTTGTTCAGGTTGTCTACCGAATTACAGAATAGATAGAAAATAGAAGATACCAGGAAAACAGTCCTCTCCAAAGCTTTATTTCTCTTTCTTTGCAAAGGTATTGAATGAATTCTGCAAAGGCCCTGTCAAGTTCCCAGTATTTTACACATAAGTCAATAATTCTTCCTGCCCCACATGTTACTTCTTCATGAACTCTCTGGTGCTCCTCAGGGAAAGGTGACAGTAAGTTCAGTTTAATAAAGTCTATAGCTCTTCTCCTTGCCTCAGACTAAGGAAATTTAAAAACATCTATCTTTCAGACATGCGTCCTGGTTCCATTTCCTGTTCATTGTCCTAGGATCTGCAGTGAGCATTTTTGTTTGTGAGTAATTATCTCTTTTTGTATACTTTTGTTATTAACATTATTGCTGTTACTATTCATTGTCTTCCTCATTGCTGTTTCCAGTATTGTTCTTCTTAACTAAACTCATGATCTTCACCTTTTGTACCTCCAATTCTACTCTCTGTCCACCTGTGTTGGAGTGGGGATTAAAGAGGGGGAAGGGGGAAGGAGAAAGTAGCAGTATGGTATGGAAAATCTCAGGAGGGAAAATAAATTGGGAAGTACCATTCCTAAATTATGACACTTTGCAAAGAAAAACATTATTTTAAAAGGTACTTAAACTGTATTTAAAAATTCCAGGAAAATCACATTTTTAGAAAGCCTATGGAATAGTTACAGTATAGGATTAACAACAGACCAGTCAGACATGAACTGTTAAACAGAGCTTTGTATTTCCTCTTAACCTTGACTGGGTTCCTTTGTAATTCTTCAGTGATTAAATTTATTTCACATTAGAATAAAATTAGCAGAAGATCCATCTCTGTTTCTACTTTGTATTTTTTGCAAATTTTGAAATACAAAATATTTTTAATCTTGGTTATTTGTAAATGATTAAAAAAAAATAATATCACCTGGCAAGTTGACTGTGAAAAGTCAAGTGTTCAATAAAGTGTTTAATTAATCCAAGAGAAACTAGTAAGGCTTTAATAAATTTTTTAAATGCCTGCTTCCACAGAAAAGGGGAGAATAACTCTGAGATACTAACTGTCAACAACTGGAGTTTTTTGAAAGATAATTGAAAATTAATGGTCCTATGTGTAGCATCTTTTGCCCTCATTGTATGTCTCTGCTATTCCCATGAAATCCAAGCACTGTGACACTTGTCCTTGGATCACTAATCATGTCATCAGGGACACCGGGAGAATAGTCAGCAATTTCCCTCAAAATCTGGATGAGTAAATGTAAGCTCATGAAGGTGAGCTTTTGACCAACTTGGACATTTCCTCTCTCTCAAATGCATTTTAACAACCTAAAGAGCAGGTATAGTGTAAGTTGTGAATACATACTTCAGGGATGTCAGGTAGTAATTACAGGCAGCACGGGCAGTCAATTTTATAATTTGCCTCTGGATAATTTAATTTAATCTGCCCAACATTGTCATTTAGCATATCCTTTTTCTTTCCATGTTACAGTTTGCACACTGCAGGGTTCCTACCTGGTGGTGGCTAAATTGCAGCATGTTTACATAGTGCTTGTGCTGCTCCTTCAGTGGTTAGCCCTGTTAAAAACAGTTGCTCATTCATCAAATCACATCTGTCTGCAATCCCTGCTCCTTCATTGGGAGATCATTAAATGCCTTGGTGATGGTAACCTTTAAGGGCTGGGCACACCTGAGCATTAAGGAGTTCTTCTGTGGTGCCAGCTGAATAGCCTGTGCAGCTCAATGCATTCTTAAACTCATCAAAACACCTGAAAATGGCCTGCTTTTTTAAAACAGAAATCTGTTGCATGAGCTCTGGCCTTTCAGTTTTATGGGCACTAGCACAGTGTTTGAAAATAGAAATGTACATTAAATATGTAACTGTGGACCACATACATTTATACTAAATATAAATATTATTAAGAACTTGAATTCTGAGCTGAAACTCATCCTAATTATTATCTGATTACATCAAAGACATGTAAACACAGACTGTCATTTCTCTTTGACTGTATGTTCAAGTGCTTGCATGTAACATCCTCCCTTACTTTCATATGCCCATCTCAGTATCTCTGGGTTTATGTTGGTGCTCATATATGTTGTGGCATTCCCAAATCCTTCATCCCTTTTCTATCTGCAGCTATTCTTTCCTGTTGTCTACATTCCCTGTAAACTCTCTGTGGACATACCACCCACAGCAGCTCCCAGGCTGGTGCTTGGTGGCACAAAGGTGAGTTTGGCAATTTCAGCATGGCTGGATCATCTGACCTTATCTCCAAGCAGAATTACCATTACTGTTCAATCGTAGTCCATGCTGTTCAGTAAGGGTCTCTATTGCATGCATTATGTAAGAACATTTCTCAGCTGAGCACTTTCCAGTGAATTAAGATGTTGTCCGAGGCTGAGCACCAAGATGTTTCCTATTACCATCCGAGTAGCAGTTGCATCTGGACAGTTTTCCTTACCTCCTGTTAATGGGCCCATCAATGTCTTGCCACATGACTCAGAGATAACACTCTCCAGGAGCCAGTTCTGTTTAACAGGTGATTAAGAACACACCTTGTGACTCAAAATAACATCAGCCCATTGTGAGATGCTCCGCCCAGGGGGAGAAGCTAGGCATTCCCACCTGGATAAATCCAGGGATTTCTAGACTGAAAAGCAGACTTTCCACAGGTTTTCCGAGAAGACACAGCAACCACATCTGTCACTCCAAGAGGACTGCAGCCACTCCAATTTAGACTGCTACCAGCACACTGGCCAAAGCAGGCATCAGGTTGTATTCTGACTTTGCCAGTGGTCTTCCTTTTGTATCATTGCGTGTATTTTTTTGTCTTTTTTTCCCTTTTCCCAATAAATTGTATTTCTGACTTGGAGTCTCTCACTGGTTTTGCTTTCAAACCAGAACAGATGTATTGTATAGTCATAGCTAAATGATTCTAAATGTGCACTTTTTGGGGCTATTTCATAATGACTAAAAAAGCATACTTGCTGAAGCATGGTAACTTGATGTACAATGATAATTTAAAACAAAACAGACACCTTCTGTATGATTTATCACCCAGGACTTTTGTCTAGACTTTTTTACAGTGGCAACTTAAAACACTTATTATTTGAACCATTAAAAATTCTTGGTTTAGTACAATAATGATTTCCGGGCAAATTAAATATTAAAAGCAAAGTCTATGAAGTGTAGCTTAAAATGCCTGAAGCTAAGATTTAAAAAGAGAGATCTTATCTGTGAGGTGTCTGTGTGAGTTTGTGCAAGCCTGCCAGTGCAAATGATTCAGGCTCATTTAAGAATGTGCAAAATATTAAGAAAAAAAGAAAGGGCTGACAAAAGATTTGTCAGTAATTATAAAATCAGAGGGACATGTCTTCCTTTATCTTTTGTAAAGGAAATAATTAAAAATGGCAAGAGCTTACCTCCAGCCTTCAGTCCAAAACTAAAGAATTAGACCTAAAACATCAGCACAAGGAAATATAATTATAAAGAACTACAACATATGTTACAGAGCCTTTTGCAGAGTGCTGAACACTCCCCAGGCAGAAAAAAAATTCACATCAGAAGAAAATGGGATGAGATGGAAAGAAAGTTATGTCTTGCAAAGACATATCATCCTCAAATGATGCCTATATTTAGGAAGCCTTTTTAACAGGAAAAAACCCCCAGTTGTTCTAGCATTCTTCCAAGTCGTTGAGAAGTGTTAGGTGCACTATGGCAGCACACTGTTATCAAGGGAGATTTCTTCCTCTGTGTCCATTTTTTGACCTTTGCAGGAGCCCGCACAGCAGCAAGCAGCTGAGAATTGGCAGGAAGGACTCCTTTGGACAATTCACTGAGGTCAGGAAATCCATGACAATGTTTTGAGCAGTATGAAATGGTATGCATAGGAAGCTGTAGAACAAAAATGTTAACTCCAGCAGGATTAAAATGAACTGAGTTTGAGAAGATGGGTATTCTTAACCTCCTCAGTATTTGCTTCTAGAGGTGGAGCCTTATAGGAACTATATGATTTGGATAACATATATAATTCCCTCTCTTTAGCATTGCTGCATGTCCAACTGTTTTATTCCTGATCTTCAGCACTGTGCTCTGCAGCAGTAGGAGTGCAGTACATCCTGCAGACTCCACCGGAATTTATCCTGAAAATCAGTCAGAAATCTCATGAATCAAAGTATCAGTTTATTGCTTCCTAAGATGGACGTACTCCCTCAAGCCTAGGAAAATACACCCTTTCTACTTCAAACTGAAAAGAAATGTCTTTCGGATGTGATGGTGCCTGTTTTAAAATCTGGACCCATGTGGAAGACAGATTCGAGGGGAACAGAGGAAGATCATGAGATGTGGCCCCACAAGAAATCTGCTATGTGGTGTGGGATCTCCTGTTTTTTTCTGGAGTACACACATGTGTTACATTTTCTTGCTGTCATCTGTAAACCTCTCAGAATGGCTGCCAGCACGGAAAAACACAAATAACATGATTCTGTTTTTGTACTTCCTTGCACTGTCCCTGCTCAGAGACTGTGCCCTGTCGCTTTCTCTCTCCAACTTCCTTGTTTCCGCCCGGCTCCTTTTTCCCAGGGTGCTGGCCAGGCACTTCCGGGAGCAGCCGGTGAGAAGCGACAAGCACCTTTGTGGTTTATTTGATACAGACAGAGCTATTTAGAGAGCGCGATCATGACTGGGATAAAGAGACTAAATAGATTGGACACTTGTGTGCAGTCCGAAGTAGGCTGTATTTGCTCGAACGCTGTGCGTACAAGTGACCCCGGTCTGGGGTTGGGTTACAGGTTTTATAGGGGAAAATAAGAGATAAGGTGAAACCAATAGAACAATGCCCAGTATGAATACATTATAGGTAAAATCCAATGGGAATAGCTTCAGGGGGAAGGGTAAATACACGTAAAAATACAGAATAGAAACTCCAGCTTTAGGGTTTAGGAGACAGAAACTCCAAATTCACAAAGCTTTCTGCTCTGTTTGTGTAGCCATGCACTACAACAGTGCCTGAGTGGTCAACGAAGAAAAATGTTCAGACTCCTGGGGCTGTCTCTGTTCTGTCCTCACTCAGTTTGCTATCTCAGCTGCAAGTCTATTTTAAAGAATCACAGAATATCCTGAGTTGGAATCACAATAATCATCAAGTCCAGCGTTTGGGTTTCTTTATGCTAGGAATCTCAGAATGCTTCATATACTTCTCTATTTACTTATGGATTTAAAGGAAGATGGGGCGAGAGGGATCAATTGGGATTCCAAGGGTGTTTGAAGTCTCTCCCTACTTCTGCTCACTGCTGCTCTGGATCTTGTGCTATAGCCCAGGAATAATACTGGCAAGGCAGGGCAGGACAAGGCAAGGCAAGCTCTTATTCTCTGCTTTATCTCAATGCCCACTGCTGCTCTTATTTGTTCTTTAAAAAAAGAAAGGTTTTTTACTCACACCAAAATGAACTTGCTGCCTGAACCTTGTTATGATCCATGTCATATGATACTTCCTAACACTAGGAAGGCCTGGAAATGAAATGTCTCTTATTTCCTTTGCCTCTGTCCACAGCTCTGTTTCATGGTCTTCCTTTACACTTTCTTCATCACCTGCAGTCTCAATATTTCAAGGAAAATAATTAATGCTTCTGGTCAAAAGTGTAAAAGTCTTCTTCTTACTCTTTTCTGACTTCATATTTTTTCTATGTCTCCTGTACTGTTCAAAGAGTGATGTCAGAAACATGTTCAGCTTTGATTCTGCTGTCTTCTAGGTGTCTGATGCAACAAATTAGAGCAATAGAGCAAAGTCTTGTGAAGCATTCAGCATCATCAGTGTTTGAGTATGTGTAAAGGAAACCTGCATAAGAAGGCTGCCTTATGAGTGGATACCTTTATAAGTACATCTATGGCAAAACCCTGTCCTCCAAGAAAGATCTTTGCCACCCAGCATCTAATTTGGTTTCAGAAAGAAAATATAAGGGTGAAAACCAAGTTGTAAGCTGACCAGTTCCCTTCCTTTTGGGAAAACTCAAATGTTTAATTGTATGAAACATACTTGATGTACACTGGAGTTTTCCAGATTTCTTTGTGTATTGTTGTGAGACAGAGATGGTGCCTCAGATGTTTCTCATCGTTTTCATGCCCTTCTGAAGCATTAGAAAAGAGGATTAAAAAACATCATATTACTTTAAAAAATAATATTCTTCTAACTAAAAAAAATTTTAAAGTCTAGAAAGTGGAAAAGCAAACAGTAAAAGAGATGTAAAGCAGAACATAACTGTATTGTGCATAGTGTATATAATGAACATAACCCTAAGCCTACACTAAAAACCGAAAGGTAAGAAGTGATTTGGTTTCTGGTGGTTTTGTGGACCTGTTCAGCATTTGTGTCAGAAGAGAATTCAAGTGATGAAGTGCAGCATAAGCATTAGGCATTACTTTTTAGGTGGAATTTTTCAAAACCTAGTAAAACATAATCTGCATTTTAAGGAGGTTAGTTTAGAGCTAGAAATATTCAAGTATGGAAAAAGTACCACTTCAGCTATTTTTACTTACAATAATTTTTGTTTCTCATCATTGCTACTTGAACACTGCTTAGAAATCTGTAATGCTAAATTAAAAGTTCAAATGTTTAACTAGCGATGTCATAATGAGTGTTCTGTGAAAAGTGAGTATATCAGTGTACATGTAGGTTTTCAAACTCTTGAGTTAATGTAGTCAAATCTTTTTAAAGAAAGAGTCATGTCATCCATTTGTTTCTTTACAGAGGACAAGTACCTATGCTTAATATAGGCAACATTACTACTTCATTGATCTAAGGCACAAAAAAGATAATGTTACAGTGATAATCACCAAAAATACACTGGGAAAAGATGTCAGAATGCCACATTAGCAAAGACCGATGGTGGAATATTGCTTGTAGTTATCTATATATTCTTTTGCATACCATCCTGCTCAGATAATCCTAACTCCATTGTTTACAATGCTAGTAATATCTGTGCTGTGTCACAGCTTCTGCGTATTCATAGGCCTGGAAATCCTTTTCAATCAGTGGAGGGCCTGAGATGACATAGGAAGTGTTTTCCTACTGCTCAGGGGTGCATAGCCATTATTTACAGTTTCTCTGATGTGGTATGGCTGCTTATTAAAAACCATCAAGAATTTGATCAAATAAGCTGTAGAAATAAAGAGCACAAGTAAATCTCAGCCCGAGATGTGTTAGTTGCTATTGAGGGCCTCAAAGTAAAGTGGATTAGCAATCACTTAGTAGTCAACATGGGCTCAGGGTCTGAAAACCCTCAAATTTAAGGATGTATTTTGGGATTTTTGTCTACATTATCCACAGAAAAAGAAGAAGAAGATAGTTTGCAACAATGCCCAGAATATCTTAGATGTGATTGTTCCCAGGAGTGCATTATCCTTGATGAAAATCATTATTTTGAATGCCTTCCCATTTTATCAGGACAGATTTAGTCCCTGTCAGAAGGCAATTTGAACATATGGGATTGGCAAGAGGCAAGATTTGAAGTGCTTCGTTTGCTTCTATGGGAAATATGGTAACTCATGGCATGCCTTGCCATCACAGGGAGAAAACATTATGTTTTTAATGTTACTATTCCTCTGATGTGGTGAACTATTTCAGTCACTGGAATTCAGAGGTCCTAGCTATGATTGAGAGGTGGTTTGGATGATAAAGCTGGTGCCGTCTACTGTGAAAATATTTCAAATAGGAACATTCTTTTAAGATCAGTCAGGCTTTGGTCTTTGTCCAATTTTAAAGAGAAGTATTTCCACGGCTGCACTGGGAGCAAGATCTCTCTGCAGATCTTTCAATTTTTTCTGATTTTTTAAGCTTTTTTTTCCCCCTGCCACACTGTTCCTTTATTGTAACTTGTATATAAAAGTAAATTTTGGGATACTTCAGTGAAAATCTTAGAACCACAAAAAGCTACATGAGCAGAAGTACAGGTTGGATATTAGGAAAAAATTTTCACCGAAAAAATAATTGTCTTTTCAGAGAGGTGGTAGAATCACCATCTCTGGATGTGTTTAAAAAAAGACTGGACATGACACTTGGTTCTATAGTCCAGTTGAGGTGTTAGGGCATAGGTTGGACTTTATGATCTTGGGGGTCTCTTCCAACCTCATTATTCTGTGATTCTCTGTGAAAGAAAATCAGGCTCTAATGTTCATTTATCCCTATAGATGAAAAGATTCATTTGCAATCAGGAAGAAATTTGCGTGCGTGAGGAAATTTAGGAACTGAAGGTAATGCTGGTAGAGGGGCTACTTTCCTTTCAAGTCTACTGCACTGTTTTTCTAATCAATTCTTCTAGCCTTTAATCAGTCATTTTTTATTTAATTTACACTGACTGCAATCTTTTTGCTCTTTGCTCTGCTGCAGTTGTAGCTAGCACAAGTCTGATTGAACTTAGAGTGGGCCCGTTCATTTTTTTTCCAGGAGTGCAAAGCCTTATCTTATGCCCTTAAGTGTTCTTTAAATTCTCTCATTGAGTATTATATTCAAGTTAGAAACACAGGGACATTAGTTTCATGGACAGCAGATCATTTGTTTAATTAAAAAAAAAATGTAAATACCCACCCTTTGTGCTGCAGCATTGCTAGCTGTGGATTTGAGTATATTTAATATTTAAATTAGTTGTGAAAATGAGACTAATTAATTTTAAGTATTAATCTGTTGCTAAATTCTCACAATTCTCAGGAGAAAATGTACCATTCTGCTTCTTATGTTCCTTAAGAAAATAAGGAAAAATGCAGCATTGCAATTGTTTTGATTTAAAAATATTGTAATTTATTTTTTCCTGGCTTTGAAAATGACTGAAGAAGCATTTGGCTGTGGGAGAGTGCTTAGATAGTGCTGTGCATCTTTATTATTGTCTTAATGTTAAAGCCCTTCTGACAAATATCTAAGTGATCTAAGTGTCTTGCATAGCATATTGAAATTCTTCTCTTCTGAGTTATATTTGAACTCATTGTCCAGCATCTATGGCTTTCAAAGCTGTTAAGGCTCAATATTGGTGATAGCAATACTGAGCTCTTGTACTTTTCATAAAATGTGTCTCTTCAGTTCATTGATAAAGAACATGAAACACTGAGAGTCTAAACGATTTATCTATCCGGTATCGCCTGAGAAGTCAATAGCAGAACCTAAGAGAAAAGAGGCTCAAATAACTTTTTCTAATACTTCACTTGACTCCTTGCCTTTGTAGACATGCATCACTGTGTCAAATTTATATCAGTATGGTAAGGAATCTTTGAAAACACAAAAAAAAGCATTCAAAATAAATATTGGGAAGAAGTTCCGTGGCTTTGCCACACTGTTTTTGCTACACTTCATTTTCGTTAGTGAAGTCAAATGTTATTTACATCAAGCAAATACTGTTCCTCTGTATTTTTTCCCCAGCTGTTTTCCTCCTCTTGTGCAAGAGGCTTTCTCTGCTTTGGATGTCCAACTTTTTCATGGGAGCAAATTAGAAGTTCCCATCTTTGTTGCCTGACAGGTTAAAATACTTGATATCCTCCAGTATAGTACCCACACAGAATTATACTCTGGGGGTGTTTACTTTCTATCAAGTTTAAATGAGGATAAAACTCATCTTGATTTTGAGTTATACAGCAGAAGTTATCAGTGATTATGCCTCCTTTCCAGCTTTTCTTTCCTTTCCTTTCCTAACTTGACGTTCTTGCCTCTGAGAGGAAGTATCAGTCTTTATCTCTATGTGGGCTGGCTTTCCACAATGACATTTTGGTAAAGTACTTGTATTTTTCCAGCTAGCGTTATTTCTGCAGGTGTTTCTGAGCAAAGGAGAAAATATTAACATGCAGGGTTCCTTGCTTTAAGCCCTGCTTCCCCTTTTCCAGAGTCCTCAAGCTAGCCAGAAGCTGTGCATCTTCTCTGGAGAGGGCAAAAGTGACCAGATTTAAAACCAGAGAGAGGCATTTTGTGGGGCTTTCAAGGACCTTTTCAAGGTATGAGTTACAGAACTATGCACTGACTCTGAAGCTTCCATAAAGCCCACTACCAGCATTTTGTATAATATCTTTTGTAGTACAGAGGAGCTTGTGTGTGCTATTACACAATGGGTATACCCAGACACATCTTGGTTGTGGTACCTGAGTGAGGAGGGTATTTTGAGTCTCGCAGTGAAGTGATACTGTAGTGCTGCCCTAGTGCCAGACAGACTGTGCTATCTAGTAGAGCATGCTGAAAGGGAGCACATCTCTTCGACTTTGCCAGAACCTTTGTGCTCCCTGCTGGAATAGATGTCACAGTGGGCTATGCCAGGTATATACATGGTGGGGGACTCAGATTCCACATAGTAACAGTGAAAAAAAGGCTAAGCTTTTAGCTATGAATGAAGAGGATTGTTGTGTAATATATCAACTGAACTCCAACAAAGGGGTTATTTTCTTGTAGTCTATAAAAATAGCAAAATATGGTTTAATTTCTAAATGACATATCATCTTGGTAATGGAATTTTACATTATCAAGTACTTGAAAGGTTACAGATCCTTTTTCTTTCCTCATTGAAAGATTTTGCTGTTTGAAAGGAAATCACAGACTGCTCTAGTAGTTCCATTTTTAATTTCTATGTTTGTGTTTATTGGTATATTTACTGTTCGCTTTACTCCTAAAGTGGAGGATGTTCAGAGTATCACAGGAGAAATCCAGGACATAAGAGGAATCTAAGTTCATGGTATTAGTTTTCCCTTTTGAAAAGTCTTCTTTCCCAAAACACACTGCCTTGTGTTCAGCACAGGTTTCATTGTGTTTTGGCAAAATCTCACTTTTTCAATTATCTTGCAGTCTGTGGCAAAGCCTTTTAAGAAAAACATTTCTATGTGCCCATAAATAACACCAAAAAGACAGCTAATACTGAACTTTCACCACCTCCTTATCCCTTTATTCTGGAGCAGATTCTGTGATTTTGACATTTTTACCACTGAAACAATGTAAGCAAGGTGCAGCCATCATACTACCCTCAATTTTCTGAGAAATTACTTTAGCTGCTTGTGTGTTCTTCTGCTTTTCTCTCATATCCTTTATTTTTTTTCAATGAAGGAAGAAATTGAGACAAAAAAAGAAAAAATAAAAAATAGAAAAAAGAAAATATAGAAAAAGGAAATATAGAAAAAGGAAAAAAAAGGAAAAAGAAAAAAAGAAAGAAGAGCTTTAGAGAGTAATAATGTGCATAAGACTCACTGCTGTACAAAATACAGGTAAATGGAGCTGTGGAAGAAGCAGATCGTGGGAAAATAGAGAAATAATACTTCGGAAAAATTTTCTTCTCCTGACCCATATGCCTCCTCTTCTTGCCATTAGTTTCTCCCAAACATTGTTGACGTTAAGTCCTGAGAATCTGCTGAACGGTTAGTAGTGCTTACTTTAAAGTAATGAAAACGTATCAGCAAAGATGGGTGAAGAGTAGTAATAAAAGTACATAAGGTAAGCAGAATTCTGAGCAGAAAAAACTTTAAAAACTTTCTCCAAACTACTGAAGAATTCCTTAAAATGCTGAAATTGTGAGAAATAGGATAGTATATATCCTTCTGTGTATTGCACATCTAGTCTCAAGCAAGGTTTGTTTCATGTGCTGTTTTTCACAAAGAGCTGCAGAATTTTGCATGCAATCTTTCATTGTAAAATATTCAAACATTTTCTTCCTGCCAGTGGTATCAGAAAAAAACTTAATGAAGTGTTTCTGCCACTGCACTTTGTTTATTCTTAACTTAAGATGTCTGCTCTTATGGAAATTACACTTAATTTTCATGGTTTTGGCTCTTGGAGCTTGTTTTGGACAAAGACTTCTAGGCTCTGCTTAGGTAATACACTAACACAGATGTCATATCCCAAAGTATGTCAGTATGTCAAAACACAGATACTCAAAGGAATAAGTTAGGCATGTACCTCAGAAGATTACCAGGTGGGAATTATGGCATCAGTGAAGGTGAATGAGGCTGCAGGGAAGATCAGGTCTCTACTGGCAGTATTTTGTGCTGATTGTATTTTCTGTTGTTTGAGGACAAAATTAAGTTCTACAAAAATGAAGAGAAAAATTGAAAGGGGAAGACAAATCCCTAGAATAGACTGAAAAATAGGTTTTTCTTTTCCTATTTTATTTTCCCCAGATATTTTGTTTATTTATTATAGAAGAATAAAAAGAGGGGAATATTCAAATGTTTGAGCCCTCTCTGGTAATAAAAATGTTAAATATCACAAGTACATTTTATGTTTGTCCAGTCCGAGGACAGGTAAATGTGTTTTAGGATTTGATACCCTACTTTGCTGCTCCAGTTAGTTAATATTCTCGTTCCTGTGGTACCTAACAGTCTGTTATAACTTGTTTTATTACTTGGTGATTTTTGTTGTATAGCTTGAAATGATATATAGTACTGGAAAAAGAAATGCATTACCCATGCAGTGTTGTTATCACACCCTTGTTTTTTGCTTTTTTTTTTTTTACAGTATATTGCCAAATTTTGCTTCTACTATTCAAAATCATGCAGAAATTTTGGTGAAGAGGAGATTATCAGGTTCCAACAGTAGGTAGTGAAGGTTTAAATTCTTTTGTCCAATCCAAATCCTGATGTGACCTTTTCATTCCCGAATGAAATGTTGAAGTTGTTAAGAGCTATGGCACTCAATACCTCCCTGTCATTGGCCTTTTGGCAAGCACTTTGGTGCTTTGGAGAACTCCCTCTTGCCCTGCTCAGATTTTTCAAAGTTTTCTCACCCTTCTATGATTATTTCCCTAAGTCTTTGAATTAAACAAGTATTTCACAGGAAAATAGCTATTGAAAATTTTATTTGACCTTTTTTTAAAAAAACACTGCCTCATAAGAACTGGGTCTGCTGCTGTGATCTCATAGCAAATCCACTTGTTGCCTTTTTATGGAGTGGTCTTGGAGTGGTCCTGGGGCAAGTCAGTGCCATGAAAAAGCCACAGGTATCCTTGAAGGCAAGCACCAGGATGAAGTGTGTTCTGGATTAAGTATTTTCTTAATTCAGTGGACATAGCCTAAAGGAGTATATTGGGGTGGCTTCACTCTGGCCTCATGCGGTAGTTGTCTATAGTTTTTATGAATAAGCATCAGTCCTGGACAATATCAGCCAGCTCCCTATAGCTTCCCCAAAGTGCTGATCTTTGTTCCCTGGAGTTGCTGTTATGGAGGAGAGAGAAGCAGTGTGTGAGGCTTCTGTGCACTTCCTTCTTCACTATCAAATACCATAGCTGAGAGTCTCTATAGTTACTGTTTCAACTCAGTAGATTTAAATACATAAGGGACAACAGCTTCTTTGTCAAGTTAAAAGTCCAGCAACTGGAAAGGCTCACATTAAGGTGCTGAGTCTTTTTGGGTCTGCATGGTTTCCCTGCAATGAGAATGAGAAAAAAGTTGGACTTTTTCTCATGAATTTAGTTCTTAGAAAAATCTACCTTATCTCCAGGCCAACAGAATTACTGAAAATTACACTATAAATATAATTTTTATTCATAGGAATAAGTTATGATAATTTTAGACAAATACCCAAACCATGCTGGTATGCTTCACCACTAAAAAAAGCAGAAGAACAAGGAGACATCAGTGTAGGGATACACACATTTAATATGATTTCATTAGATGGGCAATCTTCAACTAGAAGCAAGTGAGCATAGACGTTTTCTCATTTGTTTTTAAGAGCTGCTGTTTGATTTCAGTTCATTTTAATTAATTGAATGAAGCTTAAAATGATCTAAGTATCAAAAAGGGCATGAAATGATAAAAAAACAGGGAATTCTGGCAAATATAGCTACTTTGGTGTAAATCTCTGTGTGGACTCATTTGGTTCTTGGTCAAAGTGTAAAAACAAACAATTTACTGAAAGTCAATAGCCAGGATTAATTAAAAAAATTAATTTTTTGTTCTTGAAGGCTTATGCAGCCTATTACTTTGTTCTTGCTGATATTCCAGCTGGATTAAGCCTTCTATATGTAAAAAGCATTGTTTTTTATTTTATATTTATGTCTTAAAATAAATTGCAGTACGTTCAAACAGGGTGCTAAAAGTTATTTTAGTTCTTCACTGGTTCAGAAATCTTCTAAAAATATGCTTGACTTTGTCTGGAGGGCTATAGAATTTGATGTTGCTGTTGAACTTTTGCATCTCAAAACTGAATATTTTTTGTTCTTCAAAGTAAAGCTCTGCAGACCTGAACTCTGTGCAGTTAAAGGTTGCTGTTATTGTGCTTACATATTTGTACATAAATAAGAGTCTCTGCAGACATTAAAACTGTTATTGCTGTACTGTTGTAAACTGTGTGCAGATTGTAATGTTATTTTGTATTTGAGGTTAAACTTCGGGGTTTTATCTTCTATCAAATCCTATTATTGAATTTGAGCAACACATTTTATGTGTGTTCAAAAACAATTATAAATTAATTTTCTCCACAGCTTTCATGTTCTCAAAGACAACACTTCACCAATTTTCTGCATTTAGTTCTTGAATTCAATTTTTGTTACCAGATGTTCTGCCATGCCCCTTGAAGTTTGGATGCAAAGTAAATAGAAAAGCAAATTCTTAAATATCTCCACCTCCACAACTCATATTTTACAAAGAGATGGAACTACTTCTTTCTGCAAGCCATATCTGGTTCATATTTTCAGACCACTGCTGCTGAACAAATACTGCTAGGAAAAATGGAGCATAATTAAATTTGAAATGGACTATACACATATAATCAAGAAATAATTCAGACAGCAAAGAAATGTTCTGAATTTATACGTGAGTCTGCATTATTTCTGCAGGACTTGCTGCTGATAACTAAGCAGTGAATATGACCCAAATGAAGTTGTATAACTATGGAGGATAATTTAGTTTCTTTAGATTCAGATCCCATGTTTTTTACTTATCTGCTCAAAAAAAATGTCATATCTTTTCTAAAAGCCTTTTCCTGCCTGTTATTTAAACCTGTCAATTTGTCTGGTCTGCTCTGGTGTTTTGTTTTCGCATGACCAAGTGAAGACATGCTGTAGCTGCACTGATGTTACTTCTTGTGTGACAGCTAACTTTTACTGACAGAGCTTATGCTGCAACTGAATCCTCAAGTAGACACTGCTGATATAATTTCAGAATATCTTATGGTTCATTAAATAGTTCTATTTTGTCATAATGCCTAGTGTGGTAAGTAGAATATCTTCCATGAGAGAAGTGTCCTGAAACACAGTGTCTGGATGTTCTGCTGGAGTTTCTAGAGTTTGCTGAACCACTTCTGATGAAGAATTTTCTTAGCTGTGCCTGACAAAGAAGTGGATATATTAAAGCATTCCACAGATAAACCTTTTTCTAATGGAATTAAAATTACAGAGTGCTTATGCAATTTCCCAAAAATCACAGCCATACCTCCAATACCTCCAAATTCAGAGTAGGAATGATGGCACTAAGAACGTACTTTTTTTCTTGAAAAGGCTGTCAAACTTTTTTGGTTATATGTTAACCGTTAAGGGACTTCAGCAGCTGTGCAGGCCATTATGTGGGTGACAGAAAGAAGGAGAAATTATACATTTTGGTATAGCATGTAGGATTGAAATATTTCATCTGAGACTGCACTGACAAGAGTGGCAATACCAAAAGATTTCAATAATTAATTTGGTTATTGCTGATTTTTCGTGCTAAATTTTAAAGTAAAATTAATCTTTCACTTTAGTCTTTCAATCAAAACAATGGAGCTTTTCTTAAAAAAAGTCCCTGGCTGCATTTAAAAACCCATTTAATATCTGCCAGATTATGCTTGCTTTGATTTGCTATACATTCCTCAATTTGTTAATTGACAGAAAAAGAAAAAGAAACAAAAAAAGTTATGCACATGATTTTATTGCAAATGTATTTTTTCTGTTCATGCTGTAATGGAGGGATATTTCAGCTGAGATTAGTCTGCCTGTCAAGCGCAGAGATTTCAGCAGTTAAGGATTCTTAAGTGCATTACCATTCAGTCCTTATAAGCAAAGTTATCTCCAGGTTTCTTTGCGGCAGGAGATGGTTATGTGGATTAGAAACAGGAAGCTAATACATTTCTGTGTATACAGTGGGACCTGTGTTTTCTGCCATCACCAAAACCTTGCATGAGTAAATTTCGTTGTAATTCCCTACCAATTTACCTATAATTCATATGCATTGGTCTGATTTGTTTATTTATCCCAGTTTATCCTTCCTAGTGTCCTTTCAAGTGTTAAATACTACTTTCAGCATATCAGCATTTGCTCACTAGGTTTGTCTTTAGCTTAAACAACAGACATGTATGCAAAATAAGCTCATCTGCACTGCATGAAAAATTTTAAAAGACATCTGGCTTTAGGGGTAAGATTTCCCAATTGTTTTTATACCAAACTTGCACTCTGGTCTCATTAACTGCCTTATCAGACATCAGTGAGGCACAGCATCATAATAGCACAGTGACTGCACTACAGCAGTGGACCTATAGAAAAGTGGAAAAGAAATATTCCAAAAACCTGGGTACAGTGGCAATTGGTTCTTCTTCCAAAACTGCCTTTGTTGCTCTGGGCTCTGGTTAGGCAGTTCTTTCCTGACTAATTTCTATCACCTCACTTCAGCTTCATAAGAAAAGTAAGGAGATGCAGCATGGTAAAAAGATGGCCGTGGCTGGGGGCTATGTAAGGCTGGTGACCTCCTAACATCTTCACACCTGGTCCTGTGGCATGAGCTGGTCCTTATGGTCCTTTCACACAACATTGTCTTCGGCTTTATGTCTTCAAAACACATGCCCAGATATTACAGACCAAACCCAAACCAAAAATATTAAGTAGTAAATCAAAGCTGATTCAACTTCACTAAGAGTTTTTCCAGTCTCTCTGTTTTTTTTTTTTTTCTTTCTTATATTTTTTTCCTCATTGAATTTAAGGTATTTTGAGTTAAGGCCATAAGACCTGTGATTAATGGATGCCAGAATTATGATACTGCATTATGCATTAACTGTTGCCAAATTTTGCAAGCTATCTAAACTTAGAGCTCAAAATTAGCTCTCCAGTAACAGCAGTAGCACTCTTTAATTTTATTGTCCCCTTCACAGCTTGTTCATGGCATTTCCACAACCAGATACATGGCAAACATACATAGCTGAACTGGTGCTGAGTCTTGTCAGAATTGGAAAAATAGCCTGTTCAGTATATATTCATAGATATTTTGGCTGTTTAGATTGTGAGGGTGGCTGTCCTTGGCTTATGACCAGATTGTCACAGTGAAGTTAAAATGTGCAACTGCTTTTGCTGTAGTTGTCTAAGCCCATTTCTTTCCTTGTTCTATTTTGTTCCGTTGACCCAGGATTCATCGTCCCTGTCTGTATCTTTTTTGTGTGTGCCTTGTTGTCACCTGATCTGGTGCACTTTGTTTATTATTTGTCTTGGTACAAATGAAAATTACCCTTGCTGTCTCCAAGCTGACCTACATGATTATTTGTTTCAGATCTCAGCAAATATTGCTCTATCTAAGAAAACCTTATCTCTGTGATTTGCTGTGTAGGTGAAAAGATAGGGACTATTAATTAATTTTATATTGTTCTACCTAATCACTTGCATTGAATATAGCCAAATGCTTTCTGTGTCCTTGGTAGCTTTTATAGTCAAGACTCAGCCAACAGGCTGAAAAGGTTGGGTTACTTTTTTAGAGAGAGGTGCTTTAGCACTGCACTGTGCTTTGTTGTGTCGATGTGAATGGACTCACTCTGAAGTAATTCTGGGAAATAGAATCACTTTATGTAACTTACAGAGGTATGTAGGGAGATGAAGCATCCTCCAAAGTGACAGCTCCATTGCTTTGAATATGTTTGTACACTTGTGACTAGGGCTTCTGGAGTAACCTTTTGTGATTTGATTTTCTATCCCTGATGTAATAGGAGTTCAGTATTTTCTCTTCTTTTCCCACAGCTCCATAATTAAACTGCTGGTGAGGAGTGATAGTGCCCTGATACTAATGCACTTAGGTGTAAGCCACAGGAAAACATGAATTTTGAGATGGAGCAAGGAATATTGCATATTAATCTGTATTTCTGAAAGTCAGATTGAGAGCTAAAGGTAGTAGCCGTAAAATATACTTAAAAGACCTGCAAATACTTACTATATATTTTGTCAGTATCTAAGATGCTATCACTGGATTATGACAAGCAGGGGTTTTATCAAGAGAGGTTTTATCTACTTAGAGATAACCTTCTGTTTTCTTTTGAGTATGCCTTTTATTTGCATTTCAGTATGTTACTTCAAATCACTTTGAACACTAAAGCTTAAATTTTCTAGTTCAGAATAGTAAGGAAAAGGATTTTTTTGACATTCTAGATTTCATTTAACAGTTATTCCATTGACTTTAACAAAGCCAAAGCCTTGATCTAGGGTGTAGACCTATTCAGATGGCGAATTTTTCCAAATTTGAACATGATTAGAAAAAAAGGCCTTCCAGTGAACAGCAATGAACAGCACATAAACTCGTGAAGAGTGCTTTAGACTCTCTCCTATTTTCTGTCCAGGATTTCACTTCAGTTGGCTAATGCTCTTTTGATAAGTGTCTGCTAATCATACTGCAAACAAGCCAGTGGTCTCATTTGATAGACAATCTTCTGGTAGAGTTTACATGAGTGCCTTTAGAGGCTCTCTCCCAAACACATTTTTTGTGCCAACCATCTAACTAATGTCTGTGTCACATTAATAATGCCCATTTTAATTTCTGTAGGGTAGAAACATGCATGACCTTCAATACTCAACAAACCTCACTGATGTAGCGTAGAGTGCACTTGCATCTGACCCAACATATGTTAAAAGGGATGAGATTATTTTTTTTCATGGATGTAGCATTCAATTCCTAGTAAACTCCTTTGCTGCTTATTAGCCACTGCTGTCAATATACTCTGTACAACCTGGGTGAATAATTAATCCAAACAGTGATTTTCTTCCAGTACCAGGACCTCATCTGATGGAATGAGCATTGCCCATGAGGCCATGCCAATTTTCAATTTATAGCCATAGGTTGTTTTTTAGGTAAAGTATCCCCTAAAAGAGAAGACATATGCAAAATTGGGAAAATACTGTAAAGCTTTTATTTTCTAGAAAATTACCTTTCTCTAGGAAAAAGCTCAAACCCCCCCAGTGAGAGACAGATTTATTATTTTAATTGTATTTATCTGCCTGTATCATTATGCCTGGGACTATGTCTAGGCTGTAATCTGTAGCTGTGTCTCCCTAGTCTCAGCTATTTCAAGAACTCAAATTTAGCAGGACATTACAAGATAGATATCTGATTGTGGTGGACATGAGAGACATTCAGAGCACAAGCAAGCTTGCCTCCTCTCTGGAACAGGTCACTGTGCTGGGACTTCCCAATCCCTTTGTTGAAACTTCATACTAACATACAGTGTTTGCTCTTTCTGCTGCACTCTCATGTTTCTCATTGGTTTAGGGCCCTCTTTTGTCATCTTTGGTATGTTCTTGTTATTAGTGATAGCAATTTTCTTATATTCTTGTTTCCAGCTTTGAAGTTGATGAGGGAGAACTGCAAGGAGAAAGAACATGTCTTTGGGTACAGAAGGCAGAAATGTAGAAGAATAATGAAAAAATAAATAATACTGCAGACTTTTATTTTCTGAATTGGGAAGTCAGAAAATCACAGATATGTTGGGGCTGAATTACCCCAAATACTGAAATATGGATATGTGGGTCATTATATGTACAATTATGTACTTCCTTATGATAGAATCCTCAAAGATTTTTTAAAATTTCAGTTATAAAAATTTAATGTACTCCAGGAATTACTACATCACATCTCTCTGCCTGCAGGCATGAGAAAGCAAAATTATTCTTTTTCATGAAATAACTGATGCTGTTGTATTTGCCTTCCATGGCTCATTAATGTGAACTTGTTTGGTCTCAGTAATTTTCTCTTGATACAGTGCAGCCAAATACACACAGCCTCACTACAGATGAAAAGATTCTCCAGAAAAGAAGAGAAAGCTAAAATAGGAGGCCCAATTTAACATTATAAAAGCAGGCATGTGTCTGTTCTACCCACAGCACTTCATTAAAGAGCTGAGTATACTATCTAGAAAGGATAGAGAGAAACACATTTTGTAAAATACAGCAGTACATCTTGCATCTTCTCAGGTGAGTATCTGGTGCTTAATTGGCAATGCAGTTTTTGTCATATAAATAAGAGGTACTAGACTTTTCCCTGGCCTTCTTATTTATCTGGAAATACTTGAAGTAAAGTCCTACTGCACTTTAATACTACTTTACTTGTACTGTAATCTGTAGATTTCTGTCACATAAAGATCTTTCCAGAGGACATGCTTCTAGCCTACATTCTTGTCGTTTTCATGCCAGCAGAAATAATGTTTGCTAATGAGAGAAGTTCTTTGATGCTCTGTGATCTAGTATAAAATACTGACTTGCTCTGTGATCTAGTATAAAATACTGACTTGATAACTTATAGATGCTTCAATGTTGTTTTGTATTTGTGCTGATACCACTCAATATTTAGTTTGATTGCAATGCCTGAATTAATTTATATCCATATCTTCTGCAAAATACTATGTGAAACTGAATCAGTGAAGAGCTGGTTGAGACTAATTTTTAAGATACTTAGGTAAAAAATTCTTGGGTGCTAGTTGTGGGCTTGTTTGGGACTGCATAGTCAAGGGGAGTTGTAATAATCAGTTACCTATTTTGATGCTATAATCTCATCAGTGACATGGTGACTATCTGATTCAAGTGGTGGCCCTTATGAAATCTTTTGACAGTCTCAATCAATTCACTGGCATGAATTTACATCAAGGAAACCAAGACAAAATTACCAGATGTGAATGGGTCTCATTTTTGGCAGACTTTGCAGATGAATCTGTACTACTCACTTTTCTAGGTCTTGGAGATTCCTAGCAGCTGAAGAGTGAGACAAACTGGTAAAATGAGGAGCTCAAATTACTGCTTCACAAGCTGTTGGTGGTGCATGGAATTATGAATAATTATCTTTTCAGAGTGGGTAGTCTTTTTCAGGAATTAAAATTATTTTTAAATTCAGGGGAAAACCACCCATATTTCTAGGCAGTAAAGCTTTATACAGCTTATCTGTGTCATTCTGTGGGATGTCCTCACCATCAAAAAGAAAGCTAACCCTATATCATCTGCAGGTTTAAAAATGGTGCATTTTAATTTAAATTGTTGGCCATGCAAATTTCATTTATGCCTAAGAAGGCCAACAATTAAGTAGCGTTGGCAAAGAAAGAGAATTCTTTAGCATCCCAACAAGTATCTATAGTTATTACCATTAAATGATCTGATTTACATTATTTAAATATAAATATCTAACATTTTAAACTTATTTTTTTCCTGAACCAGGAAGATAACCTTATCTTTTAGAAAGTGACCAAATAAATCCTGACCAATTCAAGTATGTTCTACAACTCTTCCAAATGTTTGGTATTCATTGAGAGACAAAACATTAGGAGAAGTAGTGCAAAATAATTAAGTTGAAATTGCTAAATGAAAATTGAACCTTGCTGGTTGTTTACTTGTGAAAGAAAATATGTTGTGAAGTAGTGACTGCAGTAGTACTGATTAGTGCTGGACTTTTTGCAGGTAATAGTAACTTTTGTAGAGGATTTTGTATGAGAGAGATGAAGCAGAAATTCTACTACTCTGAGTTGAACTTGTTCAGTTGCCAAAGTACAGTTGAGCTTTCCTTCAAAACAAAGATGACCAAGGCCAATGTTCAGAAATCACTGTGTTGTATTACGGTGATCAGAAAGGAATTTTATGGGACCACATATTTTTGGAGATACCAAGTCAACAGCCAAGAGGATTAGAAGTGTTAGGAAGCAGTAGAAACACCCTGTGACACACAGTATCTTCTTGTGGTATGCTGTGTTGTGCATAGCACATGATTTAGCACTTCTGAGCACAATTGCAACATAAGACTTTTTTTGGTAAGATATGTAGTTATCATCATAGTTATTGAATGGTAAGACAATGTAATATCTTCCTACAAGAGGTCATCAACTGGCTAAATCTTGGTGAAGTTTTCTTGCTGTAAGGAGTCCTATGTAAATCTCCATTAATCTAAGAGCACAAAGAAAAGCTCTCTCAATCATCTCAATTTCTTTGCATACCTTGGTTTCTTTAGAAATATCAACCTGCTAATTTACAGCTTATGGTTTTGGGGACCACAGGAGAGGTAACAATAATAAAATAAAATTCTAAAAGGGGAAAAATCTATCAACAACAACAACTACAACAAACCACAAAAACAAAAACAAAACAAAAAAAAAAAAGTGACAATTCCCAGCCATAAATGCTCTAATTGTACTTCCTGGCATCTTGTCAAAAACAAATCAAGTTCCTGTGTTTTAAAAGAGTACCCTTCATTGAAAGTTGCCAATGTCAAGGAAAAGGAGACATCTGTGACTGTGACATGTCTCAAGTATCTGTGTATAGGCCTGGAAGCAAGGACATGTAGCTCGAAAAGCACCCAGAATTTCTGAGCAATTAAATCAGACTGTGGTCTGATTGTAAGAACATTGTGTGTACTTTGGTTTCTCTTAGATCCAGATAAAAAGTACAGCCCTAGAAATGTCTGGAACTTCTCCTTCTCTGTGAAATACACAATCATATTTAATAGAGGGAAAGTCATGGCTGTGAAACAAGAAAAATTACTTTATAATTTGAATTTCTTTATTTTTGTTTGTCAGTTAATGTCCCTGTCATGTTCCACTCATATGCCCAAGCATGTCAGGGCAAGGGAGATGAGCAATTTTTTCTCCCATCTTTTAACAGAATTAATTGATTTAAAAAGAATCAGTTTGAATAAAGTCCCGAGTGTGACTAATCACCCAGAGTGACAAGGTAAAAAACCTAGAAAGTGGCCATTATTGCTGGGGGGTCAATGAATCAAATTTATGCCAGTGTCATCAAATTAAGGTGTGTTTGAAGGTGGATCGAGCTCTTATATTTGAACCTTCTCTAATATTGCTGTTCATGTGCCATTTGTATCAATAGGCAGTGTAGGAGCACTATGAGTGTTCACCATAGAAAAAGGAACTTCTAGGCAGATTTTAACAGCTTTTATTGAATCTAGTGTTGGTTAAAATAATTTCATAAAACAATGGATGAAAGCCAATCTAACTAACTAGTCTACAATTGTGCTGTCCAAGACTTTGTGTCAGTATTTGTTGAGTGCTGGGAAATTGGATCTGGGCTTCGGTGTACTGCAGGTGTACTGCAGCTGTAAACTTTCTCAGGCTAGTAGTAGTTAAAGGGTTTAGACATATGTTTATAGTGCCTAAGGGGAAGACTGTGTGTATTCTTAATGTGGTTTGTAGGAAAGTCAAAAGGGATGAAAAAAAAAATCAAAAAATATATCTGAAATATTCCTGCCAGCTTTTTGAAAAATTATTAAAAAACTGTATGAGTTTCTCTCATCCACCAAATACACTCACCAAGACTTTACTGCAGATGCTCTGAGTGACTTCAAGGCATGCCAGTAGACCAGGTAAAATGGATTTTTCTCTTTCTGATACCAGCCTTCCGTCCTTGCAAAAAATTTGGTTTTGCAGCTGCAGAATGCCCTCCCCAGGCCTCCTTTTACTACATGCAACGTGGGACACAAGCAGATGGAGATGCAAGCAGTGAACCTCTTTCATTACATACTGGAACATCTGCTGCTGAAAAGACTTCCTAAAGGAATAGCACTGAAGACAAAAGTTCTGACTTCTTCAAGGTGAAAGGAATTTATACCCCTGTCTTTGGCCTGCCTTTTCATCCCTGAAGGCACAGGTTTGGGATATCTACATGATCCCATTCAGTAAGGACCCAGTCTTGGATGGGATAGTGTGTTTCTGGGGCAGAAGCACAATGTATGTTTGTCATTTATGGTTACTTACACCACTCCTAAGACGGCACCACTGCCACTCTCACTGGAGCTGTCATTTGCACCTTTCATTGTGTTCCTCTACAAGGAGGTGGGAGGAGATTAGCCAGGGCACTGTCTATATCAAGAGGGCGCCTTGAAATGTGGTAATCTTACCTCTTTCCATACTTGCTTGCCTTTTTCTTCCCCAGCCATCCACTGTTACTCAGTTAGGGATATGAAAAATTACATCCCTGTCTGTTTCCTGTAACATTTCTGTATGGATGTACAGAGCTGTGATAGATTCCTTTGTGAAAATGCTTATGCTGCCAGTCTCCATCAGCCACCCCAGCTGCAACTTTCAAAAGATGACAAAAACCTTCAAATCTCGAAGTGCTGACTACCAAGATGAGGAGTTCAGCTCCTCTCTTCCACATTTTTTCTGTCTTTGGGGTATAGAGGACACACAGGTAAAATTTTTCCTAATCCTTTTAGCCAGAATTTCCAAGGAGGTGAAAAGAAATGCCATAACAGGCACAAGAAAACGAGGGAGATTGGGACATACTTTACTTGGAGTCTATTTGGCTGTCCAAGTCACCTTTGCTTGTGCTTAAAACTGACATTACAAACTTACTGTTGGCGGCATTTATTATTTAAAATCCCATCTTGGAGGAATCTGTTTTTAAAATGAATCTGCAAGATCCATTTAGCCATTGTTGGTATGGAAAAATAAATTCATTCATACATGTGTCACATTAGCTCCAGTAAAAAAGAGAACCTTTGCTCTGTGGAGTGTGTAACTGTGACACAGGTAAGAGGTTCCTACTGTACTGCTACACCTGAAAAAGTTCTTCTCAAGGTCAAAGGGAAAAGTATATCCAGCACAGTCATGGTTATCCATTTGTCATTTCCTACTGCATTAATCAGGAACTTGCTATAAGAAATCTGCAGAACTGTCAGTTCTGGATTGTAATTTTTTTCCAGTGTCTCTCATTTGACTATTGAAATTTACTTTTCCATAAAATTCTCTGAGACAGAAGAAGTAAATATTAAAAAAGTACAAGCCTGTGTAAAAATCCAATCAACAGGATTGTGCTCTGGGCACAGTCTCTTAAAATACTTGTGGTCAATTTCATAAGCTACTGGGCACTGGATGCTATGTTTTCTCAACAGCCAGATTTTTTTCTAAAGTAGACCAAAGAGAGGGACTGTAATGCCTGTAATTCCTATTAATTAACAATAGATCTTGAACTCACACCTATTCATTGAAGATACGTCTTTCAGATCCAGTTAGTTATTCAATGTAAAGTATTATTCAGGGTGTAAACCTGTTAAATAAGTAAAAGCTCACTGGTTTTGAGGGCTTTTATGTCAGAACTTCTTTATGTCTTTTGCTGTACCTGTAGAGCAGGTTAAATATTGATGCTGAAAGTAGAAGATGATGGCCCCATTACAAGTGCAGTTTATCCCAGGGCATGTTGTATTTTCAAGGGAAAACACTTGAGCTTATGCTTATTCAGGAAATATATACCCAGATATTGTCTTACAAGGGTTTAATGAATCTCTGTGTTTTGCCAGCAGCTTGCATCTGTAAAAACAGTAAATTAGTACACTTCATGATGCCTGATCCCACAGTAAACTTGGTAAGGACTGGCGTTTCAGGCACTGCCACTTCCCTGAGTTGATTCATGTAGAAATTTTGTCTTTCCATTGTTTTTTTTTTTTGATAATCCTCAGCTCATTGTGACTTCTGGCTCTGCCATCTGCCCTGTGCCAGGGACATTGGAACAGGAATGAAAGTGCTTTAAACGGTAGAACTACTCATTAGCTTCCAACTCTGTGCCAAGACCGAAGGGAATTTTAGGCTTTATCTTAGCTTGCTGCTAATGGGCATTTTTGATCAAGTTTATACTTTAAAATAAGTGTATCCTTCTATTCTGTTCATGCAGCCTGATGCTTGGTTTGCCTGCCAGGACTCATTTGCCACCCTGTGTCTGCAAGTGGATGACAAGCAACAGTAAAGCCGTACTTCCATGTTAGAGCAGCTCTGCAGGAGCCATATATCCTAGCAAAAATAAATAATTTAGATAGATACATATGCGTTGATGTGTCTGTTGTATATCTACTGTGAAACTCTTTCCCTGGGCACTACAAAATAAGAAAAAATGCCAAAACCTTTTTTTTTTTTTGCTTCAAAAAGCCTCTAAAACATCAATTTTATTAGGAAATTCATGACCGGTTATAGACCAAGCTTGGCTTCCTAGTTCTCAGCCTCTTTGGTCCTTAAAACAAATGGTCCTCAAAGGATCCTGTCTTAGTGGAGACTCATGAGTGCCTTTTCTTATTTTCCTAAAGTTGCCTAACATCCCTTACAACAAGGTGGAAAGAGACGTAAGTGTAGGTATTGTTCAGATATTTGCCTCTGACAGGGAAATGCTCCACTGAGAATCTTTACAGGTAAGTGGATTATAAACAATATACATATTTGCATGGGCCACAGATTTTAACCCATGATCTTGGTAGTAACAGTTCTGCTGATGATTGTTATATGTATATGTTATAAGGAAAAATTTGTCTTCAGACCAATAAAAAATCCCTTATAAACCCCAGAAATCCATGAATAACACAAATATGCACATATGTATACATTAAATGGATATTGGTGGAGGGGAACACAGGCCTTGCATGTTTTCATCAGATTTCCTGACTGAATTAAAGATCAGGTTCTGCTTATCTGCTATTAACAGAAGTAACTCTGAGCAGTTAATTTCTTCCCTGGAAAAAGGGTGGTGTTGCATTGGCAGTTTTTTTTATTTCTTAGATTGAAAAATGAAAAATTTCTTGGAGACTGCTTCAGTTTACTGTATATATAGGAACCTTAAATATAGAAAAGATAAAGAATAAATTCTCTTCATCCGTAGCAAATCAGAGGCTCACTGGAAGGGAGAAATCTTGTAGTAGTGTAGTTCTGTGCTGTTGCTAAATGGGACTGAAATGAACAATTTTATTTTGGTGCAGAGCAGTTATTGATTACTACCTGTTCTTTCCTCACACTTGGCAGTGCTGGAGGCCCACAAGAAATGTGTGCAAAAATGAAGAATTGAAAATATGTCCCAATGCAAGTATTAAACACACCTCACTTCTCTGTGCAGCCTTGGCTTGTGTGTAAAGGACCGCAGTGACAACTGGAAAGACAGGAAGCAAGGAGGCTCCTGTCTCATCAGTGCCAAAAACTGGCCGATATTGAGAGAGATCCTTTGGGGCATCTGTGTGGCACAGGGATTGTGAGCATCCCTAGAGCTAGCCCCCTGACAGAGAATTCTCTGTATGAGCCAAGAGGGTAAACATTTTGTGTGTCTGGGTGTATGGACATAGAGAGCCATCAGCTCTTCAGGTAAGAAATTTCTATTCCTTGCATAACTTCTTTTAGAGATATTTAAGCTCGTCCCACAAAGTTTTGATGATGACTATGATATCTCTTAATTCAGCATAAAGTATAGTTCTACCATTTAAAGACAACACCATATGTGAAATGTTGCAGAATGAGGGTCATTGCATAAAGCAAAAGCAAAAAGCAAAAGTTGACATTATGTCTTAATTTCCCTTTCTATTACAAAATCTGACATGCTGCAGCCAAGTGTTATGGGGAGTCACTGTCTAGTAACTAATCTCTATTATGTGAAAGGCATTCAAAACCACAGAACTGAAGCACTCCAGAGAATATTATATTAGCTGAAAATTTTAAGTTTAAAAGGTACCAGTTGTTTTGTTTTTCTTATGGCTGCTACTTTAAAAATATTTCTAAGTGGAAAATGGGAACTTGCTAATATAGGGAAGAGGGAAAAGGGGGATTGACTATTCCTCTGTAAGTTAAAATGGTTGTTGACAGCAACTATTGTGACACATTAATGCATAAAGTATCTCTAGAAAATTAACTGCTTATTAGGCAAAGAAGAAAATTTTATTCCTATATAATTATTAGGAAATAGTTTAAAAGGGAATATATCAGTTAGGTAGTTCTATCTCATTTGTGGCTTTCTTAACAACTTATTAAAATCAGTGGGCATGGAAACTCTTTGAATTATCAATGCTTAAAGCAAGATGGCCTATGAGATTTTCAGTTTTATGCTATGATTCTCTTGGATATATTTCAGCTAGGATGGAAATATGTCTTGTCTGCAGGCCCTCTCTGACAGGTGAAAGAAGTCCTGTATATTCCTCTTCCTAGTTCCTAAATGCAAGAATACCTTGGCAGCACATCTGAGTTATGCCCCAAATTTATTGCCCTAAAGGTAACCTCTGCTGTATGCATGGATCACCAGAGAAGCAACATAAATATTTTGGAGGACTGGGTTGGTCTGCAGAGATTGTTCAAATCTCCTGGGAAATCTAGATCCATCCCTATGAACATATCCTCTGCCTCCTTCCTTAATTAGGAATAGCACCCTTTTTTCTTTCGTGTTTCCTTTGCCCTCCTCAGGCATGGCTGAGGAAAGCTATATGCTTTTCAGTAACCACCTGGAGCCAGAGAGGTTTGTGTTCACCATAGAGTTTTCAGCTGGATGGCTTTTGTAACACAGCACACCCTGTCTGCCCTCACCCCCTCAAACACAAGCCTGGTGCCACCTGCTTCCTGTGGAGCCTTCCAAAAAGGTCAGCTCCCTGCCTACTACTTTTGAAGCAAAAAGCAGTAATGTACAATAACATGCATGGTTTGAAAATCATGGGAACAGCTTTCTAACTACCAGTGTGTGTCGAGGGTGTGCTAGAACAGATTGTCATGTGCTTGGTTTGTGTGTTTTTCAAATGTATCCTTAGTTTCAGGAAGCTTGGCTCTGGCTTTCACTGCTATTTCCGTAGCTCCTCCTTAGTATTATTGCCAGTATTTCTGGCACCACGTTTTCCTGCAGTCAGTTGGACTTTCATGAATTGATTTGCTTGCAGGCTACTGGAAAAGATCCTCTGACCTCACAGTGAATGCTGCTGCCATCACCTTTGTCAGCGTGGTGGTGTTGCATACTCTGTTACATAGTGCCGTAATCATTTATAGCTGTATTGCTTCACAAGTGCTGGGCATTTCCTTGGCCTGTGCTGTTTGCAAGAGCATGTATAGCCCCATGTGATATGTTTATACGTTTGTTTAAACGAGCTCCACATTCTGTTCTGCCTTAGGGGTCTGTTTTGTTTTGTTTTAATGGACATTGTTAAAACAGAATCATAAATTTCAGCAGCAAAATAGTATCAGTTCTCCCTTTGTACTTCTTAGAACACCATTTGTGTGATGCCAGCCTCAGCAGCAAAGTTTTGTGATACAAATATTTTGATATTTTTAGAAAGAAAGGAGTTGCTGCTTACATTAATTCTTTTAATTATTCTGTTCTGGTGCATACTCTTACTCTGCCCAGACTGCTTTTGATATGTTTAGCCTAACACCATGTCCTGGTCAGAGCCTACAATTTTGACACCAGTTTGCTTCATCCTTTGCCTGAGCTCAGGCTTCTGAGCACTGTTCCTCAGCTAAGCACGACCACTTCCAGTTGGCTTTTGTGAAAAAGCATTCAAGGTACAGCTCAGTGAAGTTGTGGACACGTCTCCAGAGAAAAGGAGTGGAAAATTCTTGTGTCAGATTTATTCTTTGAGACAGCAATTCAGGAAAAAAGTCTCCTGTCTGGACTGGGCAACTGCTGGTTAGCAAATATTTTTACTTTATGAAAGACTAGTTCCCTTTCAGAAGCCTCTGACATCTTCAGAGTGCAGCAAAATCCTCTCCTCTCCTAATCTAAACCAGAGTTGTACAGGCAGCCCAGTCAGTATTTGGAGCTCTAACTTTCCTCTTCAGCCCTGGATCAGGTAGCATAGGCTCATCTGAACTTTAACATTTTTTCTCTCCCCATCGAAGATAATTCTCCTTCCCTTCCCTTCCCTTCCCTTCCCTTCCCTTCCCTTCCCTTCCCTTCCCTTCCCTTCCCTTCCCTTCCCTTCCCTTCCCTTCCCTTCCCTTCCCTTCCCTTCCCTTCCCTTCCCTTCCCTTCCCTTCCCTTCCCTTCCCTTCCCTTCCCTTCCCTTCCCTTCCCTTCCCTTCCCTTCCCTTCCCTTCCCTTCCCTTCCCTTCCCTTCCCTTCCCTTCCCTTCCCTTCCCTTCCCTTCCCTTCCCTTCCCTTCCCTTCCCTTCCCTTCCCTTCCCTTCCCTTCCCTTCCCTTCCCTTCCCTTCCCTTCCCTTCCCTTCCCTTCCCTTCCCTTCCCTTCCCTTCCCTTCCCTTCCCTTCCCTTCCCTTCCCTTCCCTTCCCTTCCCTTCCCTTCCCTTCCCTTCCCTTCCCTTCCCTTCCCTTCGAACTTCCTTCCTTCCGAACTTCCTTCCACTCTGCTGTTGCACACAATCACTTGGAGACTACCTGAAGTGCTGGTGTCTTCTCCAGAGTATATCTTCAGTGATGCTATTCTTCTTTTCTGTAGCTTGTTATTTAGTTTTTCCTCATACCATGTCCTGTTCAGAGACACTTGGAAGCAGAGTTTGCCATTGCTTTGATTCCTTTTCTTTGCTTTTATTTTCCCCTTGTCCAAATGCAAAGTCAGGACAGCAACCAGCTTCAGCTAACTGTTCCAAGTACTTCAAGATACCGTTCTTTAAGACAGCAAACATTAATTTCTTGGAGGCAGGTGAGACCTTTGTAAAGATTATCACTTCCTTCTGTGAAATTTTCAAAATATTCCACTTCAGTTTTCACTCCCAGGCTAATATGCGAGTGAAAAAAATGCACTCATTGCTTGTGGATGCTCATGTTCCCATTGAAATATGGAGTGTATGCTTTCTTTCTGTGCTGTGAAAGTGTTAGCTGGCTCTACCAGTTATGATTTTAGCTGGCCCAAGGACTCTGCACAGGAATGTAAATACTCTAATGTGGGAAGCTGGCTGCTCTAAACTGTATGTGTAGCTCAATGTCTAAAAGTAAATCAGAGAAATAGTGTGACTCTGAGTTAAGATTTCAGAATTTCGCTCCCAAGTAATAGTTCAACACAATAAAAATTTTGTCTTGGGGGTGGTCTGAGCTCTTCAGGACAAATAGAAAGCAGAATCTGAGCTTATTTATAAGTATGATGTAATCCCTCTCTGACAGAACTCCTCTGAAAGCAGAGATGAACATGCTAAACCTTTTTCAGAGATATCTACCAGCCTTAGTCCATCAGGCATGGTACAGCCCTTGCCTTTGGTTTCTACTCCTCTGCTTAGTATTTCCTCCCAAAGCACACATGAGTAGGAGTGCATGAAAATATGAGCTGTATGGCAAATCAAGGAAAAGATTTTTTTCATGACCTTTCATTGTTGTTTTTATTTGCCTTTCATTTCCCTGGGGAAATGGGCCCTATATTTAGGAAGAAAAAAGAAGTGTGTGAGAAAGTTCTGATTACCTTTGTCCCTTACCATCAGGAGCAGGATGGAATCTGTACTGTGGCTGGGCTCCAGTCCATGGTAACAAAGCAAAACCTCGGGTGGCAAGCCAAGAGAACCTGTGCAAAAGCAACATGAGGGGCAAAAACCCACATGTTCTCGCAGGCATCCATTTTTGCTGCACAGTTGTGACACCTCGGTGTAAACATCTCTGAGCACTGTTATAGTTCCTCTGACCATGAGAAGGAACCAGACAGAAGGGTGTGGTTTGGCTTCCAGGGTAAACTTGCCTCACAGTGAAGAGGCATGGCAAGAACTTACTGCCAGAGGCAATGTCTCACACCCTGCAGTTCCAGTGCTGACAAGCTGCTCTCCAATGCCTGATGGTCATGAATGCCTAGATACAGTTCCTCCTGGCACTCAACATTTCATCTACATCCCTCTCTCTTGTTCACACCTTGGGGAGGAGCATCACTCCCTTTTGGGTGTATAGACACACCCTGACTCTCAGCTGGGTACCAGGCTCAGCTGGAAGCTCAGCTAGAAAAAGTCTGGGCACTGTATTTCTGTTTGAAATTTCATAGAAATAGAAATCTGCTGTAAGCTTGATGAGGCTTGAAGTCAGTGGAAGTGTGGGGCACTTTGAAATTGTTAAAGGAATCTGAGTGTCTTAAATATATAACATTTCTGATATATATATAACATTTCTCACTATATTACTGATATTGGTCTTGTTGTTGTTTTGGGTTTTTTTTGCTGATATTAAGTCTCAAGAGAAAGCCAGACCTCATGGGTAAAACTTCATTCGTGCTGTTTCTCTCAGTTAGCTTGTAGCCTGTTCATCTTTCCTATTCTTAAGTCATTTGTTTGACTGTCACATTTCTGCAGCTCTTTTTTCTTTATTGTCTTTTCATGTTGGCTAATAGCTTATGCTATTGTCTTTCTTGAGAGTGTCCAAAAAAGTTGGAACTGAAGAGAATATTTTTGGGTTCTCTCTCTGGAACATCATCCAAGTACACATTCTTTATTAAAAACTTCTTCCTTTGGGTAACGAGGCCTTGAGATCTTCCCCATAGAAGTGCAGTAATTCAATTCCTTGGGTCTATCCTCAATCGCTTGCCAGTTTATTGTATAACATGAGAGATGTTTTTTGCTTGCAATGAGAAGCAGTTCTGAACATTTCTGCTTTCTCTCTCCTGCACACTATGCCCTTTCTATTCCCAGAAGCAGGCAGTGCACCTTTACACAATGCAGTAGCAGATCACTCACTTTGTCCCTTCTCCAACAGGATTTTGGCGATTCAGATATTAGCAATACCTGCACAGCAGGGAGAATGGCCAGAATGGGCACCTTACACAAGCTCTAATGAGATTTTGTGAGGTCTGTTATCCCTGTATGCTTATGTAGGAACATCAGCATTTCCTGTTTCAGCACACAGCATAGAAATTTGTCTGCTGATTTTTCTCTCTCAGAGTTGAGATAAGGAGAAATTGTCCCTTGTTTGTTGCACAACACAGCTACCCTGCTACCTTGGATCTCATTAATAAAGTTTAATTCTGATTCTAACAAGCTTTCACTCATAAAGCTCTTTTTTAGTATCATGGAATGTATTTCTTCAGTCATCCCAATCTAATGATAAGCATCAAGATAGAGGACTTCTGTTAATCTGAGTTTACAATTAAAAATTGAGAAGACTTTGATACCAATATGGGAGTATATTTGGATGTGGGAACATTATACAGCCTGTGTGGGTCTATGTGCTATGCAGGCAGCTGGGCACAAAAGTGAAGGGTGAAAGTGTCTTCTCTGGTGCTCTGCAGGTGTCTGGCACAAAAAAATGAGGTACTCTCATTAAGGTACTTTTTAAGGTACTCTCAGGTATGGAGTATCAAACACCTCATTAGGATGTCTTGTTATAATGCTTAACCTTAATCTCTTGGTGAGGAAGTGCTTCCAAATGTCATAGGCCTGTTCCTCACCTAACAAACATGCACCTGATCATCTCACAGATGGGCAACTTATCCAAGATGCTGTAATGAACAGTGTCAAAGGGATTACAAAAATCTAGAAATGCCATATCCACCCTTGTCTCTTCACCCACAAGGCAGGTGGCCTTATCCCAGATTAGTGAGACAGGGCTTTCCCTTTGTGGACTTATGCTGACTGTTCCTGATGATTGCATTTCCTGTCTGTCAGAAGCACACAAGTACAATCTTTATAATTTTTCCAGGCATTGAGTTTAGACTAACAGATCTGTATTTTTCTGAGATTTCCCAGTAACACAGTGTGGAAATGGTTCAAAATCATGTCAGGAGACATTCAGACTTGACATTCAGAACATTTCTTTTGTATTTTGAATCCATTATTTTCCTGATATTTTGCCATCTTTTCATCTCTTATGTAGAATACATTATTATGTTTTTGTATTTTCTGATTGTTATACTGACATTTAATAGTCTTTCAGGCTGTATAAAACAAATTTTATGCAAATCATGCAATATATCTTCACTAGGTCTATATAAATATTTTAGTTTTTTAAAATACATTAAATATATCCCACACAGCATGTATGCTAACAGATTGTATATTATATTGGACTATGTGTTGGATGGTATTTATTGTCGTAGTTTCTTAGACTACGTCAATAGTAATTGTGTGTCGTATTCTGATGGATTGAGTTGTATTTTGTGCTGTATTTGGACTTCTCTGTATTTGTACTGTGTAGCATGATACCGTTTGTATGTATGTATTGCACATACTGCATTGTACTGCATGGTATGGCTTTGTATTACATTGCACATATTGTGTGTTGCACTGTATTTTGTGTCACATTATATATAGCATGTATGAAATTGTAATGTGTGTATGGCATTGCCTGTTATTTATTGGACTGTGGGTTGTATTATTTTGTGCGCAATGACTCATGGGGTATGTATTCCACGAGTATTGGCATGGTACTCTCTTGGATGGTGCTATAACATTCAGGATTGAAGGGTGTCATATCATGTGGAGTTGCATGTTTTGTATGTTATGAATGTATTTCATTGAATAGCACTTGTGATACTGATATTGGTTGAGGTACTCACCTGAACCTCTGTCTCTGGAATCAACCAAACCACTGGGTTACTTTTCCTCCCATATACTAGCACCCCAGAACTGCAATGGTAGAATAAGATGTAGGCTAGTGCATACCCATCTGTTGTACTCCCCACATTAACACTGAGGAAAGAAAAACAAGGCAGCATGTAGCTTTTCAAATAATCACTGCTGCTTTTATGCCGTACTATCATAAGTTTGTCTTCCTTTGTAGCAATTTCTGAATGCCATTTGTCCTATGTTCAGTATAATGAACTGATACTGTGATTCCCCCGTCCCCACCCCCTTTCTCCCCACCCCATAAATTTTGTGCTCTGCTCACTTTATTTGGCCTAGTATTTCATTTGTATTTATACCATCTGGATTAGACTGCCTACTGGAGACACTGATACAAATGAGAACAAAATTCTCTTTTATGCCAGTGCTCTTTAACGAAATCTTCTCAGAACTTGGATTGTATAATGAAGCCTAATGGGAAGGCCATGTTCAGGAGTGTCTTAAAACAATTTTTAAAAGTCTATTCCATTTATTTGCACACAATAATGAAGTCCTATAAAAACAAGATTTCTGCCACATAAATTTTGCTGTGGAATTACTGACACCAAAAAGTGAAATGTATGTATAGCACATATAGCATTGTACTGCATAGTATGGTGTTGTACTCGATTTAAGATGGCTGTGACTTTCATAGACCATACACATTTCACATGTGGTTTACAGCATAAATATAGCTAGTATACAGATTTTTGAGAAGTTGGTGTTGTTTGATTTTTGTAGTGTTTGTGTTCAGCTCTTCATCATTATTCATTATGTTTTTGAACTGCTGTGTTCCAGAACAGCTTTCTGTTTCTGAGAGTTATTAATTTAAAATAATATATGTGTAATGTCTTGGCTATAGCATTTTACTTTTGAAAGCTAGATTTTAAAGGTGTGTAGTCAAAGCCTTTTTCCCAGCTTCCTTTAAACTGTGTCTTGGGACTTGGAAGACAAACTTCTTCCTTCAATTTTGCTAAACTTCAGTTGCTAAAAAAATTCCAAAGGAAGTCTGGTTTGCAATTTTATGGCTGCCTCTTACTACCATTTATGAACATTATATATAGTGCATTCCTCTGTTAAGTCATGACTGTCTTTGTTGAAGCAGTATCTGAAAACACCATGTGCTGATAAAGTGCAAAAAGGGGCTGGTGCATACCTGCCAAATTTCTAATCTGTGTTAAAACTCCATGTATGTTAAAATGAGAAAATGAGATTTAGATTAACTAAAAGATAAAACAACAGTATTTTGTGGTGATGTAGCAGTTCAACAACGTTTAGTGAAATTCCACTCAAATCTTCATGAACAAAAAGCAAAGCCTCTATTAATTCTGGCTGACTGGAATATATGTAGCATGCTTCTTCCTTACATGAAATCTCTGTCAGCTGTGAGCTGTTTTCACTCATGCAGTCTTAGATGCTTACTTAGATTTATTACTCCTTACTATTAGTAATTTAACTAGATAGCTAAGCTTGGTTTGGGACTTCAGTAAGTCCAGACCTTGGCTGAGGAGAAATGCATTTCTCAAAAATTATTGCTGCTATCGTTTCACTGTGGTGTAGTTGAAACTGAGAAGGCCACCAGTTTACAGAACATGTAAAGTTGTTAGAAATTACTTCTGTTCAATGCCAATGGAATTGTTAAAATCAAAACCCCAGTAATTTGCAAGGAAAAATTTAAAAGTTGAATACAAATATGCTCTCTTTAGAGGAGAGAACACAAACTGAGAATTTGAAAAGTGTGCAGTACATTTAGGCTCAGGATTAGGTTATACATATGAAAGCATGTCTTTAATTGCCAGCTTTACAGAGGCAATGTAGTGTATGTCTGCTGAGGAGCAATCTTCTGCCATTGGGGAACACAACTGTCCTAGGTGGGGATTTTATGCAAAGTAGCCAGTTGCTGATAGTTTAGAGGCACTGACAAACAAAGAATTGCAGAGACTCACCAAGAGGATGAGCTTCCCTCGGATTTTTCCCTAAGAGAGATCTCTTACTTGCTGTCTGTTCTGGTTTCATAAAAAGTCTTTTTTCCAGCTTTCTTGTGGGCTCCTTAGGCACTAGAAAACTGCTATAAGGTCCTCTTGGAGTCTTCTGCCTCCAGGCCGCACAACCCCTGCTCTTGCAGCCTTTTTTCATAGGAGAGGTGCTCCAGCCACACATCTGAGGCTGAAGAACACTCTGGAGAATCCAAAATTAAGATGACTAAAGAGAAGGATTACAGTGTGAAGTAGTTCACTTCACTTAAGTAGTTCACGTAAAACTACTATAGGTCTAAGACAGGAAAACAGGCCTGAGATACTCAGTTAATTCTCATTATCAGAGAAAACTTAGGGCTGACTTGTACTAATGCAGAAAAGAGATATTAGGAAGCTTATAAGACAAAGCAATAATGGGATTCAGTGGCTATAAGCTGAAATTTGACAATTTCAATATTAAAATAAGAAGCAAATCGCTAGCATAATAATGAAACATTTAAAGAGCCTATCAGAGAGGATAGTGAACTTGTTATTTTTTGAGAACTTTATAAAACGTGACATGTCTACAATGTTAAATTGGATTCTGTGACTTGAATTTGTGACTCAGACTTTGTAAGTAAATCATGAAAACACATTAAACACAAATTATATAGATTCAGATCACTACTTCAGTAAACTGATGTGCCTACAAAAAAGGTTATTTTGGGCTTCATAAAAATATTAATAGTATCTCAATATTTAGGCAATTTAAGGACAAAATATTTAGATGGCAATAAGTAAGCAATAGAAGTGCATGTCCAGTGCATTTCAGGATGGCCCTGACCTTCTAGGGAAAAAAAATTATATTCTGTGCTATCTATACTCTAAATAAGCTGAAACGCAGGAAAGCAACCGTGTTGGTTAATGACAGTTCCAGGTTGTGCAGATATTGGAAAAAAAGGCCTTCTAGAAATGAATCTTCTGGTCTCTGGTAGTTTTCAGTTCTATATAAAAATGAAAAAGAAGAAGTACTGGAGCAATGGATTATAACAAGCTCCTGGATACTTTCCCACATACTTTCCTGGATGCTTTTTTCATTGCCCCTATTTAGGATTAGAATTTGTGAGGAGGAGAGAAAAAAATCATCCCCAGGCTTTGGGGATGTTTATGGCCTGGTAGGGCAACAGAATATTACTTCTTAGTTAACACTGTTGGTTTGGTTTCTGCTGGGCACAAGGAAAATTTTAATAATAATTGTGTTAAATAATAACAATTTAATACTCATCGTTGTGTTCTACAGTTTCATTCAAACTTGTTAATTCGCTTTGCTTCCGCTTCTGTGGTTTTGCCTGGTGTTATGAGAATCTTGTGTTCAGAAAAACCAGGAAGGGGATATAAGAAGCAAAAGACCACAATAATAAGATATACTCAAGTTCGTGGCCTGATTGTGTCATGAAAAGGATAATTGCTCTGGAGAGTAACAGTTCAAACACTGTAACTTACTCAGCAAAGAGAATAGGTGAAGTGTTTTTCTTGGGCATATACTGTAAAGAAGGTGATGTACTCTCGATCTTTAGACAAACATGTGTGCCATCATTTGCTGTAGCAGTGTATTTTGTGTGAATCGACTAGACATCCAAAGCTTCAGCAAGCTGCTGAGGACTCTTTACAATTAAACTGCTTCTATTTAAATGTCAGCTATCTAACATAACATAGAACACAGAGCTTCTGCTCCTTTTCCTTTACTCACTTATGTACCTATAACATAGCCTCTGTATAGTCCACAATGACAGCTTGAAAAACCCATTAAGTTATTAGCATATTTGCAGGGCACATTTGCAGGGCATATTCACTGTAGATGTTATTGTTCAATTAATATAAAGGTGAAATGGTTTTTACAGGGTATAACATAGAACCTGCTTCCCACAGAAGTTTAAATAATGAGAGTGTACTATAGCAAATATAGAATATACCAGATGGGAAAACAGGATACAGAAAGTCCAAAGAACAGGCAAAATTAGACTGTGGTGCTGTGTTTGGGCTTGCAAATAGAGGTGCTATTAAAACAAAGGGATGTAATAAATGATAGAAGTGGAAGCTGTTGCAACTCAACTGAGTGGTTTAACTGCTATTAAATTCAGGACTGTGCAGACAGGATTATCCTGGAATAGGTCTTTTTGGTTTGGAATTAAAGGAATTATCTGCAGATTGTTCTTCGTTCTTCTCTATATTTAACGGAATCTGTCTGGAGAATGTGTTGTCCTGGTAACCTGTAAATTAATCTTGAAGTTTCAGACATAGAAGTTATGTTACTATTAAAACAGAATTCAGGAAATATATAAAGACAATTTTGTTTCCTAAACATAATTGTAGATTTCTTTTTAGATCAGGGAAGTATTGCATTTCAAAGAGAAAATTCAGGCACCCAAAACTATCGTCAATTATGTGTACACGGCTTTACCACTGCTGTGATTATGGGAGATTTAGGTGGAAGGTGTGCAGGGAGGGTTCTTAAATGAGAAGGAAGAGAGTAAGAAATGCATTGGAGACTTTGAAAAGTGAAGAGTAATGTTGCTGAGTGAGGCTACCCAATCTAACTCTGACTCCTGCCAAATTCAGAGCTTCGGTGTTGTCTTTTCTTTCTGGAGATAGCGCTGCCTAAAAGCCAGGATGTTTGATACTGTCACAGGAAAAAGTAAGCAGGGGCTCATGCAGTTTTGCTGTCCCACATATGTGTATGCTTTGAATTTACAGGACTGTCTTCTCCTTCCAAGATCTCATTGTATCACTATTGCTGCAGCCATCAGATGTTTCTCTCTGCAACAAGGCCTCCAGCATGGTGTACGTCTCTATATAAAAGGAGAGACAATCATCACCTGGGCTTTAGTTTGCTATTGCATGTGGTAATGACATTCCTGAATGAACGGAAAACTTGCATCTACTATTGCTAGGCTTAAAATTTTTTTATGGGCGAAGAGATAGTATGCCTTCTGTAAAGGTAAGAGAGTATTTTTAATGCAATTTAGAGTATAATAATTGGGCAGGTGGGAGAAGAATAAAAATAAAGCCCAAATTCTTATACAATTTATACAGTTTTTCTTGGTGAAAAATGCTTTATTACTTTCTCCTGGAAGGGTGCTGAGTTCATCCTGGTGGTGGTATGCTGTGGTGAGTCATCAGTGTCTAGGTCTTTCACTGTTAGTAATATGATATTTATGTGATTTTTTTTCTCTAGCTTTCACTTGAGAGAATTTTACAGAATATCAGAGAATCATTTAAGTTGGAAAAGACCTCCAAGATCATCATGTCCAACCTTTGTCTGATTACCCACGCTACTACCTTGTTTACTAGACCATGGCACTTAGTGCCATGTCCAGTTATTTCTTGAACATCTCCAGGGATGATGGCTCCACCAGCTCTGTGGGCAGCCCATTCTGACATGATCACCCTTTCTGTAAAGAAATTCTTCCTATGTCCAACCTGAATCTTCCCTGGTGTATCTTGATGCCATTTCCTTTCATCCTGTCACTTGTTACCTGGGAGATGGAATTTGTCTGATGTGTTCTTGAACCTATACAAAATACTGAGTTTTCCTGGAAATATCTATTCTTTGTCTGTCTTCACCCATTCAGAAGAACAATTTTTACTTTGCTATTTAATTAATTAAACACTGTTAACTTTCACAATGTCCAGTGTTCTTTCCAGTCATACAGGAATATAACAAACAGTGATGCTTTGAAGACTTCAGATCTGCTTAAAAAAAGTTACACTCTGATATGTTCTTACAGCTTATATTGTTCATTATTCATTAAATCTTTGGCAGTTGAAGTTAGCCAACTATTTTGTGCAAACTATGCTTTGCACCCAATTTTCCTTTCTATGGGGACAATGAAAACTCACACTTCTTTCCTTGTCACTGAAAGAAATCTATTGGATTTTTGCATCAATTTCCAGGGCAGGAATACATTTTTGTCAAACAACAAGAATGATTCATGGAGGTCTGTTTTTAGAGCTGGACTGCTCATGCTTGAATAGGAGTGGGCCTGCCGCATCTCTACTCTTTCAATAAAAAACCTTGGTTCGAGTATTATTTCAAATGTTGGTGCAAAATAATAAAGCTTTTTTTCACCCACTTGTGATAAATTAAAAAGAATACTTGATAATTTGCTGATTTAGTTTCTCAGTGAACCTGCCATGTGCTACATTGATTTTTCCACAGTAGCCTTTGGACTACATTATGTTTCGTCTTTGGGACACTCCTTATGTTATTCATATTCGCTTTAACAGGACTTGGCAAGTTACATTTCATGTACATACTGCATGATTAGGAGGAATTGATGTACTGAGGCAGGAATGAACTACAGAAGAAGATCTTAATCTCATACCCCAGGTGTGTGCTTTGCGAAAGCTTTGAAACTGTTCATCACTGTAGATTCAAAGATTCAGTTTGTGCTTCTCAGCTTATTTAATCAAAATTTCCACCTATTAAATTGTGGAAGAGGAAACTAAAACACCAACATGAAAGAAGCTTCAAGTTGCATCTGTCACATTAAAGAGACTTGGTTAAAATAGTGGTAAAAAGCATCCCAAAGGGGACTTGTTGGATTTATCCAGAAAAGGATAGTTTTCCTCTGCCTGTGGAAAGGATGATTAGCAAGCCATGAGCACATGGAGGCAGTGAGACTTCACTAGATCCAGGTCCTGAGTAAACAGGATTCTGCAAATTTAGATCTCAGTTTGTGGCATACAGTGATATTAGATAGTTATGTGATGAACCTAGGCAAAGACAATTTTTAAAGCTCACTGTGCATGATTTTTCAATTAATTTTTTTCCTTTTTTTAAAGACCTTGGCACACACACACTCATTCCACTGTTTTGTCGTTCTTGTGTTTGCCCTTAGTGGTTTCTGAACTGCAGCTACATGTAAATGCATTTTCATCTTCAGTATTATACTTTAAATATAGCAGCTATCCCTGCTCTCTGAGGGAAACTGCAAAATGCCTATCTCCTATGTAACTACACTTCCACACGTCAGAGGGATTTCACCCCTTTCTATTTTGCAACCAAATAATTGCTACATTTTCTTGGTATTATTCAATTGAACTAGTTTCCCCAGGACCAATGCTTAAGGCTGCCTTTCCTATATATTTATATCTGGACAAATTTTTTTATTTTCTCTTGTGTAAGAGAAAGATGTCTTTAGGAAAAACACAGCCCAACATTTCCTAACTTGGCCAAAAGAGCTTGCAAGCATGGTTTAACTGATTTTTAAAGATATTTCAGTTACTTATAATGGGCAGTATCTTTCACAATAAGGACTTACTTTTTCTGTTAGCAAGGTACTGCTGTTAAGCATGAAATGCTGGTAATCCAATCCTGAAATTATAAAACTATTGTTATTTTTAAATACCAAAAGAATGAACTCTGAAGTCATCCCACTAGCTTTGATGGGAATTAAACCATGTTTACAGCATGCTAACAGGCAGAGAGGCAAGATAAATGGTTTGGTGAATTTGATGATGTAAAGTTTCCAAAGATTACTGCAGAGATTAAATTTGTAACTGTTGCAGTTTCTACATTTAGACAGGATAAGAGTGTTCCTAAATGGGCGTGAACAGCTACTTTACACTTTAATGTATAGATTTGGAAGCAGCACTAGGAATCTAACCACCATTTTCTATTCATGACAGACAATTTTTGTCTTTAGGGAAGGTTTTTTGCATACCCTGAGATATGTGGATTTGTCACCTGCCATGCATGCTCTGTTGCATACCACATAGCTGCAGTTGGAGGAGAAACTTTCTTGCGGCTCAAGAAGAACTTTAAAAAATTACACTAAGCCCCACCAGGAGCAACATGATGTGTTACTATCATGGAGCAGGATCAAGATGCCAATCCAAAAGTTCTGTTTTCAAAACACTGAGACACAAGGTATTGACCTGGAGAGAGCACTACTTAGCTCAAGAGCAGTGGATTTTCTGGAAAGCTGTCAATGGAGAAATAATCACAACTCTTGAACAGTTTATCCACTGAAGTAATTTTATAGTTTCTTAGCTTTTAAAGAATTAAAATGACTAACAGACTTTATCTGTGGAGGAAATCTGAGATCACTAGACCATGGTATTCCATAAAGGGTCTTGGCATACCTTGTAATTTATCCTAAAAAGAAACAGATGTGCTTTTTATACAGAAAAGATTCTGCTGTGGCAATACATTCACAGGCTTACCATTGTCTTCAAGGGCATTTTAGCATGGCCCACTTTGCTTTTTTGGCATTCTTCCCCATTTCATATTAGAAATATGTACCTATCTGGAACAGAAAGTCAAAAGTTATCTGTCACTGGAGAGGTTTGGTGCAGTAAATGATTATGGAGGCCCAGATCTTCCTCTAGGCAAGTTATTATGGTTGAGGAAGGCTCTCCAGTATGAAGAATCTCTAACTGAATAAATTTTACTGCCACAGCTCAAATTTGCGAGTGAAGATAGGAGTCCCATGAAAAATTTTTCCCTGAAGCACTTTTTCTGCCTGAGTAAATGCTATATCCAATCCTGTCTGTTTCTGTCTGTGGCAAGGACATTCATGCAGTTGGATGCCTGAACCACATGCATTACCCAGCATTTATATGGATATCTGTCTAAGGGAGAATGGACAGAATATGTTCTGCAGAGACATGCAAATATTTACTCAAACTACCAATGTGGTAGATTTTACAAGCAAAATAATGTCTGTATTTATAGGACACCTGAGTCACTACCAGTAATGAATGCAATTTGCCTAAGGTGAAAACATATTTGCAAAGTTGTGCTAATAATATCCTGATGTTTTGAAAATATATTTTAATGTATTGCATTGCATGGAGATTGCATGGAGATGCATGGAGATTGCATGGAGATGCATGAAGAAGAGACTCTTTCTCCAGAGTCCTTCACTGAACATCTAGAATAATCTGAGACTTAGATGCAGGTCTTAGGTTTAAGCTTGTCAATTTTGGTCTTCACACCTGCGTTACCTGTACTTTAGATACTGATATTTGAGGTATATAGTTAATTTACGTGCTCATTTTCTCTTTGAAGCAGCAAGTAGCAGGGACAGGACATTTAGCTTTTCATCTGTATTTCCTGTGTTGGGTTTTTGTGGCCAGGTTTTGGTAGCAGGGGCTAAAGGGGTGTCTTCTGTGAGAAACTGCCAGAAGCTGCTTCCATGTCTGGCTCAGCCAGTGCCAGCTGGCTCCAGGACAGACACACTGTTGAAAAAGGCCAAGGCAATCAGAAATTGTGGTAGTACTTCTGTGATAACATATTTAAGGAAAAAAAGTTATTGCACTGATGTAATTGCGGACAGACAAGAGTGAAGTGAGAGTATGTGAGAGGAACAGCCCTGCAGACACCAAGGTCAGTGCAGCAGGAGAGGCAGGAGGTGCTCCAGGCACAGAGCTGGGATTCCCCTGCAGCCCCTGGTGCAGACCATGATGAAGCAGCTGTGTTCCTGCAGCCCAGGGAGGTCCATGGGGATGCTGAGATCCACCCACAGCCCATGGAGGAGCCCCAGGCTGGAGCAGGTGGGTGCCTGAGAAGAGGCTGTGACCCCTTGGGAGGCCCATGCTGTAACAGGCACCTGACAGGGGCCTGAAGACCTGTGGACAGAGCCCAGGCTGGAGTAGATCTCCTGGCAGGGCTTATGACCCCTGTGGGGGACCCATGCTGGAGCAGGCTGTGCCTGAAGGACTGCACCCTGCAGAACAGTGACCCACATTGGAGCAGTTTGTGGAGAACAGTTTCCATGGGATGGACTCACACTGGAAAAGTTTATGGACAACATCTCCCATGGGAGGCATGCCACACTGGAGCATGGACTCTTCTCCCTGAGCAGTGTCAGGAATGTGTGAAGAACTGAGCATAACCCCTATTCCCAGTTTCTCTATGTCACTGGGGGTGGGGGGGAGGGTAGAGTGCGGGAGAGTAGGGTGAGAGAAAGGTGTTTTTAGATATACATCAATTCTCATTATCCTGCTCCGATTTTGTTAGTAAAGAATTCAATTAATATCCCAAGTTGAGTCAGTTTTTCCCATGATGGTATTTGGCAGTGATCTCTTGCTGTCCTTGCCTCAATTCATGGACTCTGTTTTCTCTCCCCTGTCCACTTATAGAGGAAAGTGATAGAGCAGCTTTGGTGGGTGTTTGACATCCAGCCAGGGTCCATCCACTATACATGTATACCTTAATTTTCATCTAGATGTGGTGCTATGGCGTTAAGACTAATTTAAATTAACAACCTCTTCTGAGAGGAAAAAGGGGAAGGTGAAAGAATTTGCAGTACATGTAACATGCCAAGACTGTTCTATTCCTGTGCCAGAGTTAACCAATGTTTTGATCTGGTCACAAAATTAGCATATAATCTACTACCACAGCAATTTACATAACTTCTAAATTTTGTTTGTCTTGTTTGTCAGATTTCTGGATTTTAATTTTTTTTTTTTTTTTTTTGAGGAACTGATAACTTACCAACATTATATTGGTCTTATTTTTAAGAATGCACATCCTATAATGTATTAGAGCACAGGTTTTATATTCAATATTATCTTATTTATTGTATCTGTTAAGTCAGTGATACAGCTTAAGCTAAGAAATTATTCAGCTGAAGCAAAAGGACAAGAAAACTGCCTCAAGATTTTTAGTTCTCAAAGGATGCTAGACAATCACATTTCTTTCCCCAGCTGCTTAAGTTGGAATCTGGCTAATCATAACCCGTGTAAGCCAGGAAAGAAAGGTTGGGTAGCTAGATCCTTTGGACAGTGCCTTCCAGGGTGGCTGAATTCAAGATTTGTTTGTTCAAAATCTTAAGTAATGGTTGTAGTTATTTGTACCAAGAGTCATAAACCTCAAAATATATGTGTTTTCTCAATGCCAGTGTTATATTATACTTGTAATGAGGTATTCCCTTCTACCTTGTCCTGTTTATCAGTATTGACTGGCGATGCAGATGCCTGAATCTTGCTGTTTTTCACAGTTCAGGAGTGCCCAGAGCAGCCTGTGGACTGCTGTGTTTCAGTGAGGCAACAGGGCATGGATTCTGTTATGTTAACAAAACAGTAAGGATAGTCACATCTGTCATAGTTAGTATACTGTCTCACTTGCCTGTCTTCACCAGACCTAAATTCGTAAATCTGCCTTCTCAAGGGGTATAAAACCACCACTTACAACAGTAGATGCTGGACATGTGCAAACCTTGTTGATGCTCAGTAAAGTGCCTTCATGGACAATAAAATAGAAGCCACACCTCACAAGCCTTAAGTCCCGTGATGGGCATTTATATGCCATGTATTCAAAATCTGTTTTTCTGCACAATGGATGTGTTGATATTTGTTTCTGCTAGTCTGCCAGAAAGAGCTTTTTTACATAGAGGGTTATTTTCCAGTTTAAATGGATTTTCATCTGTCTTTCAGGGCTTTTGCTATAATGTTTTGTGGTTCTGTTGGAAAGAAGTTACTTTCTTCAGCAAATACCTATTTTCCTGGTGTTTTGCTTAGCCATAGTTGGTTTTACACAACAGAGAGATTTTTCTAAATGAGATGTGAATTCTGAATCTTTCTTACAATTTATTTGCTGGCAGAATGCAATTGTAACTTGCAGAGCCTGGTCTAAAAGAGGCTAAGATTAGGCAGACACCAAACTCTTTCCTGATTACTATCCCGCTTATCAGGGACACAGAGAGTGTCTTAACCATCATGTAGCACCTCAGTCAACACTCTGACTATGACGATTTTGTTTGAAAGCAGAAAGTATGTCTGAATATTATTAACTTGGACTTCTTCATATTGTTAACAATCCAGGATAAAGGAAGAGAACTATTTATCCGATAGCAAAATTAGAATTGAATGCCTTTAATTACATTGCTGTAAAACAAGGATAACATGACAGGGACGTGAGGCTTCTGATTTTCCATTTGTATTTCTTTGAACTTTCTGGTTTTCACTGATAGTTCACTGCTCAGCTGCTGGAGTTTCAACATGGAGATCTGCACATAAATTGTAATAAATGGAAATTATGTTTTCATACATTCTCTTTCATATACTGAACACATGAATTTTATATATGCATGGAGATTGGAGTAGTGGAGAGTACCTGAAGAATATAAAGTACCTCAGATGTATCCATAGTTGCAAACATGAGAACTGCAGGACAGTTTTCTGCTGATAAAACAAGCAAAGCAAACAAGTTTGGCTTTCAGAAACTGTTACCCTGATGATTGTACTTTGAATAGCAATGGATGTCTCCCAGGTAGCTCAGAACTCAGATAAAAAGGAAGCTTCTATACATGGAAGAAGTCTGAAACCTTTTTTTAGTTAATTATCTAATAGCAATTTGTTAAGGGGAGGAAAATGGGCTCTAGGCTTTCCACTGATGGCAAACATTTTTGAGAAAATGTTTTTCCTACATTTTTGGTGATTTAGGTAAGCTCGGAGACAATCTGTGAAATTTAAAAAGCTTTCAAGGTTTGAAATTCTTAATTAAGAATTAATTCTTAATTCTTAAGAGTTTTACAGGAAACTGTGCTAATCCAACCCACTTGTTCCCTTTACCTTACACCTTTTTCTTAGGAGAGCTGCTCAAAAAGCAAAGGTAATAAGTTTACACAGATGTGTATAAAATAGAGAATCATGTTGGCATCACCTATAATTAATAAAGAAATGATTGCAAGGGACAGAGCTTCAATCTTTTCTCAGGATGTCCTTCTGGAGAAACTCTGAATTTACTCATCTGTCAGAGGAACTGAAAAATCCTCTTCCTGAGAAGCCCAGGTGTGTTGTGGACTGGAGCCAGCTCTCACTTAAGTCTCAGAGTGGAAACCATTACCTCTTTGATGAAGTAGGAAATTCAGCATCTGAAAAACCATTGAGATAATATTTCCATATCTGTTCTGAAGTCAGGAAGAGTGTGTGTTGAGTCCTTCAAACAATTTCTTGAAAAGCTGGCAATATTTGCCAATAAGCCACCTCTTGTTGTTGTTGTTGTTGTTTTGGTTTTTTCTTTTTCTTTTTTTTTTCTTTTTTTCTTTTTTTTTCTTTCACTGCTTTAGCAGTGGCTTCCTAGATGTTAAAAAAGGAGCTAGTTACAGACTCACATTTTGCAGATAATATTTCTGATAAACTGCTGTATTTTCATTCATCCCTACTTTAATAAACTAAATTCTCAAGCAGTCCCTTATGGCAGTAACCAGATTGAAACAATAATTTGCATATCTCAGGAGAACAACATGCAGGCTATTCAGAGATAGAGGGAAAAGCCACAGAATATTATACATAAATTACTGTATTTTAGCATGTAGTGGAAAACAATAGTTTAATTTTATTTAGCTATCTATTTCTTGATTTCTATTGCAAACTACCTTAAAGTAAAATAACACCATTAAGTTTTCAAAATACACAATTATGATTATTTGTTGTAAAATGCAGGCAAACCCAATGGAAAGAATGATGATGTCTGACTCAGTTTCAGAAGGCTGAATGATTTCTTTATTATTACTATGCTATAATACATTAATATACTATATAAAGGAGGATACTAAAAACTACATGCTACTTTCTCTAATTACCATGTCTAACTACCCCAACTCGTGACACTGTTCTCGAGAGTCCAGACACAGGTAGACCTGATTCGCCATCAGGCTCAAACAATCCTTACCAGAATACAATCAAGCAATCACCCCAGGTAAATAATTCTCCAAGCACATACCACATGAGAGAAACAAGGAGCAGAAATAGAAATTGTTTTCTCTTTCTTTCTCTCTGTGTACCTCTATGAAAAATCCTGAGAGAGAGAGAAATGTGCTTGCCACAATTATTGGTACTTAGTTCAACTGGTCATCTTTCCAAATGATGCAATTATTCATAGGATCATAGAATAATTTGTTTTGGAAGGGACCTTGAAGATCATCTAGCTCCAACATCCCTGCCATGGGCAGGGATACCTTCCAGTAGACCAGCTTTTTCACAATCCCATCCAGCCTCACCTTGAACAGTTCCAGGAATGCAGCATCCACAACTTCTCTGGGCAGCCTGTTCCAGTAACTGTCTACCCTCACAGTAAGGAATTTCTTCCTAGTATCTGCTGTAAACCTACTTGCTTTAAGAATTTGAAGTGATCTCTCCTTGTTCTGTCACTACATGTTCTTTTAAAAGGTATCTCTCTGTCTTTTTGTAGGCTCCTTTCAGAAGGAAAGCTGCACTTATGTCACTCCACAGCCTTCTCTTTTCCAGGCTGAACAACCTCAATTCTCTCAGCATTTTCTCATAGAGTGCTCCATCCCTCTAATAATCTTGGTGGCCTCCTTTAGAGTTACTCTAGTAGGTCCATGTCCTTCCTGTGCTGGGACTCCAGAGCTGGATGCAGGGCTCCAGGTGGGCTCTCACCAGAGCAGAGCAGAGGGGCAGAGTCCCCTCCCTGGCCCTGCTGCCCACACTGCTTTGGATGTAGCCCAGGACATGTTTGGCTTTCTGGGCTTGAAGTGCCCATGGCTGGGTCATGTCCAGCATTGGAAGGGACCTTGAAGATCATCTAGCTCTAACATCCCTGCCATGGGCAGGGATACCTTCCAGTAGACCAGCTTTTTCACAGTCCCATCCACCCTGGCCTTGAACAGTTCCAGGAATGCAGCATCCACAACTTCTCTGGGCAGCCTGTTCCAGTAGCTCTCTACCCTCACAGTAAGGAATTTCTTACTGTTTAAAACCCACCAGCACTCCCAAGTCCTTCTCCCCAGGGCTGCTCTCCATCTGCTCATCCCCAGCCAGTGCTGATAGTGGGGGTGGCCCCAACCCAGTTGCAGCACCTTGCACTTGGTCTTGTTGAAACTCATGAGATTCCCATGGACCCACTTCTTGGCTTATCCCAGTCCCTCTGGATGGCATCCTATCCTTCAGGTGTGTCCACTGCATCACTCTGCTTGGTGTCATGTACAAATTTGTTGAGGGTGTAGTTCATCCCTTCATGTATGTCATTGATGAAGTTATTAAATAGCACTGGTCCTAATGTGGACACCACTTGTCACTGATGTCTATCAGGACTTCAAGCCATTCACCACTGTCCTGTGGATGCAAAATCTACTAAGTTGATTTGTTTTGCAACTTAGTAATACATTTGTCCACAGAAAGTGAACATGATAAAACAGTCTTAACAGGTATTAATAAGAGGTATTTTAGCTCCAGATTTCATGAAATGAAATCTAAATTAGTCAGAGCTGTAGTGTCTGACATTTATTTTCTTTAGACTTCACACCTTAGAAAAGTGAAATTTCTCTCAGTCAGGAGTTTGATTTACATTTAAAATATGCTTAGGGATAATGCTTGTAATCGGATGACGAATTATGAGGTCTTAGATGTTTTTGTCTAATTCAAATACAACCAAGACTGACAGCTACAAAAAATATCAGCTGAGTATCATGGGCAGGCTTTTTTCATTTTTGTTCTTTTGTTTGGCTTGGGGGTGGGTAGGATTCTTGTTTTGTTACTGATTGGGGGTTTATTTTATCTTTTTTTTTTTCCTTTTACCAGCATGATTCATTACAAAAAGCATTCTTAGCCTTACTTTATGAAGAAAGGAAAGTTGTACCAGAGTAGATAAGTGCTTGTATAAGCACTTGGTTGTAAGGAGGTGGCCTGAAATCAAACTAAAAGACACCTTCCTCTGTCTGAGTGAACTGTACTGGCACAGTGGAAGGTAGTAGGTGAATACAATGAAGCAAGGAAATCTCATGGTATTTCCTTTGTAAACTTATAGTTTCTCAGCAGAAATGCTTCACTGTGTTCAAATAATAGTTTATATGAGATCTGAAATGTATGTTTCGTGAGACTGCTGCAATGGTGAGGCTGTCTGGGGATATTTTGTGGAGGTTGCGTAGTTTTACATTTTGGGCAGACATGTGTCTTAGTTCTATGACTGCTTCTGTGAGAGAAACCTTGGTTTTCGCAAATCAGTAATTTTGGCAAGGTGCTTGGGAGATCTCCAGTTGGTGCTGTTGGTCCTGACACAGCATTTTCTACTTCTATTGTATAATTTGTCTGCTTTTTCTTCCACCAAGAAGCAGTTATTAGTGGTAATAGTTCCCTCAGTGAAATGAGGTTCCATCTCTTTGAAATGAAGACTACAGGGGAGTGTTTGCATGGGTTAATACCACAAGGTTTTGACCCTTACATTTGCTATTTAGTAATATTCTTAAATAAGGAGTAGATGAAAGAAAGAAACTGAATGTAGAACATTTATACTTAATCCTCATACAAATTCTGATATTTGGCTCTATTTCAGTCCATTTTGACCATTTTCTCTTCTAAACTAGTGCTGAGTGGTTGTAAATTATACTGTATATCAATAGCTGCCAGCAGGAGTATCCAAATCACAGAACTATCTTTTCTCTTGTACCTGCACCACAGCACTCTGAAACTGCTGAGGGGAAGGGAGGGAATTTACAGACAGGTGAGGTGTGCTTCTCCCTCACCTCTGCTTAAGCAGCCAGGACTGATTGTGATACCTGCATCTAGCTTAAGTTGGACTTGTCAGATGCCACCTGGAGTGCTGCACCCAGCTCTGGGGTCCCCAGCACAGACTGGACATTGACCAATTGGAGCAAATCCAGAGCATGTTCTTTGAGTAGAGGTGCCTCTCAGGGTTACTCCTTGTAGCTGAGACATTCCTTACTGAAACAGATTCTTGGGTAGTAATTAATAGCATGCTAAAATTTGAGATTTTAGCTAAGTGATATAAAGTATTATATATATAATCCTTTAGGTGTAAACCATCAACCACATCTAGGACTAAGTCTGGATATACCCTCACATAAACTGAATCAGGAATTTAGAATACAAGAGGGTCCTTTCCACATCTCATGACTCAGTGCAAAGGTCTCCTTGAGAGTTTTACCTGACCCTGTCCTCTATACACCAAATATTGAAGTGTACCTTGCCATCTAATGTTAAACCACTGTTGCAGTTACTGTTGCACTTTGTTAAATCGCTGTTTTATTTCAATAAACATACTCCTACTTCTCTCTTACAAGTGAAACTCATCACTCATTCTGTCACAGTGGCAAAAGATTGGCGGACACATCTGTCTTTTCCTTTTTCCAGAGTTCTTGTCTAAGCAGTACTTTCTTGGCTGAACTGTGAAAGGTCATGATATAAATACCTTTCCATCCTTTATGTTGATCAAAAAGGCACAGTACTGAACATTCGGTACTGTACTCACTTTTTTGACTCTGATTTATACACATACTTATCTTCTACTTTTGTGAATATATCTGATCTTCTAATACCACAGTCTGTAATATGAATGTCCATACATATGTGCTCTTTATTTTCTTATCTTTTCTCCAAGAGGCTTTCTTCTATATACAGTGTATTGTTTTGTGAGAGTAGAATTTAAAGGGCATGGGTGTCTTTGTTTCCCACTGCAGTAAAGCTGTCATGAACCTGAGATTAACCTGAAGCTTTATAACCAGTTTTCATTGAGCTACCTCAGTCACCCAAGTTTGCATTTGCAGAAGTAGAATACTACACAGGACTTTCTAGGTATTCAGTAAGGAATTTTTTTCCCAGATGCATATACTGTACATGGGTTAAATCTGTCTCTTAATACTCTTTAAATTCTCTTTAAATTGACCAATGGGCTGGAAAGATATAAGGAAAATATAAAGACCTAATTTTTTTTTCCCAGGATGTAATATGTATACAGGGTATGTGTCTATGTGAGAAAACAAGACCGTATCTTTCAGGGAAAAAAAAAAAAATCATGCAGTGGGATGATGCACAGGTGCTCTTACACAGAAAATATCTCTTGCTTTGATATATTGGTGGTTTTGAATGCAAACTACATGTTTTGGGATTTGGCTTATTTACACTAACTGGAAAAGACAGTTTCCATTTTGTTGCTGAACAGATTAATACCAAACAGGGGCTTGCAACCGTGTCTGTGAACAGACTTAACTAGGAGCAGTTTTAAATTTCTTTTAGATCACCTGGTTCTTGCATGTTATGCTAAGTATACTATTAAGAGAAAGCTCACACGCTGTGGGAACAAGAGATGCACAGTCCCCAGTAGATCACAGCTGCTACAGTGCATTCAGTGAACAGCATTTATTACAGTGATTTGGGTAATGTGGTCTCTTATCTCATATTTGGTGCCCAGTGAATCTCCATTTACACAGAATCACAGACCAGGTAATGTTACAAGAGACCACACTGGGCCATCTGGTCTAACTCTCCTGTTCAAGCAGGGTCACCCTAGAGTACTCTGCACAGGATTGCAACCAGGTGGGATTTGAATATGTCCAGGGAAACTATACAACTTATCTGGACAATCTGTTCCGGTACTTACTCACCTGCACAGTAAAGAAATTCTTCCTCATGTTCAGGTGGAACTTCCTGTGCATCAATTTCTACCCATTGCCTCTTGTCCTGTTCAGAGGCACTACCAAGAAGTGCCGGTCTCCATCCTTCTGGCACCCTCTCTTCCAATACTTGCAGATATTGATGAGATCCACCCATCTCTGCCTACCTCTCCAGTCTGTCAGAGTCCCTCTGAGGGCTGCACAGGCCTCTGGCTTATTGACCACTACTCCTAACTTTGATGAGAAGTCATCTGCCCCTTCATCCAAGTTACTGATGAATAAGTAAAAGAACACTGGGCCCAGTATGGAAGCTTTGGGGACATCATCAGTGAGAGGCCTCCAATTACATCCTGTGCAACTGACAGATTTTCTGGAACTTTGCTATCTAGTCAGTTCTAAATCTACCTCACTGTTCACTTATCCATCCCCCACTCCCTGAGTTTGCCTCCAAGGATGTTATGAGAGAGAGAGCTGAAAGCCTTGTGAAGTTGAGTTTTGCCAATCTTTTGGATGAGCAGGTGTTCACTGAAGAAACCTACAAAGCTTAAGAAAATAAAATGTGCTGGAAAATTATGTGGCTAAAAAAAAAAAAAGGAAGTTAAATACAATGAACTGACTTTTCTTTTGCTCTTCTCACTTCCCTTACCATGAGAAAAACAGTACCTAAGAGTTAAAGAAACTGTATACGCATAAGCTCCCTGTGGTAAAACAGCTTTCTGGTTGCTCTGAATTAAGAGTTAAACCTCTTACATTTTCTCCTTCCCACTGTATGTAGCTATGTGTGTAGTTGTTAGCCCTATAAAACACAATACTTGCAAAATGGGATGAATGAATTCTGGAATAGAAGCCTTTGTGTGAGAAGTGTTCATGTGTTTTGGCTTTAGTTAATACCTTAACATATTTTGTACATGATTAAAAACAAAACAGAAAAGCAGTCCTGTTGGAACTGTTTCTGCTGGGAGTATCCATCAAGCTTACTGCATGTACTGTTCTAAAAAACAGAAAAAATCTTAAGAAACACTGCTGTTTCATGTGTGGCAAAACATGACTAAGAGAAATAATATTGTGGACATAGTAAAGAAACAACTGTCTTAGTAAATAAGGCTCAAATATGAAAATTCTCTCTTTGGTAATCTCTCTGTTCATATCATTCACAGCCAAATAGATTGTTTATGTTTTATGGACAGGACATGTTTCTTTCAGGATTAGCTGAAACTTGGGAAGGGGACTGGAAATTAAGAGGATTGTACTCCTGATCTGCTTCATGTTCTCAGTGCTCCAGAAGAAATAATTTCACTGTTCTGGTTGTGGAGACAGAGGTGGAAAATTCAAGCTGAGGTCAGTGGAATGGGACAGTGTTCACTGGTTATGTCTTGGTTAAGGGAGCTTGTTGAAACTTTTCTTATTATTTTTATTTTATTTTATTTTATTTTATTTTATTTTATTTTATTTTATTTTATTTTATTTTATTTTATTTTACTGTCTGGTTTGGACTTGTTTGGTTTGGTTTATTTAATAAATATGCCAGCAAGTTGGAAGCTTGAACCATTTGGCCTTAGACAATGAACCAGAGGATATGTGAGGTTTGTGGTTTTTGTGGAGTTTATGGCAACTACCTTAGGAAATAAACTGCACTCACTTTTTCCAAAAATGCAGTTCTGAGGACTTTGTTTTGGCTTGGAACTCAATCATGTCTTTAAACAGCTTTACCTGAGTATCTGTATGCCAGTTAGGAAACACTGCAAGTCCAATAACATGTGAAAAAATGTAGTAACAGAAAAATTCCAGTTGGTTGTCTAGATAAGAAACAGGTGAGTTCTGATTAATTGCACAATTTATATCCTTGGGTTCACAGCAAGGCCTTTCAATGAAGCAAGGACAAGTCCAGGGTTCAGTGAGATCTGCTTTCGTTCAGAAGGAGTTTTGGGTTTGGGATCAGGAGTTATCTGTAAGGGGCACCTGCAAGTCTGTTACTTGGAGAACAGATCTCCATGGCACAAAGGCTGAGGATGCAGGCTGGCCTGACTGAACTATATTCATAACAGAAATAGGAGATGTGCTTGTGGCAAGACATACAATGTGTGGGACTGTTTTGCATTTCTTTTAGCAGGTTGTTCTGATTTTCCACTTGTGTGTTGAGACCTGGCTTACTGACATGAGAAAATTCTCTTGTTTGTGGAGTCAGTTTGTCTCCTTCTGGTCAGCATGTCTGCAAGAGACTGAGGAACAGCAACATGTAACAGTTGGACACTTAAGTGGTTTTGATGTGAATGTGTGTCCTGGTGATTCCAAACTGTAGAAATATCAGATACCTTGCTCAATTTCTGCAAGTTTCCAGTGTCTTGGCAATGTTAGGCAAGAAGGAGGAAATGATCCCTCTGGCTGACGCCAGGAACTGAAACTGGAAGGGGCAGTCCCCAGGCATGCTGACCTGCATGGCAGTGCTGCAGAGATGCCTGGCAAGTAAATCTGCAAGCTAATTAGGTCAGTGCCATGACCTGGTTGGGCTGCTGGCCAGCCCAGGATGGTCAGGGCACAGAGCAGAGTGGCTCTGAGCAACTCACAGCAACACTTACTTCTGACGGCCAGTGGTTGCTGCAGCTGGTCATGTCCAGGACATCAACAGGACTCTGTAGTGTGGAAGATATCCCACTGAGCTCTATGAGCTCTGTAAGCAGAATGAAAATATTTGAATGCCACATATTTTTTGCCACCCCTGCAAAATACTTTGGTTCAGTAATGCATCTCAGCTCGCTCCTCCATATTGTTTTTTTTTTTAAAGTAAATTTTCCTAATTGCAATGCATGTGGTATTTGGATATATTAGTATCAGCCAACAGTGTCTGCCTTTTCCTAAAGTTGTGTATCTTTTAACTTGTATTAGAAATTAAATTCTGTTTTCAATTTTGAAGTGGGCAATAACTTCAGATTCTGTGTGCAGTATAGCTGGCAAGCAGCTGAAATAGTTCATTACTTTTTCTTTCCCACATCATTAAAAAGTCCAGAAATATGTTCTAAAACTTTAGCCTTGGTGTATTCAATTTTTCAAGCAACTTCCTCCTATACAGATTGTGTACCAATGTGAATGAAGGGCTGATATCATCTAACTTCTTGAAAAACTCTTTGCACAAGAGTGTAAAAAATTATTATCAATTCCACAAGATAGACACTGCATTTAGCTCCATACACTTTAAAAGGAACTCTACAGTAACGTTCTTGTGAAGAGGGTTACAAGCCAGTTCTTTTAAGTTCATTCCCATTTTAATATGTTTTACTTCCATACTAGATACACCTGAAGATAATTCTTAGCTCCAAGATAAGCATATGACTGTACAGTTTATAGAAGGTACAGAGACATGACTCTTGGTAATTAAGACAATCTCCAGGCCTGATTGTCAAGTCTGAAAAAAACTGGATGCAGTCAGGATTCATCCTTATCCTTATAACTAAGCTAAACACAGTATTCCTGTGAAAGAGATCAAACAATGTGGAGGCTTTAAAAAAACCCCACTGTACTACTTAACTTAGTGCTAGGACATTTTAAAAAATATTGACATCAAAGTAGATATCAAGGAATTGATTTCTACTTTGCTGGTCAGATTTTAAAAAAATGTCCTAACATAAGATGGTGGAACTCAGTAGTAACTCCACATGGTAACTGAAGTAATTTAGGAGGAATATGCACTATCTTTATTATTGCACTTACATGAAGACAACAGTATTGCAAAGAACAGTAAAGAAATGTAAAAAAACTCCAGTGAGTTTTGTGAACTTAAATCTCTCCCCTTGTGAATTAATGAGTTCTTTCAGAAATAAAGATTAACTCTAATGGCCAGTTCTGCACTGAAATTTTAAGTCATTTGGAAGCATTTAAAAAAAAAAAGTGACAGCATTTACTTAAATAGATAATATATCTAATGGTGGCAGGCAATAAGCTTTGCACTTTAGAGGAGGACTGTTTTGCAGAAACCAGATAGCACTCTTACATTTCTTTGCATAAATTGTGAAATCATATGCTTTTAGAAGTGGTCATATTATTTTTGTTTAAAGCTGCTGAGGAGTGAAAGTTCACAGGCATTTTAGCACATTTATTTAATTATGAGCTATTAAGGAAAACATAAGATTTCAAGCTCTATAGAGCAAATCACGTAAGGTAAGGAAAAGGTTTGTTGGACACAAGCTATATAATAGGAAAATTAAGGTAATTCCTGAGGCTAACCCATTATTTCAGCATCATTGTTTGGAGGGAGAGTGGGAAACAGAGAAGGACTTGGCACTCTGAGACACTTCAGCAATAGCTAGAAAAAGGGTCTGTTATCAATGCTGTTCAGAGTGCAGGGTCACATATGCATGATCTAGCACCATAGGAGGTGATGTGAAGAAAATCAACTCCACCCCAGACAGACCCAGTAACTGATTAAAAACTCCACGTCTTCCTGCTGCTAGGGGATTTTTAGCTGTGCAGTTGCTAATGAAAATGATTTCAGTATTTTCCTTTGCTCTGCTGTTTGTGGAGGGTGTATCTAAATTCACTGCAGAGCTGTAACTGAAGATGTCCTGACAGCTCAAGTAGGACAGAAGATTGCATTACAACAAAGACAAAAACTATTCCTTTCTCTATGTGGCAGCTGGTGCTAAGTTACTTGTTTTCAGAAAAATAGTTCGTTTTTCCGACTATTTCTTTTCACACTGCTTTGGGGTACTTTCTTGTAGGGACCTATGTACGTTTTGAAAGCAGTCTCTATCTGATTATCAGAAAAGACCACCTGCTGTACCACTCTGCTTAAAACCATTGGAATTACTAGCAATCTCCCACTGAAACCTGTGAGACACTGGCACTTGGGTATCTCTGAAGATTTGCATTTTGGAAGCTTAATAAACAAACTTTCAAATACTCCTGAAATAAATAGGACTCATGTAACATTTCAGTGGGATTTGAACTTCCAAGTTCAGAAATTTCTTCAGAAGTAGAATTGTGGGGCTTTTGAAAATATCCTGGCTTCACTGAAAAGTAATTGATCTGATCTAGCTGAACTGTAGCACTGTTTGAGGTCCTTGTCATTGCAGTTGATATTCTAGATAATATTAATTCACGCATTTAAAAATAAAATTTTAAATACGGTTGCTTAACCATGAAGCTCAAGGCTTAAAGAACTTTCTAATACACTAAGGCATATTATCTCCATTTATTCCCAAAATTACCTATGCAGACACTATCAAAAGTCAAATAGAGACTTATGTGTATCTCTAGGTGGTTAATTATCCTTATATACTCTTTAATTTGGCTTCATGATGTGATATCTGTACCTTTACTTTCCCTTTTTTAAAATGGTTTATAATATTGCCATTGCAAGACAGATCTTTTTTTGAGAAATCTCCACAAAATTAAAAGGCAGGAACTGCTTTTAAATTCTATGTACTACAGATGTTGTGTTCCTTGTTTTAATTTTTGTTTCATACTTTGTAATTCGAAGAAAAAAGAGATACCTAAAATAATATGGGTACTGCTCTGTGTAAATATTGTCCTAAATTTCTCTAAAATATAAGTGTTCAAATAAATGAGGAAAATGTAAAGGTTTAATAATTCCACAAGGGTCATAGATGTTTTACACGGTCCACAAAGTAAAGGCCACTTTCTGAGCTCTGACAGACAATTCTTTCTGCGTTGCACAGATCTTCACATATAATGACACAGATATTTCATAGCTGGAAAGAAGTGGTATAGTGTACAACACTATACCACTGATACAGATATTCTGAATGATTAAAGGATTATGCTCTGCAAAAACATGTTTTTTATTGTTTTAGGAAGATTAAATGGTTTAATGTACTCAAATCCAGACAGGAGAAGGATTCTAAAATTGAGTTGGAAGCAAACCCATGGAAGGCAAACTGGATAACTCTGGCTAATCTGAGGAGACAAAAAAAGGTAAGAAAAAGAAGATATCTCTCTCTTTTTCCCAGTCTTTCCCCACCTCTTTCTCTCCTTTCCTAGTAGGACAATATGCTTGCCATCCCTCCCTTTCTTTCAGGGTCCTATTCTACCTGCACCTGTGCAAAAAGAAATTAATTTAGAATTTTTTTTTTATAATAGAATTTTTATAATAGAATTTTATAATATAATTTTTTATAATAGAATTTTTTTTTATAATAGAATTTTTTTTTTTTATAATAGAATGCCATGCACAGGACTTTGAAAGCTCTTGCAGGTTAGAGATACTCAGAACCAAGGAGCTAAAAGATAATCCTCGAAAATGGCTTCTTTTTTAGTTTAAATTTGTGCTTGGTACAGAAGAAGTATGACAAAATCAAAACAACTCATTACTTTTTCTGCTTTCCTATTTCTGTTTGGTTCCAGTTTGTCTGGGAAAGAAAGGTACATAATTTCTGAGTACCAGTATGACAGGGTATGTATGATTAGTACTGAATTTAACTTTTATATCTATAACACTCTCCACAGCAAAACAGTGGATTGCAAAAGCACAGACTTCTAACAGAGGAATCAACTGAAAATGTCCCAAAAGATGGCAGTTTTTAGTGATGATTTGTACAGACATTAGAAGCAAAATATTCTCTTGTAAAAATTTCCTTCTGGAAAAACAAAGATGACACCAAGCACATGAAATTAAGATCTTATTTAGGCACACACAAATACTGAGAGAAACTTTTGTGAACCAAAGTGATTCTTGCAGTTCAAGCATCTATGCATTGACAATTTACAGCCATTATGTATGGGAATATAGAAGATGTGAACTTTTTAACTTAGAAACTCATTTATTACTAAGCTCCATTTGCTCTATTGCAAACAAGAGAGAATTCACCTAAGCGTTGATTGCAAACCCAAAATAGGAAGTCATATTTGGACTGTTGTGTCCAATTTTGAGCTCCATGCTGCAGGGGAACATGACATTAAAAAAACCTGAAGTGTAATGGCAGTAATGGCAAATATAGAAAAGATGGAATGATACTCTTTAAGGTCTGTAAGAGCTTTAAGGTCTGTACTGGTAAAAGGAGAGGAAACACACAAAATCTGCAAGAAGAGAAATCCTGATTGAACACACACAAGCTTTCCTCTATGAAGATGACAAAATGGGCTTGAAGAGGGGCCCAGAGATTCTTCATTCTTGGAGATATCCAGAATATGACCAATCACAGCCCATCTAACCAGTCTGAATGAGGTGTTTGAAATAGATGACCTCCAGATATCCCTCCCAATGTATTCTGTTCTGTGACTCTGTGGTCACCTTAATGGAATTTAAAAAATCCTACAATTATTTGACATCTTTTGATTTTTTTAGACAGTGGTTTCCTAATATCCATGTTTTTACATTCTTCCATTCTGGTTTTGCTTTGGTCATATGTGTTTTGATGCAGATTCATTGGAGGATAAGGTTGTAAATAATCTATGAATGATTGTTTACATATTCTCATTTCTTGTGCTCAGAAAAAAATACCTGCAAATGTCATAGATAATTATTTTTAATTTATTTCAATTATAATTTATCTTTTTCTTCAGCTCAGCAAGTGTCTAGAAGCAGAACATTATTTCTTCAATTAATTTGCTACTCTACATTCAAGAATATTTGAGTTTTCTTTCTACTGCCTGTGTTTGGATAGTCAGCAGTGGGGTTTTTAATGCCCTATACTGCATATTCAAGTTACAAACTTGACAAGTTGTTGCACTGGCCTTTAACAGGACTGATATGAACTCGGAGTTGCAGAGCTGAAAGGGATGGAAGCTTCTTAGAAAGACTGGAAATTACTGTTCCACTTGCAAAGGTTAAGATTTCAGTTCCTAATGTAGCAGCACTGCAGCAGACTGGAAGGAACAGTAAACACAGGCTACTATGAGTGAGTCTCTGTGAAATTCAGGGACTGTGGAGGGTTGGCTTAACCTGTCATCTGTTTTCTTATTTCATGTTTACCTGTTCTGTAAACCTTTCTGTACTGCCCAAATAACTGCCCTTCTGTAGGACTGTAACCTTTCTACTGCCCAAATAACATCCAGATCTTTGGAAAGCAGTTTGTGTTTCGCTGTGCATGTTGTCTGTCTGACAGGCAAAGGCTAGTCACCATCCTCTCCTGGCAAAGCCTACAGAGGAGCAGTAGAGATAATCAATTGAAAATGTTATGTGACAATTCCCCTGAGCTCATCAGTCTGTCTAAGGTAATTGAAAATAGATTTTTGTGAGAAAATGAACTAGTATCTCAAATGATAAAAATCACAATGAAGGGGTGCAGGTGGGGAGCTGCTTTTGCTTTTGGCCTGTACAAGTGCTTGTGAATGAATCAAAGTAGCATTCATCTAAATCCATCATATTTTAAATAAAACAGATTCACTGCTCAAGTGATGATGGGTTACTGGGCTATTTAACTATCTTCTGGTAGTTTGTGAAACACATTTTGGAAATTCTCATCTCCCATCTGTGTTTGGATTTATACTGTTATATATATCAAATATATACTCCCTTGCTAATTCTTCAGTGGAAAGCCATAGCTACATTTGTGATTTAACACTCACCTATGAGGTAAGGATCTGCGGAGAGGCCTCTCCATTTCATCCTTGGCCTGCAGAGCACAATAGTGTGTTTCTCCAAGAAATAGGAATCATGATGAGAGACCAGAGAATCTTATCTCTGGGAAAACATAAAATAGCCGGCATTCTTACTATATTTGAGAATACTGTTACAAAGCCGCTGTCCAGATACAGGAATGTTTTATGGAGTAAAATCACTGTGTGTTCTTCACTGATGTGAAGACAATAGTAGCCTTCACTTCTAGGAGTAGTAAGAGCTTATGTGTCTGCTGTGCCTTATATGGCTTAACAGAAAAATCCTATCAATTACTTAGCTTTAATCTGGACAAATTATCATAAACAGGTCAGTTTTAATTATGTAAGTTTCTGTATTTTGATAGTGGTTAGTATGATAGTATTGATGTGGGCCTGCTACTAAATGCAAAAGGGACCCTGTTAACTGGACACAGAGAAGGCAGGGTTACTGAACACCTACTTCAGATTGGTCTTCAGTGACAGGATCAGCCCTCAGGCATCCTTGATTCAGGAGACCAGAGTAAAGGAATGTTGGAAGGGGCACTTTCCCTTTGTCAGGGGGAGCTGGGTCCACCTGGAGAGAACATCTAGGCAAACTGGATGCCTAAAACTCCTTGGGCCCTAATGGAAGCATCCAGAAGTGCTGAGATGCTGCTAATTATCCTTTTTGAAAGGTTGTGGTGATCCAGAAGGTGCCTGAAGTCTGAAATTAAGTAAATATCATACCAGCCTTCAACAACGACAAGAAGGACCCAGGCGACTACCAGCTAGTCAGCCTCCCCTAAATCCTCAGAACGGATGAAGTGCTTCACTCTGGAGGCTGTCAATATCCACATGAATGGCAAGAAGGTTATCAGAAGCAGTCACCATGGATTAACCAACATAAAACATTCTTGATCAATCTGATTGCTTCTACAATGAAACAACTACGTGGATGGACAGGGTGAGAGCCATGGATATTGTCAACCTTGACTTCAGCAAGGCTTTTTGTGGAATGCCCCTGTTCCTAAGAGGGAGGAATTTGATCTTACCCCTCTTGTGTTGCTAATAACTGCTCCCTTGACCTGAACCCTAACTTCACCCCTGGAATACCCTATAAAAACCCTACGACCCTGCCTTTGCCTGGTCTTTCGTCTCTGTTCTGCCCCTCCTTTCCGGGGGTAATAAAAGGATTCTTGAGCTTTCTGAAACAAAGACCCATCTCGTTTTTTCCTATACCCGGCGCCGGCAACTGCACTCTCCCTGGACAAGATGAACCCAGTTGTAACTCAATGCAACAGCTTTTGACACTGTCTCACCAAACATCCTCATAGGCAAACTTGGAACGTCTGGATTGGGTGAGTGGACAGTGAGGTGTAATAAGAACTGGCTAAATAGCAGCTCCCAGTGTCATAATCAGTGGAAGAGGGTCTGATCGGAGGCCTGTCACTGGTGGTATCCTCCAGGGCTCCATACAGTGTTGTTTATTGTGTTCATCAGTGACTTGGATGAAAGGGCAGAGGCCTCCTCAGCAAGTTCACTGATGACACAGAGCTGGGAGCAGTGGCTGATACCCCAGAGGGATGTGCAGCCCTTCAGAAGGACGTCGAGGCTGGAGCGATGGGAAGAGAAGAAACTTCTGAAATTCAATGAAGATAAATGAAGGGCCCTGCACCTGGGGAGGAACAACCCCAGGCACCAGCACAGGCTGGGGCTGAGCTGCTGGAAGAGAATTCTGAGGAGAAGGACCTGGGGTTCCTGGTGGACAACAAGCTGTCCATGAGCCAGCAGTGTGTCCTGGGGGCCAAGAAGGCCAATGGGATCCTGGAGTGCATTAGGAATAACATTGCCAGCAAGTTGAGGGAGCTGATCCTGTCCCTCTGCTTAGCCCTGGTGAGACACATCTGGAGTTCTGTGTCCAGTTCTGGGCTCCTCAGGACAAGAGGGACATGGAACTCCTGGAGCAGATCCAGTGGAGGGCAATAAAAATGGTGAGGGGACTGAAGCATCTCTTCTATGAGGAAAGGCTGAGGGAGTTCATCTTTGAGAAAACTGAGATGGGACCTCATCAGTGTCTATAAGGGACATCTGAAGGAAGCATGTAAAGAGGATGGAACTAGGGTCTTCTCAATGGTGCCAAGCAACAGGAACAAGCAAATGTTGCACAGGAAATTTCACCTGAACATGAAGAAGAACTTTACTGTATGAATGACTGAGCTCTGGAACAGGCTGCTCAGAGATGTGGAGTCTCCATCACTGGAGATTTTCAAAAAACATGCAGACACAATCCTGTGCCAGGTGCTCTGGATGACCTGGCTTGAGCAGGGAGGTTGGACCAGATGAGCCACTGTGGTGACCAGATGAACCACTGTGGTCCCTTCCAACCTTACCCATTTTGTGACTCTGTGATTTTGTGGTATGGGGGACAGCCCAGGTAGAAGACCTAGCTGTGAATATGGTTTTAAATGTTTTTCCAATAGGAAACCTCATTTTATTTCTAATATACAGAGTAGGTATTAAAAGCTTAAGTCTCTGTTGAAAAAAAAAAGGGAACCTCTTTATTTTTTTTTTTTTTATTTTGCTCCAGAAATTGCAGTGATAAATCTAATTCTACTTGCTGAAGAAATAAGCCAGTCTTGCCAAAACCAAAACATTGCCCCACTCACCTCAAAACATTGAAAAAAAGAAAAGACAAAACAAGGCAGCAGCACACGGGAGAGAAGCAGTGAGCCCGAGCTCCGGAGGGAGGTGGTGCCGAAATGCGCCGGAGCTGCCCGGAGCCGGGAGCAACAACGCACTGCCACAGTGTATTAAGTCCATAGAATACCTGAAACTTTGAATATACTTGAAGAATTAAGATTTTGATCAAGTGAACACCATGGGAACTGAGGGACTTACCATTCTTTTGGAAATACTTTTTTTTTTTTGATTGTTTGGACTGCATGGAGTCCATCCACAAATCTCTGTGATGCACCAACACTGGGATTTCAGACCTCAGATACAGCTTTCAGCAGCTCATGTGGGATGACATTAGAAATTAGGCAGGGAACCACTAGCACAAAAAAGGATTTAACAGTTTACTAGCACCTTGATGAGGGCTTTAAGTATACCAGTGGCATTTGAAAAATGGCAATGGCAAACAGGAGCATTTTGCACTTACTAACTGTAGCTCAGATGCCTTGCTGAGTTGAGATACAGTTTAATGCAGCAGAGAATGGGCATAACAGAAGAGTATATTTAAAAAATTAAATCTGATTTCTTTGAGGATGTAGCTGACATTTACTGATCATCGGAACAGAGTAGAGTGGATTCTGGTTTGTTGTCATGGAGCTAGCCAGAGGGTAAGAGCTATGGTGCACAGTCATTACCCACATTCCCACAAATGTGAACCATGCCCCATATGTACAAAGTAAATTCTGTTTTCACCAAGAATATTAGGTGTTTAGGTGAGGGACAGATATTTTCAGACATTATATTATTACTTTCTTGTTGAGGATTATAGACCTGCAAAGAAGAGAGCAATCAAGAAACTGTCTACAGGTGTTCAAATATGAGGTAGGAATAGCTGTATTTACCAGGGTCAAGAAAACAACTGTGTTTGGGGGACACGCAGTGCCTGACGTACCAAGGCTGCAGATACTCTTGCTACAAGAATACCACAGTACAGTATGTGACATGGTTAGAAGCAAGTAGCTTAATAGATTTTGCTGAGGGTACCAAGGGGAAATTAACCAGTGTCCTGGATGACACATCCCTGGAGCTCTAGTGCTTAGCTATCTGACTGAACAACAGAAACATGAAAATGGTGGTCTCCCAAGAAACAAACATAATTGTGCTTTTGCCTGAAAGCTACCTCTAGGCTCAGGGCCAAGGCATACCATTACTAATACTGAGCATTTCATTTTAATGTATTGGACATTCAGCGCTTTCTTTTAATAAGCAGCAGCCTCTTAAGTGATGGCAGATGATCAAGGCTCTAAAGTCTGCAATAAACTGAAATAATAAGAGATCTACTGCAAAGTTCTAGTGACAGAATTGAAGTTTTAGTAAATATTTAAGGCCAGGAGATATGGGGGTCTGGCCTAGTAGAAGGGGAGTTGCAATGAAATGTGGTTTAAGGTCTGGACCATTCAATGATTCTTTGATTCTTTGAACATCTTCCTTCATTGATAAGAAATAAATACAGATGCAATGATACATCATTAGCATCACTGGAAAGCTCAGACCTTTATTCCAACACTAACACTAGTTAGCATTACATTTAATTTTATTTATTGAAGATCTTTGTTCATGCTTCTAGGAGTTCTTTTTCTTTTCTTATACAAAGGACATGATTGTCCTTCAGCTTCCTGTCTGAAGCTGAGTTTTCTCTGACTTTTGTGAATATTAGTGTGGTTTAATGATAACTAAGAACAGTTGAAGCAGCTGGTGTATTGTTAACTTAGAATCTGTACTTTGTCTCCTATCCTCGCTTAATCTATCCTATGACATTTTTTAAATAGCAAGCTTCAAGCAGCTACAGTTTGAGAAATAGCAGTGAAATTATTTATGCTACATCTCAGGAGTCTGTCTCTCAGAAGTCATCACAGAAGATTCCTATTTTAATACATTCCAAGTGCTGCTGCAATGTCATTCTTCCAGACACCAACGTGTCCAAACTATCTGACAAGGTGTTAAGAGACACCCAACGCCACATTCAGGTGAATTAAGATGTTAATTTCCACCACCTCTTGTTGTTGCTCTCCACAGTCTATTTTTCTTCTGGTCTGGTCTGGAAAAAACACTGCAGGCAGAAAGCTTTGACAGGTATTAAGTAAGAGGTTGTCTTTATTCTGCTCCTTCTTTATCTCCAGCAAACTTCTCTGTTTCTTGCAACTGTCTTTTTTCCCTGGTGCACTGGCCATATGGCCAGAGATGACCGCACTGTATAAACAGTGTGAGGCACACAACAAAAAGAATGCATTCACATTTTAAAGATGTCAAAAATGTTCCCAATGACAGTCCTCAGAGCAAGGCGTGCTGTACAGCAGCGTCCTTCCACTGGTGCAAACTGCAGTGAGTTTGCATAAATTGAGGTACAAAACTAAGTACTGTGAACAAAAGCAAACACAATGAAGTGTTTACAGGAATTTGGGATGGCCCATTTGCAGAACAACAGAATATAAGCACACTATGAGACAGGCAGATTGTAAGATATTATTAATAGAAAGGCATTCAAATCTACTTTGTTCCTGCATAATCTGCATATAACTTATGATAGATGAGAGATATTCAATAATTGCAAGTAATTACTACAATTACCTTCCCTGCAGACTGCAATTGCCTGAATGAAGAAATACTTGCAAAATGGTTTGGCCTATTTAAAATAAAAATAGATTTTTTCCTTCTTTTTCTTCATTTTTTGTTTTTCATAGGAAAAGGTCTTTCTACTTATTTCTTTCCCTTTGAGTTTGTTTGACAAGTTTGTCAATATAAGTGCACACAGCTGTAGTTGAAGAGCATCTGAGAGGCATGTCTGTGCCAATGCATGAAAAGGGGAATTAAATACATTCTGAAAAGGCAAAGTCATTGAAGCTGCCAAAGCTTTGACTATACAAGCTTTGATTTTCAGCTCATTGTAGCAGACTAATCTGACAGGATCAGAGCACTTCTCAAATTTGCTTTAAGTGGGGGGAATGGGGAAGAGAAGAGATCAAGCAATGTGAATTGGAGCTAATTGACAAGTCTTTACAAAGAAAATGCACATCTACCACCAGTCTATTTAAATAATGGATTATAAGTGCCTTTCAAATAATCTAGAATAGCAAAAGGTCTCCTAAAGGTTGCATCATATTTACAGCTGAAAATTTCTATTGTCACCTTCATTGCAAATTTCTTTCTACTATTGTATGTAGTTCAATGTGAGCCACTCTCTCTTCTCTATGTGTCCAGGAAAAATTAAGAGGCATTGAACTGCAGAGATCTTACATTTCCAAAGCATGTTTCCTCAACTGTAAAACTGAATTACAGTACTTACCAGCGTGCACAGTCCTTCTGTGGAGTCTTCCAGACAAGGTGTGATGACTGCATGGCACTGCATGCAGCACTGAACTGCTACATCTTGCCATAAAAAGTTCTTAGCTGGCACAGAGCATGAAGGTTATTTATAACCTTCATCCTGAATAGTCATTTTTCATGTGAGACCATTCCCTCTCCAGTCAAATCCGGGCATCTGTCTATTTATTTAAACTACTTTCATGGGGATTGTATGCAGCAATTGGAAAAGTCTTTGCTGAAGGCTTTCTCTGTTTCAGAGGGTTTCTTTCTGCCTAAGCTGGGTACTGCAATTAGAAGAGAGAGTCTTTCTTAAACAGCAAATAATTTTAAACACACTCACCAAAGTGTGCCCTCACTGGAAACTGATGCCTTTCTGGTCTGTAATTTCATTTTCCAGCAGCACTGTCAGTGGAATTATATGCTTATTAGTTATTGCATGAGCTTGCTTATCTGAAAGCAACTTTAAAATGTTCCAGCAGTTGAGCAAATTTGAAAGTGGACCTTTTAATGTTTTGCATATGGAACACCACACTTTATCAAGAACTTAGTAAATAGACAAGTACAAGAAGCCCCAAAAATGAGGTTATTAATCTCCATACAGATCAAAAGTTACAGAAATTTTCCATTTATTGTTACTTTTCATATTCTACTGGGAGTACCAATAGGTCATAATCAGTATGACTACAAAAGAAAGTGGTGGTTAGAGAAACATTGCTCATTTATTTGTTTAAAATACAACCTAACATATGATTGAGACAATCCCTATACAATCTCCTCCCCATAAGAAAATGTCAAGTTAAACCTGAGTCTTTTATTATTCCCCAAATACAAATTTGATGACCCTCGCAATCCTAACCCAAACCCATTCCTTGTCAAGTCTCCTGGAATAAAGGCCCTGGAATAAAGATCCAGAATAGCGCAAAGTCCATTCAATAATTTAAAGTGAATGAAGTAATGCCTACAGTGTGGCATAGAACTTTGCTATCAGTGCTACAGTCCATAAGTCTCTGCTTTTGCTACTCTGGGTAAAAGAAGTAAATAATCCAAAAATGCATATACCTGGGGCTGATCACCCCCTGAATCTTTGTTGGGTACCCTCTCTAAAGATTTCCACCCTTGACAAAAGAGTCCTCTATCACCTGAACAAGCAGATCTGAGGGAAGCTTCTAAAAAGTCAGTGATATATATAAATAGGTAGAGAGGTAAGTAGCTATACAACAAAGACTTCAAACCAATGGTTCAAATATTAACTACATTGTTTTACAGCTTCAGTCGGTGAAATAACTCTCCACCTCTTTTGTCTTACAACAGTATTTGTAGGTACTACTTTCCTGCTATGACTAATACCTACAGTGAAATGCAGTTTGCAGACTATAACTAGTACAGATCAACTTAATTTTTTTACCTTAACCCTATTGCTGCATTTGATAATATATTTTTGATTTCTTTTACACTGTTGTTTTTTTTTCCATTTTCTCTTTGTGGAGCTTCAGAGTTTTTTGCAATTATTTAACCTTTTTTTAGAGTCTAAGATGTCCCAGTAATTTGTTGTCCTAAAATTATGTATTCAAAAGGAATTTATATGAAAATAAAGTACTAAATGATCACATTGATCATATGTCATTGTACCATAGGCTTAAACGCTTGTGGTTTCTGGGTTTGAATTTTTTTTAATACTGATTAAGACTCCTGGCTTAAATAACAATGTAGATTGTAGTTACAGATATCCCTAATTTAATGTAAGGTAACTGGAAAAGTTTCCTGATATTGTCAAGATTTATTTCCTTTGTCTATTTCAGTAGTTGCTAGTCAGACGTTCTTACCTATCTATGCTTATTGCTTATATAATAATTCAAATCCTGCCTTACATTTCCTATAAAATCCCATTCTCTTCTGTTTACCATGGGATTATCAAAATATCACAGCCTTGGCATTGGACTCACATAATTTCAACCAGTTCAACTGATTAAAGAAGTGAAGGCCAACCAGGTTTAATAGTTTAAAAAATCTCCTATAAATCTTTACATTTGAATTCTGATAGAGATTTAGAGTTTACCAGACTCATTAAAGGCTGTACCATTCCTTTTATAATCTACAAGGACCTAAAAATATGTTTGTAAATATCCAGAAAAATGAAATGTATTTTTTGTCATGAAAATAAATAAACAAGGGAAAGCAGGAAATGGGTTGAGATTGGCTTGTTTGAAGATTGATGGTCACACTGTTAAACCTGTACTAAGACCTCTTAAGAATGGAAGAGTTATTTTATCTGGACAATAAGAATTATGGTGTTTATCTTAGCTGACAATATAAAGAATCCTTTAAATAAAAATCTGCTAATTTTCTTTAGTTATTTTCTTTCTATAATAATTCTGTATATAAGTCAATATTTAAATAAAACAGTACTTTTAAACAATTTTCCAATCATTTTAGATTTTGACAAGTTTTTTTTTCTTTTGCTTCTTTCAAAATCACAGGCAATTACTTAAATTCTTGCAGTTTAAAGTCACTCAGTCATTCTCTCTTCAGCTTGATTGTGCTGAAGCTTCCAATTCAATACCTTTTCATGAATTTTTCTTTCTAAAAGAATTTTTAAATGCACCAGTTGCCCGTAAAATGGCTTTGTAAACACTAGTAAATCAATAATCTATTGAAACAGGAATATGTTTTGTCATCCTAGATTGATTCAGGGAAAGTAGAAATATGTAGTGTTTCTGTACCATATTACATTCCCTCTTAGTGAGGAATCATCTACTTTACATATATCTGCTATGGAGCTGCTCATGGAGTACCTAAAATAGACTATCCAGCGCACATCCCACCCAGGAATTTAGCTACACACATGATGTGCCTATGTTGTCTTCTCCAGCCAGCACTCACAGCTCTGTGACTGAAGTTACTGCAAGCCAAATTTTATTCTGAAATTAGTACATAACCAAATTTCATGAGAGTTTGGCTCAAGACGAAACGTTCAACATTAACATCACCAAACCATTTTTATGTCCAGATATTGCTAAAAAGTGATGCAGATAAAATGTGTTACTGATTATTTTCTTCATCTAATAAAAACCTATAGTTCTTACATCTCATTTTTAATCCCATATAGAAATTGATGCCTTATTTCTTTTATTAACACGATTAACAATATTATAAAAGACTGAGTTCCATGTGCATAATTGTAAAATATATTAGTAACACTGTTTCTCACTACATCTTTCAAGTGTTATGTATTTCTTTTGAAATATTGCAGTGCAGAATATTTTGCCTGAATGCAAGTTAATCAGAAAGATAATAAAACTTTTCAAAATGCCAAAGTGTTTTTTTAAGTATGAAATCCCATAATAAACTAATATAAGAAAAAGAGGACATATTTTGTTCTATTTATCAGGCAGAAATTTTGTGAGGAATGTCTGATACCTTGCTAGATGTTCTGCTGATTATTAGTAAAGGCAATTACTACAGATCACAGCAGAGCAGATGTGCAGTCAACAAAAATCACTATTCATTGGTGATTTGCTATTTGGTCTAAATTCATCAGATACAGTGCTTCACTAGAATATTAAAAGACCCAAAGATACTAGGCTCTAGACTAGGAGCTCAAAAGCAGAAATAAAGGCAACAAGATACATTAAGTAGACCTCAAAGTTCAAAACACAGGACTACAGCCATAGTTCAAAAAGTAAGATACAGAAGGAGTTGCAGCTTTTGAAAGAACATGCTGCTGTTTTGACTGTGTACACCAACACATGAAGACTCTTGGGAAGGGATAAACAACAAATGTGAGATTCTCTTCTAGAAACAAGTTAAATGAAGTTGAAGAGTTCAGTAAGAAAGGCCCCCAAGGAGTTCAGACCTGAGCGCATGATACTGCAAGGAAGTTATTGGTGGTGTTATCCTAAAAAATAATCAAACCCATACTTTTCTATGTTACGATTATGGTGAAAATCTGACATCGGTACTCTTGAATAGTGGAAAATGGAGGGAGGTGGTCTATAGCTACAGAGGTGAAGAGTTTTGTTTGCTTGCTTTCTTTTTGCTTTTGCACACAAGAAGACAAGATTAACCAAAAAGAACATCTATTTTCAATGCTAAGCAGAACCAAAATAATGTTCCCATATCCAAAAATAAGGTGGGTAAAAGCATCTGAATTACAAACTCAGTTAACACTTGAGTTCAAACAAATTGTTATAGTATTTGATTAACTCTTAAGGAAAGTGGACAAAATTCCTGAATTTTCACAAAAAACAAGCAGAGGAGTACATAAGCAAAAGCATGTGAATCATCAAGAGACATCAGAGACATTGCTAAAGATGAGCCTTATTAAAAGTCACTGAAATTCAGTATGTGACAAACAGCATAGGCCCACACACTACAACCACCTCAAAGTGGGTGCTCTCAAACAAGAGGAGATCTTGAAAGATGTCAGCATGGCAACTCCTCAGCTTGGCATGAAAGGAATATTTTTTAATACACACGAAAATAATCTATGATCCAAAAGGTTAATAACTAAATAATTTTTTCCCTAGGTTCAAATGAATAGAGGCACTGCAAAATGCATACAGCCAAGAATAAGCCAGTCAAGTTAAAGAAATTATATTCCCAATGCTGTTTAAAATAGCCCTTGGAAGACAAAACAGTTTATTGTTGCCAGAAAAAAAAAAAATCTATTAACTTCCCTGAGAGAGTCTTACCAAACACAAGTAAATAGGAGATTATGCTTATCCAGTGTTTTATTTTTAGCTGAAGTATCTGTTATGAAATTCCCTTGAAGACACATTTCACAACAAAACACAGGTGAAATCCTACTTCTCATTATTGCCATGCAAAATGTCTTAGTGGAAAATAGCAGGAAAATAATAAAATACCTCCAAACAAAATGATGCAGACAATCTTTGATGCTTATTCAGTTATGTTTAAAAGCAGAATAGCACTGGTGAAATAACAGCTTATCACCACTGACTTTTTAAGACCTGCATTAGAAATTAGCAGCAGGATATCTACTGACCTGCTGGTGTGTATTGACAAAGAAAGCAAAACAATATACTCAAAACATGAAGTTCCAGGATTTACTAGTAGTTTTTGAAACAGATTGTACCCACCTCTGGTGGGAAACAGTTGTTACTAACAGCAGAGGCAGGCAGTAGTCAGACATAAATGGGCACCTACAGCACCTAAGTGATGTCTGTAGATCCCAGCAGATAGAGAATTTAGCTGTCAAGGTGTTAGCTCAAGAAATCCTCATAGACACAATTATTACATTAGGCTGCAGTAAAGAAGTCCCTGAACATACCACAACTAAAAGCAATAGATTAAACAAAGCTGAACAATCTGCTGAGATCCACAGAGCACTTCATATAAAAGCATTTCAGGCTTGCTCACTGTCTATTTATCAAATTTATTATACAGTGTTGATGTTTATTAGCTGTTTGTTACATTTGGCTGGGAGGAAGGTGACAAACAGTAATTTTTAAGAGCATGCAGCCCAAGCCATATTGATTAACAAAGCCACTTGATCAGCAAGATAACTAATGATCCAAGTGTGTTTTGAATTCCCAGATTCCCAGTGGCTTTTCATGCTGAGACAATCTTTGCTCTGTAAAGAGACTACTTTCCCAAACTGAATTTTTAATTCCAGAAAAGTCCACAAATATGGGACCCACAAAGTGGGTTTGGAACCACTACAGGGACATCAGAGGGTCTGCCTCTTCTCAACTTCACTGCTTTCAAAGTTTAATAAACTATTGAAGAGATCAGGGAGAAGAAGACAATGAAATGGGGAAAGGTGTATCTCACTGTCTTGAGTCCATTGCCAGTGCATGTTCATCAAAAGGCATATACTGGAAGATTCCTTGGTTGTAGCCATAACATACTGTACAAAATACATATAGGTTTCATGCCATCTATGCCTTATTTATATTTTGACACTAGGCTTCAGCCAGAGTCCTCTGAGAACAGGAATATTTTATTATCAGCCCACAATGTAATTGTGTGAGTTTCATGGCTTTTCTTTAACACAGTAATATAAGATTTGTCAGATTTGGTGAAGCATCTGACAAACAGTTCCCATAAATCTGCTCTATCTTCATGTTCTTGGAGTAAAATTATTTTCTGCTTTTGCATGTTTCTCTGTCAGAGCCCTTCATTACTGTGACAGCAACTTGCCTGTGCCAGAATGAGTGGAGACAACTGACACCAAACTTAATTATTATAACAGATTTCTCTCAATGCTATTTTCTACTGCACTTCACAAGCTCCACTATGGACAAAGGAACAAGAGCAACAAGGGCAGGACCTCTAATACCACAGCATTCAGGGTTTTCTGCAGGTGTATCTAATCGCTAATATATTTCCCATTGCCAATAAAAAAAAGAAAAAAGAAAAAAAAAGGATTGTGACCTATGAGCTTTTCATGTCTCTTCAGCAGCATTTCATACACCATGATACAGAATATTTCTGCTTTCATTATTGGAAGTTTAATAAAGCCATAGAGCATCTGAAGGGCTCTCACAAAAGTTTTGCACTGTACATTTACATTCCTGTCTTGTCTTTTACATGGTATTCTGATTCCATGTCATGTTAGAAACACTGTTGTAGAAAGATGTGATAAGGGTAAAGGGAATTGATTTAAGGTGATTGATATTAGATTGGACATGAGGAAAAATTTCTTCAACAAAAGAATCACCAAACATTGGAATAGCCAGGCTGACAAGGGATGTAGATGAGTCATCATCCCTGGGGGTATTTAAAAGACCCACACATATGGTGCTTAAGGATGCCCTAATGGTGGATGGTTTAGTGATGGACTTGAAACTATTCCATGTTGGTAAGCTCTTGACTTTTCAGAGCACAACCACATTGGTTTCATCTTCTACTGACCTTTTCTTTGACTGCACAAACTTCCTTTCAAATCACTTCCGCAGAATAATCTGATACAGTGTCATGCATTTTGTATTTAGAACTGAAGACTGTTGTGACATATGGCAAGGAAGAAAAAATTCTGTTGTAGAATTATCATATTGACAAAAAGCCCCTCATGCTCATGCACCATCCTTTTTAGTACTTCAAGGACTAAATCTGATGTCATCCTCTTGCTTTGCTTTTAGGCTTACTGGCTCAAGTGAATATTTGAGGAAGAAAATAGGAAACTCTCCTTCTACATTTTCCAGAGAACACATTTTAGCTGCATTGGTTGCTGAATTTTTTTTCTTTCTTTCTTCAGAGCAAACTCCACTCCCGCTGTGTAATGGGCTTCCTGTATTGTGAGGGGTGCAAAAGGAACATATACTTTCTGAAGAGCAGACCAAGCAGAAGTAAGAGACTGCAGATCATGCCAACCTCCTCTATCCAGGTTTTCCCTTTCCTTAGCTGATCTGCACCATATTGTCTGTAGCTCACTTTGAAACTTCTCACAGTCCTACCCTTGAAACAACTCTGTTTTCCAATGAAACAAATTCAGCTGTTTTCTGTATATCCCACTGAAAAATCTGTGGCCAGAGAGATGATTAAGGTACATAAAAATAAGAGGTCTGAAGCAGCAAAACTATCTGGGTAGTTATCCATGGCATAGACAGTAAGTAGTGCAGTAGTGTTATCCCACTGAAATAAAAATCCACTCTGGAAGCACTTAAAAATCCAATTCACATTCCACACCCAGCGTCAGACCTTAATAGTGCTGATCAGCCCCACTTTGGGGACTTCACCCCACCCCAGGGCATAACCATTATAAGCTCAAACTGATTTTCTCTGGGTGGATGTTGAATCTATTCCATAGGATGCTGATCCTCAGACCCATCTCTTGGTGGACCCCTCAGACCCCCATCTCAGGTCCAACTTCTGCTTTCCCATTGCCTAACAAAACCATGCAGACCCCAGCTCTGATCCCTGCTAAGACCCATAAGGGTAGACATGACCTGTGTGGGGCAGTGTATGTCTCACTCTCTTATGGGGGGCCTCGATGCTCCCTAATGCTGACTTTCCATGCTAGGATTCCTGGTATTAATACCAGGGATTCAATTCTAAGGACGGCTTGGGATTCATAGAAACATTTTAAATTTTTAGCCAGTACTTCAAATTTGGAATTATCATATGTCCAACAGCAATAATTAAACTACTTTTTTTATAAATACATAATTAAAGTTAGCGTCTAGGAGGTTCTTCACTGCCTCAAGCCTTTTATGCCTTCCCTAACACTACAGTAGTTCCAAGAATTTTTCCTAGTTGATAACAATGTGATTATTATGAACATTGTAATACTTATTTAAAATATCTTTTTAACTAAAAAAATATCTTAGCACTGATGTATTTCTTTACATTCTCACAGACATTAAGGGTTCCCTTTAATAATTTTGCTTACTTGTCTCAAAAATGGAGAGAATCTTTAGTAATACCTTTAGTACTTTGATTGCTCAGCAAAAGATATATTTAGATCTAGTGAGCACTGTACATAGCCAACCCAGTTATAAAAAAAAAAGATGTTGGCAATATGAAATGGTTATTTCCTCCCTGTGGGTGCATAAGTAATAAACATACAGTTGTAGTCAATGACAGCACTGAGACTTAATTGGCAGGGCACAAACGCAGGAAAAGAAATGACAATGAGCCAATATATTTATATTGAACACTGCGATATCCCAAACTTGAATTCAGGAAATCAATAATGAAATCATTAAATTCAAATAAGTGTATTTATGGCAAAGAAATTTATGATCGAATGATTGCATGACTTTTCAGTCTCATCTAGGATTCCTAGTGATATGTGGGAAAGCCATTTTATGTTGACACCTCTTTTGTACAGAAACTGGATTATGCTCTTCAAGTTAAATTTAAGTTGACCCATCAATAAGACAAAGAAAGCCTACACAGAACTCATGAGTTTCCAGCTGTAGTCCGCCTTAAGGTAGGCTGCTCCTGGCACATGTCATCTAAATGTCAAATCAGAAGTCAACAAGATGCCCTAGAAATCATTGGGCTGTCTTTTGAGACAGGAAGACAGCTTTCACTGTGTCAGTAGAGAGAAGTGTCAGAGGAGGGCACTATAAATAGTTGATTTGAATTTACTGGCTGCATAGACTCATTCTTTTAACATTTCTGCTAGACATTTTCAGGCAGTTTATGTTTCTGCTTTCTTCCTATGGTTATATTTACTTTTGCACCATTTACAAGTATTTCTGTTGCACAAATCTCTATGTCTGCACAAGTTCTGACTTTCTAAATACAGTTCACCTATCTGAGATATTGACATGTATAAACACACTGGTTTTCCACAAAATTTAATTGTTTAGATTATATATTCTGGCACATAGTAATTTTATGCAACAAAGCCCCAAAGAGAATAATTAATATTAAAACCTGAAAATAATTTATTTTCAACAAAACATTCTCACTTGACTTTGCAATGCATATCCAACACTGCTTTTTAAGAAGGGAAAAATGTTTCCTTATGAACTATGCAAATCCTAGTCTGCCCTTCTTTCAAGAAGAAGAGTACAGCTTTCTATTTCTATGACTAAATAATCTTTTTCTGTTTTGTAATTAAGTTCATTGCTCATATGAATGGCTCTGATAGAAGACCATCACTACAGTGCATTTTTCTGATAGGTATAGAGTGTTTGTTATCACATTTTTGTACCCATGTTCCTCAGAGTGATATTGTAAGACATCGAGTCCTTATGAGACAGTAAATAAGTAGAGGCAATAGAAAATAGCTATTATCTAACTTATATGCTATTAAAAATATCTGTAGTTAAGGTGGAATTCTGCTTGTTGGCAAGTACCCAATGCCAATCTTCTAATCCTCTACCTTAATTCTCTGCTCCGCTGCAGGGTGACAGCAGGGGGACCCTTGTCTGCAGAGATAACCATGCTGACTTCTTGTGGCAAGCAGGCATGACCAGCTGGAGAAAAGGCGGTGCAGAGCCAAAATGCCTGGAGACTCCACCTTCACTTCTACAACTGGATCCTGGTCCAGATGGGCCAGAGCCTGGCACCAGCACATACTACAATGCCAATGCCAGCCTAGACCTTGACCCCCATGCAGATGTCCTGTATGAGACCAACCTCACCCTGTCCATTTCCAGCTGAGAAGCTGCTGCAATTCTTTAATCTGCTGCAGGAGCTCTTGCAGTTCCTAAGAGGAAAAATGTCTTGAGCAGCTTGATGGATCAGCTCCAGTGCAAGCTGCAATGAGGATCACAACCCTCTTCTTCTGGGACAATGCATGCTGATCCAAAAGGAGCCTCAGTGCCAAAACCTGCTCTGAACTGCCATGCCCCTCTCTGCATCCATGTAAATGCTGATATTGGCTCAGTTGTTGAAGCAAAGTTGACTTTTTTCTCAGCTAACCATGTCTGCAGTTCTACTCAATCTCCTGACAGTTTCTAAGAATCATTTTGCATGATAAATCTGCATGTAACCATGCACTATATATTTTAGCAAATAATTGCTTTGAAAAGATACGAGTTTTCATGTGTCACATGAGATAGATCATGAATGGATGGGAGAAAAAACAAAAAACATTTTAGCTTTACTGTCACAGCATGCCTGTATGTGAATTATTCAACATGCTTTTAAGAAAATTACAACATTCTTCTTTTTCTGCACTACACCACCATCTGTTTTATTTCATGATCAGCATTACAATAATTTTTAGAAGACTGAGAAGTAAAATCATAGGCCATAAAGCTGCTTTTGGAAAGGATAACCTGAAAAACAAATTGTTCCAGATATTGCTCTCAGAGTTTATAATTGGGAGACATATACCCATTTATTCTTCATGTGCTTTTAATCAAGTTAGATAATGATTTGCTAGCTATTTACTCACTCTAAAATTTATAGAGATATTCTTCCAAAGAATCATATTGTTTCATGAGATGCATATGGTTTTAGCAGTCTTAAATCACTCTAGTAAAATGTTCTCACATGAAATACAGAAAAAATACCTTCTGATCTGTTACTTTTGAATATGCTATCTAAAGCAATTTTTATTTCTCCCATATTTCTTATTTTAAAGGTTTTTATCAATGTACAAATAAACAGTTTAAAAGAATAAGCACTTCCAGAGCTTGAGACTTCTACAGTTATCCATTAGCTAACCTAACAGCTAAAAAATGTCCAGAAACACAGACACAACAAAGATTTTACTATGGAAATAACATATTGCAATAGATCACTTATGAAAAGTAGTTTACATTCACGTTTTTCAGATTTCATAGTTTTATATCTACTTGTCATTGTTACAAGCTTGGTCCCTTCTGACCACAATAATATCTAAATTAAAAATGACTTTGAATTCTGAAATTTAGATGATTTTTCACTAAGAAGAGCCTCAAAACCTTGTGCCACATACTCTGCCCATTTCCACTGACTTTATTTCCCTGTCTTTATTTCTGCACTTTGTTATAGCACTTGTAAAGAATCTCTCAAGTGTCAGAGATTGTGATCTCAAAACACTCTTTACACAAAGATGTGTGCACATTTACGTGTGAAAGGGAGAGAAGAATAAGACTTGAAGACTTCTGGAAGAACTACAAAGTTACAAGAAATTGAATTTTCTAGCACTTGCAAAAAGTGTTAAATTGCTGGTTTTAAATTGAATCATAAAAACATGAATGGAGACCAACTTAAAGACACAGAAAACAGAAAACAAAGTAAATATAGTTTATTTCATTTATTTAATTACTACTTATTCTATGCGTAAATATAGAGTGCTGTCTCAAGAAAGACTAGTATTAATTTGCTTTTAGAATTTGATTAATTCTATTAGCACTGTATCTGAATCCATAATCTTCCTGTAAATTTACATTATGAGTCTTCCACTATTCGGTTTTGTTCCTGTTGTGGGGAAGATATGACCACAGTGGTCAGAGGCACAAGAGGCATACAGCCATTTGGAAACAAATTTCTTACACCACACAGCTTAGACACAATGTAGTCCTCAAAAAAATTTAGCCAGTTCTAGAATAATGTAATCAACTATTTTTATGAATCATCTTGATCTTACATGAGTGCAACATTGTTTCCCAGCCTAAGTTACCTTTGCTTTTCCTCTCTTTTGAAATAGTGTTTATGCCATTTTGGACTAATAATATCTTCTGTAGTTCTGGTACGTGTATTCTTCATTCCCATACTTAACTTTTCACCACATATGAACAATTCAGCATTGATATTTACCTTCCTTTGGGTGGTCCAACAACAATCACACATTTTGTTTGCAAAACCTAAAGGCTAAAATACAATCAGTCCTGCAATTATAGCTGAAAACTTTTAGGAGAAAATGAAAAGTCTTTGGATTTTTTTACTAAATCTGACCAAAAGTATATGGTACATTTATTGAAGACAATGTTTTGAATTGCTTTATTGTTGACTGGGACACAGAAGAGAGAAGAAGCTGTCATAAAACATGGAAAAGCACTGCGCTGGGGCTTTTCAACCTCGACAGGGGGGTGATTGTGGAGGTGGGGAATCAAGGGTAAAAAGACCAGAGAATCAGCATGGAGATGAACACCCATGGCTGAGCAATTCTTCAGAGTGTGCCTCCATTTCCGGACACTACACAGAGATTTTTGTAAACAGCACATACTGCAGAATCCGTCCTCTACACTACACAGACAAATTGTACTACTCATCCAGGCCAACCAGGACATTTTTTTTTCCATGAATAGAGTTTGTATTCAAAAATCTTTCTGGTCGAATTAACCTAGTTTTGGAAACCTTATTGCAGTCTAGCAAACACCTCTTTCATAAAGTCCTTTTATAAGTCTTGGCTAAAATTATGTAAAAATGACTTTAGGTCCAGCAGCTAAAAGGACTAATTTTAACAATGAGGTCAGTAAGAGGCAGAAGATGATGTATGGTTTGGTGGCTCAAATCCAGTCCAAATAGTCAATAAAGTAAATACTTCTAGTCAGGCTTTGGTCTGCTCTTCCTTTGGTCTGCACCTGCTGAAAGACCTATTGATGTACAGTATATGAAATTGTTACATCCCGTGTGCAATATTAACATGCTCAGCACTCACAAGAAGTCATAAGATTGCAACAGTTTAATCTGTTTATTAAGAAACTAACCACCTATTCTTGTTACAGGAGATATTTAGGATTTGTTTCCACTGTGCAGGTTGCACATCAATACTGTCTTAAATAATAAAAAGCAAAAAGTATAATCTCTAAATATTATGACAGAACTATACAGAAAAAAATCCCAGTATTTACATGTATTGAACTATTGTACTTGAACTATTGAGGTTAAGGAAAGAGAACTAGTGCTCCCACTGAGTTTCGCTGAATTTCATACCTCTTTACTGCTATATCCAAATCATTCAGTTAAAGGTCTGTGGTAGTCTGTTATTTTAGAGTTTGTTCTTCTGTAGTAAGCGGCTGCACATTACTTTTCCCAATTTTTTTTTAACAGATCTTCTTGGTAACAGACAGAAATTGGTTTTAGTAGGTCACAGATTACTAAGAATGGAGCTTAAAAATATCGACACCAATTTTATTGTTAAAGCTCTAAGAACTATGCACCTACAGAAAAAACTTTCATCCACATTTCTTTTCCATTCACCTGGGATAATGTAGTACTAAAAAAAATCTCAGGAAAATATATTAAATTATTTCCTGTGCATGTACAGCAACAAGAATTTATGAATCCATCAACTCAGGTCATACCTTTTATGTTGAATTTAAGGCTGCAGAAGTAATTAGCCTTTATTATGATCAGTTCCAATAGATTATTTTGAAACTTTTAACATAATTCATCCACATTTCAGTATATATGTAAATGAAAGTCAGATGAATCAACAAATCAAATGAGTAGGCTATGAGTGACAGTAATTCTAGCAAATTTCAATCAGTTCTTGATTTCAGTCAAGAGCTGATTGAAATCAAGAAATCTCTTTGCCTCTGTCATCATGTTTGTTACAGTATTTGGTTATTTGGATTTTTTTCTATTACGCTTTATAATATAACATTTAAATATTTTCTGTGGCACAATGTCATCACATTTTCTTTGGGAGATTTTATTCTACTTATAATTGAATTTAAGTAGGTGTTTTTGAGATAAACAATGGTACTTTTGGAGAGCTGCAGATGTGATGATAGCTTGGATCCAGCATCCTTTGCAGGAAATGGAAACACTTCAACTGATTTAATGGGTCTTGGATTTGATCCAAGGTGCACTTTGACTTAATTGGACTATTCCTGGGAGTAAGTGCAGTATCTGCTTGAGAACTCATATACAATGAATGTTTGTGAGATCTAATCCTTAGAAGTGAGCATCTGAGAGGCAGTAAGAGTGATTCTCATGATAAAAATAGTTAAAACACAAAAGAAATAAGAACTGTGAAAATTTTGCAAAAGTGAAAATAACTTTGTATAAATGGAGCAGAACAACACAATAAGAATGCACTTTTTCACAAGCTAATAGAAATTAAACTCCCAAGGGATTGAAAAAATAGATGCAGAACTTGGTAATATGACATTGTGGCTAACGACAGTAAATGATCGTATCATCAAGGTATATGAAATACTGGAAACATGCCTCTGTATTATCTCAATCATAATATGTTAGACACTATTAATCTGAAGATGTCTCTACAATGGCACAATGCTTTTCCCATTTCCCTATCCACCGCAAATGTGAAATACCCTCAAAGGGATTCATTATGAGCCATCTCCATTAGGTCTTGAAACAAAAGACTTTTAAAGAGTTTGGCAATCCCTGTACTAATTTCATATATATATATATATATATATATATATATATATATATATATATATATCTCAATTTTTTTTTAGTTTTGAAACAAGGGTCTTCTGCCCTCAAATCTTGATTTCACAAAAAAACCCACCCAAACCAAAGCAAACAACAACAACAACAAGCCAACCAACCAAACAAACAAATGGACCAATAAAAAACCCCAAAAGCACCAACCCCCCCCCAAAAAACCCACCAAAAAAAACCCTCAAAACTACAAAACAACAAAACCACAAAAATAACCAAAAACCACCAAAGCAATTAACCAAAATCCCCTAACAAGACTGTAAGATGTTGATAGTTAGTAAGAAAATCAGAGTTTACTATTTTCTCCTTCAAGGTATCACATGTATTAATCAGTGTTTCTCAACAAGGAAATTCAGTTTCCATCTACAGTTGTTGAGAGCTAGTACTGAAGACAGTGCACACTTCATTGCAGTAGGAACTTGGCCTGGCTGAGAGCCGGTGCCAGACAGCTCTGTTCCCTGGTGTGACCCTCGCATGCAGTCATGCGCTGTCCAGCTGCTCTGCCCAAGTAACTCAGTCACTTCTGCTCAACTCAGTGCAGCTGCTGGCTCACCATGAGAAGGGCCACTGTCACACACTAGCCATACAGATACAGAAATTGTAGCCAATCACAAACTCCCCAAAGGGCATCACCTTCAAAAACCCACTGCATAACAGAACCTTGCTGTATTGCGTTTGCATGGCAAGGTTTTGGAAGTAGAGGGGCTTCTGTGAAAAGGTGCTAGGAACTTCTCCCATGTCCAACACAGCCAATCCCTGTCACCTCCAAGACAGACCAAATACCAGTCAAGGCTGAGGCCATTGGCCACAGTGGCAGCACCTCTGGAATAACACATCCAAGAAGGAAGACTGTTATTGCACAGGAGTATTTGCAGCCAGGGAGCAGAGAAGTGAGAACATGTGAAAGCAAGAGCCCTGCAAACACCAAGGGCAGTGGAGAACAGGCAGGAGGTGTTCCAGGTGCTGGACCAGAGGTTCCCCTGCAGATTACGTTGAAGACCACAGCTAGGCAGCTGTGCCCTTGCAGCCTACGGTGGTGCACAATGGAGCAGAGATCCATCTGCAGCCCACAGAGGACCCCATGCTGGAGAAGGTGTACCTTTGAAGGAGATTTTGAGCCTGCAGGCAGTTTATGGTGAAGGAGGTTCTGTCAGGATCTGTGAAACTGTGGAGAGGAACTTGCACTGGCGCAGGTTTAGTGTGCAGGACTTATGACCTCACAGGGGAACATGCTAGAACAGTCTGTTCCTGAAGGACTGCATCCAGTGGGAGGGACCCACTCTGGGGCAGTTCATGAAGCACTGCAGTCCAAGGGAAAAACACATATTGGAAAAGTTCATGGTGGCCTGCGCCCCATGGGCAGTTCTCCATGCCAACAGGGGAAGGGTTGAGCAGTCCTGCCTCTGAGAAGGAAGAAGCAGCAGAGACAATGTGTGACATATGGATAGCAGTCCCCATTCCCTGTCCTGTCCTTATCTCAACCCTGGAGACATTCATTATATTTTTTTCTTCCCTGTGCAGACAGAGATGAGTAGCTTCGGTGGCCACTTGGCTTTCGGACAGGGTCAACTCACCAAATTTGTACAACCCACAGGTATCTAGAAAGCCACCATTTAAAAGCCACCCTCCTCTGTGATGAACTTATAACACGACTGTACCAGGTTGGTATGTAAAAATACGCTGCATGAGACACAGAGACATCTGTTGGCTCCAGATGTATTCAGCCACCATTCCAGCAAGTTACATGTGAACACATGAACTGCAACAAAAGAAATTCAGTTCAGAGCAAAATTACTCCTAACACAAAGTTTAAATTTTTTCTATTTTTCTTGTCTTCCCCTGCACAATTCCTTCTTCTATATGGTCTGTCTTTCCTTCAGTCTTTTTAATGTTTCTGAATTTGAGAGGATGTGTAAATATTTTTTCACAGTCTGTTTGTGGCTTTCCATTTATTTTACCTTGTCTATTCTATCAGATTGGATTTTGGAAGAAGTATGGTAAATCAGTCACTGAAGAGTCATGTTAAATTGTTATTATCAAGTAACTCAGCTCTGTGCAGCTTTGAAACAAAGTAGTTAGGTTAGGAGAAATCTGCATGTGTTACCTACACAGCCAGTCATCCCTGCAGCAGCCCCTGGCTCCAAATCTGCTATACAAGCTGATAGTATTTGATATGCTATGGGTACATTTCCTCCCATATATGCAAATTCAGAAGGAAAACTTTTCGGACCAAAATCAAAGTTACAATATAATCTAACAATGTTTTCCCATCCCTTTTCAAAGACATGCCATGTTTTTTACAAGTCATATAATTAAAAATTAATTGGTGTCCAGCCATTACGAGCCTATCCTCTCAGGCCCCCAAATCACCAGGCCAGCCCAGATATACGGAGCCTTGAGGGAAGGCACATCAGGAGATGGGCACAGGTACAAAAGAGGCTCCAATTCCCGATGTGATTCTCCAAGCTTGTTTAATCCATGAGATGGAGGGGAAAAGAGAGACCAAACAGGAAGGGTCATGGCCTTATCTAGGCTCTGGACAGGGAGGGCTTTCTGGCTCTCCACTAACCCCAGGGAGCAGGAAGGAAGGGACCCTATTTATCTGATTCCAGTCACAGGGGTCCCCTAAAGGGAGGAAAGTATAGCCCGAGCGCACTGTAACACCTCCCCCTTTTTTGTTTAACAAGGTTACAGGAATTCACTGGGCTCAATTTAACCCTGAGTATGGGTTTCCCACCATCTACGGTTGGCGGCGTAGTCAGACCTCCTCAGGTTTGCCAACTGTATGTGGTTGACTTCTGAGGTAGAAGGTATGAGACCCTTGGTAGCTTTGAAAATCAAGTGACGCAGGATCCCGAACGCCAAGGTTACAAGGAACAGAATAATAAGAAGTAACAAAATTGATCTAACAATAGATGTCCACGACCCCGTGAATCCCCAGCCCTTGAACGATTCTTTGATGACAACTTGGATGGGGTTCATCACAGGGTTGAGTGGGAGGTAGGTTTTCTCTAAAAGGGAAAAATAAACATTTTGAGAACATGTTAAAGTCTCTGTTTCTGCCGGAAGGAATTCACACTTAGGAAAATTCTCCTTCTTCCATTCAGCGGCGTCTTCTCTTTGAAGCATCAGCTACTTGCTTCTCATCCCCTTCTGTCTGATCTGGATTCTTGGGGACAAAAGGTTTCACCGACTTCTGGGGAATCCACCGAGGGCCTGAGGGAGTAGCTACACATGCGTAGCCACGACCCCAAGTCACGAGCTCATAGGGACCCTTGGTTTCCCAAGTTTCTGGATCCCTAATCAAGACCAGTGGACGCTGAGACAATTTGAACTGATTGCCACTGTTAAAGTGACGTACAACTGGTGGACTCATGTTTTCAAATGAACAGTTCAGAAAATTGATGGTAAACATGGCTTTGCAGAGCTTCTCCCGTGGAGACATCCATGGAGCTGAACTGCTCTGTCTTTTCAATACTTGCTTGAGCATCTGATGTGCACGCTCGACCACAGCTTGACCTCTGGGGGAGTGGGCAATGCCAGTCTGGATTTCTCCACTGCTGGAGAAATTCCAGAAACTCCTTGGATGCATATGCTGGGCCATTATATGTTTTAATTGTTTTTGGAACCCCTAATACTGAAAATGCCTGCACTAGGCGCTGTTTGGCATGTGCAGCCTTTTTTCCTATATGAGCAGAGGCATACACTGCACCCTTACACTTACATGAGTCCACACTTACATGAACACATTCAAGGTGACCAAAATTTTGAATGTGTGTGATGTCTGTTTGCCACACCTCACAGCTGCCAAGGCCCTGGAGGTTTACCCCCATGCCCATCGATGGCATGGCCTGGAGCTGGCAACTGGGACAGTTGGCCGCAATGGCTCAAGCCTGACTCCGTGTTAGCTGGAACTGTCGGATCAGACCTGGCACATTCTGATGGTAATGCTGGTGATTCAGCTTTTCCTGTTGGAAGACATCAGGGAGACATGCTTTTTTGACTGGAGCAGCAAGGGAGTCTGCTTTGCGATTCCCCTCTGCAATCTCATCTGGCAAATCAGTGTGTGACCTCACATGCATCACAAAGAATGGATGCTCTCAGTGAGAGATTAAATAAATCAGCCTTGAGAGCAATCTGAAGAGATGTTCATTCTCTATTTCTTTGAGCACAGCCTGCTCCGCCCTGGACACTACTCCTGCCACATAGGCAGAGTCTGTCACCAAGTTGATTGGCTCAGAGAACCTCTCAAAAGCTCTCACCGTTGCAGCCAGTTCAGCCACCTGGGGGGATCCCTCCACAAACTCGACATCAGCTTCTCAGTGCTGAGTCTGTGGATTTCTCCAAGTCATCACCGATGTGTGGGAAGCCCCCAGATGTATCCATGAACACTGTGAGAGCATCGAGTGGTCTCCAGCTCCTTTTCTCTCAAGGAATAAGGTGGAATTCCTCGTTGAACAACTTGTCAGACGGGGCATGGACTGATATTTGTCCCCCGTAGCTGTCCAGAGATAATTGGATACTGGCACTGCTCTGGAGCAAATGCTCAAACATCCCTTTGGTCAGTCTCTCAGGAGAGTTCCTTCCCTCCTCAGAAAGCCTGACTGGGAGGTGAATACATGTAAAGTCACACCCTGCTAATTCGCACAATCTCACCCTGGCCTTCCGAATCAGCTTTGCTATCAGCTCTTGTGGCTTAGTGATGGTTTTGGATCTTTGGTGCGAGAGGAAAACCCACTCTATGATCAAGAGTGGATCCTTCTGCCCCTCGATCCATTGGAAAATCAACCCATGTAAATGTGGCAGCTTTCCTAGAACAATAAATAGGAAAGGCACGTTTGGGTCACACCAATGTGCCTGTCTCTCTGACAAGGCCTTCTGTACCTTTTCAATTGCTGTCTTTGCCTGTGGGGTCAGTTCCCTGGGGGAGGCTAGCTCCCTCTCCCACTTCAATAAATTGAAGAGAGGGTCTAGGTCCTCATTTGTGAGGCCTAGCCAGGGCCTTACCCAATTCAAAGACTCACACAAAGAGTGGAGGTCCGCTAGTGTTCTGGAGTTGCAATTGATCTCCAATTTCTGCGGGACAATGGTCCTTGCAGCGATCTCCAGACCCAGGCATTTCCAAGGTGGCATCCTTTGAACTTTGTCATTCTGCAATCGAAATCCAGCAGAGGTTAAAATCTCAACCACTAGGTCAAGCATGTGTTGGAGTATAGAGTCATTGGGGGCACACACAAGCACATCATCCATATAGTGAAGGATGATGGTGTCCTTTCTCTCTGCGCGTACTGGAGACACTAGCAAGGCTACGTACTAGCGTTGGCATATGAAAGGACTAGATTTTAGACCTTGGGGCAAAACTTTCCAGTGATAGCGTTTCATTGGGGCTTCTCGATTGATAGTGGGAACTGAGAATGCGAACCTCGTGGCATCTTCAGGGTGCAATAGAATTTGGAAGAAACAGTCCTTGATATCTAGGACAGCCAATTGCCAGTCTCAAGGGAGCATTGTTGGACTAGGCATCCCTGGTTGGAGTGGACCTATGTCCTCTATAATTTTGTTTATTTCTCGGAGATTGTGGAGCAATCTCCACTTGTCCTTCCCAGGCTTCTTTATTACAAAGACTGGGAAATTCCAAGGGCTATCTGTCTCTTGTATGTGCCCTTGAGCCAATTGCTCCTCCACAAGTTTCTCAAGTGTCTTGAGTTTCTTGATACTCAAAGGCCACTGTGCTACCCACCTTGTGGTGTTATCCAACCACTTTAACTTGTGGGCAGGGTGCGCCACAGTGGCTATTTCCAAAAATCCTGGGGTGTCTTAGAATGGCCAACCGGACACCCCACTGTGACATGGTGTCCCTCCCCCACAGGGGGCCTTATAGTCTGCAACAAATGGACGAACACTTGCCAGTTTCCCATCAGGTCCCTCAATTTGCACAACGCTTTTTTGAAATCTTTGCCAATGTGGTTCCTCCTATGCCCTGAAGTTTGCCTGCCACAGGTTGTAACTCTCAATGTGATGGCCACATGGTCTTAGGTATTATATTACCATGACATCTGCGCCCGTGTCCAGAACCCCTTCCATATGAAGGTGCTCTGACCCATGGGCTAGATTGCATGCCATCGAGGGTTTATCCTCTCCCACCACCTCTGCCCAGTAGACTTCTGGTGATTTTCCTTCTACTGGTATTTCTACTGGGATGGGAATGGCTTGGGCCAGAATTTGCCCCTTTCTAGGTAAAATGGTGGGTGCAAGCAGTGTGCCAACAGCATAAGGCCTGATATCTTTTCCTTAGTAGTCATGGGAGCTACCTCAATCTCTGAAGGTATGTGTGCTGTATCTCCAATGACAAAATACTCACTGTCTGGTTCCATTTGGTATGCCTTCAGGTCCTGTGAGCTGTTTGACAGGTCCACTATAATGACTTCCCAATCAGTGGATCTGAAATGAAACCCTTTGGCTAGCGAGATCAGCCTAGCGTCTGCCAAACCTTGTTAGTTGTACATTTGACATTTTTATTTTTCTGCCCCCCTCCCCCATGAGTCCTGTCCTCCCCCTTATTTGTTAAGAGAGAGGCATTTTACCGTGTGGGTCCCGCTATATTTATGTCTTTGCACATAGTTGTATTAGCAGCGGGCACGCGCTGTACACTCAGTTTTTTTGTTTGCTGAACTTTCTCTGGTTCTGGTTTTGAGGACAGTTTCTAGCCAAGTGTCCTGGTTTCTTGCAATGGAGGCAGACAATGTGCTGCAGCTGGTCTGATGACATTGGTTGCCTCCTTAGACCTGGTACGGCCGTGGCAGCAGGCTGTAGTTGTGCAGATGTTGTATTTCTGTTAGGGGTATCAAACAGCTCTGCTTTTCTGGTACACGTGTGGATCATCTGAGCGAGACTAGGTGATGGGTCAAAAGGAAGGCTGAGGATAATTCTGCGGCACGTCTCGTTCACCTTCCTTTGAGCCATATCTTTAAGCAGCTCTGTCTGCACCATAGGGTCTTGCACCTGTCTTTCAACTTCTGTTCTCAAGCAATCCACAAACTGTAAAAAACTCTCTGAAGGAAACTGTTTCATGTCGATATAGCTGCCCTTAGCCTCAGTTATTGGTAATTGATAAAACGTTTTTTCTGCAGCATTACAGATCTTATCTAAAACCAACTTAGATAGCACTCGAGCACTGTTTTTCTAGACAGTGCCAGCCACCTGTGCCACATAGATGGTCTATTGTAATAGGGTTACAATCATTATCGTTGGCCTCACTGGGTGTTTGTTGTATCTCCTTTAAAACTGCTGTTAGAGCCAACTTCCACCTGTTTTCCCACATCTCATATTCAGAAGGGCTTAGTAAACATTTAAAAAGATCTGTAATATCCTTCGGTACCATCTCATTTGAATTAAAGGTTGCCCTTATCATCCCTTTGAAAATCTCACTTGATCTCCCAAATTCTCTCTGTATTTTGCAAATCTCTGTTTTGTCCCTATATGGTTGATAAGCTCTGGTACCGTTTCTCCTACCTAGGTGTACAACAGGTGCTACAGATGGTATGAATTCATCATCATTTCCCTGAATTGCAGGAATTTCTGCTGCTTTTCCACTGTCCATAGAGGCAGGGGTTCCCCCCTCCCCGCACCCCCCCACCCCTTGGGTCCCGGTGACAAGTAGGTCGCCCCCCCTCTCCCGGGCTGCCGGTGCCGCGGGGGAAACCCCCGCCCTGCTGGTGCTGTGGGCTGGGCTTCCCTGCCTCCCGCCACCCCCGTCCGGGCTGGGAGCTGTGGAGGGGCCGGCCCCTCCCCCGTTCCCGTGGCAACTCGGAGGGAGGCGTTGATAAGGAGGGTGGGGCGGTGCTGCGGGAGACCGGGAAGGGTTGGGGAGGGATAGGGGGTTGGGGGGAGGAAGGGACTGTGGGGAGAAGGCAAAAGTACATGGCTGTCGCCATTATGCTGTCAGGTGTGCTGCTGTTTGTGAGACCCTGCCACATCACCAGGGCTCTGGGAAGAGAACCTTTTACTTTTGGAGAAATCCGGACTATATTCTCGAGAGGAAACAGGTGTTATAGAGGGATAGAGGGTGGGTAAAGCAATATCAGGGCTAGAGCATTGGGGGGGTACTTCGGGGTGAGAAAAAGGATTAGTCGGACTGTTAGTCTGTGTCTGTATGCTTTTTTTCTGCTTCTAAAATCTGTTTTCGAGCTTGTAAAAATTTTGGAATAAATACAGAAACTTTATGTTCACCATTTTCAACTTTCAAAGTTAATATCTGTCCAATTTGGTCCCAAAATGAGAGTGAATTCATTTCTTGCACAGTAAAATTTAGTATTTCCTTTGTTAGCCAGCATACAAAAGGCAGTAGAAGCTTATTTGGGAATGTAACATTGATTAAAATACTGTTAAGGTGTTTTAGTCTGCTCTTTTGGTCCACCGATAATTCTGCACCCATTCTTTTTCTGTATCGGTGTGATAAGTTAGAAAAGACTCTTTGTTCATCAAGACAAAAAGGGGAAGCCTTGTGTAGATAACAGAAAACCAAAGGGGAAGCCTTGTGTAAATAATGGGAATCCAAAGGGGAAACCTTGTGTAGATAACAGGACTTGAGCTTAGGCGCATATAACATATAACCTTATATGGAAAAGACCATTACAGGGCCGTGGACTTTCACAGAGGAAGAAGAGAGGAGCCTTCCTCAAACGACCACCAGAGAGTAGAAGAAGACCCCCTAGCAACAGAGGGTGCAAGCGCAGAGTACACCCAGAGATACCGTAGACACGGAAGGAAGAGAGTATAAAAAGACTGTGGGAAGGGGGAAACGGCGTGAGCCGTTTGCAGAGCGGGGACTCCCCGGCTGCACCCAGCGCTGTTTGCTTGCCATCGCTTGCTGTAATCAATAAATTTCTGATTGACTCTTGAAAGGCTGAACAAATTATTCGCCTCAATTTATAACATCGGTGCACTTATCCACCACCAGAGACTTAGCACAGCACTAATTTTGGATTCCCCGCTCGTAAAGCACAGGAAATGGCGGGTGGGGCACCGCGCTGCCGGGGTGGCTCCTGCTCTTTTTCTTGGCTCTCCTGGGGCACGGGGGTTTCCCCGCCGCCCTCCCAGGGTTAGATAGGCCTCCCATGCCTTCCCCACCCCAGGAACGTGGGCTTTTTACACAAGCTGCGCTGGGTCCTAGCTTACCAGTGCTCTCAGTGTCCTACGGTCACTATGGTAACCCTCTCCCAGCTAGGCGCCTACCCGGGAAACACAAAACAGAGGGATTCTTACCAATCCTGTGGAACCGTGGGGTCGTGCATGGAAGGGTCTGGGGTCCCAGCTCCAGCCGGCTCGCCTGGGGCGCTCAGGCGAGGTCCCGACCTATCCCTGTCACTCAAAGCCACTCAAAAGCAGCTGATTATGAACACGGTAGTTGACTTTCCCAAAGAGCTTATGAGATCCCTAAAATAAGGGCTCCAGCTCCTGCATGGGCTTTTAGCAAAAGTTGGGGGCCAACTGACGAGCCTACCCTCTCAGGCCCCCAAATCACCAGGCCAGCCCAGATATACGGGGCCTTGAGGGAAGGCACATCAGGAGATGGGCACAGGTACAAAAGAGGCTCCAATTCCCGATGTGGTTCTCCAAACTTGTTTAATCCATGAGATGGAGGGGAAAAGAGAGACCAAACAGGAAGGGTCATGGCCTTATCTAGGCTCTGGACAGGGAGGGCTTTCTAGCTCTCCACTAACCCCAGGGGAGCAGGAAGGAAGGGACCCTGTTTATCTGATTCCAGTCACAGGGGTCCCCGAAAGGGAGGAAAGTATAGCCCAAGTGCACTGTAACACAGCCGTCCTCTGCCGAAGATGCCAGTAATGTGTATTTCAAAGCAGTTACTATTTACACATCTTAACAAACAAAAGAATTAATGCTTATTGTCTCCACAGTTCTCTTATGGTTAAATAATTCCCTCCCTTCTTATGGTAATGCATGCCCAGTGCACATGCCCAGTCATTCTCTTTTCAGTTGGTGGGTTTGTTGAGTCAGTGGTTCTGAGTCAGTGGTCATGATCTCCCCTTGACAGAATTACTTTTTACCTTGTTGGAGCTGATTTCAGCACAGTTCCTGAGGTGGCTTTCCTTGTGGTGTGTAAATTCTGCATTCTTTTGTGTCTATTTTCAGTGATCAATTCTTCCCCCCAAGCTTTGTTAATCTCCCCCTAAATCTGGGATAATACCTGGACAATAGAGCCACCTTTATTTTATCTCAAATTCCTGGTGTCATGGCTTATTTTACAGTCCAAGTTCCAGGTATCCGTGGAAGCATACTTGGGGGAGGGAGTGCGGGAGAGGGAGGCTTTTCTGGTTGTTGTAGTCACAGAGGGCATCTGTCCCATAAGTTGGGGTGATCTTTCTTTGACCAGTGGCATGTCTGTGTGTGAGCAGCTGCTTCTTTACATAAAGTGTGAATTTTTGTCTAAATTAATTACTCAGCAGGTACTAACCAGATCTTGCCTCCACGAGCCTGGAGGTAGCACCATCCTGTCACTCCCTTCTGTGCTCACTGCATAGCAAAGTCCTTCTGTGGCCTTAACAGTGTTTGAGAGAACCAGCTGTGCTCTTTTTATCCTTACAAGGCCCTGATGCACAAAATGCTAGGTAATATGACAAGGGTTAAATGTAGGACAAAATCACTGAGCTCCTTAATACATATCTTTTATTGCAATACAGTTATATGCATAACAGTCTGAGTGCTAGCACTGTTATCTCTATAGTTCTTTATGTGGCTAGAGAGTAGAATATTCTGTTAGATGGTTGTATAGCAGCAACCAGCCATTTCAGTTTTCTACCCATAATTTACATGTTGACCTTGCACACATTAAGAATGCTGCTATTAAAAATATCCCTTGGAACAAGATTATTTAATAATGTACTTCCACACTTATTCTTCTTGCTATAGAAAGAAATACATGAAATTGATGAAATTTTAACTTTGGGAATGTGTAACACCCACAATCTCTTCTTTGCTTTAGAAATATCACATGAAAAGTGAATACTATAGCTGTGGCCATTAAGCATACAGAAAAAAAGTCTGATGAAACCACCAGGCTCAAGCTCCTGGATATATCAGACCAATAAACCTACCCAGACAGAATATTTCAGTTATGCTAGAGTGCTGTACTGCAGCATAACAAGTGGTATATGCATATATATATATATATATATATATATATATATATATATATATGCATGTATATATCTCAAGTGATTTGGTGACTTAAAAATGCAAGTTGGAAGGAAATAACAGGCAATATCAAGTGTCACAAATGCACAGCTGTGAGGGAACCTATTGGGAATGTCTGTCCCCACATGACCAGCAGCTGAGCTTCACTCAGAGCTGTAAAGGGAGCAAAATTCCTTAAGATCTGCCACTCTACACAGAAAGAAAGTAATTCTACAACTAGAGTACATCCACCAGATTTACTCAAACAAGGCACACAGCCATGTAGTTATAAAAGCAAGGTGCCTGCAGTCTTATGAACTTCTTCTTTTAGTTCTGTAGCAGACATACATCATAAATTTGCTATATGCAAATCTCTAAGTAAGCAACCTACAGAATTTATTTAAGTATCAAAATTTAGTAAGAAAAACACATGCAAGTTCTGCTGCTCTGGAGTAAGATTACTGCTTATTTTTTGACCCTGATGAATATATTGCAGACCCATGCATCACCTAAAAAGAGAGTGATCTGGAGCATACTCAGGTTCACCACAAAGGCACAAGAGAATACAAGTTTAATTCCACCATTTCCCCAGGAGCCATGATTTCTCTGTGGACATAGAGTAAACTAGCTCTTAAAATACTGAATTGAATCACTCAAAGGAATTGCAAGTCAATTCAAGTATTTTATCTTCTAATTAAGCTTGTCTAATTTTTCTGTTGAATTTGACTAAGCTCTAGAATTCTGAGTTGTCACATGAAAGAGGACAGAAATAGCCCTCACAAGTCTTTTCCATACCCAAGCATAGTTGGCTGTAATAAACATTTGTAGTAGCTTGTAATAAAATTCTGTAATTTTATACAGTATGTCAGTGTATCATCAGCATCTAGTAATTCCTGATACTTAAGCTCTGATATTGCAAATACTTATGTCTATTAAGATAGTGCTGTAAATTTTAGAAACACCAAGCTTATTTAGTTAAACTAAACTATCCATATGACTGATTACAGAATTGGCATGTCAGCAACAGAAAGTCAATACTTTTACTTAATGGAAAACTGCATTAAGGAGAATGCATAATCCCTAAGTTCCTGTTAAAACAATCTGTCTTTAACAACCAAAATTTTCCTTTTATATTCCTTGGAGTTTATATAGGTAAGTTTAAGTAGATGATCACCTTATCTTCTGAAGTACTATGTTGGCCATGATATTTTGTCACACATATTTTTGTGATGAAAATAAAATCTTGAGTGAGCTTGATGAACAATTAACTGAATTAGCTTGCAAAGATATATACAGCATTTTCCTTAAAGTGGTAAAATACTAATTTATGAGAAAAACATTTTCTATTCCATCAGTTGGACAGCCTGATTAAAGGCTCACTTGTACTTTGTTCTTGATATGAAAAAAGTGCAATCAATTTTTTATTTTTAAGAACTGGAAAAAGGTAAATAAATTCTTTCATACAAGATGATTAATCACTCAAAACACTAGGGAAAAAAGTGTCATTATCAGAAAAGAGTGGATAGTCTACTACTAAGAAAATAGTACTTAGAAAAATTAATTAAAAGCAATCCAAAGACAATGTGGTCCATTAAACTTGCATTCTGGGTTGCATCTAAAAAGGTGTGGACCCAGTAGGTCTGGGGAAGTGATTCTTCTCCTCTAGTCTGCCCTCATGGGTTCCACCTGGAGTATTCCACACAGCTCTAGGGTCTTGGTACAAGAAAAGCTTGCACCTACCAGGGAGAGTCCAAAAAAGGCCACAAAGGCAATCCAAGGCCTAGAGCTCCTCTGCTGTGATTGCAGGCTGAAACATTTTGGGTTCTTCAACCTGGGGGTATGAAGGCTCAAGGGAGACCTTAGCACAGCCCCATATCTGAGCAGGGCTTACAGAAAAGAGCAAGGGTAAATTTTTTTATTTCTTTATTATTTGTATCTGTCCTGCTCTATTTGATAAAGACAACAGTCTTACGGTTCTCCTGTGGTTAAAGACACAGCATTCACACTAAACCTCTCAACTATTTTCAGAAAGATCATTTAATTTGGCACTTTACACATTCATTTTCCCTTACCTTACCAAGGCAGTCCACAATCCTATAGTTTACTAGATACAGTAAGATCTGGCTTAAGTTTCTACGAATAAAGTGGTCACTGCTACATATAGAGGTCAAAAGTGTACTTAATTTTTTTTTTTAGCCTTTTTACAATAGAAGGCTTATCTTAGCATTTTATTCTTGAGTTAAGAACACTTAAACCACTGAAACACGAGAAGGGCTAATTTAATGCAATTTCTTAAGTGGAGTTCTAACCTTGATAATATATTTCATTCTTTGTGCTTCAAATCCTTAGAGGTGAATTATGTCAAACTTACTGGAATAGCTTGTTTTATCCTGCCATTCAGCTGCTGTCACTTTCAACAACGGACTTCAAATTTATCAAGTCCTATAAAGGCTGTAAATATTCAACATCCATTTAAAGACAACCAACCAACCAAGAAATCCCCTCCAAACCCCACAAAAGCACAAACCAAAAAAACTCAAACCCAACTGCACCTTTGTTCCTCACCATTGCAGAACTTGAATATATTTCTGCAACCCTTTTGCATTAACAACACTTCAGTATTTACTTCTACTAATTTTCTTTTTTTTTTTCCTGGCAGGAAGCCATGGTGTCACTACTTTATATTTCTAGTCAATGTTAACTCGACTGTAAAATAAATTATGTGACCTATTTTAGAAACACTGAAGTGGCAAAATGTTGCAGCAGAAAATGTAGTAAAATATCCCCTTTTTAATCATCCAAATCAGCCTTGCCAGAAAATGTAGCTGGAGTAAAATTAGTGCTGCGTATAAAAGCCATTTTCAGGAACAGAAGACACAATATTTGGATTCTGAAGTGCTAAATAAGCTATAAAACTTTATTGCTCTTTATTTAAACTTTTTATTCTCCCTAAGCAAATGTACTTGCTCTCAGAAAGAACAGAGAAACCTCTAAGAAGAACAAGTTTCTGTAAAAGAAGCAATTGCTGTTCACCAAACTTTTCAGAACACAAAATGTCATGTTCCTTTTTCTGCTCTCCTCCCCTACTCTCTGTTTCCAGGACAGAAAATACTGCCTCTGAAATAAACCAAGGAACTTCCCTGTAATAAATTTCAACTCTCAAACCTCTATTTTGCCATCAAGTAACATTCAGCTTAGCATAGTGGAAAATTTGTTTTCTTTCTGGAGCTTCCAATCCATCTACATCATGCAGCAAGCCCTATCAAAAGACAGTAAGATAGAAAAGAGCTTTATTGCCACTGCCATGGTGAATTCAAAGCTATTACTTTCCTGCCATCTGAACCACTTATCACAGGTAAAATGAAATAGAAAAAAACAACCAAAGAAGTCACTACTTCATTCATTGTCACTATGTGTGTTTATTTTAAAGTTGTATATGAGCAGAATTTACTCTGTAAGCATAAAGCTCAGTAAAGATGGTGACAATTTCAAATATAACTCTAAAGTACCAAATTCACAGTAGTCATGTAAATCACCTTACTTATATTCTGCGGAAAATTGACAGAGTAAGAAAGCCTTTCTCCCCAGATGATGGAAATTTTTTTAGTGGCCAAGAAAATAAAAAAGTTCAGATAGCCCATTCCATTTTAAAAATAACTAAGAATTTCACAGCTCTAAAAATATCTAGCCATGTATCCTCAGATTTGCTATCTGTTGAAACATTCCTTTTGTCCTGAAAAGAGTCTAAGCAAACACACACCAAACAAGCATTTTACCAGTTCTCTTTAAAACTTGCTATTACATTTCATAAGTTAATGATTTTGCTCCATCTTTATCAGCAGGTGAAGTCGATTAAGAAAAGAACACTGGAAAACAAAGGACTAGATTGCTCATTCGACACAAAGGAATACTTTGATCGCTGATTTATCATCTAGCAGTGTGCATTAAGTATCTTTATTCACCATTTCTTACAATTTATCAAGGCAAGTAGACATCTCCTCCTCTTCTAACTGCTAAAAAAAAAAAAAAAAAAAGGCAGAGGAATTAAAGCAGACTTTGATTTTGTGCCTGGCAACTGAACAACAATAGATATCCAACACTCCTTTTCCTAGGGAAAGTTCTTTCATTTCTACTAGTTGGCAGCAAGAAACATATCACAGGTGACTGCTCCGCTGTACTTATGCTGTTAGCTCTGGTTCTTTGTATATTCACTAGGATGAATGACACACCTGAACGTCCTCATGAGCACATTCAGAGAGTTAGAGCCATCAGCCTGCAGAAGTCATACACCTGGCTAGAAAATAAATGTACAAAATCCACTGCACCAATTGGAAATCCTATGCTTCTATTCATGGTACACTCATCTGTGTGCTGAGCAATTTATATTTCTGTAACTGGTGTGACATTCCAGCTGACTCAAAAATCTAAATTTATTTCTTCACTAGGTTACCAAGCTACAAGAACCAATAGATTGGAAACAATTTTCACTTGTTTAGCCATTCCATAAAGGACAGTACTACAGGATAAAAACTTATGTTCTATGAAAAGTAGATAGAAACCTACCAATATTCTGAGTCAAAGTGCCCCAAGATAATTTAGAAAACACATTGCAATATTATGTTGAAGAAGCATAAAAATTCCACAGGAAGGCATTGTATAGTCTAAAACAGTTTTCACTCTAAGACAAACTATTATACAGGAACAACAGATTGGCAGGCCTAAGTAACTAGAAACAAAACTAATACAGAAACTGAAACAAAATTATATTTGTTTTTAAGTCTCGTGAAAGGAAAAAAACTAAGGTGATGTTCTTCATACAGACTTTGTAGCTTTGAATAAGGGGTGAAGCACAGCTCTGCCTTTCATTGATTTGATCTTTGTTTTGCAGTGAGGATTTCAATTTTAATATTGTAGTAGTAACCTGATGGAATGGAGAGGAAGAAATTCTCTTTAACATGGAGTAATCTAATTCCTAGGGTATGTTTTTTAAATCATACTGAAAGAACAACTTAATCTACCTTGGAGACACCAGCATCCACTCATGGAAGAACAACAGAAAACAAGAAAAACTCTGAGATGAAATTTCTGGTAAAGAACTTCTGGTGTTTCACATGGAAAATAAAATCTCAAACCTAAATGAGGAACTTGCTTGGCCTGTCATGCTGCAGACATGTTTGCCAGTTTCCAGCTCTGCCAGAACACTTGTGTGAGCTGTACTACACTTTCAGACATAAGCAGTGTAGGCTGCTTTGTAACGCTTCTATCCCACACTGGGAATCTCTTGGGAACTGTGGTAGATAGGGACAGGCGAACAGAAAATCTCGGGATGCGACGGAAAGCAAGACCCTTCCCCCCTCATCCTGTAATAGGTAATCAATCACCCCTGAAGCATGCAGCCCCTCCTAACTCCAGTAGTTTTCCACTCCTTACTAACCCTAGCCAGACCCACCATCCCCCTTTGACGTAGTAAGACCCCCTTGACTATTTAACCTCACGAGATGAGATAATAAATGCCATTTGACCATCTGCCACATTGGTGTCTGTGCATGTCTGTGGCCCGAGTGACCCGGGCGAGGCAGGGTCGCCGTGCTGTGTCTTGAAACCAGGTCACCTGCCTTCTCCGCGGAAGGCAACAAAGTGGTGCCGAAACCCGGGAATGAAAAATTCTCTCAGGTAGCGGGTATCGCCTGGACAAGAGCAGCGGCCGGAGCGGCGGGACCGACTCTCAGCGGGGGAGACGTCCCCGGACCAGTGGTTGCCATGGAAGCCATCGCGAAGGTTGTGAGTTCAGTTTATAAGCAGTGGGGAATTAAGTGCAGGCTCAAGGATTTTTATCTCGCGATTGCGAGACTCTTAGAGCTTGGGGCGATTGAACGTCCCGTGGAAATATTACACCCGGAGGTGTGGGAGAAATGCACGGCCGCGCTGGCCGAGGATACTAAATCCTCAGGCAGCGGCAAAAGCCTCAAGGCGTGGGGAAAAGTCGAACAAGCCCTTCGCAGGGCGCTAGAGGAACAGGAAACATGGAGCGCCGCGCACACATGTTTATTAGCTACACCCAAGCTGGGGGTAGGAGCGGCAACGCAAACCACCCCTGAAAGCGGTTTGCCCAGGAGCGGGGATCCAGGGGGACCGGGCGCGTTCCCCCTCTCCCCAAGCCAGAGTCCAAACCCCCCCGTGGAATCTCCCGAAAAACCCACGGGTTCCCCATCTGTCCCTTCACCGCCGACCAGTGGTTCGGCGCTGGGGGCGCGGCAGCGCGCACAGTCCTTTTGGGAGGAACTGGTGAGGGAAGCCAGGGACGCGGAGAACGCGGCTCGGAAGGAGGCGCGGGCGGTGCCACCGCCATACCCAGCCGAACAGGGCGCCGGCGACCGAGGGGATGGGCGGGGCGCTGAGGCTCTCGGCAGGAAGAGCCCGGAGTCGCGGGTTCTTGCTAATGCGCATCCGCAGGAAAAAGAGAAGGAGGAGAGCGGCAGAGAGCGCATGCCCAATCGGGAGACGCGCTCAACGCTGCTACCATTTAAGGGAGAGACCTCCCCCTGCGGGCGACAGGGCAAGCCCAGGGGGCGGGAGCGGCACCACCCGCGAAGGGAGGGGCGGGGTCAGAGCCGCACAAAAAGGGACCGAAGCCTGGAAGTGTGCTGGCATTCGACTTCCGGCTCTGAGTCCAGCAACAGTAGCTCCACCAGCTTGGGAGAGCTGACGGAAGCCGACTGGGACTCAGAAACGGGAAGAGCGGAGCTAACGCGGTTTAAAACAAAAACGAATAAAGCCTTAAGCCACATCGAAACGCAATCACAATGCGAACCAGCCCAGTTTACCGACTGGGGAAAAATAAAAATAGCCTGTGCTGAATGGGCCCCCTCGGCTGCAGTTCAAGCCTTCCCGGTGAGAATCACCGGACCAGAGGGGAACCAACAAAGGATATATAGTCCGGTAAACCCCAAAGACATACAGGCAATTGTCAAAGCGATCTCAGAGAAAGGGATCAACTCAGCAATGGTCTCCACCCTCGTGGACGGCCTTTTTGGCAATGACGACTTGCTCTCCTTTGATATCAAACAAATAGGTCGCATGATACTCGGCGGTGCGGGAATGATCGTGTTTAAGCAGGAATGGGAAGATAATAGCACAAAAGCACTAGCCCAGGCTTCTGGGGCGGGGCAGCCACTGCACGGGTCGAGCCTATCCAGGCTGCTGGGAAAACATGACGATATGGTTACACCTCAGCAACAAGCCGCACAGATGTGGGCCGAGGAAATTAGGGTCACCACTCGAGCCGCTAGGGAGGCTATTCGGGCTGCCTCTCTGGTTGTGGCCAAGCCATCACCGTGGTCCACCATAAGACAGGCAGAGAGTGAAAGCTTTACGCAGTTCGTAGACCGCCTGCAGGCAGCAGTAGACTCCTCTACCCTGCCTGCGGAGGCAAAGGGCCCTGTGGTGGCGGACTGCTTGCGCCAGCAATGCAACTCCGTCACCAAGGACATCCTGCTCTCCCTGCCAGCCAGAGCCAGCCTAGCCGACATGATCAGACATGTCGTAAGAGAGGAGCACCTGACACCCATTCAAGCAGCCGTCCGCACCCTAACCAGTGCAATGGCATGCTTCAAATATGGTCAGGCAGGCCACATCGCAGTGAGCTGTCCCCAGCCGGCACAGCAGTCCGCGGCGGTGCCCCCACCCCAAGCACGCCCAAGAGGGCCCTGCTGGAGCTGTGGGAAGAAGGGGCACTTCGCTAAGGACTGCAGATCCCGGCCCCAGGGAAACGGGAAGGGGAGTGGGCACGCAGGCCGCACTCAGCCTCTTCCTGCTACGAATGCAAAGCGGCCCATCTATGTCAACCCCCAATGGGGCGGGGGGCCCTCATACCCCATGCCCCCACAGGAGGCAGCCAGCTTCGCACCCCCACCAGCGACACAATTGCAGAGTTTTGCAGCACCGCCAGTGGCACCTTCGTATCCACCACCGCCACAAGCCGCGCCTGTGCCACAGGGCCAGCAGGGGACGCCCCAGAGCGGGACCCCTGGGTGGCCCTGGCCATGAAAATAGGGAAGGAGCCCCTGATGGTGTGGGGGACATGCCGCCTTTATGGCAGTCAGGATCCCCACGTCATAGGGCTTCAGTTCTGGGCAGACACAGGATCAAACTGCTCGGTTTTTCCCCAAGCGCTTTGGCCTCAGCATTGGCAATGCAAAGAGGTCCCCCCAGTGAACGGAGTAGGAGGGCCATCCCGGGCGTGGAAAAGCACCCAGTTGGTGGCTATAACACTCCACACGAAAAAGGGACCGGAACAGATGGTGGCAATCTACCCCTACATTCTACAAAGCTCTCCACCCTTCATAGGAAGGGATGTCCTCGCTATGTTAGGAGTCAGGATCACAAATTTATCCTGAGGGCCACTGCCGTACACCCACCGCTGCCAATCAGACTGACTTGGAAATCATCAGACCCCATATGGGTCGAGCAGTGGCCCCTGTCAAAGCCTCGAATGGCAGCCTTGCTGGAACTGGTCAGCCGCGAGCTGCAGAAGGGTCACATAGAACCCTCCACCAGCCCATGGAACACCCCTGTATTTGTAATCCCCAAAAGGTCTGGAGAGGGTTATCGCCTCATCCACAACCTGAGGGAGGTGAACAGGACAATCCAACCCATGGGTCCAGTTCAGACACTGCCGCCCACGAACTCAGCCATCCCCAAAGGGCAGCCATGCGCAGTGCTGGACATCAAGGACTGCTTCTTTTCAATACAGCCACAACCCAGTAGACTAACGAGAATTGCGAGTTTCTGTTTACAGGACATGCTCATGGGGCGTCCCCGTAACGCGTACACCCCGGTTCCAGAGGAAAACGACGAACCACCGAAACGCCAGATAGCACCCAAGAGTCCTGCACCGGTGAGACCCAGACAGCAACGGTGGTTTTGTGCGATCTTGCTATTAGGGCTCATTGCCGGAGTGCGAGCCAACCCAGACTATTACCCCCATCAGCCATTCAGGTGGGTCATGCAACATCTTTCAAGTGACAAGGTATTCAAAGAAATCACCATGGCAGGCACGCCATCCTTCGTGTTCCACATCGCCGACCTGTTTCCAGGACGACCAAAAATATGACCCCATCACCCACACATCATGTACATGTACCTATCCTACTAGTGTCCAGCCTCCAACCCAGGGAAGAAGTACTGTAACTACCCGGGGTGGGGATATTGCGGACACTGGGGCTGTGAAACCATTGTCACAGATGCCAGACCATCAGGAGAAGGGTGGGAACCGCAGGAGCCCGATAGATTTTTACAGTTCAACTGGGCACCTACCGGCTGTAAAAAGCCTGCCATTGCGAAAGGGGTCTATAGCAACCATTATACACAGCCCAAATATCGGAAGTGCACAGACTATAGCATGACGGTTTTGCAGCCAGAACACCCTAGTTGGGCCACAGGCAGAACATGGACTGTAGTCCTCAAAGGGCCAAAAGAGTGGGTGAATGTGCGAATTATCAGGCTCCAACCTCCGGCACCCCGACCGGTAGGACCCAATAAGGTTATTAAGAACGTGCTGAAAGGGAGAAACATAACCCATCCCAAAACATTACCCACAAAGGCCACTGATATCCCGACTGGCCATGCAGATGCCTTCCAAATAGGCCGCTTAGCCGAGTCAGACTCAGACCCAATCTTCCGCATGCTAGAGGCTACCTTTCTATCCTTGAACGAATCCAACCCAAACCTAACCAATTCCTGCTGGCTTTGCTACGATGTTAAACCTCCTTTCTATGAAGGAGTTGCTCTAAACACCCCCTTCAGTTACTCCACAGCTGATGCCCCCCACCAATGCAGATGGGACACTCCCCGTAGAGGAATCACCCTGAGTCAAGTCATAGGCCAGGGCAAATGCTTTGGCAATGCAGCCTTAGCAAAGCAGAAAGGCAACTTCTGCACCGAAGTCGCCAAGCCCAACAGAAAGATCAACAAGTGGGCAGTCCCATCTGCATCTGGGATGTGGGTGTGTCAGCGATCTGGGGTGAGTCCTTGCGTGTTCCTTGCCAAGTTCAATGACGCTATCGACTTCTGTGTCTGAGTTCTGATTGTTCCTAGGGTCCTGTACCACTCAGACGAAGAGGTATACCACCTTTTGAGGAGCCCGGCCGACTCCACAAAAGAGAAATAATAACAGGAGTGACTATCGCAATGCTGCTCGGCCTGGGAGCGGCTGGCACAGCCACAGGTGTCTTGGCCCTCGCGACCTGACACCAAGGGCTTGCTCAGCTGCAAATGACCATCGATGAGGACCTGCAGAGGATCGAGAAATCCATCTCCTTTCTAGAGAAATCAGTTTCCTCGCTTTCGGAAGTGGTCTTACAGAACAGGCGAGGACTGGACCTCTTGTTCATGCAACAAGGAGGACTGTGTGCCGCCTTGAAGGAGGAATGCTGCTTCTATGCGGACCACACAGGAGTCGTTAAAGACTCCATGGCAGAACTCCGAGATAGACTGGCTCAAAGAAAGAAAGAGAGGGAAACCCAACAGAGCTGGTTCGAGTCCTGGTTCAATCAATCGCCATGGCTCACCACTCTAATTTCCACCCTGATAGGTCCGCTAGCGATACTGCTTTTAGCCCTTACATTAGCCCTTACATTAGCCCTTACATTCGGACCATGCCTGCTAAACAAGCTGGTCTCATTTGTTCAGGCCTAGAACGGGCCAACATCCTGTTTATAGGCCATCAACAAATGCTGTGAACCAAAAACCGAGAACACTGCCAGTCGCAAAGGTTTTCTAAACTTCCCTTGCGAAGATTACTCAAGTTTACCAAAACCCCTTTTCGCTTATCAAATTATAACTTTGTAGCTCACCTTAGTGCCTATGTTTATAACTACCTCATTCATTAGTAAAAAAGGGGGGGGGAGATGTGGTAGATAGGGACAGGCGAACGGAAAATCTCGGGATGTGACGGAAAGCAAGACCCTTCCCCCCTCACCCTGTAATAGGTAATCAATCACCCCTGAAGCATGCAGCCCCTCCTAACTCCAGTAGTTTTCCACTCCTTACTAACCCTAGCCAGACCCACCGTCCCCCTTTGACGTAGTAAGACCCCCTTGACTATTTAACCTCACGAGATGAGATAATAAACGCCATTTGACCATCCACCACATTGGTGTCTGTGCATGTCTGTGGCCCGAGTGACCTGGGCGAGGCAGGGTCGCCGTGCTGTGTCTTGAAACCAGGTCGCCTGCCTTCTCCGCAGAAGGCAACAGGGAACCAAGCCTACAATGCAGTTGATCAACAGTCTAGTTCTTTCAAAATGAGAAGTGTCTGATAGTCTAGCTTCAGATGCAACTAAGTGTTATCCCACAGCCATCTTTGCAGAACTAAAATTCTGGATTCTAGATTATTTACCTCTATAAAGCAGAAAAAGCAGAACATAATCTCAGTATTAACCAGCAGCCCCTCCTTGTCTTTGATTTAAATTTAGTTGCAACAATTTTTGCACATTTCAGGCTTAGTTTTGCTGTCCTTTCCAATCCATATCTTATATTCATTTACTCACATTTATTGACTGACTCTCCAACCACAATATGGTTCAATCATTATCATTATAGAGGACACAGTTTCTGTCCAGAGGCATTTCTACAAACTATTTAATCTAAAGCCAGTATCGTCTGTTGATCTGAAGCCTAATTCTATCATAAATTTTACTATTAATTGCAAACAGATGGCTTAAATATACTACAAGGCTTGTGTTGAAGCTTTACTTAAACTAGCAGCTCCTTCAGAATATGGTTGTCCTGTAACTAACAGAAGATCCTAAACCAAAGCCATCACCTCAGCATCAGGCCAGGCATCTCTATGGTACTAGCCTGATACTTATATTTCAAAGACATATAAATAAGGGGATAATCTTTGTAGCATAATCTGTAAGAACAAGCCTTACTTAGATTTAGTTAGACCTTAACTTAGAGCCAGATTTAACCTGACTCTTTACTGGGCTATAGACAGATCATTTACACCTGTGCCTCCTTTTTTAAATTTGGTATCAACAGAAACATGCTGTTGTAGATGAGCTGTAGATCCAGCTTGTTAACTGTGCAACTCATTTGCTGTAAACACTGTAGAATAAAAAGAAGCTTTACAGAAAATACGGGAAAATAATTCCTCTTATAATAGGATTCCTGGGTCTGTTCCATAGGTTGTTGTGATGCAGTGCCTAGAAGAAAGATGCAGATGAGGTGGTCTTAATGCAAAAGAAATGGTCTTAAATAAAACTGGAGGGGGACCTTCATGTACAACTTTCTCTTTTTAACTGCATGTGTGTAGCTTTCTCCTTGGGATGTAAGCTACCCTTCTAAGGACTCAACTGCCCCAGTTGTTTAATACCAGAAGCTTATAATACCTAAAGATATCGTACATAAAGATTTGGATATGACCACATTATATATCACACCCCTTTGCTTTTTTACATGGTAAGATTTGAATTCCTTAATGTCCAGAACTTAAAGATGAGCTGTGTTTTGTGTAATGACAAACTATACCATGTCCAGCTGATATGTCTGTAAGAGACTATAATCAAATATTCTGATGGTTGTGGATGACTGTGGTGGGTTGACCTTGGCTGGATTTCAGGTGCCTGCCAAGCCACTTTATCACTCCCCTGTCTCAGCTGGACAGGACTGAAAAAATAATATGGAAATAATATGGATATTGCAATTTAGTAAAGCAAAAGCAAAAGGTTACACATGCACAAGGAAAGGGAAAAGAAATTCTTCTCTACTTCTCACCATCATGTGATGTCCAGCCACTTCCTGGGAAGCAGGGCTTCAGCATGGGTTGTAGTTGCTCCAGAATGCTAGTGTTGGAAATAATGAATGCCACTCCTTCTTTCTTCTTTTCTTAGCCTTTATATCCAAGTCAACATCATTGGTTATGGAGCACCCGTTTGTCAGTTTGGGTCAGCTGTCCTGGCTGTTTCCCCTCCCAAGATCTTGCTGAACTCCAGACCACTGATTGGGGTAGAATGTTTGAGAGACAGCACTTAAGCTGTGCCAGCAGTTTTCAGCAGTAGTGAAAGCACTGGTGCATTATCAATACCCTTCTACCTACCAGTGCAAAGCACAGCACTGTGAGGATGGCCATGCAAAAAATTAACCTGATCCCAGCTAGGCTCAGTACAATGACTACAGAAATATTTCCCTGGACTGAACATATAAAGGGGTATTTGTGCAACGAAATGTGTTTATTGAATTTGCTGGATTTCTGAGACAATTGAGAAGGTGAAAATAAGACTCAAGTATCTCAGCAACTGTTGCAGCAGTGTTATTGCTGGAATAGCACTAAGGAGGCTCCTCTGGCATATGAACTACAGGCAGGAATTTTTCCCTACATCAGATCAAATCTGTGTGCACTGGAAAAATTCTGTCCAAGATACACCTAGGCAACTCTTCTGACCTACTTGTTCTAGACACTGACATCCAATGAGTTTACTCAAATGTCTGGCCAGCCGTTGGCAAACATGGTTCAGTTGCTATACTTCACCTGTCTGAGGTGCAGCCAGGGGAACATTGGAAGGATGCTCCTATACCCTGATAGATGCCAGTTTTTCTGCATGTATCCTCAGTCTATTCTATATGTATTAGTTTGCATGCCTCCATTTACCAGAGTGCCCAAGTTAATGAGAACTGTACAAAGCAAAGTGACACAGAGTCCCCAGGCAGGTGCAAAGGAGAGCTGCTTTATTGCAAAAGCCAGACCTTTTAAAGAAGTTAGCTGGTTATCAGTTTACATAGTTTTAAGGCACATCCAATCACCATACACCACAATGTGGACACGCGGCAGTCATGCAGCTCATCTCTCATGTCTCTCACATCGCTCCACCCCTATTCCAGCTGAGTCACTCTCCCATAGTTCCCTTCTACTTAGCCTAAGTAACAGGCCTGAACCATGATTTTACAAGGGTAACAAGACCCTTATTTTATAGGCTTTACCTACATGCAACAGAGAATCATCATTCTTCATGTTATAACAAATAACATTTAAGAAAATATTTCTCAGGATATTGTGATCTTTTGTACAATCCCAAATATTTGATCATTTTTTCACATCACTTGAGTAGTGATGTGAAAGGTGCCGCAGTGGAAGGCACCTTATTAAGCTCCAAAGAGTCCTGTAAATTTTGGCAGCAGCTATAAGATTCAAGAAAAAGCAAAGCTTTTTTGGACGTGTTGACTGCATTCAAAGCTTCACATTACAAAATGGTACATATTTGGAGTGATTTCAGAGATAATGGTACAGCAGCAAAACTGTAGACATTTTTCTAATCCATGAAAAAGACAATAATATAGGCTTTTTGGCAGACAACTGAGAAGAATATAGCTAATATTTTTCTACCTGTGGAAATATCAGCCCTGGCTAATAGGGTTAACTATTTCTATTTGTTTTCATATATTGTTATTCCACAGACTTTTGAGAAGCTACAATGTGAAAAAAGAACTCAACACTATTCCTTGCATCCAGATAAAAGGTGATGTACTGGGTTCTCCAAGATGGGAAAGCACAGCTAAAAATCCCTACCATTTGATTTCCCTTTCCTTACAGAACCTTTCTGCCTCCCTGCCCCCATCCTCCAAATCATCTGACTTCTTAGCAGTTTGGCTTCTGGAAGCTGTGAAAACTTTGCTAATACCTGCTGCATCTGATAGTTTCTTCCTAACTTCTTCAATCAATCAAAGTAAAACCTGAAAACACAACAACCTGTGCTGGTTTTAGGCATCCAATTAGTCTGAAATGGTACATTTATGAAACAAGCAAAGCTCTTCAGTGTGACGCTTGGGAAGATAGGTACATGTACTGGGTGTCATCAATCAATGAATTTTTCTGCAGGTCATTGTCAGAACATCCATTTTCCTGAGGGCAGTTCCAGGGTTTAAAAATTCTGAAGACAAGATTACTTATGACAATTTGTCTCTCTTGTATGATATTAGTATTTGAGATCTGCACCACTGTTTTAATAGAATACATTGACTGAATTCTGTCTACAAAGTAGGGAAAGGCTAAACAGCTAAGCAACCCAAAGGCCTATTTTATTTTCAGAGTCCCACAGCATGTATCAATAAGAGAAAAAGAGAAAAGCCAATAGGAGAAAAGGTAATATCATTCCTGCTTTTAAGAAGTCTTTTCCGTTGTACACACAATTTGTCAAATATCTGCTGGTTAAAGGAGATTCTCAGTTATGAATATAGTATGAAGAAAATCCTGACCATTAAGAGAGCCTCACCAGATCAATTCTTGCTATTATTCATGTCTGCTTCAACTTCAGGAGAAAACACATTTGGATTGAAGGAAAGGTATTCAGCAGTGATCTGCATTGTCTGGCAATCTCTAACTCAGAATCATTCCAGTGAGTATAGGTACTCCAGTGAGCACATGTGTAGAGAAAAGGAATAAATTCTTTTATGGGTCTCAAGTTTTCTTGCAAAGTGCCACTGAGTTCAACTAAAAAGAAAATTAAGAACTCCTACTCTTTTGCACAAAGGACCAATATATTTTGTTATGAGGCTTTCCTAGCTCCTCTTTTTCATCCTCTGTGAGAAGTGAAGCAGATTTTTCTTCTTGACTGCCCACAGTGTTACTCTGAAGTAGATTAACAACAAGAGAGCAGCAATTAGGTAATATCTACACAAAAACTTTTAATTTATCTGCAACTGGGTCAAAAACAATATCTACAATCTGCAGCATTCCTCCTGTTTCAAAGCTGAACTTGCAAATTGGGGTTTTCTATTCCTCTCATGCTGCAAAATCAAATTTTAAAAAATTGCATGGGTTATGAGGTTAAACTGTGCCCTGAAGAGACACTTTACAGTGAGTGCCATAGGTCAGCTGAGGAGAAAAAAATAATTTATCTATTTAATGTATGCATTTCTGAATTTCAAAATCAGAGGTAATGAGAAGGGAAAAGAAAGCTTTTTCCTTGGGGAACTGCAGCATTTGGTGCTTGGCCTGGGACCTGGATACAGCAGATAGACTTATTTTCAAATCCCTTTTTTTTCTTTAACCGCAAGATAAAGATTGCTTTACTGCAGAAGTTTATAGGTTTAGTTTTAGATCCTAATGCATCTGATCAACAGCAATCTTTTTCTACGGCTTGGTGTACTGACAGTGATAGGCTTGTTCAGGCTCTCACTGAGATGCTGCCTCAGAACCCTAGCTCAAGCAACCTCACTCTGCTTTATTTATCACCAGAGGTTTTCTGCATCACTTTTGCTTGCAAGTTTAGTTAAATTTATTTATTTTCTACATTAAAATACATGAATCAATGTGGGAAAAATTCTAGTGAAACACTTCAGATGTCTAGGAACAAGGTCTGAGCGCAAGTTAGGTTGCCCTCTGTCACAATAGCAATTAGGAAAAGGCTTTATTCAGGGCTGAATTGGGACCAAATCTTGATGCCAATAGAATTATTGTCCTCTTGTGAGGATGAAACAAGAAGAAACTTTGCTTTTAGATCAAGTGACAAAATGGCATTCAGTAGGTTTTGAGCTGGGTCCATAGGCTTTGGTTTTTGAGGCCTGGGATAACTTTTTTTTTTGTTGTGTATTCCTTGTAAAATGTCAAAGGTGTATTGAGTTCTGCCAGGTTGAAAAAGAAATTCTAATATGTAGAAATGATTGAAATGTAAAACTGTCCTAAATTGGAGACATTATGAAGTGATAAATGCAGTATTGCTTCAGGTCTTTTATTATCTGTCACTTGCATTAGCATCTAATGTCAGTCCTCTGTTCATTAATGCCACAGTGCTTATCCTGTCAGTCTCAGCTTCCTACCCACCATACAAAACCAGGGCAAGGAAGGGCCTTATTCTGAGCAATGGCTTAGTACATTCAATCATGACATTTGGCTTCTCCACTGCTGTTCTTGAAGTACAGTTTCTTAGAGAGTGGGCAAGAAAATAACAGCATTTCAGGCATATGAAAGAAGATAAGAACTGTTGCATGCCGGGTTGGTTCAGTTAGGGGCTTTAATAAATGTTAGTTAGTTGGTTCTATGTACCCCCATTTTCCCCTCACAATGGTTCACTCCAGGTTGTCTGCCATAGGAGCTTTCCCGTGTCCATCTTATAGCCACCCCCTCTTCATTCCTGAAAGTTCCGTGTCAGTCACCCCATCCTTGCAATCCTATTTGTCCCAGAACCCTGTACCCATCTCTGTTATGTTCCCATATGTTGCCGTGGTCCATGTCACTCCCCCATTGCCTGTCCCCATTGGGCAAGGGGGGCTTCTGCCCCTGTCTGCCCGCCCCCTATTTAACCCCATGCCTCCTTTGTTCAATCGCCATTTTGTCCACGTGCGCGCTAGGAGACGGCCGCCCCAGCCATCGCAGCGGCCACGTGGGAAATAAATGTTCTCCAGCCACGCAGGACAAGGTGTGCCTTCTCTCTCCCTTTGTCTCCTCTCAGCGTGCGGCTACTAAACTGGCAAACCCACGCAGAGGCTCAGCCCTAGAGCTCTGCACATGCGGCAGCTCCGGTCTCACCAAAAGGCAGCATCACTAGCCGGGCGGCCCAGCTGCCTGAGGCCGGGGCAAGAAGCGCAAAGAACAGTGTTTTAATTAGGTGAGATGTTTATGAATTTAACTCTTTCATGAATGACTCACTACACCTTATTCAATGTGTTCCCGATTCTTTAGTTATTTCTCTGAGGCAAAGGATTTTCATAGCCACAAACCTTATCAGAGCTGACCCTGATACCTCTTGGGAAGCTTACCCTCTGTGTATAGATGATGCCCATGCAGGGCCAGTACAAGTCACTTGCAGTACGAGGCATATGGAACTCTTCCTTTCTTCCACTAGTTCTTAGAAGACACTTCATTTTGTACTGTTAGCTAGTTTTTAGAGAGACTGGATCACCACTGCTTGTGGCAATATCATCAGAACCAGAACATCACATTCCTTCTGCTTACTTGTGGCTGTGGTTGGAAAATTATTCCCGTACAGCATTGCTGTCTCTGAAAACTTCCTTTCCAGCCCCCAGAATACATCATTCCCACTATTGCATCTCAGGGAGGGAAGTTAAGTAATTTAATCTAGATATGGAAGAGAGCACAGTTTGGAAATACACCTTGAGTGCCCTTTCTACCATGCACAGTATGCTGGGGCTAGGGATTGCCACAGGCATGTTCATAAAGAGGCAAACCACTAATGAGGTCAATAGCTGTGCTCTTGACAGTGTAAAAACACTCTCTCATCTTATTACCAAGGACTCAGTGATCATATTGTAATGAAAACCAAAAAAGAATGGTGCCTGAAAAACATAGGCTTTTTTCTCAAGCTGCTTCTTACCATATCTAGTGGTATGGGTCAGAAAAACTGAGATGAACAGAAAAGTTACCACAAACATTCCTGTACAGATTTTATTCACGTTACCCATACACACGAAATAGGTGACGCTTTTTTCTGACCTAATTTACCATATGCCACTGACTACTTTTTTTCTGAAGTTGTGGGTCCTGTGCTTTTGTGTTTTTCTCTTCTGAATATTGCCAGGTCACAATAATTGGAAAATCACAAATCTCAGCCATCCACAGTATTTGACTGCTTTTTAACAAAGAAAAGCAGAAATTAGTCAGTTATGCCAACTCCCATATAGACGTGGAGGTTTATTATAGCAAAACCCACCTACTGTGGCACTACACAGTTAAAGGCTGGAATACTCTTTTAAAAATGCATCTTATTAAGCACAACTGCTGATACTTTCAGGTCCATCAAATTCGAGTAAAAGCTTACTTGCACACCATAGGAAGCTGCATGACACAGTGTCCTTAGCTTGAGAAGAATAACAGGTTCAAGAACAATACATCCTAATGAGAAAGAAATCAGGCAAAGGGAGTAAGAGACCTGTATGGATGAAAAAAGCCCCATCATTATGCTAGCATCAGCATAATCATCTCTTGTGTATGAAAGCAGGGTCAGGCCACTTGGAATGGATATGGAGAGGTTTTCAGAGTAAGCAGAAATGATACAAGGAAGGCCAAGGCCCATCTTGAGTTAATCTGTCCAAGAATGTCAAGGATAATGAGAAAGCTTCTTCAAATACATCAATAACAAAATGAAAACAAAAGATAATATGAAACCATTACTAAATGGAGGGGGAACCCTTGTAACAGTGATTTATTAAAGAAATATGGATATTGATCTAGTACCGATATCCAACTGTGACGGACAAAAACTCTCTAACAGTTTAAAGTTAGAAAGTTTATGTTTATTGTGACATCGGGCAACATGTGGGATAGTTCCCAAATACACACCACACCTTTCAAATGATTACAGAGTCCTTTTATCCATCCAAGTATTCAATACCCAAAATACAAATACATATTCATAATTTTGGTACATCCCATTCCTTGCTTTGTATGCTAATCATTTCAAAAGCTATTAAGCACACATAGTTTGTTCCTTGAAATGGGCCGGTGGTCCCTTTCATGGGGAGGGGTCCCAAAATGAGGAAGTAAATGAAGTCTTCCTCATTCTGACCTTTCTACCTTTCCAATGCAAATATGACAAATGAACTCTCGGTAGAACTCCCATTCCCTGTCTTCAATTGGTTTCAGAACAGAGGAGGCCTGTTGCATCCTGGGGTTCGGGTTTAGATTAGGGGTTTTTAATTTATGTTAGATAGCCAAGTTCTGTAATCCTGTGCACCCCCCGTGTTTCTCCCCCCCCCACGGTTACTCGCTCTGAGGCTGCCTGCCATTGGAGCGTCCCCGCCACCACTCCTGTAACCACTCCCCATTCTGGCCAGAGAGTTCCCCGCCAGTCACCCTCATCCCGCATCCCCACTAGCCCAGGGACCTGGGAACCGCCCCAGCCCCGTCTCAGTTGGTCGCTGTGGCCGACGTCACTGCCACAGCAGCTGCCTCTATTGGACAGGAGGCTGTGGATCCTCTCATCCCGCCCCCCCATAAAATCCTACCCTGCCAGAACCCAGGCGCCATTTTCTCCTATGCCAATGACAGGAGCGATCGCGTCTTTCCACCGAACCATGCCATGTGACCTGCTGGCATGTGACCAGCTGTTCCTGCTGAGCATGGAGTAAATGGACAAATTCCTTACTTCTTTGCCAGATCCCTAGCACACGGTTACAGTGGCTAGCCAGCCCACATGCCCAGGACAGGGAAAACGTGTCCGGGAACCCGCGGCAGAAAACCCCGGCAGCACATGGAAGCTACGCCACAGCCGGGCTCCCAAGAGATGCGTGCAGCCAGGGAGAACAAAGCAAATGCCGCAGAGGCCCACAATTGTCTTATGTTCCTAAAAGCTATTTGTTAGTTTCTGTATTCTCCATTATAAACCCAGCTAACTAAGTATTGTGTTGACAAGCAATCAGTAATTAGTTAACTACTAACTCTTAACTTCATCAAGACCTACTCATTTATTTTAATTAACTCTAGTAAGGCTTATCTCTAACTAAAATCTTAGCTCCTCTAAAATCTCTAAATCCCTTAAAGTTTATGTTTCAACAGGATGCAGAGAAGGCAAAGTTACTGAATGTCTTCTTGTCCAACAAGGACAAGAGGAAGAACCCAGGGAACTACCAGCCATTCAGCCTTACCTCAATCTCTGGAAAGGATGGAGAGCCTCTGTCTATTGATGGAGGCCATTAACAACCACACGGATGACAAGAAGGTGATCAGGAGCACTCAGTATGGATTCATCAAAAGTAAATCTTGCTTCACCAACCTGTTTGGCTTCTAAATTGAAAAACTGTCTGGGGGGACAAGGGGAGAGCTGTGGATATTGTCTACCTTGGCTTCAGCAAGGCTTTCAACACTGTCTCACCAAACACCCTCACAGGCATCCTCCAGTTTGGACTGGATGAGTGGACAGTGAAGTGAATGAAGACCTGGCTGAACAGCTGCTCCCAGAGGGTCATAGTCAGTTGCACAGAGTCAAGCTGAAGGCTTGTCACTAGTGATGTACCCCAAGGTTCCACACTGGACCCAGTGTTGTTTAACTTGTACAAAGAGGCAGGTGCCTCCTTAACAAGTGTCAGCAGTGCCCATGTGGCCAAGACAGCCAAAGGTATCCTGGGGTGCATTAGGAAGAGCTTTGCCAACAGGTCAAGGGAGGTGATCCTGCCCTTCTACTCAGCCCTTGTGAGGCCACACTGGGAGTACTCTGTCCACTTCTGTGCTCCTCAGTGCAAGAAAGACATGGAGTTCTGAAGCAGGTCCAGTGCAGAGCAACAAAAATATGGAGGGGATTTATGAGGAAATGTTGAGAGACCTGGGCTTGTTCAGTTTTGAGAAGTGATAACTGAGAGGGGACCTCACCAATGTCTGTCAGTATCTGAAGGAAAGGTGTCAGAGGATAAAGCCAGGCTCTTCTCAGTGGTGCCCAGGTACAGGACAAGAGGCAATGAGCAGGAACCGATCCATGGGATGTTCCACCTCAATGTGCAGAACAATTTCTTTACTGTGTGGGTTACCAAACACTGGAACAGATTTCCCAGAAAGGGTGTATAGTCTCCCTCACTGGAGATATTAAAGAACTATCCAGACACAATCCTGCACTCTGTAATCGAGGATGGCCCTGCTTGAGCAGAGATGTTGGACCAGATGATGCACTGTGGTGCAGCGGCTGTGCATTACTTTTCCCGGCCCTGGTCGGTTCCCAAGTGCCCGGCTTGGGTGCCTCGGCTTCTCGTCGGGGTCAGTGTTCGTTGCTACTTCCGCGCACTTCTGCAGCTGCGCTCCGGGGTGGGCTGGCCGCGTGTTGCTGTCGGCACGAGGTAAGAAACAAAGAGGCAGGGAATTTGTCCAAATCCGTCCACGTGGCGGCTGGATGCTTTATTGGCCACAGGAGGCATGATGTAGAAGACACAGCCCGCTTCCAACTTCGCTTGGACGAATCTGGCCCCGAGGCTGGGGAGCTGCGGAAGGATATAGGGGTGGGACAGGGGAGGACAGGAGCCCTCTGCCCAATGAACACAGATGCCGTGGCAGTGACGTGTGCCACAACAACCAATGGGAACACGACAGGGGTGGAATGGGGCTTTGGGACCAGTGGGATCGTGGGAATGGGGTGACGAGCACGGAATTCTCAAGAGTTGGCAGGGAGTGGTTACAAGAGTGACAGGGGGAAACTCCAATGGCAGGCAGCCTGGAGTTAGTTACTGCGGGGGGGGGGGGGGGGGGGGGGGAAGAAACCCGGGGGATACACAAGGGTACACAGAACTGGCAAACTTAACAAAGATCAGAACTCCTAATCTGAATCCAAACCCAGGATGCAACACGGTGCCTTAGAGCCTGACCTGTTCTGTGATTCTGTGAAAACGTGACATGGCGACAGCTAGAACAATGCTCTTGCTCCAGCTCCCAGAGCACCAATCATTGTAACATCTAAGCACTAGTATTAAAAAGGCCAAAGAGATAAATCTCTTATTTATCTAACATATGTAATTTGTTACTCTGATAGAAAAATAAATATATAGAAATTTATTGTCACCTTTTTTTTTTTATAATTTTAACTCACCTGCCAATCAGGTTTGCACTTTGACTGTTGTTTGTTTTATTAAAATAAAGTTGGATTGCTATGATTAGGTTTTTGCAATACTTAAAAGACAGTTCAGACAGGAAACAGTGGAAACAAAATGCTGCACGTGATAGAAAAAAATATAGCAACTGTATCTGAAAAAATTCTGGCTAGATAAGAAAGTCGTTGTAGTGTAAATGAGACTGAAGACTTTGTTACTTAGTAACAATTATCTCACCAAAACCTACATGCCTTTAATTTATAAAAGGAATTTTTTGCCAAATTCAGAAGGGTAATACTGAACATTTTGATGTTTCAAACTACAATCATTACACTCTTGGATATATTGTTGAGTGCTATATAGTTGTATAGGGCTCAACAATATATCCAAGAGTAAACTAGTTCCTCTCCTACAAAATATCTGTAATATTAATGCATTTAATGAACACATAGATGATTGAACCATTTTTACAGTGCCAGGAATAATTGATTTTGGACGTATTTTTTAAATACAGCATTCCAATGTTAATTTCTTGCTGATTTCCTTTACCTGGTTTTGCATTACAGACTTCTAACTTGGAACATGCATTAGCATCTGCAAATTTCTTCTGAACTCTAGATATGGGTTTACTAGTTATTCTATTAATACTGCTTGCCTTAAAAAGTCAATTCATTAATTAAATATGTTGCACCATTTTTAGCTGCAGAGATGTCAGGGTAGTGACAGTCTGATTTTCTTAAGCAACACTGATGTGGTGATTCACTGAGTGACAGGAATAAATTAATAAGGTGAACAAATGTCAAGCAGAAAGTAGAAGGAATATTCCTGTATGCAAAACCAGAAATTTCAGTTCATAATTATGCCGTTTTATCAATTACTGGCACTTTCAAGCTCTTCTCTTTTAATGTGGTCTCCTTTTTTGAAGGGTTTTTGAAGGGCACTGCAGTAGACATGGCATTTGATTTAAAATTTGTTTTCTGTATGTGACTCACAACCTGCAGGGGATTCAGATGAATCTGAACAAAGATTGTTGCTGGATTTTATCATAAATAAATGACACTGACAGGAGGTAAATATTAGCTAGGTAATGAAGAAACTGAGCTTATAAGGATTTATAGCTTGCCTTCTGAGGAAGTATGCACATTGCCTCTGAACAGATTCAATATCTGTCCATGGCTATAAACTCTGTCCTGGAAAAAGGACCACAGAAAAGGCCTTTAGCACTATGAAAAGAGTAAAGGGCTACTATTAGAACAAGAAATGGGAAAAAAAAATGGAAAAGACGGCAAAGCAACAGAGAAAAAGAGCCTGAAATAGGGTTGGAGATATAGATATAGACACACCACAAATAGTGATGCAGCTCTGGGAAGAGGACATTGACACACTGCAAAGCGAGCAGATGTGAAAGCAAGGATTAAAATCAGGATATATAAGGAAATAAAGAATGGTGATGAAGAATATAAAGAAAACAACGGACAAAATACACCCAGTAGTAAACAATCCTATCCTAGAGACATACCAGTTATTCCATGGCAAGTACTTTACAATTTTGCAGGGTTATTTTACTTATCTATTTAAAGAGCATGAGTACAGGTAGGCAAAGGAAAAAAGACTTGAAAGAACCAATTTAATATCAAACTTAAATTGATTACTGCCTTACATAAAATGCAAACCTGAAACTCAATGCAAGCACAGCTCCTTGGAAACTTGAATCAGAGGGAACATCTTTCTACTCACCAATATAATATTTTCATTACTATAAGAATTGCACTAGTTTATACCCCAGAATCTTCCTAGAATATTTAGGTTCCATAGAGTTCCTCTGAATGGAGATGGTCCGTGCTTCACAAATTTTTGAATTATCACACCTAGGAATGGAATGGAGACATACTTGGACTTCTATTTCTTCCCTTTCGTAGGGGAGAATGAGATAAGCCAATTATCAATTCTTAAAAAAATTAGGCAAACTACCAGCATCCAGCAGATCAAGTTTAAAAGACCACAGCCTGGAACCCAGCTTTTTTTCCTAGAGTAAAACTAAATGCCATATTCATAAGATGGTGCTTAGAGTTTTCCAGCATATAGGTAGAAACTGGCCAGTAGTTTTCCTGTAAGACATTGGCTGAATTTCTTCAACTGGATTTATCTTTTTATTCATTCTCATTCATTCATCCCTTCATTTATTCAGTAAGTTAGTTATTATTTAGAGCTCCTGTTTTCTGGTGATTGCCTTCTCTACTACCTGTCTGTTTCCTAAACATTTCTTTATTATGACAGGAAAAGAGTCATTCATTCCTTTTAAGTGCATTGCCCTGCCATAAGACTATAAAAACTGTATGAAGAAAGCCATAGCAAATGCAATGCTTTTGTGTGTGACTCAATATGGTTTCTATTAGTCTCAAAAACAAGCGGTTCCCTAAAGAAGGTCAGAAGCTAATTATTTACCTAATTGTACATTGAAGAAATTAGAAGAGGCAAAGGAGAAATAATACTAGTCAATTGCTTTCATAATCCATAATAAGATCACAAGAGATTAATAAAGGACTTAAAGCTGTTGGTCGTATTTTTAGGAGTTTTATGTAGTCTTCTAAGGGAATAAAAAAAGGCTCTTAATGATAAACACAGAAATTATTTTAAGAACTGAAGTCCTACTAAATAAATTTTAAAAATCACCAATAAACCCCCTAAATTTCAATTGTCACAGATTATTTTCAGAAGTGAGCTCTGTTCCAGGGTGCCTCAAAATTTTGGGCACCAAAAATTAGACATTCTAAAACATTCTATTCCTTTAAATATGGATGTCAAGCACACTTTTTATGTAAGAGATAGAACTTTTAAAATCATTAATGTTCTTTGAAAATTATGGTCTATACAAAATTAAATATTAGGTATGTCTAAGAATTATTTAAATGTATCCCCAGAAAAGAAATTTGTCATAACGTAGAAGGAGGCTAGAAAGTGTGAAGTTTCCTTCACACTTCATAAAGTGTGAAGGAAACCATAAAAGTAAATGGTTATTCCTAAACTAAGACTTGTGTCTTCTGGAAATTATGAATTTAAGTAATAATCAAAAGTGGTTTTAATATGTTGGGCAACAAAGAATGAAGTGAAGAAGACTCTTGTTTCCATTTCAAAGTAGTTCTGTGTCATCACATAAATCTACAGATAAAAACCCAAGGTCACACATATGATCTACAAGATTCAGTTTGCTTCTTTGAAAAAAGAAAAAAAAGTTAGTTTCTCTATAATTTCTATTTCTCTTCTATTTCTATTTCTATTCTTCTGATCCTGTTTACAAAAAGAGAGTAAGTGAACAGCCCATTTGAGAATGGAAGGAGAGGAAAGCCTTATTTAGCTACTTAGACAATCACACACAATCACTATGCCTGGGATTAAGTTATTGCAATTTGATTGAGTAACCACTGAATCAACTCCTTAGAATCAGCAATGAAATAAATTCTAATCAATGAAACATGCCTGTATTCACAGTCTGAAAAACAAGAAGTCTAATAACCATTCTAACTGGACCCAATCTTGATGCACAGTGGGACTCATTGCTGTTGCAGGGTAGCTCCAGCAGTGCAGCAGAGCTGCAAAACCTTATAACAGACAGCCAACATATAGCTTTGTTCTCCAAAATATCTCTAACATTCATTGGTTAAGGGGATCTCAATAGAAAATTTTGTAGTACACATGTGTCTCTGTGTTCATGTGTATGAATAATTATTATTAAATATTTTATGAAGCAAAAATAGTTTAGCTGCTCATTTTCAAGATAGCAAGGTGAGAAATATTAGTTGTCATATGTAGGCAATTAAAGACTTCCTTTGCCTTACAAAGATCTTTGGAGATGCCTCCTGAACATATTTTGCCATGTCAGCCCATATTGCGATGTATCCAGACCTGAGCATGGGAATAGCCAGCAATTCCCACATAGAGGGCTGTTATGCAGGGACAAAATAACCCTGGAGACAATAATACACACAAATACTACTTAGAAAAATTACCAGTGAACTACTTAGAAAAACTACCTGTCTACTTCCTACTATATGGAGCCTCTCACCCTAATGTAATTTCATCAGAATTCATTACATAATATATTCCCACCTATTATCTTTGTCTTAGCATCCACAGAACATCTTATATACATCTTATCAGTCAAAGATTGGACTGAATCACCTTGGAGGTCTTTTCCAACATAATTACTCTGATTCTGTGAACCTATTTCTTAAATTCACGTTTGCATAAACTCAGAAGGGCTAAGATTAAAGGACAAGTTTGGAGCTCATGTGGTCCAACTTGCCTGAGCTGATCAGGAATGTTGACCCAGATGTGATAGTAAAAGGGTTTTAAAATCATGGGGAACTGGGGAGTTAGAAGGAAAGTTAGGTTTAGTAGGCCCTGGGAAAACACCCTGGGAAAGTATTGGCCTTGTACTTGCTAGAACTGCACCTGTGTAGCTAGTATATGATAAATGATATAATTGTGAGATGATTGTTTAGTAATTAAATATAATAACTGTTTAATTGTAAGAATAATCATGAGCAACTGTAGTCAAGGGCTTGAGAAAGATCACGAGAAACTCATGCTTGAATAAGGTCAATGTATACAATAGAACAATATAAGTTTAATAATTAATATGTAAGTTATATAACGATACAATATAAAATATGTTCAGCTCAAAAGCCATGTCGGAGTCAGATTTGGGTCTGTACCCCTGATTTCCAGAGATCTTCAATAAAAGCACCTGCATATAATCATATCCTGTGATTATGTGTGTTCCTGAACACTAACATTTTGGTGACCCAGATGGGACCCTGTGAGCACTGCTGAGGACCCCGCGACCCTATCACACTCCAGCCAGCACAAAGGGATTCTCGGGGAGCCCATCGGCGCCATGACCCTCCGCTGCTCACAATGTCGCCTGGAGAGGGGTAAGGTGCTTTTACTCTGGTCTGGTACCTGCCGATAAGACGCAGCGAAAGCTACACTCAGTTGGGTTAAAGGAATTCCTGTGGTATTGCCTAAGCGCTGTCCGTTAGACAGCAAAAGCGTTGCTGGTTTGGCATTCTGTGGTGTCTTGTAGCTGTAATATGGAGAAGCTTAAAGGTCTTCTGGGCAGCAATGCCCCCATACCGCATACTTCTCCTTTGGGGTGCTTATTAGCACATTGGAAACAGGGCAATTTGAGCAAGATTTACATAGGGGTAAGTTAATTGATTACTGTAATACATGGTGGCTAGAATATGTCTTGGAGGGTGGTGAAAAGTGGCCGACGAATGGGACTTTGCAACATAACACTATTTTGCAATTAATGTCATTTTGTAAACCAGAAGGAAAATGGGGCAAGGTTCCGTATATTGATTTGTTTTTCTATTTATGAGATAAGCCAGAATGGCAGGTTGAATGTGGATTGATGGTGGTTAGGGCATCTGCAAGTGACAAGTGTGGGGTTTGTCTGAAGGAGAAACATTGTTTAGAACATCTTGCGTTGAAAGAAAGTCTGAGTGGGAGGAATGATACAGATGTTGATTTACAGGTAGCCCCAGCATGCTTTGGTGTAGTTTTTGCTTTAAGTTTGTGTTTGCCCACTATTCTCCTCCCTAATCTCCTCCCCTCCTGAGTTACCCATCTCCCCAAGCCCTTCCCTAACTACCTCCCTCCCTCCCTCCCAAGTTGTCAATCCTCCCTATCCCTACCCCTTTTTCCAGAGTGTTCCTTGGCTATCTTGAAGTATTCAATACCCCATTTGTTGCTTTGTATTATCCCCCTCCCCTGCTCTCCCTGATAGGTTTATAGAATGTTAGCCCTGCCCTAAATTCCTCCCCTGCCATGCCCTTATCGGTTAGTTGCCCTATACCACTGTCCCTATAAAAATCTCTGCAGACCCCCTGGTCTTTGTCTTGGGGTCCCAGGTCGTGGACCTAATAAATCCATCCAGTTTTAACCCAAGTCCCGTGTTGTCGTTATCTGTTCTGGCGCCAGACCAAGTGATAACAGGGAATAGCAGAGCTCTTGGGGGGGAAGGTCTCGCCCCTGCTGTTGCTGCCCAGCACGACACAGTGCACTGCGACACCAGGAAGACCAAGAGAACCTAACCCTATCCTGCCTGCCCCTACCCCTACTTCATCACCTGCCTCACCTGCCTCACCTAATCCTATTTTGCCTAGTCCTACTTCACCCACTCAACCCTTCCCTCTCTATCTTCCTCTCTCACCATCACCTGACCCCTCTTCCCTGGGAGATGATCTAAATTTAACTGTGATACAAAGAAGGGGGGAGGATGAAAGTGAAGGAGATAGCGATAGTGGGTATGGAAGTGAATCTGTGACACTGGTATCTCATAGGACTCCGAATCGGTCAAAGCTCACCCCAGTTTTGGCTAGAAAAAATCTGGGTAAACAAAAGCAGACTGTGATTGCCCCCTTACAAGAGGAAGTAGGAGCGGAGGAGCCGGTGTTTACAAAAGTACCTTTTCCCCCTGTGGATTTAGTAATTTGGAAACAATTGTCTGGGACTTATAGGGAAAATCCTGAAAAAGTGGCAAGGGTGGTAAAAATTATTATGAAAACTCAGAATCCAGATTGGGATGATATACAAGTAATATTAGATATCCTAATGGATTCTACTGAGAAAGAGATGGTACTTAAAGCAGCCAAGGAAAGGGCAAGGGAGGATATCAGAAATAGGCTCGTAACAGGAACTCTAGATGATAATTTTCCAACCGAGGATCCAGGGTGGGATCCTAATGCACCTGGGCATATGCGGAGGCTGAAAAAATATCAAGATTGGGTCCAGATAGGGGTTCAGAATGCTGTGCCTAAGACTATAAATTGGTCTAAATTGTACGAGATAAGGCAGGAGAAGAAAGAATCCCCTACTGTGTTTTTGGAAAGGCTTAAGGAAGCAGCGCAAAAGCTGTACTGCAAAAGCAGTACAGGTCAAACAGTATCCTATAAAACCAGAAGCACAGCAGGGAACAGTAAAAATTATTGATAAATTCTTGAAATACCAAATTTTAGAAGAATGTGAATCAGAATATAATGCATCTATATTTCCAGTGAGGAAACCCAATGGTGAGTATAGACTAGTGCAGGATTTGAGAGCAATAAATGAAATAACCAAGGATATTTATGCAGTGGTTGCCAATCCCTACACATTGTTGACATCTGTGAAAGAGATATATAAATGGTTTACAGTAATTGATCTAAAAGATGCCTTTTTCTGCATACCCCTTGACAAAGAAAGCAGGAACCTGTTTGCCTTTGAGTGGGAAAATCCAGGGAATGGAAGAAAAACCCAGCTCACCTGGACACGGCTCCCAAAAGGATTCAAGAACAGTCTGACCCTATTTGGAAACCAACTGGCGAAGGAGCTGGAGATTTTGACTGCAAATGGGCAAGTACCAAGAGAACACTACCTGCTGCTACAGTATGTTGATGATATACTGATAGCCACAGAGGAGAAAGCAACCTGCAAAAAGGTAATAATTGAAATATTAAATTCACAGGGAATGGGAGGATATAAGATGTCTAAAGAAAAAGCACAAATTGCCTGACAGACTGTGATTTACCTGGGATATGAAATCTCACAAGGGCAGCGAAAACTGGGTACTAACTGTATTCAAGCTATTTGTGCCATTCCAGAGAATCTACATGAGCTGCGAGTCTTCCTCGGGATGACAGGGTGGTGCCACCTGTGGATCATTGACTATGGACTAATTGCAAAACCCCTGTATGAGACCCAGAAGATGAAGTGATTTACCTGGGGCAAACCACAGAAGGAGGTCTTTCTCAGACTAAAGGAGGCCTTGACAACTGCTCCTGCATTGGGGTTACCTGATTTGTCCAAAGATTTTCAGCTGTTTGTACATAGAAGGCTGCGCCTGATATTGGGAGTCTTAACCCAATGTTTGGGAAGCTGGAAAAGGCTGGTGGGCTACTTTTCCTAACAACTTGACAATGTCAGTGCCGGATGGCCTTCATGTCTGTGGGCAGTCGCAGCCACTGTGATGCTGATACAAGAAGCCAGGAAGCTCACTATGGGAAGGCACATAGATGTCTATGTACCGCACATGGTAACCACTGTGTTGGAGCAGAAGGGGGGCCATTGGCTATCCCTGAGCCAACTGAAGAAATTCCAGGTAATCCTAATGGAGCAAGATGATACAACATTAAAAACAACTAACCTTTTGAATCCAGCCTTGTTTCTAGGTACAACATCTGAAGAAAGCCCATTGGAACACGATTGTGTGGAAGTAATAGAACACACCTGTGCAGCTAGAGCAGATCTGAAAGATGTCCCACTAGAACAGCCAGACTGGGAGTTGTTCACAGACGGAAGCAGTTTCATGGAGAACGGAATCAAATACGCTGGATATGTGGTAACAACAATCAGTACAGTGGTAGAGGCAAAAGCATTGCCACCAAATGCATCCACCCAGAAGGCAGAACTGGTTGCTTTAACCAGAGCCCTAGAATTAAGTGAAAGGAAAAAGGTGAACATATGGACTGATTCAAAATATGCTTTTGGAGTGGTGCATGTGCATGGGGCTCTGTGGAAAGAATGGAGCCTACTTTCGTTTCAAGGGATGTACATTAAACATCAAGATGCAGTTCTGCAGCTGATAAAAGCAGTACAAAAACCTGAACAAGTGGCAATTATACACTGTAAAGCACATCAATCAGGAAGCTCCAAGATTTGTGAGAGAAATCAAAAAGCAGACCGGACAGCCTGACAGACTGCTCGAAAGGTGCAAACAGCAATGGCATTGGTACCTTTAAAACTCAATGTATCTCAATTCAATTTACCTCCACAGCCAAAATATTCAGCAGAATATGAGAAATTGGGACATATGCTGAATGCATGGAAGAATCCAGAAGGGTGGTATGTAACTGCACACGGACAGATAGTGGTACCCCCCCTTGGTAATGAGAGAGGTTCTACAAATTAAACATAACAAATGTCATTGGGGTGCAGAGGCATTGGTAAAGTTTCTAAAAAGCAATTTGGTCTCAGTACAAATGTTAACAATGGCAAAATCAATAATGTCAAAATGTGAGATCTGCTTGAAAAACAGCCCAGTGGCTAGACGACAGGCACAAGTAGGTAGGGATAGAACCAGGAGATTATTGGCAGGTGGATTTTGTAGAATTGCCAAGAACTCAAGGATACATTTGTATCTGTTTGTAGGAGTTGATACATTTTCTGGATGGCCAGAAGCCCTTCCCTGTCGCACAAACCGAGCAAAAGACACAGTTAAATCATTCCCAGATTTGGGGTGCCTCTAGGGATGTCATCAGATAGGGGACCCCATTTCATAGCCACAGTGGTAAAAGAAGTAAGTAGGTTGCTGGGAATAATTTGGGACCTCCACACACCATGGTGACCCCAGTCAAGTGGACAGGTAGAAAGGATGAATCAGACCCTAAAAAGGCAAATCAGTAAAATATGCCAAGCAGCCAAACTGCAGTGGCCACAGGCTTTACCAATCGCATTGCTGAGAATTTGGATAAAGCCTAGGAGTGGGATGTCAGTCAGTCCTTATGAGATATTGTATGGGAAACCATACGAATCTCCTGGACCCAATCCAAATGTACATGTCAGGGGAAAACAGGAAGTATATAACTATGTTCTGTCTCTCAGGAAAACTTTAGCACGACTTCAGAGCGCCCTCGTGTGGAATATGCCTCTGACTCTGGAGAATCCAGTTCATGACATACATCTGGGAGACAAGGTGAACATTAAGAATTGGAACGAAGAACCATTGAAAGAGAAGTGGACTGGACCCCATCAGGTACTATTGACCACCTTTACAGCAGCCAAAGTAGCTGGAGTGGACCCCTGGGTATACTACACTCGAGTAAAGAAAGCCCACCCCGGACTGCGGACTGTGTGAACTGTGGGACCAACAAAGGTGCAGATAAGATGTGTTTAATTGTTTCAAGAATGTTACCAGTAATTGTACCAATGCTCATTTCATGGTCTTTGGGATGTGGAATGCAAAAAGATCAATTAACCACTCTTCATTCTAGAATGAAGAGGGAGGTACAGGCAGAAATACAGGTGATAAAGGTTTCTAATGCAATTCAGGCTGCGAATGTAATGATTGGATTGGTTAAAGATTTTGCCAAAATGCAGAACACTAACAAAATAACTGCCTGTCTGCCAATACTGAAGGCAGCAGGAGACCCAATAAATTGGGGAATCATAATGACAAAACTGCCGTAAATACAAAAGAACAAAACAATTACATGTAAACAGGTACCAGAGTCAAGACAGGTAGTCAAGGTAACCTGGAAAGTAATAGTACAATGGCTGCATCCTTTGAGTCAACAGGACTGTCTTCAAAATAATGGCATGATAGGATATCCTATAGGATGGTCGGGGGGCATCCCAAATAAATAGCAATGCTACTTGCCACACTATAAAAAGATTACAAAAAATGTTACAGAAACCACTCTGGTGTGGAAGTGCGAGGCAAAAGATCACAAAGGTCAAATAGAGCCTTGGGACAGTGCATGGTCTCTGAGTATACTTCAAAAATTCCAGTACATGGCAACCACCCCTTGGTGCATTAAATGGGAAGGTTCAGAAAATGAAACAGATCCAGCAGTAGCGAACACTGCCACTATTAGTAGAATAAAGGCAGACAAAGTAAGTTGGTGGGCATGTAATAAAACTTATGATTGCACTTCTGATGATATAGAGATAAAACAAATGCCACCACTCGTAGTAGCCTTCAAATTGGTTGTGCCTGCAGAGGAATCAAACACAAACAGGATAAAGTGAATTACAAAATAATTGTAGGATGTACCAAGAGTACAATCCGAAGTCCAGGACAATTTATATGGGCAGCAAGTGATGGTACCTGGACAACCCATCTACCTGTAGACAGGAAAGTAAAATAAATTACTTTAGGCCTCCCTACTTTATGTCCAATTTGGAAAAAGTCCCCATTTAAGGGAAAACAGGAACTTCTGCAGATAAGAACAAGATGAGAAGTTCCAGATAATGAAAATCAAGATGACACTTGGCAAGAACCCTCTAGTGGAGTGAAATTTGGGTGGGCCCTAGTGACTTTGCTTGGTCCTATAGCAAACAATCGGAATAGAGAAATGTGGTACAAACTTACAGGTCAGGTAGATATACTCGCAAGAGTCACGAGAGAAGGATTTAAAGAAGGATTTCAATTACAAACCACCACAAAAATTACTTTACAAAATCGATTTGCCTTAGATTTGTTACCTCTGAAAGAGCATGGAGTGTGTGGATTTTTAAAGGAACAGATTGATCATTGATGCATCCACATCCCAAATGTAACTGCAGATGTAGAATATGACATCAGTCAGTTAAAACAAATAGAGCATGAAGCAGAAAAAGAGTAAAAAGATTTGACTATGAGCTGGTTAGACAGAGTCTTCAAAGGGTTAGGGTGGAATGTGAGTTCATAGATTAAGTCTATCATCGAGTGTGATAATCCTACAAATTGTGTTCTTGCTAATTTTGTTAGTCTACAGTGTCCTAAAAGGAGAAATACAGAAGAGGATGTTCTGGAACCCAAAAATAACAAACGCACTGACACAGGATCCACACCCATCATCCTCTCATCCTCCAGTTTGTGACAGCATCCATGACAACGTTTACGTCAATCCTGGATTTGAAGACTATCACGTATAAACTCAGAAACTAAAAGACTGTATCAAGTGAAAGCATTTGCACTTGTAGTGAAGTGAAAATACTTTCAAAGGAGGGAAAATGATAGTAAAATGCTTTTAAAATCATGGGGATTTAGGGAGTTAGAAGGAAAGTTAGGCTTAGTAGGCCCTGGGAAAACACCCTGGGAAGGTATTGGCCTTGTACTTGCTAGAACTGCACCTGTGTAGCTAGTATATGATAAATGATATAACTGTTACATGTGATGATTGTTTAGTAATTAAATATAATTACTGTTTAATCGTAAGAATAATCATGAGAAACTGTAGTCAAGGGCTTGAGGAAGATCACGAGAAACTCATGCTTGAATAAGGTCAATGTATACAATAGAACAATATAAGTTTAATAATTAATATGTAAGTTATATAACGATAGCTCAAAAGCCATGTCGGAGTCAGATTTGGGTCTTTACCCCTGATTTCCAGAGATCTTCAATAAAAGCACCTGCATATAATCATATCCTGTGATTATGTGTGTTCCTGGACACTAACAGATGGACCTAGAATTGCTCACACAGGATCATTTCAAAATGGCTTTTGAAACTCTCCAAGAAGGAAGACTCCATTGTGTTTCCAGGCAACTTGTGTCATTGCTCAGTCATCCTCTCAGTGAAAATGGGTTTCTCAATTGTTCTACAGAACTTCTTGTCTTTTAGTTTGTGCCCATTGCCCTTGTCCTGTCACAGGGCAACACTGGGTAGAGCCTGGCTCCATCCTCTTTGTATCCTCTCTGGGTGTATAAACACATTAATAAGATTTCCCCAAGCCCTGCCTGCTCCAGGCCTTCCTCATAAGACAGAGGCTCATAGGAGGTTGTTGGGTGGGTCAAGCAAGATTCCTCCTTGGTAAATCCTTGCTGACTACTCCTTATCACCTTCTCTTCCTTCATGGACCTGGAAATAGGCACTCTTCCAAGGACTGAAAAGTTCTCTTTCTGAAGAGGTCAAATTCTGCTCTGCTGCAGTTCACGGCTGTGATCTTACTTTTTGTACCGTTCCTTCTCTTGTCTCCTGATTCTGAAGCCCACCATGTCATGGTCCCTGCAGCCAAGGCTGCCTTCAGCCTCCACATTCCCAATGAGACCCTCCCCGTTTCTGAGTATGAGATCCAGCCCTGCACCTGTCATGGTTGGTTTCTCCCCAGGTGGAAATTCTCATGAATGCCTTCCATTGCAATCCGCTTTGTTTATGTCCTCTTAGTTTTTCTTTCTAGTAGACATAAAGGTAGTTGAAGGCTCCAATTATGATCAGATCCTGAGAACATGACTGTTTTCAGACTGCATAGGCTTCTTTTTCTTCCTCAGCAGGTGGCCTACAGTAGAGACACTCTACAATGTCACTCTTACGTGCCTTCTCTTTAACCTTCATCCGTAAATTCTGCTGGCTCTCTGTTGAACTTCAGGCAATGTTCCATTCACCCAAGATGCCTTCTCACATAAAGGGTAACTTCCCCTCCTTATCTTGCTGGTCTGTTTTTCCTGTAAAGCACATAACCCTGCATTCTAACATTTTACTCAAGGAAGTCATCCCATCTCTATGATCCCAGCAACATCAAAGCCCTGCAAATGTCCACAGATCTGCAGCTCATTTGTTTATTACCCTTGCTCCATACTTGAGTACACATGTACTTCAGAGAGGCACCCCAGCATACTGATTTCCAAAAAATTTTAAAGATTTCTCCATAATGGTATCTATCATGGCCTGGGGTCCTGGGGGTCCGTCTGGCCCCCGGGGCTGCTGCCGCAGTAGGTGTCCTGGATAGCACTGTTCTTTATCAGCTCAGCCTGTCTGGGCCCTCGGGCTAGCTCCCAGCCACAGGCAACTTCAGCGAGCAATTGCGGAGTGATTTCAGCTCTAGTGATTTCAGCTCATAAGTGATTTTAGCTCAGTGCTCACAAAGTACCTTGGCAGACACAGGGATGGAGAGAGGAGAAGGCTGTGTGAAGTTCTGCAGCATTGTCTTTATTGGCAGCTTCTGCAAAGGGCTCCACTGACAGGTCTTCCACTGAACTGGGCAGAGGTGAGGGTTTAAGTAGGCTACTGGGGGATTGAAAATTGTCCAATGGCTAGGCTTGGGGAGAATATGACCTATAGCCTTACAGAGAGATAACAGGGGTCTGAGTGCAGAAGAGGGGCAGCTCTGTTTGGTGGACTCTGCGTTTCTTATCTTAGGCTAGTGACCACCATGGAGGCCTTGCAGGGCCTCTTGACTGCTACAGGTATTTTGTAGGCATTTCCTTGCTTACTAGCAAAGAGGTGGAAGCGACCCCGCTTAACTCCCATTTTGTTAATTTTGTGATCCTTTCTTATCACATTATTCTGTGATCCTCACCTATTAAGCCTGTCCATCATTCCTTCTCAGGGTTGTTATTAAGTCTTTTGCATCACTATCATTCATAGTTTTAAGCCCTCCTTGCCAGCTCAGATATTCTGCTGGCAAAGATAATTCTGATCTTCTTAGTGAGATGAAGTCCACTTCTCTCAAGAAGATGATGGTCTGCATAAAGTGACCAGTGCTTGTAGGACCTAAAGCCCTGTCACTAGCAACAGATCCACAGTCAGTTATCAACTTGAGTTATCGGTACCCTCCTTCTCACTACTTTACCCTCACCATCAGGATTGAGAACAACACTACTTGGGCCCCATTCCCTTAAACTACCATCTCCAGAATTCAGAAATAACTTCTCATACTGTCCAGGTTCTTCCTAGCAACATCAGCGGTACCCACATTGAAGAAAGCAGGGGATAATATTTTGAGGGTCAGGAAATATTTGTCAGTCCCTTCAGAACATCTCAGATCTGGGCTCCCAGCAGGGACCAAACCTGTAGATGATAGGTTAGTTTGGCAGATTGGTGTCTTTGTCCCCTGCAGCATGAAATCAGCTATTTCAATGACTTGCTACTTCTTCTTGAAGGACATGCATGGCTTAGTGTCAGGAAGGTCAGGTCACGGGTACATCTGGATCCTCTTCAACTCCAAAGGCAGTGAATCTATTTTGTAGTTGTAAGCCCTTAGGTAGGGCAGGAGCCTTCCTCTTTGTGCCTGAACTCACCAGCTTCATCTTTCACCTTCCCCCAAAGTTTGCACTTATGCTGGAGATGGACATTGCCTGTACCTCAACAGCAGTTGGGGCCCAGTTATTCTTGTAAAAGATCCTTGTCTATCTCCCTTTTACCTTCTGTGATGCTGTGCAGACTGCTCACTGTCCCCTACAGCTCCTCCAGTTGGAGGCCAGTTCCTGCTAGAAGGCACATCTCCCACAGGACAAGAGCCATCTTTTCTAGTGTCAGAGAGAGGCTCCAGGCACTCCCTGGGTCATGAGGCTTGAAGGAATGCTTCCACCATCTGAAGGTCTGCCTGCACCTAAGCCTCTGCCCTGACAGGGTCAGCTTCTCCAGCATGTGCATGGGAAACTGCCCTGTAGCATGTAAACTCTGTACTTGACAGCTTACACAGGTACAAATTTGGCTGAGGTTCCCTTCTTTATGGCTCTCTGCACAAACTCCTGTATCAGTTGGCTGTCTTCATGCTCTAGGGTTAATTCCAATATAGGCTTCTACTCAGCTTTGGCTAAAAGGTTCTTGACCCTCCCTAATCAGGGTCTCATGTAGCAAAAGCTTTAGGGAACCTGGCTCAAAGGCAGCTGAGTGCATTCAGTAAAATCTGCTAGAACTGCTTCAGTCCCCCACTTAACTGTTTGATGTGATTTTGGGGGGCAAAATTATGGGCCTGGTGAAGAGTAAAATTCCCATTAACTTCCCAGAGATCAAAAACTTAAGTCTTACTAACATTCTTCACAGGGTCATGGGAAAGCAAGTATTGTATAATTTCTCTTTTGTGGGAACTGGTGCTCCTGAGGCACTTTGGTTTGAAGCAATAAATAGGGACATAAATACTTGAGGAATGGCAAGACAATCCATGCTGTCTCTTTTCTAAGAATTCTCAGCACATTTATCAGATTTCCTAGCAAGGATTAAAACAGTAAAAAAAACATACTAAACTAGCCACAGCTATATATTTTAAATGGTAACTTTTTTGTAGAATTATCTAAGAAATCAAGAGCATTTGAGCCAGTGGCAGAGACTGTGATGATAAGAAGTACATGGGAGATACAGAAAAGTGATGTGCATCCAGATGAGTGATTTCTAAATTTTCCAGTAGCAGAGCAAACTCAGACCCAGACTAAGACATACCAGTCATGGTTCCTTGGAGTTAATGGCAAATATAGTGAAAATATGTCTAACTGTAGATCCTTAGGTCTATGGACCACACAAAAATAAAATAACTCCTGCTTGCAGAGGAGAAAATTTAATGGTAGGGAGAAACCTCTGAATATATGAAATATAAGAAATAAGAAATATTTAATCTCCATGCTGTAGAACTCTCTGATTCTGTATTTACTTATAACATCCAAACATAGGCAGTCCCAGTGAAAGGGCTGAATAAAGAAAAGATATAGAAAAGCAGACACTTTTCCATTTATAGAGCAGCTGCAGAAATTCATCACACTAGTTATTCTATATAAAATGGAATGAAAATATTGAAGGAAAAGTCTGTACCATGAGGAGCATTAATAAAGCTAGAACATCCATGATAATTTCAGGCAGACTAAGGAACACTTATATCCCGTGAAGATCATTGATTTCTTTTTTTCCTGTGCATTATTTCAGTTATAGATACATCAGCTTCAAGCAGATGTAAAATAAAAGAAAGAAAACATTCTTTAAGAAATCAAAACTCTGTAGGATGTGAGGTGTATTAAGAATAGGATACATAAGACATTGGAGTATATAAATTTGAATGATAAAATCATGCAGAATTATATGCTGTACTAACAGCCTTTAAATGGTGCAAATTATCTTGTTACTATACAGAAAAAAAATTTTGATTAGCTTACAAATTTGGCCTGATTAGGAGGCTTTGCACTCTGCTGAATGCAAAGCAATTAGTAAAAATATTCCATACATTGCTTGTTTTCTACAACCAACAAGGAAATTGATGTTATTAATCCTTTCAAATATAGCTGTATTTATTATAAACAAATTCTAGCACTTAAAGGAATCTACTACATTTTCATTTATAGTCATTATATATCTTGTATACTACAATCTATAGGACATATCTAGATATTTTTGACAGCTGATGTTTTCTTGAATTGAAGTTCTGTAATGTATTGCATGTCTTCATAGAGAAATTCTTAACATGTATCAAATACTGCCTTCATTTCAGAAAAAAAAAACCCAGAAGCTCATCTTCTATATTTGCTTAATTTCTTGTGCTCAAGTGCAAGAAACACCAGAGTAGAACACAGCGAAAACATCTGTATATTTTAAGGAGTAGCTCCTTAGAAGGGCTGTCCACCTCTAAAGGATTAGTTAAGACATATCACTACATTATAGAAGAAGTTCAATGGAAGGATTATTTTGGCTGGTGTTTAATCTAAGACTGACTGTGAATGCTAGCATGTCTTGTGCTATGCTAATTTAAAGTTTCATCAGCTTTAAAACAAGATGCACATTTTGGTTTTTAAGCTTGATATTTAATATTAATTCATACAATCCAAAATTATTCTATGGCATGTAATATATAGGATTTAGAATTAAGCAGTTTTGTTAAATATGCTAGAATTTCTTGAAAAAGATAGTTTTGATTCACATATGCAGTAGAGGAGAATGTAAATTAGCAGTGAAGCAATGAGGTAAGCAGTGAAGCTCTAAAGTGCTATAAAATAAATATGTAAATAACTGGATACTCACAGGTAAATAGTGGAGATTAAGCTAAGTGCTCATTTTAGACTTGCTATTTGAACCCCAGATTACAAGGGTAACCCTTTCTTCCTCATAGGTTTCTCTTCTTTTAAGCCCTCCCTCCTGGGAAACATTGCAATCACAACAAATTTTTTGCTGACTGCATTTCATTCCAGATTTTCTTTCTGAGAGGTGTGAAAAATATATTTAATTTAATGAGATCAAATTATCAAATCACATAAATTGCTGCAATTCCTATTGTTAACTATGAAAAAAGTAGGGAAATTTACACAATTCAAGAATCTTTTATTTCCACTGTGCTGTAAGACTATCTCAAGTGATTTAATTCACCATATCTCTAAAGCATATCTTCAGGCATATACAATATATATTCCCAAGCCCCAGATTTGTTAGTCTGCTAAATTAAATTCAAAAGCCTGTCTAAAATGTTTCATTGAATAATAAAAAAAGCAAATTTTTGGATTGTCAATGAAGCCTTTATGAATATTATTGAAGAAACTTTCATGTAAGAAGTAAAAAGGTAGCTTGAAGTCATACTCAAATGTTCAAAATTGCTACCTACTATTCAAGGAAAAAGTTAATTATGGACTGTGTTTCCAAATAGAGACTCTGGGTTGACACTGCATTTTTTTATTCACTTGCGGTACTTAATTTTAATTGTGTTTACCTTACTCTTATTGCTGCTCACTTGCTAAAACTTTGCCACAAAATAATAAGAAAATGTGGTCAGTTTATCTACAGTATTTTCCCATTTCTTAGTCTTTCATTTTAGCTCTAACAAAGTTAAAGTTAGATTGTCTCTTCCAGTTAAACAGTTGATAACCACAGTCAGCAGGAAACCTCACTGAATGAATATTCCCCCTCCAAGACAGCATCATTTGGTCTCCCATAGATGAATTTCTTCCCAGTCTTGTGAACTGAAAAGGTTTCTACAAGGTTGGTGATAGGAAAATATGGTTAAGTGGAAGATAGAAGTTTACAACTCTATAATGCCAGTAGAATGATTTAGTAAAATCTAGTGACCTAACCTCTGGAATGAAGAACAGCTTCTTTGAAAGAGAACTATAAAAACACACATACATATATTTATTGGGAAGTCTGTCTTTCTACCAGCTTACATTTTGACACACTGACGGGGAAATAAGTGCTTGTTTCACATACATTTTGAAAAGCATATTTTGCTGCATGAAATATAATTTCAACATTATACACCACCTTTCTTTTAAGCACAAACTTATCTTTCAATTCTTCAATAGGAGAAGGCTCTTTAAGACAAGGAAGTTTTGGGAATGTTAGGCATTCTTAAAATGACAGATACAGATTTCTGCACTTGTTATTCTGTATATTAGAGAAATTATCGCAAATATTTTATATGACAGGAAAGCAATACACACCTATGTCATCCATGTTATTTATTGATCCTCTTTTGGTCAATATATGTTGCAATATCAGATAATCATTCATGTTGATCCATACTTGATGAAGTAATTAGGTAGTGTGAAATTTTATTTTCATATAGTTAGCAGTATAACCTAATAATGCATCTGAAATAAAACATATTGGAAAATAGGGTGAAAACATTCAAGGTAATTTGCTGAAGTTATTGTGAAGTTTCTAGATGCTTCCACTGCTTTTATCTGTTTTTTTTATTACCTTCCCTTAAAAAAAAAAAAAAAAACAACAAACCTATTCCAACCATAAATATGTAACAATTGCTTCTAAACTGTCTATCATCACTCTATGAATCAAAAAATATGTAGACCTAGAGGGCTCTGAAAATATCTACTTATTTCATTATAGTGACCAAAGACAAATGGCAAGAACTGAGAGAAAAAGACCAAAGAGTAAAATAATTATAGTACTGTACACTTTCCCCTTACGCTTTTGTTTTAAATTCTGCATGTGGATCTGACTATTTGGTGTCAAAAGGATACAAATACAATAAAATGAAAAGTACAAAGAATTGTTATAGTTGTAGAAAAATTTCCACATAACTGAACAGACAAAGGTTTCTTATCCTAAGAAGAAGCAGTTGGGGAAGATTTTGACAGACATGTACAAATTCCTGAAGGAGAGAAGAAAGAATGATTGAAGTTCTTCTTCAGAAAGTGCATATTGTAATCTTGTGAACTCACTGTTGCAAGATGCTTAAAATACCAGAATAGAAAAAGGCTAATCATCAGTAAGGTGAGTGAACAGTAGAAAAACACAGAAATATTGAATTGTTTGAGTGTTGCTTCAACTCCCAGCTCACAGAGAGCTAAAAAACTGCTGGAAACTAGAATTTAGCTCTAGATATACAGTAATGCCTCTCATTTTGCAGTTTCTTTTGTCTGTGACCAGTGAGAAGCATAGTTTTCAGGTACTGATGCTCCTTAGGATTGACCTCACATATTCTTTGTTTGGCTTTATTAATGGCAAACAACCAAACTCCTTTGATAAACCTGCTCCTCACAGTATGAAATCTGGGCTGCTATGCCATGTGTTTATAATAAAAATATAGGATCATCTTGTGTTAGAGGGTAGATTTGTTCAGCAGTGCTTTAATCACTTTATCAGTAGTCTAAGTCTTGCTTCTTAATTTTTTTCATAGTGAAACCAAGGTAAAAAAAAAATTACCAGATGAGTTTGCATGAGGCCAGAAACACTCTTGGGTCCCAAACAGAAAAATATTATCTGTGTTCTGGTCAAAAATCTAGGAAATTACATAGAAAATAAATATTGTCAGTTCATGCTGGTTGCTCAAAATTCAAGCAAAATAAAGAATTGAATTTGTAGAGAAGGTACCTAATGTCTTCATAAGAAGTCAAAACCTGTTAGAGGGTCCAATGCAAATCTCAAGTGCTACTTACAACATTCACAATGGTGAAGGACACAGCATCATGCTAGACTCAGAAGCTTGTTTTTCAGGTCAGCCATGTAATTGCCAGTCTCATAATGACAAGTTACAAAATGATGTATCATAGAACAGAATCATAGAGTATCCCAAGTTGGAAGGGACCCAATAGGAACAAGTCCAACTTTTGGCCCTGCACAGGAGAAACCCAAGAATCACACCATGTGCCTGAGAGAGTTGCCCAAACTCTTCTTGAACTCTGTCAGGCTGATGCTGTGACTACTTCTCTGGGGAGCCTGTTCCAGTGCCCAGCCACTCTCTGTGTGAAGAACTTTTTTCTAACATCCAACCTAAGCCTCCCCTCACTCAGCTTCATGCAGTTTCCTTGAATCTTCCTCCAGACGGAAGAGACCAATTAACCTTAGCCACTCCTAATTAGACTTCCCCTCCAGACCTTTCACCATATTTGTAGGCCTTCTTTGGACACTTACTAAGAACTCATCATCTGTTTTATGTTGTGGGTCTCAAAAGTGCACAAATTACTCAAGTTGAGGCCGCACCAGGGCAGAGCAGAACAGGACAATCCCTTCCTTTGACCATCTGGTGATGCTATGAAATCATTATCTAGGAAACTGCAGGTTTTTATTTTACCTCCTTGTTGAAACCAGCACTTAGAATTAAATTCTTTCTTGCCTTTTCGTAGTTATCAAAAAATGTAGAAAGAAGAAAACAGGAAGACTCTTGAATTTTATTTGCTTCTGTAGGTAAGTTCTTCAGTGACAAATGACATGTCAGATGAGATTGGTAGAAATATCATTTTTGCAGTGATTGCTTCAATCCTCAGAGAGTCCAAAGTTCTTATTAACAAACTGACTACATCCTGGAAATTATTAAGGCATTGCAAAGCAGTTAGATAATTATAGCTATTTTAGCTCTCTGACTCACAGGAAGATCAAGTAATGAACTGATACTTCTTAAATTACGCCTTTACATAAGGGCAGGTAGACTGGATAATAAGTAATAGGCAGGAATCATAGAGCTGTCCCTTTTTTTTATCTCATTTGAAAATCAGAATGAAAAGTATGACTTTAGAGAAGCTGTTTCTGTGCAACAAAAGTGAAAATAACATTTTTAAAGACCGGCCAGCAGAAACAAAATAAAACCCAAATGGAAGAAAACAAAGGAAAAAAAAATACTCAAAAGAAAGAAACTGTAATGCAAGCCTTTATGCCCATGTGCCCTGTTTTTACTGATGGAAAACTTTTGTAACTTGTCCTGCTTGGTTCCCCACCCCCAGCCTCTGCAGCCTTCTTATGTTCTTTCAGATTCAGCTTGACCATCACTCCTTTGTGTGTTATTACTTGAAATCAAATCAAGATCTACAGTCTCTAGCTCTAAAGCCTCTAAATGTCTCTGCAAAACACCTACTACACTTTTACACTTTATAAAACACTACTTTTCCTAGCAAAAAAAAATCAAACCAAACCAAACCAAACAAAAAAAAACCAAAAAAACAAACAAACAAAAAAAAACCAACCAAACAAACAAACAAAAAAAAAACCAAAAAAAAACAAACAAAAAAAAACCACCAAAAACAAACAAACCAAAAAAACCAACCCAAAAATGCTTAGATCATGGTAACTGTATTTATTGCAATGATCACAAATATCCAGCAACTACAGAGATTTTAATCTCTTTTAGTTGACTGGAAAGAAAGGCAGTTACACTGGAATATGAGAAACCTCATAGACTTGGGCAATGTCTGTGCCCAAGTGACAAAGATTTATTTAAGAGTATTTTTTAGAACTAAAGTTCTGAACTATTTTAATAGCAACTAGGAACTGGACCTATAAATCTCATATTCTACTGTTACTTTTTTTTTTGTTTGCTACTTAAGATACGGCAATAAAAAGTCATTCAAAAGCTGGAGAAGCAAATCAGTGAACAAACTGATTGTTACTGTGCTGCATTTGGGAGCTGTCAATAAGATTTTCTTTTGAAAATCATACCTTTTATTGCAGCATTATGGCTTCGAGCATTTTTGAAGATTATGCTTGTCAGCCCCTTTCCACACATGAAGAATTGTACATCAAAACCAGATTATAATTAGTTTTGTATCAGAAGTGACTGTTGCAGCACAGTTTTAAATGGGTGAATTAGTTCCCTTTCTCATGCCAAAGAGGAAGAAGTACCATTCTTAGAGGATTTGACTTTTGAGAGGGTTTGAGCGTTTACACAGGGATAATTAAAAAAAAATCCTTACTGTAATTCACATTAAGAAGAGGAATCATGATGTCTCTGGTGCAACAGAACAATGTCCATAGTCTCTGTCTTTAGAAATGTTGCTGTTTCAGAGGGAAGAGAAGGAAAAAACTTTGTGGTCACTTAAGGGTGTTTTTGGGTGATAATTTTAAAGCCATGTTAATAACCCTCTGACTTTTTCAGCAGTGTGCTTTCTAAAGGTGCTCGACCAAGAAAACAATTTGATTGCTATGTTTTCCTAATGTTGAAAATCCTCTAAAAAGCTTATGGAAAGTTTTTATGAATTATTCTAGTCTTCTGTTTGAAGCCTCTATGTCCTCCCTACAAAATCTGTGTAAACTGTTAACCAAACTTCTGAGCATGAAAACACTGAACACCTCTGTGTGTCAGTAAGTCACTCCTCTCCAAGGCTTGCTCTTTTCAGGAAAGGAAAGGCCAGTCAGCCTGTTTACAGCACTCTCAGCAGGAAAAAGTCTTATTCCTTATCACATCAAATATCTTTTAGAGAAAGTGCATGCACAATTCACCATCCACTCCAAAGGTACTGCTATTATGCATCATTGGGGCATAACTAATTCATTTCTGTGCTGCGCTTCTCTGCCTGAATTATTTTTAGTCTCCCAAGCATTTATAATTTGTGATTTCACACTTAAAAAAAAAAAAAGAAATCCTGTGACAGTCTAGATCTTATAATTTGGGATAATCTAGCATCCAGAGAAGTGAGACAGGACTTTGCGGGCAAAGCTGAGCAGAGAAATTCACTTACTCAATGGTACTGGCATCTGGTAGGTAAAACATTTATGTATCAGCTCTCCTGCCCTAACTTGCCTAGGTCAGAGACAATTCACCAAACTCACTTGAAGTGTTTCACTATTTGATAACATCCCACTTGCTAAATCTTTCCTGGTTTCCAAAGCAATCTGTGTTTTTAGCCTTCAGATCTAAAAACCGCTTTGTATGACAAGAAAACAATGGTAAGGCCCACTGCAGCGGCCTTCCAACAACTTCTTAGTACTATCAGATTCATTAAGGATTTTGAATGAGAATCTTGATTCTCTAATTTTCTGTTATATAGACATAGTAGGTGAAGACTTAAATTATTATAATAAGTAACAGCAAAGAAGTAATTTACTGTGCTGTATTCAAGGAAGATCATTAGATAAAAAAAACTAAAATTTTTTTGAGCATCTTAAGGAAATCCATTTTGTCCTGTGGCTTATCTAAGAAGTGTTATCTTTTTGTATTCTTATTTCGTCTGAACTTGTGAAATTATACGTACAGGATGCAGTCTCATGGCCCCTGCTTTGGGGCCGTACTGGATTGATAGTTAATAGGTAAAGATACACAGGATGTGAGTTGACTATGTTTTCTGAACATATTTCCACTTTGTCATCCTTTAAGTTTTGTTTGAGGCTAAAAATGGGCAATAGCTGTTTCAAATCGATACCTTGATGGGAAGCTGAAATGAAAACAGAAAGTCCATTAAGTGTTGCTTGTTTCATTTTTCCTCAAATATGTTCAGACAAGGACCTAGAAATCCAAGATGCAGATGTATTTTCTTTCTTTGCAAAGACATCAGCAAGAATGTAATGTCCAAGATGGCAGTTTAAGTGAAGCAAATGGAAGACTTTCAGAGGTTGTTACAGTTTCTGATCTTTAGCCAGATATTGACATTTCATATGATCTGCACATTCATTTGAAATGGAGAGAAATTTAAGCAGTTTGGTTTTAGTTTTCTTTTATTTCTGGTTTTCTTTGTTTGTTTGCTTGGTTTTCTGGTAGAAAAAAACAATTTTTATTGACCCTTGCAGAGCAAAGTCAGCCAGGTTGCAATCACTTCCAGTAGACTTGGACTTCTACAAGAACATTGAGAAATATTCATTCTTTCAACCCCTAGCTCTCCCTTCTCTCCTGCTGCTCAAATTCCACACAAAAGGAGAAGTTTTAATTTTTTTTTTCCAATCTGGAATGTGAATTCACTTCTGTTTATACCACCACATAACATTCTGTGTAAGCCTCTACACTGTGTTTCAGATCATTAAAATATGAGACGCTCAGAATAACTCTGTTTTTAATTTGATCTTTAACTTTCAATTTTTCAATTTCAATTTTATTATATGCACATTCCAAATGAAGAATGATAGTAATCTCTGCAACTTGTGCTTTGCAGCACTTACTATTTTCTTTGTATAGGTACTTATTTTGTTACTGCTTACGTGAGTCTTGATACTGTTTGAGCATTTCTTTATCATAATTTTTAAATTCAACATAAGAAAGAATGTTTCTTAAATGTACATAAGAGATGAAAGCATTCTTTTGAAAGTATTACACTTAGTTTTAAAAAGACATCCAAAAATATTTTAATCTGGGTTACATAACCAAATGCAGGGGAAATTTTTATTCTGATCCTGAACAAACCTAACTGCTGGCAAGCTGAGAGAAAGCATTACTTTTGCACATACATTAATGAAAATAAAAGTCATTTATGAACTGCTTACTGTTTCATTAATATTCCATTCTTCATCTTATCCATTGCAATTGTTTTACACATTCAGACGGATAGATAGATTCCTATTGAAACATAAGATCTTTAAATAAGCTCAGAAAGAGTTTAAAGTCCATCTATTTTAGGAATAAATTCAGTAGTTAAATCAAGCAACACAAAATTTAATTACTATTAGTAAAATGGTTGGAAAAACATAACAAATCAAAAACTAACCAACCACAGCTATTATAATTATCTCCAAGTAAATCGCAATCATGTGAAGGTTAGATGTTTTTATGATTCATATAATTTGCACTGCCTGTTTTTCCAAGTATTTTGTCTCTAAAAACGACCACAGCAATGACCTCTCCCAGTAATTTAATGGGGAAAAGGAGGTTTTAATGCAAATTACTACCACATATATAAAATTATGAAGCATCTGTTGTTGCTTACATAGCATTGAGTGGTAATCAAAATTATCCCATTGCTCTATCAATGTTAACTAATTAAATGCCAGGCTCCCTTCTATGGAAGCACTACTTGATACACTGTGGTAGCAGGCCTGCTCAGAAAACAGTTTAAAGATACTAAACAAATACAACTTCTGGTATGTGCAGAAAAAAACCTCAGGTACATCCTGACCAGGCTGCACCCTTTAGCTAGGATAGCAGATGAACCAATATGATTTGATGAACCTCACAAAAATGGCTACGATGTCCCAGTATAAAACAGATCACTATAGTTATTTTCCTGAGTATAGGGTATCCCTTCTTACCTAGAAACCATGATTATTCAAATAAAGGGTGAAATCTTCCCTAGCATACTAGGAGAAAAAAAGCTTTGAGAAGAAAACTGAAAGAAACTGTAAAGACCAGAATTTCTAGGGTGGAGAACCTATTTGTTTTAAGACACTCTGGGATCAGATCCCATGCATCAGTTCTTCCTGCTGTTACAAATAAGATAGATATATATACATTTATTACTGTAATGTTAATTTTTGACTTTGATGATGTTTGTAGAGGAAACTGTAGAATGTTTCTTTGACATCATATTCAGATAGCACTGTCCCACAGAAGTGCAGGTTAATAAGCTGTATGGAACTCCCACCTGAGCATTTGAAAGAGAAATCAATTTTGCATAAATTTGAAAGAGGTGGGTTAAATCAGAAACCTTTAAACTGGTATTACTAAAACCAAAATTAGGACACTGAGAACAATTTCCCTTCTCTGTATGCAATAGCAGTTCAGCAATGCAGAATGAAAATGCAGAGGGTTCCATATCACAAGGAGATCAGTCCAACAAAAAGTGGTTATGTTTTCATATCTGATTTTCCAGGGTTTATGTGATGAGAACTTTTGACTGTATTTACGCAGGGACTAAACCGAAAATAAAACTAAATGTTAATTCCAACTAAGCCACTAGGCTGCTTTGATGAAGATTAAACTTTATTAAACGTACTGAAAATTAATTACTTTAATGTATCAGTTACAGTCTTCAATGTATCATAAATGTTGCATCCTGGGATTGGGTTTTAGGGGTTCTCATTTGTGTTAGCTAGCCAAGGCGGAGTTCCCGTGCTTCCCTTGTGTATTCCCCCCCACTGCGGTTTCTGGCCCCATGCTGCCTGCCGTTGGATTTTCCCCCCCGCTGCTGCTCCTGTGACCACTCCTCCATCCGGCCCTGGGAACCCCCGTGTCCGCCGCCCCATCCCCACGATCCCACTCAGCCCGAGGCTCGGTGTCCACCCCTGCGGTTCACTGGTTGGTCGCTGTCCTGTGTCATCACCGCAGCAGCCGCATGGAATGAGGGGGGCGCCTGCCCTCCCTATCACATCCCCTATATCATCCCACTCCCTCCCAGGTCCCGGCGCCATTTCCCCCATGTGGAGTGGGAAGCACAGGTCGCTACCCTCCCCGCTGCAGCTCTCCATGACAATAAAGCCTTCCTGCCTTCCTCGTGGGTGATCTGGACAATTCCTTCCCTCTTTGCCTCAAACCCTCGCGCGGGTGACTGAACCCGGCAGACCCCGACTGGCGTGCCGGTGCCAGCGGCACATGGGAGAAAAGCGGCGGACCTGGAAGTCCAGGGGGAGGCAGCGCCGGAGGGTGCCGAAGCTGTCCTGGACCGGGGGAAAGAGTACAACGCCACAAATGGCGCCTAACAGTGGGGTCTGAGCCGGCAGAGTCGCCCTACGCAGATGGAGACTCACCGTGAAGCACCGGGAGCTGCACGGAGAGCCATCGCCACCGGCGCACAGCCATGCTGCCGATCAAAGGCCACCGCTGCCGCCGAGCCGAGCGTGCGCAGTCCGCAAGGAGCGCTGCTGTGCAGGCACAGAGCTGCGCCAGAACTGTGCTTTGTGTTCGACTGAAAATGGGAGCAGAAACTCCCCCAAAGTAGGTCAGTGAACTCTCCGCCACCCATAGGGAGGCATGTGGTGCCCCCCGTGTGGGAGGGGAAGTGGAACTCTTCACGGCCATGAAGAGCCAAAGTTGAGAAGCTTCCTGGGACTGAGGACCCTGGTGCCAGCTTTTTGTTTGCAGAGATCCCGGTTTGGTGAGTACTTGACAACGGGAGGGTACCCGGGCTATACTCTCCTTCACTTGAGTGGGCTTTGCCGCGCTTCCGAGGGTACGGACATGCAGCGCGCAGCGTTAAGCGGCGGCTGCCGGGGTCTTTCACGGGTTTTTTTGGTTTTTTTTCCTCTTTTTTTGCACCAGCGGTGAGGTGGTGGGTAGAAGTAGCATAGGGACCGTGCTATCTGCCAACCAGAAGGAATTTTATACCCTACTTAAGGGAACTCTATTGGTGAAGGGCCCCTGCCACAAAAGTTCGGTTAAACAGTTTGTACAGTGGCTGTACTTTTCCTTCCCACGCAAAACCCTGGGGGATGCTTGCAAAAAAGAGTTTTGGGAGAGGGTGGGAGCAAAATTGGCAGAGGGGATAGAACGCAGGGATCCCTCCGTGAAAGATTCCTTTGCCACCCTCCATTTGCAGATTTCAGAAGTGGTGAAAGCTGAATCTGCACGAGATTCAGCAGGGAGGGGAAAGAGCCATCGTACAAAAATGTTGTTTCCCCTGAACCTGTTTCCCCATCTTCCTTTCCTACCTTCTTCCTATAACCCGGGTTGGCGGGGGGGCATACTCCACTGTTTTAAGGTGCAGGGCAGCCCCACAAGTGTGGGCCATGCTCCTGGCTCCCCCAAGCTCCCCTGGCACCCCTGCCAGGGCTACTTCACTGAAGAACTGACCCTAAACCCCTTTTCCAATCCCTTTTTCCCTGCTGAAAATCTCGGTTCTAGAGCTGCCTTGCACTGCTGTTTCTTTAAACTCCTTCCTTTGTCTCCCTGAGGAGGCCGAGGCCACGTGCTCAATCTCTTTGTCTTCCCAAAATGGAGGGCAGCCACATGGCAGGGCCTCTTCTTCCCACAACCCCTTTCTGTCCTTTGTTACCTGTATCCCCACCTTTGACCCAACCCCCACCTGCTTCCATGTGTGCATGGGCACCACCCCCTTGGGAGGTCAGGTTACTCCCTCAGCCATTGTTCCCCCTCGAGTGGACATTCCCTCCAGTCCTTTGCATGTTCTCCCTGCTGAGTCATTGACCCTGCCCTCCCCCACCAGGGAGAGCTCCCTCATCTCCGCCCTGCTGCCTGAGGGACGCAGCCCCCGTCCTGTTCCCTGCACCCTGTCCCCATCTTCCCATGGGTCCTGGAGAGCCAGGAGGGAGGGAAGAGGGGGGAGGGAGGAGCGGGGACCCCTACCCCCATCTTCCCATGGGCCCTGGAGAGCCGGGCGGGAGGGAAGAGGAGGATGGGAGTGGACAGGAACCCCTACCTCCAAGTTCCCATGGGCCCCAGATGTCTGGGTGGCAGGGAAAAGGAGGTTGGGGGGAACGGGAGCCCCTGCCTCCACATTCCCATGAGCCCTGGAGACCCGGGAGGGAGGGAAGAGGAGGGAGGGGGGAGCAAGAGCCCCCAACTCTGCATTCCCATGGTTCCTGGAGACCCGGAAGGGAGGGAAGCAGGGGGAGGGGGAAGCCGAGGTGGGTCTCTGAGCATTTTCCAGATTCCGTGGAACAGGTCGAGGTGGCAGCTGAGAGGCATGTGGAGGGATCAGAGGTTCAGGACAAGTCTGTCCTGGAAGCGGCATCCATTAACACTGACACACAGCTTGAGATTCCTAAAAGGCCCAGAAGCTATGTGGTTGCCTTGGATGCTGCGCCTCCAAAGAACGCCGGTCCGAAACAGCCTCCATCGAGATGCCAATGCCTCCACTGCGATCAGAGGGGACATTTTGTTGTTCAATGTCCATTTTTGGGCAGGGCACCCACAGGGACAGTGGGACGGGGGAGAGGGGGAGAGGGAGAGCCCATTCCCCCAAAAAACTGAAAAAACAACGCACATCTGCCTCGCATGAAGATAAAAGTAAGGCAGGCCACACCACCTTAAGGGGAGCTGTGATTTATCAAGTAATTGTGCAGGTGGTAGTTCAAGACATCAGAGTGCCTGTGAGTGCAGCAGATGACCCCACCAATCGGGGGGTTGCATCAAACCATAGGTGATGCAAAAAAGAAAAAGGACCCTACAATGTCTTTAAAAAATGCTTTTTCCCAAAGCCCCAGAAAAACCTTCCAGCCACCCCAGTCTGTGTGTGTCCCAAGTCCCCATGTTTGTAATAAAGTTGTCCCAGTTCCCCTATCCCCAAACACCCAGGGAAGAACCACCCCCAGCATCATCGCAGCAGGCCCTCTCATCTGCAAAGGGCAGCCGTTGCAGCAGCTGAGACACCAAGAGCAGAAGCTGAACAAAGAAGCAGTCAGACGAGCAGCGAAAAAGATCAAGCAGCTGTTCTTTTTTATATTTTGAAAAAGAGGGAATTGTTGCATCCTGGGATTGGGTTTTAGGGGTTCTCATTTGTGTTAGCTAGTCGAGTCCTGTGTACCCCCGTGCTTCCCCTGTGTTGCTCCCCCCCCACCCCTGGCGGTTTCTGGCCCCATGCTGCCTGCCATTGGATTTTCCCCCCCGCCACTCCTGTGACCACTCCTCCATCCGGCCCTGGGAACCCCTGTGTCCGCCGTCCCATCCCCACGATCCCACTCAGCCCGAGGCTCGGTGTCCGCCCCTGCGGTTCACTGGTTGGTCGCTGTCCTATGTCATCGCCGCAGCACCCGCAAGGACTGGGGGGGGCGCCTGCCCTCCCTATCACATCCCCTATATCATCCCTCTCCCTCCTGGGTCCCAGTGCCATTTCCCCCACCTGGAGTGGGAAGTGCAGGTCGCTACCCCCCCACTTCAGCTCTGAGCGACAATAAAGCCTTCTTGCCTTCCTTCGTGGGTAATCTTGACAATTCCTTCCCTCTTCGCCTCGGACTCTTGTGCGGGCAACTGAACCCGGCAGACCCCGACTGGCGTGCCGGTGCCAACAGCACGCAGGAGAGAAGTGGCGGACCTGGAAGTCCGGGGGGAGGCAGCGCCAGCAGGTGCCGGAGCTGCCCTGGACCGAGGGGAAAGAGTACAATGCCACAATACAAATTTAGGAATAAAGCACTGAAAAAGCCTACCCCCAGGACATGGTTGTGGCCTCAAGTTTCCCTGCACTCAAGAAGCATTTGTACAGTGGACTTAGGTGAGAAGTCTAACTTGTAGATTGCCTTGTGAAGAGCCAGGAGTTGGACTCAGTGATCGTCTCAAGTCCCTTCCATTTCAGGATATTCTGTGATTCTAAGTGGAAATTTTATGCTTTTTAGCATAAAACACAACTGTTTATAATCAAGTTTTTTTCATATTAAAACATAAATAACTCTTTTTTTGCTCTCTGTGACTTCTAAATTTTATTAATCACAATAGATGATACTTGAATGTATGCTTTGTGAACTTGTGTTTAACATCTTTCGATAAATTTTAAAAATAAAGATGATCATAAATAAAATACTCTGATATTTAAAAACAAGCCTATCCTAGAAGACAGAGTTGCCTAGTATTTCTCTGCATTTATTTGCCAGAAGTATTTAATATCAAAGTAGATACAAAATGTCTCCTTTGGTACCTTTTAATATATTTAATAAGAAAACAACTAAGCTTTCACTTTAAAAGCTGTAGTAAATTTATGTTTATATAAACAGAGATGTTATACCTTGGGAATATAGTTTCCTTGAATTTCTTCTGACATCAATAACAACTAGTTATTTCTCTAGTCAACAGCAAGCACCTGACAAGTGTTAGCAAATCAGATGCTGACAACAAAAGAAGCAGTAGGAATGGATGTCTTCTTTTATTGGATTATTTATATCTCAGTTCAGCTTCCTGTAAGTAATTAAACAGTATGGCATTCATCTAGAGGATAAATAATTCCTGCAAAATAGCAGGAGGAGAGCAGAAAGAGAGAAAGGATGGCGTGAAAGCTAGATAAATAGTTTGAATTTTTTTTATTATGCATTAGGTGTTAAAAAGGATTATGGAAATGAGATGGAATAGAGATGAATGCTCTCTTCTTCTGTTGAATGACTTTCAGGACAGGACTTTCAGCAGTTAATGGAGCTGTTTATCACATTGGAAAGTCACATGAAACATGGCTTTCAGAAGACTTCAGAATAAAGTGCACTGTATATACTAAAAATAAAACCAGACCTCCACCTTCATTTATGTTTTTTTTAATTCTAATGTTGTCACTTAATATCAAAGGAGAAATAATCATCATGATTGTGGCAGCACTACTGAAATCAGAAAGTCATTCAATATCTGCTAGATTTCTCTGCAAGTTAATGAGATTTTTATATAAAATAGTCTTGGGGTAAAAATTAGATCAAGTGATTATTTGGGAGGGAGAAGAACATATGTCAAAATAACAGTATATTTCACATAAGTTTTCAAGATTATTTCTACCCTGTGACAACTAATAGCAGTATTATTCCAAACCATTCACCATAACACTTCTACACACACGAAGATGGACTACTGGGTAACATGCGAGACAGATCCAAGTGGAATTCCTCTGCTGTTGCCATGAGCAGGCACCACACAACTTTTGCAGCTTCTTCATAGTGCACTGTAGCAGGCAGAGGCCCTGCAAGGCCTCCCTGGCGGTCACTCGCCTAAGATAAGAAATGCCTAGTCACAATGACTGGACCAAATTAGCCCCTCTTCCACCCTTGGACCCTTGTTATCTCTCTGTAAGGCTATAGGTCGTATTCTCCTCAACCCTGGCCATTGGACAATTTCCAACACCCCAGTATCCTATGTAAACTCCATCTCTACCCAGTTTGGCAGAAGAGCTGTCGCTGGAAACCTTCGCAGGAGCTGCCAATAAAAGACAACGCTGCGGAACTCCATACAGACTTCTATCTCTATCTCTGTGTCTGCTGAGGCACTTGCAAGCACAGAGCAAAATCACTTATGAGCTGAACTCACAGAGCTGAAATCACTCCAAAGTTGCTCGCTAAGTTGCCTGCAGCTGGGAGCTAGCCTGGGGAACCCAGAAAGGCTGAGCTGATTAGCACAGTGCTATCTGGGACACCTACAGCAGTGGCTGCCCAGGGGGCCGGCCGGACCCCTGGGACCCCAGGCCACCCTACGTGGCAGCCAGAATGGGAGTAGTGGCATCCTGGCACCCCTGAAAGCAGCATTCCTCATGGATCGTTACTGCCTTGGGCCTGCCATGACCCTCCGAGGGTAACTTCTCTGTTATAGAAGAAGTTATCTGGAAGAGGCGTCCAACGAACCTGAATATCACCATCTGGGATGAGCTCCTCAGGAGCGGGACAGCAGACCACCCACCCAGCAGCCCTAGACTCACATTTGGCTGAAAAAAGTGTAAGTTTAAAAAAGCCTTTCTGCGTGCTTTTATCATGGCCCAGAGGAAATCTTTGTCATTCCAGAGGTACAAACAGTGCACCCAGGACAAGAAATCTCTGTTCAGCTGTGTTGCACGGACTTACCATTTTTTCTTCCAAAGGGAACTCCTATCGCACAAGCCTTTCTACTCCCAAAGAATCACAGCGAACAGCTTGCTCTCAACCCTACAGCAATGTGGGCAATAGTTGTGGGACCAAGTAAGCCTACCATCGAGTGCGATCTATCCTACAGAAGAGAAAACATCACCTACTAGGGATGCTGGACACCGGTGCAGACATGACCATCATCGCTCGCTCGGAATGGCCAGCACACTGGGGACTACAACTGGTAGCAGGAATGATTTCAGGGATTGGGTGAGCCACAGTGTCCATGCGAAGCAAGCGCAACATCTTCGTTGAAGGACCTGAAGACAAGCTGGCAACCATCTGCCCATTTGTGGTAAGAGCCCCCATCACCATCTGGGGAAGGAATGTTCTATCCCAATGGGGAGCTTCCCTACGTATTCCCAGTCAGGATTTCTGACTGGGGCCACTGAGGAGCGCGCACTACCAGACACCCCTCGGCTCAGCTGGAAACGCCAAAACCCAATCTGGATCGACCAGTGGCCCCTTTCTAAAGTAAAACTGTGCACACTACAAGCCCTTGTGGAAGAACAGCTCACCAAAGGTCACATCGTCGAGACCACCAGTCCTTGGAACTCTCCAGTCTTCATACTGCAAAAACGTGGAACAGACAGGTGGAGGCTCCTCCATGACCTTTGCAAAATCAATGAGGTCATCAAGGATACGTGCCCCCTCCAGCCTGGCCTGCCTTCACCATCGATACTGCCTCGAGACTGGACACTTGCCATCATAGACATTAAGGACTGCTTCTTCAGCATTCTGCTGCACCCCCAGGATGCTCCACGGTTCGCTTTCTCCGTTCCCTCTCTTAACAGAGAGCTCCACTCAAAAGATACCATTGGTTGTATCTTCCCCAAGGACTAAAAGTCTAGCCTACTATATGTCAGTGGTATGTCGCTCACATCCTGTCTCCTGTTTGGAACTTATTTCCAGAGGCAATCATCTACCACTATATGGATGATATCCTGGTCTGTGCATCAGAAAAAACTTACTTAGAAAAAGCAGTTAAAGGGACAATTGGAACCATAGAAAAAGCAGGGTTTGAAATCCGTGAGGACAAAATACAATACACCAACCCATGGACTTATCTTGGATTCCTGATCTGGGAAAGGACAATTGTACCCCAGCAGCTTGCCATCCGAGACGACCCAAAAACCCTGAGAGACTTACACAGTCTGTGCGGATCCATCAACTGGGTACGTCCCCTGCTAGGAATTACAACAGAAGACCTCGCTCCACTGTTCAACCTTCTTCGTGGCAATGAAGACCTAGACTCTCCACGTACACTCAGAACAGAAGCCCTAGACACCATCACCAAAGTCCAAGAAGCCCTGTCTTCACACCAAGCCCATTGCTTCGAGCCCAAGCTGCCTTTCCAGTTCATCATTCTCGGAAAAGCACCCAGGTTCTATGGACTGATTTTCCAATGGGATCTTCAACTCCCAGACCCTTTATTGATACTGGAATGGATCTTTACAAACAACCAACCTTCAAAGACAATTACTACCTTCCAGGAAATAATGGGACATTTAATAAAAAAAGGCCAGAACTTGCCTCCGCTCCCTTTCTGGGTGTGAGTTCACATGCATATATTTGCCACTAACCACTGGGGATCTGGAACATTTGCTCCAGACCAATAAGAACCTCCAATTTGCCCTAGACAGCTATACAGGCCAAATTTCCATTCATATCCCAAAACATCAACTTTTTAATTCAGTCTTTAATCTGACCCCAAAATTAGTCCAAAGTAAAACACCACTCAAAGCTCTAACAATTTTTACAGATGGCTCAGGGTCTTCCCATAAATTGGTAATGACTTGGAAGGACCCTGAGACTCAAAATTGGGGATCTCATATCCAAATAGTGGAGGGATCTCTGCAGATTGCAGAGTTAGCAGCTGTTGCCAGAGCCTTTGAGAAATTCAAAGACAAACCCTTTAATTTGGTCACATTCTGCATATGTCGCAGGTATAGCTATGAGAGCAGAACACACTCTTCTCAAAGAGGTTTCCAATCCAAAGTTACACTAATTGATTTTGGCATTAACACACTTAATCTCTCACAGAACACAACCTTACCATATAATGCATGTGAGGTCACACACTGATCTCCCAGGTTTCGTCACAGAAGGAAACAGGAAAGTGGTCACATTGGCCATGGCAATAGAAACTGCTAACGTCCCTGACATCTTGCGTTGTCACACGCATTTTATCATCAAAATGTACCTACCCTTATCAGAATGTTCAAGCTTTCAAAAGATCAAGCAAAAGCTATTGTCGCCACATGCCCAAACTGTCAAAATTACCAGATACCTTCTATGGGGACAGGAGTCAATCCCTGAGGACTAAACAGCTGCCAGCTGTGGCAGACAGACGTAACTCACTTCACACCTTTTGGAAGGTCAAAATACGTACATGTATCGGTCAACACATTTTTGGGAGCAATATTTGCATCAGCTCATCAGGAGAAACTACACAGCACACCATAAAGCACTTCCTCCTTGCATTTGCTACCCTGGGAGTACCAAAACAAATCAAAACAGATAATGGACCTGCCTATACCTCTCGAAAATTAAAGGAGTTCTTCAGTGAATGGGGAATAGAACACAAGAGAGGCATACCAGCAAATCCCACAGGACAATCAATTGTGGAAAGGACACATCAAACCCTCAAAAGAATCCTCAATCAGTAGCAAAGAGAAACAAAAATCATATCTCCAATTGAGAGACTTTGCAAGGCTCTCTACATCATCATCAATTTCCTAAATGGTACAACATCAGAGCCTGACCTGCCAATACTTCGCCACTTTGCAAATACCACCCAAGCAAAGCTCACTGAGAAAGTGCCAGTGCTAGTGAAGGACCTGGAAATACATCAAATTTCTGGGCCTTTCCAGTTGATTACTTGGGGTAGAGGGTATGCATGTGTTCTACTAACATCTGGTCCAAGATGGTACCCAGGAAAAAACATAAAACCATACCAAGGCACTGCAAACACTCCTCCCACAAACAGCAACAAGAATTCCCTGGTGTCAAATACAGGACCTCCTCAAAATCAGACAAGTTCTGCCTGGAGACAAAGACGTCGCCGAATATCCACATACAGAAGAAAAGACCATCCCATCACGCGACAGCAGACAAAACAGAAAGTGGGACAACATTCTACTGGAGTATTAAGCCATAAGCCAGACACAGCCTGAACACAAATTGTTCTCTGAATGACATGTTATTATCCCTTTGTTTACCTAAAAAACCCTATTGCTTTCCCTTCTTAACTCTTATCAAAAAGCTCTAACCTTATACCCACTCCCCCATCCTTAGCCAATATAGAAGAAAAAAAATAAAATAAAAATAAAATAAAAAGGGGGGAGAAGGAAAGGAGGAAAGGAACAAGGGGGAAAACCCTCTCCTCCCACTATAAAGATAACAAATTTTGCTTATATTCCCTATCAGAAGCCCCATCCTTATCCAAAGATGAAAATTATCTCTGTTGGTGCTGTCCTCACTGCTGCCTGGATGCTCTTCCCCATACCATATGCCTTAGGCTGGATTAGCCCACAGCCTAGCCACAATGGGTAACCTTGGTGAAAACATTAAAACAGGATAACATGTGCTTATCCATGGGAAGCCTTGATAACCCACTTTCCACATGTTTAGTAGGGATTCCATTCATAGCAGATGACTAGCCCATCTATAATTCAGAGCTACTCCGCACCACAGGTAAGAGACCCAACATGGTAGATATTTGGGAGGAGTGGACAAAAATGTTGCCCAATGCTCAAGAGCAACCCCAGGAACTGGACCTGTTGGGGTCCTCCAAGGCAACATACTGCATCAAATTTTACTTTAGACGTCCAAAGAACAATTGGCCAGAAACTGACCAGACAAAAAACACACACAGAAAAGCCTATAATTAACAAAGCCTATAACTATCCCGATTGGTGCAATTACACTGCTCAGGTGATCTCTATATCCTCTCTCCACCCCAAAGTATTACCCAAGGGAACGTTTCTCATCTGTGGTGACAGAGTATGGGCTGAGATCCCCTCCCACCTCCAGGGAGGTCCCTGTAGCCTTGGAAAACTTTCCACCCTCACTCCCAATATTACCTTGTTACATAATTGGAAAAAAGAAAGTGAATTAAAACGCCACAAAAGATCCTCCACGGAATTTGATGAAAATTGCGATCCAAAATTATACGATTGGAACAAAACAAAAAAGATTGCAGTCTCCCTATTCCTACCCTGCGTAGCTGCAGCTAAAGCTCTTGGGGAAATAAATCACTTAGGGTGCTGGCTCAGCAAGCAAGCCAATGCTACCTCTGCCGCCCTAAGTGATCTTTTAAAGGAGGAAGAAACCACGAGACATGCATCACTTCAAAATCGAGCAGCAATTGACTTCCTACTGCTAGCCCATGGACATGACTGCGAAAACTTTGAAGGGATGTGTTGCTTCAATCTCTCTTCACACTCGGAATCCATCCACACAAACATCCAGAAACTGAAGGAACTTGTGAAGGACTTAAAAGTAGAAAGCAACCCAGACTGGGTCAATGAACTTTTCGGTCAATGGGGATTAACGGGATAGGTTGCATCTTTGGTTAAGGGAATTTTTTGGATTTTCATTGTAATTGTCATTCTGTTAGCTATGTTCTCATGCCTTGTCCACTGTTTCAAAAGAACTATCAGGCACGCCTTTTTACTAAATACAGAAAGTGGAGTTGTAGCAGGCAGAGGCCCTGCGAGGCCTCCCTGGCAGTCACTCACCTAAGATAAGAAATGCCTAGTCACAAAGACTGGACCAAAGTAGCCCCTCTTCCACCCTTGGACCCTTGTTATCTCTCTGTAAGGCTATAGGTCGTATTCTCCTCAACCCTGGCCATTGGACAATTTCCAACACCCCAGTATCCTATGTAAACCCCATCTCTACCCAGTTTGGCAGAAGAGCTGTTGCTGGAAACCTTCGCAGGAGCTGCCAATAAAAGACAACGCTGCGGAACTCCATACAGACTTCTATCTCTATCTCTGTGTCTGCTGAGGCACTTGCAAGCACAGAGCAAAATCACTTATGAGCTGAACTCACAGAGCTGAAATCACTCCAAAGTTGCTCGCTAAGTTGCCTGCAGCTGGGAGCTAGCCTGGGGAACCCAGAAAGGCTGAGCTGATTAGCACAGCGCTATCTGGGACACCTACGGCAACGGCTGCCTGGGGGGACTTACAGACCGCTGGGACCCTAGGCCACCATAGTGCACAACTACAATTTCCCTGCTGAGACAGATCTAAAGGTTAGACCTTGTGCCCATTCTGATTTCAGTGCTGAAGCTTCCAACAGGGACAGCCCTGAAGCAGACAGGCCCTTACTGATAGGGTCACCTGGTCAGGAGTAACAGAAAAAAATCAGTTTCACACATCACCAAAAGTAACTTTGCACTGTGCAAATCACCCTCTGTCAATACAATAGAGCTCCTAGAAACTTCATGGAGTACTCAAGAGAGATGATAGGGTCTTGCACCAAGTGCACTGAGCTGATTACCAGCTCCCAAGGTGGAAGGCTGTCAATAAAGGAAGTATGCCCTTTTATTTTCTCAGCATTTTCTTAATGCTCTGCCAATGCCTGCCAATGCCTGCCAATGCCTGCCAATGCCAATGTGATGGCAAATACCTTGCAGGCAGGACATGCTGATTAAGAACAAGAAATAATTACCTTAGAGTTTTGCCATTCTGTCATCTTACTGATTTATAACTGCAGTGTCCACAGGGAAATTGTATAAATTAAGATTTTCTGCAGTTTTCTCTGAGATTGACAATACTGCGAGAAATTTAGAGTAGGATTTATTGGAAAGGAAATATTTTGACAAACATCCCAGGCTGAAGAGTTTCTCTTGGGAAGAAAAAATGCTGCCAGTGAATATCAAACTGTGAATGCTTATTCTATCTCACCAAATCATCCAGTCAGCCTTCTGTCAGAGAATCTAAACTATCCTTTTTTTACTCATTTTACACACATAAGCAGTTTTGCCTACAATGAATACACATGCATTTCTAAAATAAGGTCTTTTTACAGTTAAGGTGGTTTTATTTCAAACAAAATCAACTCAGTTTTGACATACATTGAAACCTAAGACATCTTTACTAAGAATATTTCAATTTGTACTTTAAAAAAAACAAAACCAACTGATTGCTTTGATCTTTTTTGTTGCAGTTTGTGTTTATTTCATTAAGTTATTGTTAAATGGTTCAGTCTGTTACCCCTCCACGTTTCCCCAAGTTGTTTTTTCCCTAAATTTTACCATCCCTTAAAGCTGTCCCTCAAGCTATTCTCCTCCCTTTGTTCTAGTCCCTTACCTGCCTATCAAGGCAACCCTGCCCTCCTTCCCTGCCTGTCAAGGCAACCCTGCCCCTCTTTCCTTGCCTATGAAGGCAACCCTGCTCCTCTTTCCCTGAATGTTCCCTGCCACTCACCCCTTGGGCCAATCCCTGATTGAAACACCCACTTGGAAATTCCCTAATCCATGATGCCCCATTGGTCCATGTGACCTTTCCCTCTCCTACCATTGGCCCCACAGTGTTGATGTAATCCCCTTGCTCCACCCTTGCAATCCCCCTATTGGTTGATTTTATGTATCCACCCCCTGGTTTGTAGCTGTATTTAACCCCCTGCATGGACGTGCTTCAGATCTTCTGCCTTACCTGCTTCACCTAGAATAAGTTTTCCCCATGGAACCACAAGACAAAAAGCCTTCTCCTTCCTCCTTTGCCTGGTCCCTGCTGTGGCTGTAACAGCGTGCACTGTAGAGCTTGCAGTTGTTCGGGTTCAGCTGTGGGCAGACTCCAATCCCTGGCTGTTCCCCATTCCTGTCATGGCTACTAGAGTGTACAGAGCTAGCCCGGGTTCCAGTGGGCTTTGGCACTTTTCCTAGTGTACTTTCTGTTGAACGTACATGAAACCCTGCAGCTCCGTATTTGAAGACCTAAACTTACTGAACAAAAGGATGATAAGTGCTGAACATTCTGTTGTACCTGAACTAGTCCTTTTAACAGGAAGTTATATTTCACTGAGCTTGTCCTTGGAGCCTATCTCCTAGGGAATATTTTTTAAAGTATGTTAAGTAGCACTTGTCATTATCTTAATCTTTATAGCATAACAATGTTTAGCTACATTCTCCATTTTCCAAATAGCGGCAGTATCATGAGCTGAAGATTCAGCACACTGTTTGATGAGTGTTTATAAATTTAGGGACAATAATTGCCCTGGGGTTACCTGGGCATCAAGCTAATAAACTACTAATCAGAAGGAATCACAAGATTCTGGTGGTGCCCACAAGCCTCAGTAGGTAACCCTTTTGCCTGCTATAGACAAGTACTGTCATGTTTCAAATGCAGTTTCCTGTTAAAGACCTAATTAACAAAAAAGATCCATTAACCCCCTTGGCCTTTACTAACTTCTTCACCTCTTTTTTTAGCTGAAGCATTATCCCTTTCTAAGTCATTTAATGATGGACCCTTATTATGCTGCCTGTGATACAGCCCAACCAGTGCCTCAGTGGAAGGTTAAGAGAACGAGACATAGTCCCACAGGTCAAGAGAGAAAACTTTCACCTTCAAAGCCAGCACACAATATTTACCACTTCCTCTTTTGGCTGATCAGCAATAAAATTTAGTTCTGTTGTCCAGATGCAAGCTCAAATATATTTTCAGAAGAGGTCTTTTGAAAGAAAGATATTTTCGTCTTTTTGCTGTAAACAGTAACCTGCCCTCTTTCTATGTATTCAGCTGTCTCAGGTAATGCTCAAGACAGCCTCCATCAGACATAATTTCTTTTCATTAATGTTTCTTTATAATATAGCCAACACTTTAAATCTAGCCAACACAGGGAAAAGTAGCTGCTCTTGACATTAGGTTTATTATTATATTTAAAAGCTCATAGAACAGCCCAGGGAGGAAGTGGTTTTAACTAGTCTTATGTGCTGATGAGAAAATTCATCTCAGCTGGAAGTAATCCATTCTTATTTTAATAACATCAGCTTTTGTGTACATCTGCCACATTTTCAAGTAAATATTTTCTTTTCTAGGGAATCCCACAGTACTTCTAAGCATAAGATAACAAGTGCAAAACATGTTACACTGACAAAGAGCTCAGGTGACTTACTTCAAGACTGCATTCCCACCTATGAAAACTGTCCTTTGAACACCAGACTGCTATGCTGGGGCTATGTCAGCATAGCTGTGACTCTTAAATTTTAGCAAAGGAAACACTAGGCCCTCCTTTGAGGCATAGTAACAACTATCTCATTTTCCAAAAGGCCCTATGCTCATGCAAAAAACCTGATACAACATGTGGAATTTTCACAGTGAAAGGACAAGAGGCATCCACATTTTCATGGGATTTCCTGTTTTGAGGGGGCTCTTTCCCAGAGGAATACCTTTGGAAATTCCGTACAAAGTATAGGGTACATGCAGTATCATCTAACATTGAATGACTTGAAAACTGTCAAGAAAACTTATTCATATATTTCATAATGAAATTCATAGAATGATAGAATGATTTGTGTTCAAAGGGACCTTAAAAATCACCTAGTTCCAATCCTCCCATGATGGGCAGGGATGTGACCCATTAGATCATGTTGCTGAAAGCTGCATCCAACTTGGTCTTGAATAGTTCCAGGAAGAGGGCACCCACAGCTCCTCTGAGAAACTTCTTCCCATGTCTCACCACCTCACAGTAAAGAATTACCTCCTAAAATCTAATCTAAATATTTCCTCTTCCAGTTTAAAACCTTCACTCTGCTGTTGCATCACTCCTCTTTTGTTTTAAAAGCCCCTTTTTGGTACTGGAAGGCCTCAGTGAGGTCACCCTAGAGCCCTCTCTTCTGCAGGCTGAACAATCCCAAATGTCTCAACCTGTCTTTACAGGAGAGGTGCTCCAACCCTTGGATCATTTTTGTGGCCCTCCTCTGGACTAATTCAAACAGATATGTATCCTTCTTGTGTTGGGGATCCCAAAGCTGGATGTAGTACTAGAGAGGCAGAAATTACTCTCTTATCCTGCTGGTCTCATTGCTTTTGATGCAGCTCAGGATATGGTTGGTTTTCTCGGCTGTGAGCACAGACTGCTACCGAATTCCCACTGCTTTTAAGAAAACAATACTTCCTTCCTATCAGTTCTTTTACAGATATCTCCCAGCTTATATTTCGCACAGTAAAATTTTAATTACTTTTTCATTTTTAACTGGTACTATTGTATGAAGAATTTAATGGGGAAATTTTTTCCTTTATTGTACAAGAATGGGTTTCTATGATGTTACTATATTCTATTCATTGAGCAATTACATCTTAATCACAGAAAAATTGGGGAAAATAGAAGGCAGAAACCTCAGAGGATTCAATCATAAAAGAAATTATAGGTATGGTAATGCTTTAGGGCCAAGTACTGTGCCCCCACTCAACACTTCGGGAAGTCTTCCCAGTCCTTGTTGACCTCAGTTTGATTCCTGCCTTCTCCTTCCCTCTACAGTGTAACTGTCTCAGGGTGCATCTCTGACAGCTTTGTGACTGACATTGAGCTAGCTATGCTACAAGAAGCCTTGGTGCCTCTCAAGAACCCAGAGATTTTGGGTTCTGAACCTGCCAAAACATGTTTTCTCTCCATAGTGAAAAATCTGCAGTGACCTGATTCTGCAACCTCTGACTGAAATGAAAGCATAATACACTGAACTAGATAGGGAACAGTCGGTACTCAGAGGCTTTGTTGTGCCTGTACTGGTGCTGTATCAGGGCCATGACAGATTTGCTTTCCTAACAATGTTTCTTCTCTGTAAATACCTAAAATTTATAAGTCTATTCCATCTCAACAGACCCCAATTTCTGTCAGAATTACGAGCGTATTTTGAAAACCTAGCACCTTCAGGCTATAATAGCTGGCTGGAAAAGACATGATCTGTAGTCATTTCCATGTTTCTCACAGAAAGGCTGAGCTGGGCCAGACTTCCATCTGAAACTCCATTATGTGCATAGTTTAATTTAACAAGTAGCAGTACTTCTGCTGCATGTTTTCTGACCCTCATTGCCATGTTTCTAGGGTGAATTGTTTTTATTGCTTTTGTGTCATTTTGTCTAATGAATTTTCTTTTAAACCCATTGAATATGATTTATCACCCTTATTTCTCTGCCATAAATTCAGTTGCAGGATATTTACTCTACCAATAGATCAATTATTTTAAGCATTAGGTGAAAGGGTCTTCTAAGCAAATTTCTTCATCACACCTTAGAAGTGTCCTCTGCCTTTTCTTCCTCCTGTCGCTGTCTATTCAACACCTTTATGTCTTGCTGTGCACACACTCCCCTTTGGAACATATATTTTAGGAATGGACTTTGAGGATAAGTTATCTGGGGGGATTCCACTAGGCTACTTATTTTAGCATTAACTGCATAGTTAACATAATTTGCTGATATATAGCCCTGATAGTTACAAAAGCCATCTGTGGATGGTTTAAGCCATTAAACTTCAGAAAGGGTTGTCAATCTGGTTTGACTTACCATCAACACATCTAGAAACAAAGGAACAATCAAAACCCTGGCAAAGCAATGGTTTGAACTGTCATCTCCCTCACAAGCCCATTAAACTCACGCTACAGTGCAGTTTACATTGTTTTTGTCATTTTAAACTGCTGAGATTTTAAATTGTCTTAAAATCAGCAATCAAGTAGTTCATCCTTTCATGTGGTCTTCCCAAGTTTTCGAGCTAAAATGTCAAAACAGTAATCTGTGTTGAAGGCAAAAAGATTTTTGTAGCTTTAGTCCAGGGAAACTCTCAGCTGTGTTAAAAGTTACAGCTATAAAAATAATCCTGATGTTTCCTGGTAATGACATATAACAACATAAAACAACAAACATAAAACATATGACTGCATGAAACAACAAACCTTATGACATATTTAAATTTTATGACACACTAAAACCTTATGACACACTAAAAATAATTTTTCCTCCCCTTTTTGTATTAGCAATCCCTAAAAATAAAATATAACAAAAGGCAGAAAAAAACTGGTACCTTTTTCTTTAGTTTAATCACCAACTCTAAGCTGATTTTTGGTCTAAAACCTCTGCTAAGAATAAAATATTGTATTTAAGTCAGATTACACAATATAATTAAACAGTTATTTTTGTTATTCAGCTTCAATGTGAAATGAACAGGGCTAATGCCTTTATTAATGTTCAGCTCTTTATTAAAAAGATCAGCTGGGCAAGAGGCTCGACACAGAGCTCGCCCCCGCGGTTGTAGCTCTCCCAGGTGGCCGAAAGGAAGGAGGCGTGCAGAGTCTGTCACTGAAGTCCAGAGCAGCAGCTGTCCTTTCTTCTTTCCTTGTGGCACACTGGTGGCCAGAGGATGAGGAGGCGTGGCATGTAGAGTCTGTTGCTGAAGTCCAGAACAACAGCTGTCCCCGCTCCTTCCCTGGTGGCAGCACCAGGACTCTCTCTCTTTCTGTCTCCCTGCTTCTCACAGCCTAAGCTAGTCCATTCTTTTTTAGGTGATGGTGACGGGTCAAAATCAATCAGGGGATGTGTTTCCCTCTTTCTCACCTTGGGCATTTGTCTAGACTCCTCTATTGTATTTAGTTTTTGATTTAGGGATGTCTTTAGCTCCTAAAAATACTCCCATGATCCTAAGGGTTTTTTATTTGCATGTTAGTCCCAGAATGGCAGCATGGGGAGGGGGGGTGGGAGGCCAGTTATCTCCAGGTAGTTTAGAGAAAACAAACAGAGCAATCAGCTAATTAACATTTCAATATCGGTACATAGCTAGAGTTAGTAGCTTTTTTGTTCATTACAAATGTGTGTGTATTAAAAGCTTACAATCAGTAAAAACATTAACCACAAGATTTAATCAAGACTTACCTATTTTAATGATATAAGTTATAGTGGAAGTAAAAGAGTTTTTCAGAATATATCAGAACAAAACAAGTAAATTTTATTTCCCATTAGTTTGATGAAGCAGAGGTGTTTAAGGAATACTAGATAAAAAAGTATTGTACTAAAATAGCTTGACTTGACAAGACTTGCCTGCAAGATGCTGCCATTATGACTGTCCATTTTCTGTAAATCTTTAACACTGACAATTGCCTCCGTTTTCCACTGTTTATACCTGACAACCAAATAAAGATGATGGACTCAGAAGCATGTAAGCAGTAATTTCTGTACAACTGCATCCAGTTGACACAATTTCTGGTTGCAAAATTTATTTTGTCAGTCAGTTTTATATGCTGCATGGCATATGTTCCCGAAGCAGATGCGGACACAGTGATGAATTTGCTTTATTTCTGCAGCTTGTACGTGGATGGATTTCTTGTCCTCTGTTCAAGGGCTTTATTTCAAGTGACTGGTGCAGAGCACAGTGGCTGGAATGTGCCCGTGCACTGAGTACTTAGGTATCTTTCTGAAACAGGCACAGCATAACACAGCCCTTGGACTCCTCAGGAAGGACAACGTGATAGACAACACCAAGAAGCCCACTGAACTCTAGCCTGATATGTCATTTATAATTACAAGAAAACTTTGCTTTCACTTGGCTATAGAAGAGTAAAATATTTTGCATCTGAGTTTAAGTGGTTACTTAGTTCAGATACGTATTTTAGCTGGGTTTTCTGCTTCATGTTGACACACTCTGACAAACTGAAGAACACACATATCATACGGTTCATTTTCACAGAAACAGTTTTGCTATTCCTCATATTTTTTCAGGTCTTAACTGCAAAAACGTTATTTGATTTTGCTTTACTCTGTCTGCTTATAGATAACCTCACACTGTTCCCACAACAAAAAAAAAGAAATTAAAAAAAAAAAATCTGGTGTTTAACTCCAGAGCATACCTTATAAAGTGAATAATGCTTTCACAAGAAGTTGCAATTGTTCACCAACTGCTATGCGGAGTTGTATAGGATAGCTTCACAGCCATCTTGTCAAAAGAAAATTTTCGCTGATACGAAATGATTTTATGTGAGAATCAATGAAGAAGAAATAAAAAAATAAAAAAGTATATTCAAGATCCTCCATTCATTGCATTTAGGCAAAATATCATGTGGTTCTGATCAGTACATGATCTAATCTATATCAAGCCATAGGCTACGGGGAAAGGAATAAGCTTCATAGACTGACGATGTAATTTGTGTTTACTGTGTCCCTAAGGAAAAGAGGGCTTAATGCTAATGTGTGAATTAATTAACCCTAGTAGGTGTTAATAAAAGTTTATCTTTGTAATATTATAGAATTATTTTAGATCTCAAAAGATTGAATAAACTTCTCATAATCTCCCTGAACTAATTGAAGAGTCTTATCTCTTATTCAAAATTCAAGTACAGAGAACAAATTTTGCTCATATCATGTTCCTTTCTGCAATCCTCAATGATAATGGTTGAAAAAATATAATAGCATTGGCTGCATTACATAAGCAATATCTCTAGATGATTAATTATTCTTGAATAATTTATCCATCGTTTGGGTCAAACAAAGACATGTCTTCAAGAGTAGGGAAGCAAAGGTCTTTTCCTACATATACCCTTGCCTTCTTTGCATATTTTTTCTGTGTGCATGGCAGACAGAGGCATGTGCCTGGTTCTTTTGAAGAACTGATGCACCATTTTGTAAGACAGCTTCTCCTAGAAAGTTCTGTATCCCCAGCCTCCTCATTCATCTGTTCATTACAGCCACTCCCCTCTCATTCTTTATTGTATGTTCATATGTCATACCACCTCAACTCCTCCCTCAGCTTTCATCCTCATTGGCCCAGTTGTACCCAGTCCTCTCCTACCTTCTCCCAGTTGCAATACCCTGAACCCACCCCCTGTCTGAGCTTTTTGCCACTTGCTCTCCCTCCCTAGCCCCCTTCAACAGAAGTTGTATCCCTACCTGCCCTACCTGCTACCCACCCAGCCTTCCCACCTTCCTCCTTCCTCTCTGGACCCTCATCTCTGCCTACAATAAACCCTGTTGGACTGCTTGTCGCCTTCTGATGAGAAGGCGGGTGAGCTGGTTTCAAGGCACAGCACAGCAACCCGGCCTCGCCCGGGTCACTCGGGCCACAGACATGCACAGACACCAATGTGGTGGATGGTCAAATGGCGTTTATTATCTCATCTCGTGGGGTTAAATAGTCAAGGGGGCTTCACTACGTCAAAAGGGGATGGTGGGTCTGGCTAGGGTTAGTAAGGAGTGGAAAACTACTGGAGTTAGGAGGGGCTGCATGCTTTAGGGGTGATTGATTATCTATAGCAGGAAGAAGGGGGGCAGGGTCTTGCTTTCCGTCACATCCCGAGATTTTCCGTTCGCCTGTCCCTATCTACCACATCTCCCCCCGCCCTTTTTTACTAATGAATGAGGTAGTTATAAACATAGGCACTAAGGTGAGCTACAAAGTTGTAATATGATAAGGGAAAAGGGTTATTGGTAAACCTGAGTAATCTTCGCAAGGGAAGTTTAGAGAACCTCTGCGACTGGCAGTGTTCTCGGTTTTTGGTTCACAGCATTTGTTGCCGGCCTATAAACAGGATGTTGGCCCGTTCTAGGCGAGCTTGAACAAATGAGACCAGCCTGTTTAGCAGGCATGGTCCGAATGTGAAGGTTAAAAGCAGTATTGCTAGCGGACCTACTAGAGTGGAAATTAGAGTGGTGAGCCATGGCGATTGATTGAACCAGGACTCGAACCAGCTCTGTTGGGTTTCCCTCTCTTTCTTTCTTTGAGCCAGTCTATCTCAGAGTTCTGCCATGGAGTCTTTAACGACTCCTGTGTGGTCTGCGTAGAAGCAGCATTCCTCCTTCAAGGCGGCACACAGACCTCCTTGCTGCATGAATAAGAGGTCCAGTCCTCGCCTGTTCTGTAAGACCACTTCCGGAAGCGAGGAAACTGATTTCTCTAGAAAGGAGATGGATTTCTCGATCCTCTGCAGGTCCTCATCGATGGTCATTTGTAGCTGAGCAAGCCCCTGGTGTCGGGTCGCGAGGGCCGAGACACCTGTGGCTGTGCCAGCCGCTCCCAGGCCGAGCAGCATTGCGATAGTCACTCCCGTTATTATTTCTCTTTTGTGAAGTCGGCCGGGCTCCTCAAAAGGTGGTATACCTCCTCGTCTGAGTGGTACAGGACCCTAGGAACAATCAGAACTTGGACACAGAAATCGATAGCGTCATTGAACTTGGCAAGGAACACGCAAGGACTCACCCCAGATCTCTGACAAACCCACATCCCAGATGCAGACGGGACCGCCCACTTGTTGATCTTTCTGTTGGGCTTGACGACTCCGGTGCAGAAGTTGCCTTTTTGCTTTGCCAAGGCTGCATTGCCAAAGCATTTGCCTCGGCCTGTGACTTGACTCAGGGTGATTCCCCTACGGGGGGTGTCCCATCTGCACTGGTGAGGAGCTTCGGCTGTGGAGTAGCTGAAGGGGGTGTCTAGAGTGACTCCTTCGTAGAAAGGAGGTTTAACATCGTAGCAAAGCCAGCAGGAATTGGTTAGGTTCGGGCTGGATTCGTTCAAGGATAGAAAGGTAGCCTCTAGCATGCGGAAGATTGGGTCTGAGTCTGACTCGGCTAAGCGGCCTATTTGGAAGGCATCTACATGGCCAGTCGGGATATCAGTGGCCTTTGTGGGTAGTGGTTTGGGATGGGTAACGTTTCCCCCTTTCAGCACGTCCTTAATAACCTTATTGGGTCCTACCGGTCGGGGTGCCGGTGGTTGGAGCCTGATAATTTGCACGTTCACCCACTCTTTTGGCCCCTTGAGGACTACCGTCCATGTTCTGCCTGTGGCCCAACTAGGGTGTTCTGGCTGCAGAACCGTCATGTTATAGTCTGTGCACTTCCGATGTTTGGGTTGTGTATGATAGTTGCTATAGACCCCTCCCTTGAAGGCGGGCTTTTTACAGCCGGTAGGTGCCCAGGTGAACTGCAAGAATCTATTGGGCTCTTGCAGTTCCCACCCTTCTCCCGATGGTCTGGCATCTGTGACAATGGTTTCACAGCCCCAGTGTCCGCAATATACCCACCCCGGGTAGTTACAGTACTTCTTCCCAGGGTTGGAGGCCAGGCACCAGTAGGACAGGTACATGTACATGATGTGTGGGTGATGGGGTCGTAGTTTCGGTCGTCCTGGAAACAGGTCGGCGATGTGGAACACGAAGGATGGGGTGCCTGCTGTGGTGATTTCTTTGAACACCTTGTCACTTGAAAGATGCTGCATGACCCACCTGAATGGCTGATGGGGGTAATAGTCTGGGTTGGCTCGCCCCTCGGCGATGAGCCCTAATAGCAAGATCACACAATGCCACCGTTGCTGTCTGGGTCTCACCCAGTCTGGGTCTTCACCGGTGTAGGACTCTTGGGTGCTGTCCGGCGTTTTGGTGGTTCGTTGCTTTCCTCCGGAACCGGGATGTACGCGTTACGGGGACGACCCATGAGTATGTCCTGTAAACAGAAACTCGCAATTCTCGTTAGTCTCATTCTGAAGATCTGGCTTGACTGACTTAAGTGGGCACCACCTGATCTTGCCCTCTTTTTTAACCACCGCATACCCCCATCCCGTGAGCACCAGTCTCCAGCCCCGTTTCCATTCGCCCAGCTCGTTTTTTATTACAACCTGTGGGCCCTCCTCTAGGGCTCGAGTGGCCCAGTGCTTTCGAACAGGACTGTCTGCCTCATCTCCTCTAGGGAACTGATTCAGTGCTAGAAAAGCTGTTGCCAGCATACGCGCTTGGTCCCCTGGGGGAACGGAATTGGCAAAGCCCTCTGCCTTTGTCAATACTTCTAGCTTAGCTTTCAGGGTTTGGTTCGCTCGCTCAGCTATGGCCTGCCCGGTGCTGTTGTACGGGATACCTTGTACTAAGGTGATGCCCCATTTTGAGGCGAATTCTTGCACTGGTTTGCAAATGAAATTGGAACCGTTGTCAGTTTTGATTTGCTTGGGGATACCAAGCCATGCCATAGCTGTCAGCCAGTGCTGCATCGTGGCCTTAGAGTTAGCTTTGGGGTGCTGTGTGGCTACGATCGCTCCGCTGTAAGTGCCCACTGTCACTGCAAGCCATGCTCGGGGCTTTAGCAGTTGACATAAGATGAAGTCCAACTGCCAGATTTCCGAGGCCTTGAGGCCTCTTGGGTTGACCCCACTGGTCCACAGGGGCGACTTCTGGCAGTGAGGGCAAGTGGCTACTACATGTTTTGCGTCCACGGTCGAGATCCCGCATCTCTTCGCCAGTGCTTTGGCTCCGATGTGGAGCGTCTCGTGCAGCTGCCGAGCTTCCTGCAGTGTCCACACTCCCTTTGCTGCAGCGTCCGCCTTGTCATTGCCGGTCTGGAAGAAGCCTTTGACTGGGTTGTGGCTGTTGACGTGAATGACAGACACGGTGCCCCGTCGCGAGGAGAGTGCCTCCTCCAGCATTGAGGCCGCTACTGACGTTGACACGTCTGGTCCTGACATGGCCAGGCAAAGCCTTGCCACGAATATAAAGTCCGTTACCATGTTGAGGTGTTCGTCTTGGAAGAGTCTGCATGCCAAGACCACTGCTGCTGCTTCCAGTTGTTGCACTGACAGTGTGGGATCGCTTGTTTTGACGCAATGCCATTGCTCTCCTTCCTGCCACACTGCCGCTGCAGTAGAAGTCGTGTAGGAAGCGTCTGTGAAGACCGTCGGTCCCAGCTGCGGTCGGTCCATGACCTTTGGCGGCATGTCTATATCGACGATGGTCAGCAGCTGAGTCCAAGGTGGCCTGGTGGCGTAGGAGATTTCTCCTCCGAAGCCGGTGAGAGCAAGGGCCAAGTGCTCCAATATCGCGGTCGACTCCGTAGTTGGCCGCTTGCAAAAGGGGAGGTGGATTCTTGTCGGCTCTGTTCCCAGGTGTCTCAGAGCGAGTCTCCTGCCTTTCATGATGAGGTTGGTGACGCATTCAACTCCCAGGGAAAACGCTCGAGTCAGTCTTCCGAGGACCACCCATTGGATCGGCCGGGACTTTTCGGAAGGTCCTTGGGCTAGTGCTCCCACTCCTCCCTTCTGTGTGAAGTGGACGTACAGATCGAGTGGCGCATCTGGGTCCCACCTGGCAAGCGTGCCAGTAGACATCTGGTGCTCGATGAAGTCGAGGGAGCTCGCTGCTTGCGGCGTCAGCTCCTTGGGGTCCCAGGGGTGCTTTCCTTTCAAGAGGTCATATAGGGGTTCCATGACCTCGGGTGGAACCAGGATGATGTTGCGCAGCCACTGCAGAGAACCCACAAGGCGCTGCATGTCATGGAGCGTCTTGATGTTTCGGCGGACCTTCACCTTGGGAGGTGTCACGTAGGAGTTCGTGATCCCCACTCCCAGGAAGGTCACGCAGGGTCCTCTCTTGATCTTCGTGTTCGCGATCTCAAAGCCATTGGCCTGGAGAGTTTCCGTGATCGCGGTCACCAGGTGATCCACCTGGCTCGTCGATGGTGCAGCGACGAGGATGTCGTCCATGTATTGAATGATGGTCGCAGCGGGGTAGGACTGTCGGACTGGCGTCAGTGCTCTGTCCACGGTGATCTGGCATATGGTCGGGCTGTCCACGAGACCTTGCGGCAGCACCTTCCATTGGAAGCGGAGGTTAGGTCGCTCGCCGTATGGGAACACGATGGAAAAGGCGAACTGTTCCTTGTCCTCAGCGTACAGGGGTATTGAAAAGAAGCAGTCCTTGATGTCCAGCACTGCGCATGGCTGCCCTTTGGGGATGGCTGAGTTCGTGGGCAGCAGTGTCTGAACTGGACCCATGGGTTGGATTGCCCTGTTCACCTCCCTCAGGTCGTGGATGAAGCGATGACCCTCTCCGGACCTTTTGGGGATTACAAATACAGGGGTGTTCCACGGGCTGGTGGAGGGTTCTATGTGACCCTTCTGCAGCTCGCGGCTGACCAGTTCCAGCAAGGCTGCCATTCGAGGCTTTGACAGGGGCCACTGCTCGACCCATATGGGGTCTGACGATTTCCAGGTCAGTCTGATTGGCAGCGGTGGGTGTACGGCAGTGGCCCTCAGGATAAATTTGTGATCCTGACTCCTAACATAGCGAGGACATCCCTTCCTATCAAGGGTGGAGAGCTTTGTAGAATGTAGGGGTAGATTGCCACCGTCTGTTCCGGTCCCTTTCTTGTGTGGAGCGTTATGGCCACCAGCTGGGTGCTTTTCCACGCCCGGGATGGCCCTCCTACTCCGTTCACTGGGGGGACCTCTTTGCATTGCCAATGCTGAGGCCAAAGCGCTTGGGGAAAAACTGAGCAGTCTGATCCCGTGTCCGCCCAGAACTGAAGCCCTATGATGTGGGGATCCTGACTGCCGTAAAGGCGGCATGTCCCCCACATCTTTAGGGGTTCCTTCCCTATTTTCATGGCCAAGGCCACCCAGGGGTCCTGCTCTGGGGCGTCCCCTGCTGGCCCTGTGGCACAGGCGTGGCCTGTGGCAGTGGTGGGTACCAGGGTGCCACTGGCAGCGCTGCAAAGCTCTGCGATTCTGTCGCTGGTGGGGGTGCGAAGCTGGCTGCCTCCTGTGGGGGCATGGGGTATGAGGGCCCCCCTCCCCATTGGGGGTTGACATAAATGAGCCGCTTTGCATTCACAGCGGGAGGAGGCTGAGTGCGGCCAGTGTGCCCCCTCCCTTTCCCGTTTCCCTGAGGCCGGGACCTGCAGTCCTTAGCGAAATGCCCGTTTTTCCCACAGCTCCAGCAGGGCCCTCTCGGGCGTGCTTGAGATGGGGGCATCGCCGCGGACTGCGGTGCCGGCTGGGGACAGCTCACTGCAATGTGGCCTGCCTGACCGCACTTGAAGCACGCCATGGCACTGGTTAGGGTGCGAACAGCTGCCTGGACGGGCATTAGGTGTTCTTCTCTTATGACGTGCCTGATTATGTCGGCTAGGCTGGCTCCGGGTGACAGGGAGCGCAGAATGTCTTTGGTGACGGAGTTACATTGCTGGCGCAAGCAGTCTGCCACCACGGGACCCTTTGCCTCTGCAGGCAGGGTAGAGGAGTCTACTGCTGCCTGCAGGCGGTCTACGAACTGCGTGAAGCTTTCGCTCTCTGCCTGTCTTATAGTGGACCACGGTGACAGCTTGGCCACGACCAGAGAGGCAGCCCGAATAGCCTCCCTAGCAGCTCGAGTGGTGGCCCTGACTTCCTCAGCCCGCATCAGTGCGGCTTGTTGCTGAGGTGTAACCATATCGTCATGTTTCCCCAGCAGCCTGGATAGGCTCGAACCATGCAGTGGCTGCCCCGCCCTGGAAGCCTGGGCTAGAGCTCTTGAACAATTGTCTTCCCATTCCTGCTTAAACACGATCATTCCCGCACCACCGAGTATCATGCGACTTATCTGTTTGATATCAAAGGGGAGCAAGTCATCATTGCCAAAGAGGCCGTCCACGAGGGTGGAGACCATAGCCGAGTTGATCCCTTTCTCTGAGATTGCTTTGACAATTGCCTGTACCTCTTTGGGGTTTACCGGATTATATATCCTCGGTTGATTCCCTTCTGGTCCGGTGATCCTCACCGGGAAAGCTTTTACTGCCCCTCAGGGAGCCCACTCTGCACAAGCTATCTTTATTCTAGCCCAGTCGGTAAACTGGGCTGGTTCGCATTGTGATTGCCTTTCGATGTGGCTTAAGGTTTTATTCGTTTTTGTTTCAAACCGCGTCAGCTCCGCTTTTTCCATTTCTGAGTCCCCGTCAGCATCTGTCAGCTCTCCCGAGCTGTCGGAACTGGTGGAGCTGGACTCAGAGCCAGAAGTCGAATGCCAGCGCGTTTCCGGGTCCCGGTGCCTTTTCGTGCAGCTCCGGCTCTGTCCCTCCCCCTCCCTTCGGGGGTGGTGCCGTTCCCGCCCCCTGGGCTTGCCCTGCCGCCCGCAGGGGGAGGTCTCTCCCTTACATGGTAGCAGCGCTGAGCATGGCTCCCGATTGGGCATGCGCTCTCCGCCGCCCCCCTCCTCCTCCTTTCCTCGCGGCTGCGCACTAGCAAAAATCCGGGTCCTTGGGCTTTTCCCGCCGGGAGCATGCGTGCCCCGCCCATCCCCCTGGTCGTCAGCGCCATGTTCGGCTGGGTAGGGCGGCGGTGCCATCAGCGTCTCCGCGTCTCTGGCTTCCCTAGCCAGTTCCTCCCAAACGGACTGCGCGCGCTGCCGCGCCCCCGGCGCCGAGTCGCTGATACACGGTGAAGGGATGGACGGGGGGTTCGCGAGTTTTTCGGGAGGTCCTGTGGGTTTTTCGGGAAGTCCCGCGGGGGGGGTTGGGCTCGGGCTCGGGGAGGGGGGTGACGCGCCCAGTCCCCCCGGGTCCCCACTCCCGGGTACCTCGCTATCGGGGGCGGTTTGCGTTGCCGCTCCTACCCCCAGTTTGGGTGTTGCTAATAAACATGCGCTCGCTGCGCTCCATGTTTCTTGCTCCTCTAGCGCCTCGCGCAGGGCCCGCTCGACCTTTCCCCAAGCCTTGAGGGTTTTCCCGCTGCCTGAGGTTTTTGTTTCCTTGGCTAATACGGCCGTACATCTCCCCCACACCTCCGGGTGTAATATATCCACGGGACGTTCAATCGTCCCGAGCTCTAGGAGTCTCGCAATAGCGAGGTAAAAATCCTTGAGCTTACACTTAATTCCCCACTGCTTATAAATTGAACTCACGACCTTTGCGATGGCTTCCATTTCCGTCGCTGGTCCGGGGACGTCTCCCCCGCCTAGAATTGGCTTAGCCGTTCCGGCCGCTGTCTCTCATCCAGGAGATTCCCGCTACCCGAGGGTTTCGGCACCATATGTCGCCTTCTGATGAGAAGGCGGGCGAGCTGGTTTCAAGGCACAGCACGGCAACCCAGCCTCACCCGGGTCACTCGGGCCACAGACATGCACAGACACCAATGTGGTGGATGGTCAAATGGCGTTTATTATCTCATCTCGTGGGGTTAAATAGTCAAGGGGGCTTCACTACGTCAAAAGGGGATGGTGGGTCTGGCTAGGGTTAGTAAGGAGTGGAAAACTACTGGAGTTAGGAGGGGCTGCATGCTTTAGGGGTGATTGATTATCTATAGCAGGAAGAAGGGGGGAAGGGTCTTGCTTTCCGTCACATCCCGAGATTTTCCGTTCGCCTGTCCCTATCTACCACAACTGCTATACGGAGTGTGTCATTTCTGGTGAAGTGGAAGAATACAACATCCGGGCTTGGGCATCTGCTTGGCTGGGGGAGCTGCTCGTAGGGCCTGAAGTGGAAAAGCTCTCGGATCAGCGGGCACCCTGACAGGACCTGCCTGGGGCAACCTGCACACAACCATGCAACCCTCACCACAGGCAGACGACCTCACATTTCTGGCAGGCTGCAGCCTGAGAATCACAGAAACTCCAACGCTAAAATTTGGCATCTCATTAGTACAGAGATGCAAGCTATTAGAAAGTTATCCATCAATACCTCATACATCAAGAAGATGTATAAATTGAGTAATCTTACATGAGGTAGATCTTCAGCATGACAGGTGACTGATACAAGAAACAATACAAAAAAAACCTGTTAAGAAAGCCAAGTATTTTATTTCCAAATGATAAGGCTGTGAAATCCCTGAGCATTAACAACCACTAAGAGGAAACCCTTTCTCTTCAGAGATGATGTCTTTCTAACCCACAGTAACACAAAAATAAATAAATACTACTTAGTCAATGTGTTTATTATAGAATTATCACCTCATCTGCAACTACAATTCCCTATAGTATTCCAGTACAATCGTTACTACAGATTTGCTATGTGATACATCAGTTTTAAACATGAATCTGCTGATACCCTTGAAGCACCTCAATTATATCTCTGCTGAGTATAGTATGAGCAGATAAGGAGAGACAGGATGCATCATTGCCAGACTACAAACACTTTTAATTCAGTCATGCTGACTTTCTAGCAGTGAGCTTAAAAACAGCTGGAAAATGAACTTTTCAGTGACTAGATTGATTGCAATTGAAATTTAATTGTCCCTGCTCTTTATGTGACTAAGATCCTCACCTTGTCAACAGACTGGTTTTGGTAGCACTAATAAACAGAATGCTTTTTCAGCTTTGACATTTACACCTGAAGCAAGGATTTAAAACAAACTTGTTAAAAGAACCAAATATATTAGCTTCTGTTTTGAAAAAGAGAAGTATTTTATATTTCTTACAAGGATGTATCATCTTCCAGGATGTGCAGTTTATTTGTCTCCAGTAATTTTATGATATTGAAAATACAGTAACTAATTCAGGAACCGAACTAGCACTAAATTTGAATTAAATGCAGCTCTGCCATCCCCCTGTTGCCTTGCCCCCCCAAAAAACAATAACTGTTGGTGAGCAACTTTCTGCACTGACACACATTGCTTAGTTCTTCAGTGTAAGATATATTGGCACTTCAAAAATCTGATGAAGTTAAATTATCAGATTATCAATTCAGTTAATTCCATGAAAAAAAATTGAAGCCAGTAACAGACTCGCTTCATCTTTAAGAATAAAGCTGGAAGTGCAGAGGGAGCATCTGTGAAAAGTACTTTGGGAAGATGCACTGCACATGTTCTTTTGCTTTTTCATGTTTAAGCAAAAATTCTGTCTTAAATTGGGCTAATAGTTCATTTTAATTTCAGTTAATAACTTCAGGCCAACATTATAAAATATACCTTCATGACTTCCTGACAATAACATGTAGGAAAAGAGAAGCAGGAAGCTTTAGAAAATTAATTAAAATGAGAGACATGACATTTTATGATCATTGTGCCACACATGAACTGCACAAAGAACAAATGCCAAGCTAGAACCTGTCAATTTAGTAAGATCCAAGTATGGTGAATCTCTCTTGTGATTTATAAAGTATTAGAACAGAAAGTATTGAAAATACTTCCACAGGAGAAAGTATTTTTATGCTAGAAGTAACTTGCTGACCAATGCTCACAGGAAAATGAAGATAAACTTCTAAAGTGCATGGAAGCAGGGCCCTGAAAAGAGGGCCCTGCCTCCTGCTGGATTCACTTTGTCTATCAGAAAAATGAGTAGAATTTTAATTGAAGGATATATGAAGGAGAAAACTATTCTTTCTACAGAAGGAATTAAAAGAGACTGGTTTTCATCACAATTTCTGTTCCCACACCCTTCCAGACAGTTTGTGTCCTATTCCGGCTAAATGGGAAACCTCACTATGAAAGATATTATTGCTTTTTTTTTTTTTTTTTTTTTTTTAATGAGACAGTTTCAAAATTTATAAGCAAGATTTTAAACTTTTTTTTTTTATTTATTTATTGCTAGACTAGACACACAGCAACAATTAACTTGTTTGGAACTCAGAAGAATATAAGTATTGCTGGGATTCTTCATAGGGTTGCAGATAATCCCCTTGTCCCTATATGCAAAAGCAATTTTGGGAAGTCTGGAAAGCTAAGTTTGTTTCCTACTATTGCAGGCTAGTTTGGAGATCAGTGGAAATACAACAGGAAAACTCCTGAACCTAGGTGTGCTTATGTCACAAATATCCTGAATTAATAGTCATCTACTGACTCCTATCTAATTTCAACTGAAGAGACTACCTATAATTTAAAATGAAGACAAATCTCATGGATTGATTTCTAACACTACCACTCCTTAAGGAAACTGAGAAAGAAAGCAATCCACATTTTCACAAAATCCAACCAACATCTCCAAGACTACCAACGAAGTGGTAGTCTTGGAGATGCACACTATTGAAGTAAAACCTTTCATCCTTTCTAACATATGTATCTAAAACTGAGAAGAAAACTAGAGAACTAGAAAGGCAGTCTTGACTTATCTTTAGGAATCTACCAGAAGAAGCTCTAAACAGGCAGAAGGTTTATACAGAATTAAAGAAAAATTAAAACCAGTAGAGACCAGATAAGGGATGCTATGAGTTTCACCAGCATTCTGGTGAAAGCATTCCTGTGAAACTGAGGTATCAAAGTGCTGATGCTTGAACAACTTGGAGTATCTTTGAGAGTTGAATTCACTGGGGTTTTTTGTTGTTTTTTTTTTTTTTTTTCCCTGAAAAATAAAAAAGAAGGTCAAGTTACAGTGCTGCCATCACAGCTGTTACATGAGGTTCAAACCTTGTAAGAGGAGCTCCTGACCTCTGAGGTTCTTTTGGCTCCCCATCAATTACAACATGGTGCAAACTGGAGAGTGAAGGCAAGACCCCAGATAAATTTGTTTTTTCCTCTTTCATTAAGATCCTAAAAACAGTCTGTGGAGCCTTTGCTTTATGCCCCTCAGGTGTCTGTTAAGTAGACTCAAAGCTCTCTGGAGTAATAAACTTTCTAAGATATCATCTCATTTACGTAATAGAAACTTATAACCTACATTTTCAGCAGTGCTTGTCTAATGGAGAAAAGCACCCAGAGCCATTGCTATTTTAGGTGACATCACCTGAACAAGCAAAGTCAGAAATTCCCAACTCTAGCAGAAACAGCAGAGACTAACAGGAAAACTTTCTAAGTCACTGACAAACACATCACCCAGACAAACACGTGAATTATTTTCCCAATGTAAGATGTGTCACTACAAAATTTTCTATTCATAATTGCATTTCCTTAGGAGCATGGCTTTAGCCTGGAAAAAAAAAATTGCCTTCTGATCTATAGGATCATGGAACAACAAAAACTAGAGCAATGTGAAATGGGGATTATGCATTTATACAAAAACATGTTTATAATTTCACTGAGATAAAAAATAAATTCATCACTGCCTAAAATGTATTTATATTCTTTTCCAGTTATACCAGATTTGACATTTATATTACAAAATCATAATAATTTATTTAAAAAAACTCAAACATGAAACAGAGAACTTCAATCAAGTCACAAAACTGCTAATGCTTTATGTCTTTTCATATTCCAAACTTAACCCAAACCTTACAATATTATTAGCATAAGCCAATCTGCAGAGGGACTTACTTATCTAGTAAATCCATGAGTATGGAGTATAAGAGAAGAATTATTGATAAAAGGTCAGAATAGCAGATTGTCCATCCTTCTCCATATAAGAACATTGACTCAAGATCGTATGTTATTAAGAAAAATTCCAGATTTGGGCCCAAGTTAATGGTCCTATTTGTAAAGCAATTGCCATTATTTTGCAGTCAGTCACCAAAACTTGTGTTTGTACCATGTTTGGTCATACACTGTCCACCTCCACCAGCAACACAGCAGTTGCCATGCTGCAAGCATTCCCAGAGGCCAGGTTCACCCAAGAACCTCTATCCACTTCAAATCACAAGAAATGCATGCTGGGCTATCATGATTGGCTTTGCATGCATTGAAAGCTACCTCTTGCTGCCCCTTGGCACTTCAGCCATGCCTCTGGCAGGTCACCAATAGTTTTTGTGAGAACACACAGTCATTCAGATCAATAAAGAGAATACTAATCCTTAAAAGAAAGAAAAAAGAAGAATGTGTGACTTTTCCCATTATCAGTTTTCTGTATTTTAATTTAACAGCTCCTCACACACATTTCTAACTCGGAATGGAGGTAAGACAAAAGTGAAAAAATTCCTTGCCATGGCTCCTGAGTCTCAGTTAGATCTTAATTTTCAACACACTACTTTTATATAACCACAAAACAAAACATCTAACAATAATATGAATTCTAGTTAGACAAAACGCCCTTTACACTGTAATGCATAAAATGAGATTGTTTGGGATTAAAACAACTTTACTTATAGAATATTAGAACTTAATTGTGTAGGTTTAAGTTTAATTGAAAACATAGCCTTGGCTTAAAGCTTGGCACAAGTGAATGTCAAATTAACTCTGTTAACATGAATGGCTGACCAGGGGAGTAAACAAAGGTTTACCTTTCAGATAAGGCTTGAGACCCTGGAGGGCCCAAAGCCTGTCCCAAGCTGAAAGGTAAGAACAATTAATGGCCTGCCCATGTGAACATGGAGGAAGAATCCAGCGAGGTGTTAGAAGAGCCCTGGCCATTAATCTGGCCCATTGGACCAAGAGGTGCATGCAGGGTGTGTGTAGAACGTGTGAAAATCAGGTGCAGAGACTGCAGGGGTGTAAAGGCACAGGGATTTCCTTGTTCAGGGTCCCTCTCAGGAGGCACCCATGTCAAGCTGAAATAAAACTGACTCTGCGTCAGAATTTAGGGCCCGGAATCTTCTTCAAATTGTTTTTCTTCAGAAAAAATTGTCCCTATTTGGCATACACAGACAATGCTTTTATACATGGAGAATCATTGGTCAACATAACTTATATTTGAAAAACTAAAAGATCTAAAAAATATGGTTAAAAATTGTAAGAAATTTTTCTTAGATGAAATACTAATTCTGCCTAAAATCAGAAATATTTATAAAACAATAAGTAACCATAAAGGTGCATTTTTTACTGCAAATTGTGCCAAGAAAAATAGAAAGAATCAGAGGAATAAACCTCACACATTTTCCACATACAAACATTGACATGCATATGTTCAACGAACTTTCAAACATCTACTTAAGAAAATAAACTGAAGAAGATGAAGACAAATTCCTCATTTTACTCTACTGGTCTGAATGCTGGCAGAAATTTTGCTGTCAGTGTAGGTGTGTCAGCTCTCTGATCTACAGTGGATTGTATTCTACTTTGTTTTATGGAAAATATCTCTCTTTTCCACTTCCATAAGTAAAGGTTAAATCAATTTAACTTATCTTCATTATATTTCATATAGTTGGCCCCAGTCAGAATTTTGTTCTTGCTGATATTTACTTTTTATCAAATTGTATTTGTTTTTCATGGAAATGGCCAAAAGAAAATTTTAAATCTGTTACCGGGGGACCCCAGATAAAACAGATCAAGTGCTAAAAAAAAAAAAATGTTTTTCATAAAATTAATCATCTTTAAATTAAAACTAAGCCATGCCCTATTTACTACCTATGAGGACAGTTCAGGACACCATTAAAATAACTTTTATATGTAGGACTATAATGATTAAACTATCTGTTCTCTTATGTTTCATATCTAATAAATACATAGAGTTGATAGTAAAGAAGTTAGAAAAACACCCCTGTGGTTCCTCTCTGCAGCCACAGGTGGAAAGACAACAGCTAGCAGTCCCACTCATGGCCGGAAGGATACCCACGACAATGGCTGCCTCCGAGTCCCTTCAGAGACTAACCCAGATGGCAGTGGTTGCAGTGGCATAGGTAGCACTGCAGGAGTCACACATGAGAACCCAAGGCAAGGAAAGAAGGGAAGGATCACACATGAGAACCCAAGGCAAGGAAAGAAGGAAGTTTATTCCCCAAGGGGGTCAGAGGAGAGTGACAGCAGACTAAAGGGAGAACAGCACTTATAAAGAGGGGACGGTCTGAGGGGTGGATACAACTCTCAACCAATAAGTGTTGTATTGTGTTTTTAAGTTTCATGGTTTTATACCAGTTCTGTAATAGTTCATCCCTTTACCCCCATTTTCCTCCAATGGTTTTACCCTGAACTACCCTTGTATGTCCTTTCCTTGAATGTCAATCCCCTCCTCCTTCCCTGATGTCAATCTCCCACCAGTTTGCTGGATCATTCCCCTGTCTCCTCCCTGGTGCCTTGTCCACCACTCGACTCCCCATCCCACTCATCCAGAAAGGGCATCAAGTGACTGGACAGGGGCCAGGGGTCCCTCCTTCCCACCTCCCCTATTGAATTCCCCATGTGTCTGTCTCCCTACCTTGCACTCCCCGGAACATTCCCATTGGTGGGTGGGTGATCTCCCCCCATGTTTCCACCCCAGTTTGTATTGTGCTGCGCAGCCCAGTCTGGGGCTTCAATAGGTTGATTCCCCTGGGTTGTGGATCTCCCCAGAGATCTTCTCAATAAACCCGGACTTTACCCCCAAGTGGAGTCTACTCCTTAACCTCCACCATTGTTGCGACTGTCTCACCCCACAAGGCCAAAAGCCTTAGCCACCCTCCTGACCTCCTGAGGCACGGGAGAGTGTCGCCCACCATCTGCTGTGCCAGAGCGAGCCTGGAGTCCGCAAGTGGACACAAGGACTGGCACAGCAACAAATGAGGGGATCTTAGGAGAGGATTACATCGTTTAACATAACCTATAGGATTCAAACTGGGGAGGAAAGAAGCCTCACAAACTAATTCTCTTGTAACACTGAGATGATTGACAGTGAACTTTCTGGAACAAAAGGGGTGTACACAACTTAACTGACGGGGAGAAGGGCAGAACAACTTGGATTGACAAGGGTTTATAAGGGAATAAGGGGAGGAACAGGGAGACTGACATAATGATGGGCAGACAAGTGGCAGGAAAACTATGTGGTAAAAAATTCAGGGACAAACCATTGTGAGGGAAAAAGAAAGGGGTACATGGGAGAAACCATTATAACCAACTAACAGAGAAAATCTAATTTTTATATCAAAACAATTATAAAAATACACACTTCCACATCTCCCCCTTTTTTTGTTTTGTAATTTTGCTGGAAACTTGAGGAGGGGTAGAATTCCGTTTTTTAAACTTCTGTGCCGCTCTGTTGATTCCCACCACTCCTGGTCTATGGCGGCAGCTGCGACAACAATCCTTGAAGACGATGACGACTTAGTGGCAGTGGTGGAGATGATATGCTTTAGAATCCCAAAAACTAAGGAAACTAGAAATGTAACAACTATGAAATAGCCAATGTCTTTAATGACGGAAAGCATCCAGTCTGACAGTTCCCAGTTCTTGAACATGTCTTTGAACCAGTCCTCATTTTCTTGTTTCACAGTCCCAATCTCAGATCTTTCATTTCTTTGATGGACACGTAGATGCTTTGGCTTTGGCTGGACAAGTTGAAGCAACACAGCCCCTTGAACTCCTGGCACCTATGCCTGTGTGCCAGCAGCAGAAAATGGATAGCATCCCAATTTTGCAGGGTGGCTTTCCTGGTTATTTCCTTGTCTTCGAGGAGGTTACTCAAGGCTGTCGATGTTAGATTCACCTGCTTTGTCACCCAACACTCTAAATTGCCCAATTCGCTTAATGCCTTAGCTGCTGAAACCCATAGTAAGAACACAGAGATGGCAACCCTTTTAGACTTTGCCCAATGGTAAATTTCCCTGTTGCAATGTTTGTCAAATTGGCTCACTCGCTGTTTAGTAATTTTAGCTTTATTTTTTGCATGCCGGATTGGAATTCGCGTCATGTTGGGGGAAGCGAGGAAAAGATGTCCCAGGGTGCATGGACCTCCGAGAAGACAAGAGGGAATTCCTGGATATGCCCTATCACCGCAAATGAGGAACGTGTCCTTTTCCAGCTTTTGAGCATATGAATCATCCATAGAGGGAGCACCCACCTTAGTTATATACTGGCACCATTGATCGGCTTGAAATTGAACTTTGTGTTAACGTTCTCATAGAGATCGATGCAAGAACTGGGCTGGAATTCAAATTGAACACAGTAATCAGCCTTAGTAGAACCCAGGAGCTCGAATTCCTGGGGTTCTTGATCACTATAGGGCAGATTGAATACCCATTTCTGCCATAAGACCAGGGGGTTAATGACTGGTGCTCGAGTAGTATTAACAAGCCCCCAGTACCTATATATTTCAACCCACTGATTAGGGGGGGTTTTGTTATTGATCTCAATTTGGATGGTGCGCAATGAGGTGGGATACTCCACTAACTTGGACGGAATCCCCACCAGGTAGGTGGACATCGGATTTTCTGCTGCCAAGAGGGAGAGGCACAAATGGTCTTGATTGAGGGCATGGGCCAGGGTCACCCAGACATTCTTGCAGGGCTCTGTCACAATCCACGCGTCCGAGGACTGGATGAGGGTCACAGTCTGGAGTATAGGATGACTATAGGATGTAGGTTGCCATGATCTGCCAGGTGGATGCCTAAAGGAAATGATATCACAACACAAAATAAGTAAACTTGATAATAAGGTGCCACTTATCTGTTGGAAAGAGGGATTGGGGCAAAGGTTTAGGGTTTTCCCCTTATCTTGCAGTGTTTCTTATGGTTTGAGGCAATGGCCTCACTGGAAGAGTCTCTTCGGGAGTCTGGAGGAACCACTACCAGCTTAGTTACTCTTCCAGTGTGTGTGTATGGCTTTACCCATTTTCTGGGTGCCCACCTGACTCCTGAGGGCGTGGACACACACGTGTATCCATGCCCTGAGGTCACGAGCTTGAAGGGAACCTGAATTTCTCCTGATTCAGGGTCTCTTAACCAGAACTGGAGGTCTTTCTTTGGGTGTCAATTGTTGATGCTGTTGGAAATGTTTCAGATCTGGCTAATTTAAGTTTTCAAATGAACAGTTCAGGAAATTTATAGTAAAGAGAACCTTACAAAGCTGATGATGTGGCAACAGGACCTGGATATCTCTCCGCTGGCAGAGGAGGACCTTTTTTAACATCTGATAGGTTCGCTCTATCACAGCCTGGCTGGTGGGGGAGTGAGGAATCCCCGTCTGATGTTGCACCCCCCATTCTTGTAAAAACTCACCAAACACCTTGGAAGTATAGGCTGGGCCGTTGTCCGTCTTGATGGACCCCCAAGGTTGCAAAGGCCTGCACCAGCTGACTTTATGCATCTTTGGCCTTTTCTCCTGTTTAGGCCGAGGTGAAAACTGCCCCCAAGAAGGTGTCCACAGAAACATGAACATACTTAATTCTTCCAAATTTGGGTATGTACGTTACATCAGTTTGCCACACCTCACAACTGCGGAGTCCTCTTGGGTTCACCCCTCAACCCAATGATGGTAGGGCAGACTCCTGGCAGTTCAGGTGTGTGGCCACAATTGCCTTGGCCTGGTCATGACTTAGGTGGAACTGGCTGACCAAACCAGGAACATTCTGATGGAACTGCTGATGGCTAAGCTTTGCCTGATAGAAGATGTTAGGCTGGCCAGCCAGCTGTAGAGGAGCAGCTAGGGCGTCTGCCTTACTGTGTCCCTCGGAGATGAAACCAGGGAGATTGGTATGCGACGTCACATGCATCAAAAAGAAGGGTTGCTCTCAGTGGGAAACCAAACAGACAAGTCATGAGACCAAGCCGAAGATGACTGGATTAGAGACCTCTTTCAAAACAGCATGTTCTGCCCTGGACACTACTCCAGCTACATAGGCCAAATCTGTTACAGTATTAATTGGTTCTGGGAACTTTTCAAAACCCCTGACAACTGCGTCCAACTCAGCCACTTGAGGAGAGCCCTCCACAACCTTGATGTCAGCTTCCCACTGCTGAGTTTGAGGATCCTTCCAAGTCATCATTGACTTGTGGGGCCCTCCAGACGTGTCAGTAAAAACTGTCAAAGCTTTCAACGGATGTTTACTTTGAATATCTTTTGGGATCAGATTAAATTCAGTACTAAATAATTTGAGTGCCGGATGATGAATTTAAATTTGGCCTGGATAGCTGTCCAAGGCAAACTGCAAGCTCTCATTTTCAAAGAGCAAATGCTCCAAGATCTCTTCGGTCATCCTCCCCATTGATGTTTTGATGGGGATGTGAATGTATGTTAAATCGCACCCCGCCAACAGCCACAGATGTACCCTAGCCCTTGTGATCAGCTGGGCCATCAGCTCTTGTGGCCTTGTAATGCTCTTGGACAACTGATGACCAAAGAACACCCACTCTATGATTAAGAGAGGATCCGGTTGGTCTGTGTCCCGCTGAAAGATGAACCCGTGGAAGTGCGGTAACTTACCCAATAGAAAGAAGCAGAAGGGCAGGCTCTCACAGCATCGGTGGGCTTGCTAGCCTGCCAAGGTGGATTGGACCTTCTTGAGTGCAGACCTAGCCTCCTGGGTCAGGGCCCTCGGAGAACCTAGCTCCTCGTCCCCCTTTAACAAGTCAAAGAGAGAGGACAGATCCCCCATGGTGAGCCCCAGCCAGGCCCTGATCCAGTTCAAAGATCTACACAGCTGGTGGAGATCTCAGAGGGTCTTGGGGTTGTCATTAATGAGGACTCTTTGGTGCTTGATGGAACGGTTGGTAATCTTGAGGCCTGGATACTTCCTAGGTGGCAGCTTCTGTGCTTTCTCCTTTTGAAGCTCAAATCTGGCCGCTGACAAGGCTGTGATAGTGTCCTCCAATGCCTCTGCAAGCACATTGTCGCTGGGGGCACAAACAAGGACATCATCCATATAATGATAAATAATGCAGTCTCCCCGTCTGGTGCGCACTGGGGACAGAACTCTAGTGACATACCACAGCAGATGGTAAGGCTGGTTTTCATCCCTTGAGGGAGAACATGCCAGTGGTACTGCTTCATGGGAGCTTCTCTTTTGATGGAAGGTACAGAGAAAGGAAAGCGCAGCACATTGGCTGGGTGGAGGGGAATTTGAAAAAAGCAATCCTTTATAACTGCCAATTCCCAATTTTGGGGGAGCATTGAAGGGGATGGCATCCCTGTTTGGAGAGACCCTATGTCCTTGATGACATAGTTTGTTTTCCTCAAATCGTGGAGGAGATGCCACTTATTCCTCCCCAGCTTTTTGATGATGAACACTGGGGAGTTCCAAGGGCTGTTGGTCTCTATTACATGGCCCTTGGCCAATTCTTCCTCCACAATTTGAATGAGCGCACTCAATTTTTGCTTGTTCAGCAGACGCTGTTCTACCCACACTGATGTGTCTGTATGCCAATTCAGCTTTTGGGTAGGGCGCTCTTCAGTGGCCACACCTAAAAATCCTGGGGGGCGGGAAGTTCCAATTTGGCCCCCCATTGGGACATAGCATCTTTCCTCCACAGGGTGAATTTGGAATTTTAAACGAATGGACGTACTGAAGCCAACTGTCCATTTGGTCCCTCAGTTTGGACAATGCTCCGAGATTGCTTAGCCAATTGTGATCCCCCTACACCCAAGATCTTGCTGCACACACTTTGCATCTGCCATTGTGACAGCCATTTGTGCGGTGGAATGACCGTCACATCTGCCCCCGTGTCCATCATCCCCTATAACTGGATGGAGTGCCCCCCGCTCTTAAGGCCACACCACACGAGGGGCTTGTCCTCTCCCAGTGTCTTGGTGTAAAAAACTGAAAGGTCGAGATCATTGCACAAAACACGGGGCACTGGAATGGCCTGTGCAATGATCTGGCCCTCCGGCAGGAAGAGAGGGGGGTGGACACAGTGCACCATGAGGGTGAAGTGCTCTGGGTCAGTGTTAAAACCCCAGGAGCAACTTCAGCCTCATGGGGAGTATGTTTGGTGTCCCCAAGAACAAGGTACTTGCAGTTTAATGATGGAAAGTATTTGCTGGTCTCTGCTTGCTGGATCTGCAGGAGAAGTCCAGGTGCTACTTTGGTCTCCTGCCAGTCCTGATCAGGGAAAAGCTTGAATTTGTAAGTCGAAGCTGGTACAGTTCTTGCTTGTCCCTAGTAGTTACTTGGTTACTAGTCTTACGACTAGTAGCCCCCTTGTGGCCTGCCCCATTTTTGTCATCATGTGGGGCAGGTCCATGTTCCATATTTAGTTTTTTGAGGCCTGAAAGGTCTCCTCTTCCCCTGCTCCTCCCTCATATGGGGGCGCACTTCCCAAGAAAGGACAATGACAACATTTGCATTTAGGTGGAAAGTTTGTGGTTGGTGGCTTCCCTGCTGCAACAGCAGCAGGGGCTGTGGTCTTCTCCCGGGGTGCGCTCCTCTTGGGGCTGTTGTCAGTCATTAACACGGCCTTCTGGGTGCACTCTTCAATAAGTTGGTCAAACATCGGTAGAGGGGACGATGGGAGTGCTAGTGGGAATGCTAAGATGATTCTCTGGCAGGCCTCATTTGCGTTAGTTGAAACTATTTCTAAGATTAATTGTTCTGGACTTCTGGTCCCTCTGTTCTTTTCTCCATTGCTACCCTTACCCGGTCCACAAAATCAATGAAGGACTCTGAAAAAGATTGCTTCAGAGCAATATACAATAAGACGGGCTCTTTCAATGGCATATTTAAAAATGCTCTTTCTCCTGCCTCTTTTGTCATATCTACTACCTGCCAAGGGATCCCCCCAGCTTGCTTTTGGGCCTGTCACCCTCACCTACAAGGTGGTCCAAGGTGATTTCATTCTCTTCTATGTCAGTGGCATAATCAGAACTCTGAAAGATTTCTGGAAGGAGGTCCCCTGCTAACCTCTTCCAAGTTCTTTCCCACAATTTGTATTCTGATGGAGGGAGCAGGCAACCAAACAGTCATTTCAAATCTGCAGGGATAAGCATGTTGGAATTGAATGTTGCTTTTAAAATGTTCCTAAAAAATTCACTTTTCTGAGCAAATTCTCTCTTTGTCTTGCAGAGTTCTCTTATGCTTTCATACAAGAGGGGCTCCCATCTAGGGTGTTGCCCCCCTTGCATTATAGGTGACTGGGGCCAGGAACAATGAATTGGTGTTATTGGCTATATCTGGTTTCCCAGGCTCCACACCCCTGGCTCTCACATCACCGTGGAAACCGGAAGCTAGGGTGGGGGAAACAGGAAGGTCGTGGGCAGAGCCCTGCAGCGGGGGGGTGGGGGCCTGATCAGAGACAATGTGCAAAGTGGGTGGAGCTGGTGACATCATGGGAAAATGGGAAGGATCTGCAGCTTGAGGGGGTGGAACAGGGGGTGGAACAACGGATTGAAACATGGGAGGGGTGTAATCTTTCGCCACAAGGGAAGAGGCGGAGGGACCAAAGGAAGAAGAGGAGGTAAAGGATTGGGAGGGAAGGTGAAGGAAAGGATTATGGGAAGGAGAAGCACCTGCCATGAGGAGGCAGCCATTTTGTGGTGCTTCCCCAGGGTAGGAAACGGAACCGTCGTGGGGAACAAAACTACCTTGCAAAGCACAACTGGTATTTTCAACAGGGACAAAGGAGTTGGAATGAGGGATTAGGATGAGGTCCCTGACAGTGTGGCCAGCACTGTCCAGGCGAGGGTACCGAGGGGACCTGGGGGAGCCAGGGAGACAGTGGCAACTCTGCGTCCTTTCGGGATGGGCTGATGCCCCCTGCCTACCCAGCGTAGGGAAAGTGGGAACAGGAGAAGAGGGTGAGGAACAAGGGGGTCTAGGTAAAAACAGGGATAACGTCAATGGGTGTTTTTTAGTTTCCCCATCTTTCTCTTTAATGATATCCCATAACAGTAAAAACAACTTCATAAAACCATCTCTTACAGAAGAGTCATCCCTCTTGGTGGCTTCCGTCAACACAATACAAACCCTTCTCCAAAATTTAATTTCTCTCACATTCTCTGGGGTAATGTTAGGAAAACTAAAAAACAACCACCTAATGAACTTCTTTAAAATCCCCTTTGAAAAACTGACACCCCCCCTCCCTCAGGGTTCCCAAAACTTGGATGTAAACTTCCCTTTATTAAGCTGACAACCCAGTGCCCATCTCGTCAGCTCAACTGAACTTTCGCCCACTCTCTGCAGGAACTAAAAAATGAAAAAGGAAATGTGTCCAGAGAGCTGACTGAGGGTGGACTGACCGCGCCACACGTTGTATGTCCCCTAACTCAGGAAACAACCGCCCACCTCCTGAGCCCCTGGCCAGTTCTGTGCCAGCCACCAGAGAAACTCACCCAACTGTTGACCTCAGAAGCTGCAGAGGGGGGTCCTTGGTTTCAGAGACACCTCCCCAGACACTGAAGGGGAGGTTGCGTCTCCTTCCTCTCTGAGCACGACTGAGCAGAAATCGACATGCTCACACAGAGGCGTTGACACAGCACAGGATGGTATAACCCAGAGGGCCGACTGCTCACACAATCTGTCCCTGCGTGAGGCTTCTTCCCGTGAAGATGGCATGCAGCAGCTGCAACATTCGTTGCGGTGGCATAGATAACTGGTACACCAGAAGAAGTTGGTGGTGCGCCAACTGTGGTTCCTCTCTGTGGCCACGGGTGGAAAGACAACAGCTAGCAGTCCCAATTATGGCTGGAGGGACACCCACGACAATGGCTGCCTCCGAATCCCTTCAGAGACTAACCTGGATGGCAGTGGTTACAGTGGCATGGGTAGCACTGCAGGAGTCACACATGAGAACCCAAGGCAAGGAAAGAAGGGAAGGATCACCTCTCTGGATCTCAAGGAAGTTTATTCCCCAAGGGGGTCAGAGGAGAGTGACAGCAGACTAAAGGGAGAACAGCACTTACAAAAAGGGCATGGTCCAAGGGGTGGGTACAACTCTCAGCCAATGAGGGAATCTTAGGGGAGGATTATGTCGTTTAACATAACCAATAGGATCTAAACTGGGGAGGGAAGAAGCCTCACAAACCAATTCTCTTGTAACACTGAGATGATTGACAGTGAACTTTCTGGAACAAAAGGGTGTGCACAACTTAACTGATGGGGAGAAGGGCAGAACAACTTGGATTGACAAGGGTTTATAAGGGAATAAGGGGAGGAACAGGGAGACTGACATTATATTTATTTCTTAGTGAGAATATAAAAGAATTTTTATCTCCATACAGTCACCAGATCTTAATTTACATATTGTTTTCATTTAAAATGACTTTATCTCCCCTCCCCTCCCCTCCCCTCCCCTCCCCTCCCCTCCCCTCCCCTCCCCTCCCCTCCCCTCCCCTCCCCTCCCCTCCCCTCCCCTCCCCTCCCCTCCCCTCCCCTCCCCTCCCCTCCCCTCCCCTCCCCTCCCCTCCCCTCCCCTCCCCTCCCCTCCCCTCCCCTCCTTTTCATGTTCATCAAGACACCGTTGTAATATTTCATTGTATTAACTTGAGGGATATGTTCTCTGCTTGGTGCTGTCACAAGTTAGTAGTGATACAAACAGGTTTGTATTACTTGTGCTTAAATTCATCACAGAGTAGAACATGCCACTTCTATTTATGCCAAATGCTGTCCTGTTGGATGAGAGATTTGTTTGCTGCTTCACGACCACATGAACAAACAAGGCCAAAATGAAACAGAACGGCAAAAGCCCTTTGTGCCAGCTCTCTCATGTCCTTCAAACTAAAAACACATAAAATAAAAACAGTTTGCTTTTTCTGTAATCCTGATGTTATGAACAAGTTCAGTATGGTTAGAGTTGATAATACACTTACAGTTGTGGTAAGCTAATTATGTTAATAAATGTTAAACCCTTGCTGTACCCCCCACTGTTAACCCCCTCACATACACCCTCGTTGTACCCCTCATTGTTAATCCCCTTACATATACCCTTTGTTATATTGCCCCACTGTTAACACCCTTACACACACCCTGGGTACTCCCCTTACCTGTACCCTTATTGAATCCCTTGGGTATTGCCTCTGCTGCTTCCAAAATGGTGGCCGGAAACAGACCCAGGAATATGCAAATTAAGCAAAGCTCAAGAAAACTCAACAAAAGACCGTAGAAACAATGAGGCAACCTAAAATTCGGAAAACTAAGTGACTGGACCTGCTGGGGGGAAGCCCCTCTACTCCACCAACAGGGTTTTAGAGGTTACCATCACCTTAGTGTAACTGGACTAGAATGAGGACCCTAGCCGACGAGCCAGAAGACGTCTTCCTAGGCATGCCCGTGAGGACGGAAGCCCCAGTTCTGCTGTGAAGCAAAACTGATCACCTCCTTCTCTGTGTCGCCAAAGGGAGCAGCGGTGGTGTGCGCGAACCCTCGGGCCCCCACCAGAGGGGTGATCACTTAATAAAGGCCTTAAAAGGGAGCTGGTCTCCTGGCCCATTTATTTCACTGATATCTTCATTCTCTTTTGGTATCTCTCTATTGAAATGGAGCTCCACTGCAGGAATACATCTGCTCACTTGCTGGAAAACCTCTTATCTGAAATAATGCACAACTTTCCCAGTAAGTGTTCACTTCACCTGATTTAAGTGGGAAGTAGCTCTCAGAAACACAGCTCATTGCAGAGCATCAAATGTGTAGAAAAACATTCAGGTAAGCACTGTAGCAAGATTAATCTTCAAATAGCTGCTTAAGTACTTGCTACTTCTTTAAATTAAGATATTCAGAGTTTAATCCTAAGCAGGTACCTTTAGGAAAAGCTAGCTTTATCAGTGATAACAACCCAATAGACTTTGTCTAGAGGAAGTGATATTACTGGTCACAAATCCTTGATGATGCAGGATGCTTTGTCCCCCTTTCTCAGAAGCAGGTACAAGTACAAAAAAAATCACATACCATGTTTTGTTGTTGGGCATTTTGTGTGCTGAAAAAGAAAATGAACCTTGTTCCTTGCTGTTCTCCCATATCACTTCAACAGAATGGTCAGATTTTGCCCATGCTGTGCAGAAAACACCCACAATATAATTTATTATATCATCTAGCTGTCTGGAGCTAGCAATGTGAATATTTGGTACAGTTCTCATACCTAATACTCTGTTTTTCAAAGAGTAACAGACATACAGATGTACAAACAAGGATGTCATTGCTTATTCCATTTCGGAGTTTTCTTATTCCGAATGGGGTCTTCTGATTGTATTCTGGACTTGTGTTCTCTTGCTATTTCATTGGAAAAATAACTGTTTGCACTGGAAAAATACACAGGATTGAAATTGGAAAAATACAAAGGAAAAATACAAAATACTCTAATTCTCCTTAAAATCCAAGGTGTCTTAACACACAGAATATTTTGTTGCTACTAAGCTGTTAGATTTAGGTCAATGTGCTATTCCTTTTGAGATTATATAACCATTCTGACCTGGATTTTGATAATACAGGGATTTTCCAGAGCAGTTTCTGTAGCTGGCTTTGTGTAAATGTGAACATGCCTTAAAGCTTTTCTTTTAGGTATTAGATGGAGAGCCTGGGGAAGTTATGAGGAAATTATTCACAACATGCTTTCAAACATTATACTGTCATCCTTGTTATGGTTGGACACTGGCGCAATGCCAGCATCCCCATGAAAATGTACTTTCTCTAAATAAATGCTGTGAGATGTTATCAGGAACAGAGCAGAGCAGGCTTAAGCTTAATAACAAAGGAAAAAAACTTTATTAAACTACTATTAATATAGAAAACACATAAACTAAATCTAGGATGAAGACTTTTTAAAACACTTTTCTTCTTCCTAATTTTTAAAAACACTCAGCTATGAAACATCACTTGGGATTCTTGATTAAATTACTACTCTTCAGGTAATCTATACTCAAACTATCAAGGGAGAGAGAAGTTTCTCTTGTACTACAGACCCCCCAGGAAACACAGCTGCCCTCCTGTGTTTCCCTGTCACACATGGCAACCGCCCGGAAAAAAAAATCTGCCAGTGTGACACTCTCTATTCTATGTCACAGTGCTCTCACTACTGTGCATGGACAGACTGCTCATAGGGCTCTTTTAAGGATGCTTTGCCACGAACTCAAAGATACAACAGTTTAGCTTCTCATCCTGGGACTACAGTCCCCCCCATTTTCCCCTGGGGCCGAGGGGTCCAAAAACAGGACTCATCTTCTTCCCGAAGACAGAGGGTATCACCATGCCCTCTTCAGTTTTCTTCATTTCTCGCTATTCTTGTGCTGTCGAAGCTGAAACAGGTCTCCCTGGGTCACTACTGCATCCCCCTAAAATGCAGTCTTTATTGCAGGAGATTCTAGTTCAGTCCATGGCTAACAAGAAAAGTCTAGCTAAAAGCTACTTCATTATTTCCTCTTACTTAAATATTTCTTCTTCTACCATCTCAGGTCCCGGACTATCTCTCTTCTACTATAAATCAAGGAGGAGTAATACTTTTAAAAAGCCCTCATTTCCTGGAAAGGGTTAAAAGTTCAGACTCCTTGGACGGCTGATATCTTGGTCCGGTGTTCCGCCTCCCACGCTGGACATCCCCCCCCTTCTCTTTCTCTTCTGCCGGCGAATTTCCAGGTGCCGCCAGGCTCTCTGTCTCTTTCCCTCTTGGGGGGGGGGGGGGGGGGCAAAGGCATCTCTACTTCTCTCCACCCTTCCGTCCACAGGAGCTGGCTCAGTTCCAGACCCTCAGCCCCTCGGCCTACCCGGACAAGGCCGCGTGGCTTCCCCTCCCCCACCCAGCCGATGGCTGGGCAGGGGAGAGTCTGCACTCTCTGACGACCGGAACCAAAAGAGACAGTTCTCCTGGGAGTTCTTGCTTTTAACCCCCTGTGTTCTCAGAGGCATGTCCATACTTTCAGTGGTCACTCTAGGTGCCAATATCCAAACCTGACCACTGATTGGTTTGACCCAGCTTCCTGGAAAAAAATTCACTTCCATGTCAAACCACGACAATCCTCAACATACATAGTAGTTTATCTTACCTGCTTCCTGTAGGAATAGAAAGACAAGAGTCTCTTTTACTATATGCATATACAAATAAGAAGAGATTTAATATAGTAGTAAGGAGAAAATAAATGTTGTATTATTTTATATTAGACCCTTAACTGGTGAAGACATCAGTACTATAATGCACAAGAGCTATTCTTTTCTTTCATAGGGACTCCAAACTCTGTGTAAGTTCTTTCTTAAAGAGAACAAATGGTCTTGAGTTTTGACCAGCTCCAATGAGCCAGGAGAGAATCTGCTTTCCTATATTATGGTGTGGAAGATATAATACAGAAAGATTTATGAGCCGAAAAATGAGAATAAGAAGGAAAAGACAAAGTTATCAAGGTTATTTGCTAGATAAGGAAGACTGCATCTGTTTATGCATCTATGTTTACCAAATGTGAGCTGAATATTAGAGTAAGAGCTTGCTCTAAAAATATGTTTCTTACAGAACATTGAACACATGACTTAAGAAGAAGCAGAAAGAAAAATGGTGCAACATCCTGCACTAAGGAAGACAGGAAAAGAAAAAAAACCCTTCACATATGTTCACTTTTCTCATTTCATCAGGAGTGGAAAAATGTCACTGAAAACTGATATTTGATACAGAAAAATATCTGACCCAGCATTAGAAGGCAGGATTGTCAAAGCCAGCATTTCATATATATTTGTGGGGTTTTTTGTTGGTTGCAAACCTAAGCTCTTATTAATTCATTGGCAAGATTCTTGTCTTCATGAATCCATGAATGGCAGCTGAAGAAAGAAAACCCATCAAATGCCATGAAACTCACAAAGGATTGTCCCAGGTTAGCATTACTCTAGGAAGTTCAAAACTATAGTTGTAAGAATTTACATACTTCAAAGGTTGAAGACTCCCACTAGAAAGCCAGGCAAGGGCTAAACACTACATTTGTATATATTTCACATACATTTGGTGAAATTATAGAAAGGAACAGGTACTGCACTTGAGCACCTAGGTATTTATGAAACTGTACATAATCAATCTGTATAATTTTGTTGTCTAAATCAATGTTAAGATTAGCTCTGAAGAATCTGTCCCATTTTTAAAACTAAAGACTTTTTCCACTGTAAAGATGGCATCTGCCTAAAACTTTTTCACAGTTAAATTCTATTTATTCATATGTAACACTAACCACAGCACTTCAGGCAATTTTGCTTTATTTCCAGCTTGATAGATACCAATATCTCTGTTACGAGACTGTTAGTACAGGCCAGTCTAACTGCAGGTATGGAAAATGACGTGATTTCATGTGCAGAAAGCAATCTCTATTTTAACAGTGTGAAATTGTGCTGCTTACACTAGATGCTGATTCTTAGAGTGAGTGCACTGTCTGCTTGGGTATATTAGTGTCCTGTTGCAAAACCATGGTGACAGCAAGGGGAAAACAACTTGTTTCAGAGCATTATTGCCAAATGTGTGCTAAGCTGTTATATATGGGAGGCAGCTTATCACATGGCAGGACATAGGATATAAACTGTATTTCTAAAGGGTTAGAGACACAAGAAATATATACTGAGTGTACCCTCAACATATATTTTATTTTCACTTGGTACTGCCTTTAAAATGCTCAGGATGAACTCATGTGGAATCTCTGGGTGCAGATGCCCCAAATACTTAGGCAGTGTAAAGGAGTAATATATATGTTAACTTAGTGTGACGTTCTTTTGCAGAGAAGAATGACAGTTGTGTGGGGACACAATTTTACTCTAAGTGGTATACATATGCAGTGCATGACTTTGGAGTAAAAAAGAGTAGAAGTGGAACAGAAATTGGGTGTTTTGTCAAAGAAATACTTTTTAAAGTAATTCAGAGTGTAAAGAGTTTTGATAGCAGTGTTTGGAAGTTTTTTTGAGGTATGGCAAAGACTATTTATTATAAATTTGTTTTTCATTTTCTAGGACTGTTTGTTGCAAAATAGGAATGAAATATCAAAAAGTCAGACAGAGGGTACACCACAGACATAGAGAACAGCAATTCTTTTATTTATTTTCACTATACTCTTGCTCTAACTTAGTAAGACGTTATATCCTTCTGGATATAATACACTCAGTCCTACACTTTAAAGAGTTATAAAAAGTAATTCCCTCTGTAACTGCTGCATTTGAAGAGCCATTTCACCATTTCATTTGCAGAACAAACACTTAGCCATTGTATTAAGGACTCTAATGTGATTACACAGTTTTTTTGGTTTGTGTTTTTTTTTTTTTTTTTTTTTTTTTTTTGTTTGTTTGGTTGGTTGGTTGGTTTTTTTTGTTTTTGTTTTTTTTTTTTCCAGGGGATCAGGTCAGCAAAATTGTTCCTTTAATCACAGTTTTAAAATCTGCACTGCAGTGGATCATGTCTTCATGGCACTCAATCCATATAATTTTAATACAAACCTGTATTGCAGAACATTGCAGGCATGGTATTATATTCAAAACACCAATAACTTCCATAGACATCATTAGCAGTCAAACATGCTTATAAATTATTTCTTTTCAAACTTAATTCCATGGTTGTACTCTGTGACTAATAAAATTATGCAAAATCACAGTACATCAAAAGATGCAATTATCTTAAATGAAGTCCTCTACCATAATACAGAAAAAAACAACCAGACAATGTTTCACATCAAAGGCACTTCAGAAATAAATGTGACATTTTAGGAAAGGAATTTGTAAACTAACAGCTTGGAAGCCACAGAGGAAAATGGCCTTCCCAAATAAAAATCTTTGAAATCTCATATTTTTGGCATCCTAAGAACTTACTATGTTGATAAAAGACATTATTCTCATATGCTCTTCATTATATATATTTTATAGACTGTTTTATGTTTTGTTGTGCTTTTTCTTCTGCAGAAAAGACGAGATATTCACAGGTATAATTCTAGTCTCTCACCTCATTTTTAACAAAATGAAGAGGGCAAGTAGGGGTCTCCGTGTAGACCTTTAATCTCAACAGAGGGGAAGATTTGAGCTGATGATATGGCACCTTTTCTTCTCTTGATTGAGTAGATAAGACTGAATTTCTCATTCCAGTATATGATGTAAAATAGTTCTTGAAATACTGTGAATAGAAATACATGGAATGTTTTGTGGCCCTGTACTGCTTGACAACCATGACTTTAAGGATAAAGCCTAATAGAATATGGTTTAATGGGGATTAAGATCTCTAATATTTGGAAAATTACAGATACACAGATACATCCAGACACTTGATGCTTCTAATAACTATCTTCCATTACTTTGCCTAAGTGCTATTCCAAACGCCCCTGTACTCTGTCCTTCCACAGCCTGATGACTAAAGATTTTGCCCTAGGTTTATAGGACCCATTGGTATATACACACCACATTATTCTTCACTTAATTTTTCTCTTCTTCTTTCTCAGGAAAACTCTGCGCTCTGTTCATCCTTTTCACTAACTCTGCAACTGGTTCTAAGAGAACAGTTTATAATGGAGCATTGTTTTTTTTCTTAAAGGTAACAAGTAGTTAGAGTACCTTATGAAGTGAATATGAGGTTAGTTTTTCTTGAGTGCATTTCTTTGCATTTATGGGTACTGAATGAGATTTGCCCTCTCATTTGCAGTCATGCAGCATAAACCAAATTTTCTTTAGCCCTTCCTGGGAGCCTTAAATGCAGCTATTTGGATAATTTCATACTATGTCCAAATAAGTAGTGCAGAAGGTATATAGTTGTGTTTCCATAATCTCAAGTTCCTCTACACAGGCAAAAGCCTAAACCCTGTCAGACACTGAATTTGATTTATATAATATATTATATTATATTATATTATATTATATTATATTATATTATATTATATTATATTATATTACATTACATTACATTACATTACATTACATTACATTACATTACATTACATTGGAATGAAAGACCTGAAAATGATATCTGTGAGGAATTTGTAAATCTGTTCTGTAAATCTGATCTGTCTGTTCTGTTTTTACTTAACTGAAATTATGGTGGTTTTGTCTCTTAATTCACATTTTCATTTCAAAGGCATATCTTGTGTCTTTTGCATCATACAACTTATTTTTATATTTTTAGTTTTCTTTGAAGCTTTATTCATAGTAAATTCCAGTTAGATACATAAAAATTTATGACCATTTGTTAGCAAATATGTTTTGTAATTCTGAGATGCTTGCTTTAGCTTACAATCTTCTGGATAAAAAGAATTTATAGACAAAGGGTGTTCATCAATCTCAAGGAATTTCTACAAAAGTCACTGGAAGAAGTGACAAGTCACTTGGACTTGCCACTTGGACTTGGAGTGGAACAAGTCACTCCTTGTTTCACTTTTACTGCCTAGGCTTTTCATGTCTTTTTTATTTTTCAGTGAGTCATAGTATACTTTCTCTTCCTGCAACAAGGAAGGACATTACTCACAAAAAAATCAGACACACAAGTCAAATCAATCAGCAGTCTGGCTGATGTTTCGGATAAATCACTTTATATGAAGATACTGTTCCAATTTCTATTAATGTCCTAATAATTTTTCTCCCTAATGTTGCTAGCAGCTTTTCTGTAGAATAAGAATTTTAGTCATAATGTGTTCAAGTGTTTTCATACCCAGCTACTTTTCTTCTCCAATTTAGGTGCATTATCGATGTAAGCAGTTTTGTCAGAAGCTAGAAGATGCATAAACACTTCTGTGCAGCTCTCAGTTCCCATGCTGAAATGGAAGACTGGAGCAGATGATCTCCAGAGGATCCTTCCAACCTCAAACACTGTGATTTTGAAACACGTGTGTGTGTTTTGAAGGAAAAAAAATAGATATAACAAATGTATGTATTTATCAGATTTAGTTTCCCTTGAAGGCATTCAAGCAGGCACAATTACTTCACTTAGGTTTTATTGAATATCTTCTATACAGACACAAGAAAGATTAACTTAATAATTTACATGAAGCAACTTACAGAACTTTCAAAGCATCATTTGGAATAATGCCAATAAGTAAAATCCAAGAGTCTTGTCCTAGACAAAATGAAAAAGAAACACATTTTTAATTTTTTTTCACTACTTTTTCAGTAATTATGGAGCATTGTGTGGGAAGCTCTAACAATTTATCTGAGAAATCATGGCCTCTCTGGAGTGCCTGCACATTAATGCAGGCAAAATGAGGAACAGCAGAGGCAATTGGAGATCTGTGTGCTGCGACAGGGTTACAATCTTACTTGTATCACAGAAACACTGTGGAAAAACTCACACGGCTGGTGTGCTGTGATGGATGGACACAGACCCTTTGCAAAGGACCGGCTGGCACTGAGAGAAGGGACTCTCTTGAATGGGAAAGAGAAACAGGAACACACAGAGCTCTGCCTAGGACAGGTGGTCAGCTGTCTGGGAGTTTATGGGTCAGAATTAGACAGTAAGCCAGTGTGGGAAGCATTGTGGTGGATATCTGCTACAAACCCTCTCAGCAAGAAGTAGATAAGGCTTCTTGAGCCCGTTGAAGAAGACTCACACTTGGAGGCCCTGGTCCTCATGGGGGGCTGGAAACATCCCAGTGGGTGATAAGGTAAAGTGCTCTGTTGGATCTGGTTCTTACAAACAAGGACAATGGGGATATAAGGGCAGTATGGACTGAAGCAGCCAAGAAAGCCTGCAGTTCAGGAACCTGAGAGGAGGAAACCTGTAAATGTCAGGATCACAACCGCTCACTACAAGAGAACAATCTTGGACCTGTTCAAGGACTGGCTTGGAAGAATCCCATGGGAGCTGGTCATAGAAAACAGAGGATTCAAAAGAACTAGTTGACTTTCAAGGACATTATCCAGGCTCAAGAAATCAAGCAAGAGTGACAGAATGAATTCCTGACTTGAATCAAACAAAACAAGGAAGCATATTTGAGCTAGAAGTAGGGACCCAGAAGATTTCTCTAGACACTATCTAAGAGTGTTGGGATAGTGCCAGAAAAACTAGAACTCAAGCCACTTGCACTGATCCTACTTTAAGCAGGGAGTTGGACTAAATGATCTCCAAAGATTCCTTCCAACTTCAATGACGGCTATTTTCATGCAGTCACTTTTTGTCCTGAGATTGAGAAGCAGGATGTTTTCTATTGCCATCTGTGTGTTGTCTTCTGGGCAGTTTTCCTTATCTCCTATGAATGGGCCCATCAGTATCTTGCCACATGTCTCAGAAATAACTCCCTCCAGGAGTCAATTCTGTTTAACAGGTGATCAAGGACCCACCGCATGACTCAGAATGACATCAGCCCATTGTGAGATGCTCCGCCCAAGGGGGAGCAGCTAAGCATTCCCACCTAGATATATTCTGGGATTTTGGGCAAGCAGGCAGCCTTCCCACAGGTTTCCAAGAGGACACAGCTGGGGTTTCCACTGGACAGCTACATCTTTTCTACAGGACCACTGCTCCAACAGAAACCACATCTGCCACTCCAGGAGGACTGCAGCCACTCCAATTTGGACTGCTACAAACACGCTGGCCAAAGGGGTGTCAGGTTGTATTCTGACTTTGTCAGTGGTCTTCCTTTTGTATTATTGCATGTATTTTGTTTCTTTTCCCTTTTCCCAGTAAATTGTATTTCTGACTTGGAGTCTCTCACTGGTTTTGCTTTCAAACCAGAACACTTTTAAATCATCATTTTCACTTCATTTGAGTATTTTGAAGAAGAACAATGTCAAGAGCTATTCTTCTAGTTCAGCACATAATGCAAGAAATTTTAATAAAGACAAAGATAATGCACATAGCAGGCCCTTGATAGAAGAAAACACATATGTTAGAATGCATTCTAGTCTTATAAAAAAGACTGAATCACAGAACATGACTTTATGCAATATTAAACATAAATTGAAAAGAAACATCTAATTATAGACAGTTTTCTACGTTTTAAGTAAATTGCAATGCATGTCCTCAGTCCTGGGGGTCCGATGCTGTTCCAGTTTTTGCTTATTATAGGTATAAACACCACCATCACATCATGATTAAAACCATAATTACAATGGTCCTGTTCATCTTTTACATTGTGTATAATTCTGTGACAGTAGCAGTTATTGTTCTTTGTTACATTGTAAAATGTATTGACATAAGGCCAATAGTCTGCTGAAATAAATAAAATAAACCTCTTCTAAAAATAAATAAAAAAATATGCATTTATTGTTCTTTTGGGCAGATCATTATATTGCACTAAAGCAGATCACAGCAACCAAGGCGTAAGTTATAATTTAATTCTAGCTGTGCCTTTTTATTTATTTTCATTTATTTTATTTATTTTATTTATTTTTATTTATTTAACTTATTTTATGCCTTCATGAATACTCATATTTGGGACCAGCATTTCCTATACAAGGTCTCTGTTTAAAACATGAATGTTTTTCTACAGTATGAGCAAACATAGTTTCTTTTAAGTATATAACAATGGAATTATTTATCTCTTTGTATATTCCAAACAGAAATGACATGTTCAGACAAACCCATAACTCATAATCTAGAAAACACCATGAAAACAAAAGTTATTTGTTAGAGACAAACTTATTTGTAGAGACAACTTATTAAGAATATAGTATTTTCAGCACAATAATTGTTTAAATTATCTGCTTCACCATTGACAGAAGTCTTCTTCTCTGATTCAAGCCATTTTCAGGTCCGATGCTTAGTATTTGGGGAAGCAGGACGTGATCAGCCTGGATCAAAGCAAACCTAGAAAAACTTGTAGTTGGCTTCTGTAGCCTCAGAATTAAGGTGGGGGAGCTCCAGAAGAGGGGCATTTGTAGACACCATTTTCTGAGCAGGCTTAATCCAACAGTTTGAAATTGTTTGAAGTACTAAATGGTAAGAGTATTTTCTTCCTCTCTTGAGCTAGATGTGTTCAGCCAAGACTTTTATATGGAGAAGGATTCTTCCCTTATATAGTGCCTGGCGAATGTACAAGAATATTCTGAAGAAATGTCAAAATGGGATTTATGACTTTTAATGCTCCAACTTCCTTGCTTGGCTGTCCTTGCTGATTTTTAGTTTATTGTTATTAGTTTAGTTCATACCTCCCAAGTACATGAGATGTTCTCAGATACGCTTTTTGACACACATATTGGAAACCTGTGTAATTCTGCATCTGTCATGCAGAATTAGCAACCACAATCTGAAAGGTTAGGTTTGTTTCTTAAGAGTTTGTTTACAGCAAAATACCAATGTGACATCAAGGGGAGGAAATGATTGGCTACAAAGGAAAACAGGACCAAACAATTGATTATTTGACTTACTGGGTTTTAGAGGACTCAGTGGAATTTCTGAAAATATTCTATTAGTAAAGAAAAAAAAATTAAATGCTTTTTTTTTAACATTTTGATTTTGATTAAAAGCAGACCTCAAAGTCCTTGGCTCTTTGCACTAATAGTTTTTCAGCCAGCCTCTCTTGTTTGATGAAGAACTGCAAAATCTGGCTGAGAGCAATTCAGAGGAATAATTATATCACTTCATAAGTTAAATCTCATCACTGCTCTTCCCAGCAAATTTGACAAGCAGAGAAAGCAAGGGGAGGTGCAGTGAATTTCCAACGAAAGACTATGTTTACTTTTGGAGCAGATATTTTCAGCACATTTTGTTTAACTCATTGTCACAGACCTAAAACACAGGCTGAGAATGATGAGAAGTGGACTAAAAGCTAACAAAAAATACCAAGATGACTTAAGACATTTTTCAAAGCAAATGTAAGTATTCAATTATTATGCAGTGTTCAGTTTTGTGTTTTAAGCCTTCTGCCATATATGAGGTTGTAAAACCAAAACTCATTCTGGTTATAATTTACATATTTCAGAACACTTTAAGGTGATAATCCAAGAAGAGTCATGCTGAAATCAAATATGTTAGTGTGCAAACCTTAAGGTGATTTTCATAGCTACAGCTGAGTCACTAAGGCAGCTCAGCCACTCAGTGAAATTAAATATAATAAACTAAAGGTACTTGTAATTAGCTGTCTGTATTTATCAGTCTTTTGCTTTTCACTGCATTTGAATATGCTCAGGGTTGATTTAATAAAATCTCCTTTGGCAGAATTTCTCGTCTCTTTCCTTTACTTTCCTGTAAAAAGGATCTTTGTAAACATGAAAAAACCCAGATTACAACTAGTATTAAATGAAGTACAGACATAAAATAGTTGTTTGGGGATTTTCAAGTCTCTGCACTATTTGTTTGCTTTATTCTACAGGGATCTTAGAGGATAAGAAACTGATCATTATGACCTGAACTGAGTTTCTGTATGCCTTCTCATATATTTGAGACACTAACTTTCTGATTTGTTTTTTTACTGCCTGGGTAGAATTTGGCAATGAAAACAAACATGTACCATTTAAGGCTGTCTTTCCTATACATAGACAGTTTTTGATAGACAGTCAATAACTCACTAAAATCTGCCATCAGTGCCATAATTACAATGGCATTAAAAGTGCTCCTCTTCCATTTACTCCTTTTGACACATCTGTTACCAGTACAATCAATGCTCCCTTCCACTGCCCATTTACCTCCTAAGTGTCAAGGTAGATCTTGCCATATTAACTGGTTATTGATGCAGCAAGAGCCCAGGAAAAAAACGTACTATTTTTCACCATTAGAATCTTCACAACTGTGGGTGATCTAGTGCAACTACAGCCAGCCTGCCATCACAGGAATGGCTACGCCACATTGTTTCTCTCCATTTGCTCTTTCTCAGCCATCAACAGCCATTCAAAACCAAACCTGGATACAAATTAAAGTCCCTAGAATGACCAGTTCCAGAGATACCCCCACCATCACTTGTGCTGTCCAGGCAGTGCTCCGTTGGTTTGAAAAACGGGGCAGATAAAGGACTGGCAATGAAGTATTAGTCTACGGTGACATATTTTCTGAGGTGAGGAAAGCTTCCTTTAGAATTTGGGTTTGCAAGGAGCTGTTTTGAACTGCAGTGGACACCAGCTATCAGACCTGCATGCAGTGAGGTGATCTGAAGGTGAACTCCTTCCTAGCAGCTCAGTTACTTCCTCAGTTGTAAGAGACAGTAAAGGGAAAGTGCTCAGGCTCTAAGAGCATTTCATGTCACAATGAGCATGTCTCTGAAAGTAGACACAGCTGTAACAGGGTGGTGTAAATACAAAAAAACCAACAACAACGACAAAAAAACCAAAAAAACCAAAACAAACAAACAAACAAAAACCACCAAAGCTCCTGTTTCTTTATTTCTCCCAAATAAAGAAATAGTCAGACAAATTAATGCCTTCCCACTTTTTTTTGTACCTGCATTCTCCTAGACTTCAGGTTGTTCTGTGGCAACTCCCAAAGAAACTCAAAATACTTGCACTGAAAAACTGGTTTGTTTGTTTCTATGCTGTGTAGCAGGGAGGTGGATGCTTCAGTTCCTTGATAAAGAAGTGCAGCACTCACTGTGGCCACCATGGAGTGTTGAGGCACCAGCTAGCTGTCTCCCTATGTGGCCAGAGGGCACCATGAGAGGGACCGCCCCTGGGTCTCTGCCGAGACTTTCAGGCAGCTGTGTATGCAGCGGCTTGGGTGGCACTTGCATGAGAGCACTGCTAGGATCCAAGGCAAAATAATGAAGGAGAGAACACTTGTATGGGGTCCAAGGAAGTTTTATTTCAGGGATGGGTCAGAAACAAGTGCCAAAGAAATGGGGTCAAGCTAGGGTATATAAAGGGAGTGGGTGTGAGGAGTTGAAACATTACACAACCAATGGGAAGACGCCAAGGGAAGAGTACAGAGCTTAGCATATCCAATGGGGATAACACAGGGTAGGGAAGAAGCCTCACAGACAAATCCTCTATCAAACAAGGGGTGATTGACATAGAACATTCGCAAAGAAAATGGGTGGCACACTGGGTTGATGGACAGGAGAGGGAGGCAGCACAACTTGGATTGACATGAATGTATTAGGGTAGAAGGGGTGGAACAGGGAGATTGACAACTTGAGGGACAGCCAGGTGGTGGGAAAACTAAGGAGTAAACAACTTGGGACAAACCATTGTGAGGGGAAGGAATGGGGGGTACCTTGGGCAAAACCATTGGAACTAACTAACATCAATTAACTAACTTTCATAATAAAACAACTGTAAAGCTATAAAAACCCACCACCACAAAGAAGCATTTATTGAACTCAAGAAAAAGTGACTAAGTGATATGTCCATAAAATCACATGAGTCTTTCAACTGCAACATGGCCTGAGTATATCCTGGACTTTATCACTCAGCATTATAAAGACAAGGCAGGATGTCAAAATTTTCACTTCATGGAAGTTAAGGGACAACAGCACCATATCCTCGTCTCTGCACATTCTTTGTTGTGAACAAGAAGTACAGAGCCTTTTCTTTCTCATCAGGTTTTAGTGTGAATGCTAAAATACATTAGTTATTCCATATTACCCTGCTGAACACCCCAAAAGGCATAACCTCCTTGCTGCAAAGATCATCTTTATTATGGCCAGCTATGAATACAAAATCTACCATGCTCCTTCTTGCAATGTTGCTCAGCACTGCAGTAGTTCTTTGCATTTCAAGGAGAAAAGAAGACTTTACCTCATTAACATTGGGCTAATTGCTCCAAACAACCTTAACCCTCTTCACAAAGAAAGAAAGCTCTTGCCATTTACAAAATAGATAGATTGAACTGATACCAAATTGAATCAATCAACACATAAAAAGCATGCAGAAGTAAAAGGCACATATCTAACAGATATAAAAACCTTTTCATAAAGAAGAAGGACCTTAATTATCTTCAACTTACTGGAATACCAAATGTTACTAAAACCACACTGTTTCTGGCAGATTCACATTATTTCTCTGGTATGTGGAGAAGTATCTATTTGAAAAACATAAGCTATTTTCTTTTTTTTTTTTTTTTTTTTTTTTTTTTTTTTTTTTTTTTTTTTTAATATGCAATTCAAAGCAAAGACCCTGTCTTCTTTTATAAGGTGAGGAAAACAGGATGACTTCTTTTGCTTTCTATTCAAATTGAACTGCAGATGTGTCAAAAATTTCTGAGAACAATGGTACATTGCAACAGAACTGAAACTTCTACCAAAAAAGGGTAAAATGAAAAATTTAAAAGGAAATAAAATAATTTAAATATCACAAAAGTGTTATTAGGTTATTTTTAACTCTACTATCCAGCAACATCTTTAAAGGGGTCAGCTTAACATAGATTGGTCTAACCTGCTTTCTAACTCAGCTGGTACTGAGTATCTAAACCAGCTGGTGTAAGCCAGGTTAAGTGCTGAGGCTCTTGCTGAAAGTTATCTCGACCTAGCATCACTGGATTTGCCCATGGGAAAATAAGGGAAACACAGCATACAACCTTTTAAGAATCAGGGTGCCTGTCCAAGTACTGGAGTTGTAGACCTGGAGTAATCAGTTTTCTTTTCAGAACAGATGAACCCACCAAGTGGGGGAAACAGGCTTCTAGCTAGGAAAGGAATAGGCTGCTCACTATAACACTTGCATTCCAACTTTCTCAATGTTTTGCTTATACTTACTGTATAAATTTACAACATTTTGCCTCTTTCTATTTTTGCATGTGCAGATTTCTCCTGCCACCTTCTGCTTCTTTTTTAAGTAGAAAAGGTGAAAGAATATGCTTTAAGAATTACTGAAAATGCATGGAGAAATTTGGTGGAAAACGTCACATAACAATGGCAGGAAGACAACATTTCAAAGTAAGGCAGAATTGCTGAATCAATTGTATTGCCAGCTTCAATTCTCATGGTTCATAATTTCCAGGAGATTGATTTAGCAGCCTTTCCAGTATTTGGAAATAAAATGACTCAATGTTACATTTCTTATTATGCCCTTAGGGCATTGCACAGGATGCAAAATGCTCCCTGGGCACTCCTGGCTGACCATCAGATTGGGGTCCTGCACAAATGTGCCCTGATGTGTTTCTCTTGGAAGGATACATGTAGCTTCAGGTACCCGAGCTGCCAAACAGACTGAAACCTTGAATTATTAGTGACTTTCCTCTCTCTCTTTCTCCCCCCAGTCCTCCATTCTTTAGGAAAAGGAGGAGCAGCTCTTTAGGAGCTGCTCAGTTGACCTGACAAGATATTTCCCTTAATTCCTAGGGAAAGAGGATCTGGTTTATTTTCATATGAATCTGCCAGTCTCAATTCATCTGCTTACTATAGCACAAGTAAATTGGCACTCTTGCTTCAAAGAAAGACATTAATCTCACTTAAGTAACAAATTTCCCCAGAGAGGGACAAAAGAGAAATACAGAAAAAGCCCTCTACCCTGTCCTTCTCTGGCAGAAGGCTTGGCTGGAGACAGGGAGGGATCATGTTAACTTTGAGGTAGGGGCTAGATCTGCATGAGCACTTTTCCAATTTACTTGATCCTGAGCTGGGCCAAAGCACTCAAGTCTCCTCTTCACATGGGACCATGCCTAGACTTGAAGAGGACGGTTCCAGATCTACTGGCAGATCAAAGTTATCTCAACACATCAAAGTTATTGAAAAGTTACTGAAAAGAGCCATTTCTCATAAACCAGCTGTTATGACCTCTAATAGTACACATATTAAAGATTTTTTTTTAAGTTTTCTGCCTTCACTGCCTCATTCAGGGGCAACATGCAATAAATCTTGTCTGTGTCAATTCCAGACATGTATGCCAGACATTACAAACTTGTATTTCAGATGTGGAATGTGCATATATAATAATATAATACATAAATATTTATAATTATTTTCAAATATTTGGGGAGGGTATAGAAGGAAAATGTAGAAAATTGTGGGGAACACAGATTTGGGGAAAGACAGACTGTAATGGAGATTGTTTTAGGGAAAATCTTATACTAGAAAACCTTTATTTCAGTTGATGCATATACTATAAACCCTACACTCAGTAAATTTGAGGAAAATTACTCTGGCAAAAATAGACATCATTCCCTTGAAAGATGAAGAGTTTTCAATAAGCTGACATCTGCTGTAATTAAAAAGGTAAAAGTGGGGTTAGCTGACAGGGTTGGAAGAGAGTGAGTATTTGGAGTGAGCAAAGAGAAATGCTTTTTTAATTTTTTTTTTTTTTTTTTAATCTAGACACTCTCACAATGTACCTACTGTAAATGTTTATTCCTTATTTCAGGAGATTATGATATCACCATTCTTCCAAGATAATCTACCAAATGTTCATACTAAAAAAGTCAAAAAGCCATGGAAATTGCTTTTTAGAATATCCAAAGCCACTACAACGTCATATGAAAACATTTTGTCACTTGGTGCCAAGGACTGTCCTGTTAATGTGAATAATAAGGGATAATTCTGACACACATGTTGTAATCCCACTTTAGTTCCACAGTCTCCATAAGTATTCTCATTGGGTTTGGTTTTTCATATGGACAGTTTTTTTTTGAGATGGCACCAGACTTTCAGAAGTTGATATTTAAGGATATTTTTCTCCAAGTTCAAAAATGGTGCATCACATCAAGTAGGAAATTAAACAAAGGTGGCATGAGGTCTACATGGATGAGCAAAGAGCTTGTGATTGAACTTGGACATAAAAAAATTGTACAATAGATGGAAGCACCAACAGGAGGAGTATAGAGTTGCTGTCGTGTCTTGTAGAGATGAGGATGGGAAAGTCAAGGTCAACGTGAAAGGAGCATGGGATGCAAATGGAAAGAAGAATGTTGTTCACAAGTACATAAACAGCAAAAGGAAGACTCAGGAAAACATGGATCTGCTGCGGAATGGGGCAGGGGAGCTGGTGCTAAAGAACACAAAATAGTCCAGCATATTTAATGTGGTTTGTGTTTGTTTTATTAAGTTGATTGTTAAATGGTTTGTTCTGTTATCCCCCATATTTTCCCCAAGTTGGTTTCTTCCTAAGTTGTGCCCTCCCTTCCATCTGTCCCTCAGGGTATCCCCTCCCTTTATTCCAGAAAGGAATAATCAGGGAAAGCCCTGACTATCAAGGCAATCCTGCCCCTTCTTCCAGAACATTCCCCACCACTCATCATTTGAACCAATCCCCAACCGAGATATCCATGTTTTCTCCTCCCCCTATCCCTGTTGGTTTCTGCCCCTAAACTCCACCTCAAGTATTACCCCATTGGCTGTCATTTGGTGTCAACCCCCTGTTTTGCTGTGCCTTAAAACCCCATGCACAGAGGTGCTTGAGGCTCTCCTTGTCCTGACCCCTCGAAGTTTGTTGGAACTTCATGACTGGAGAGTCTCCTCTTCCTTCTCTGCTCGGTCCTTGGCCTGCTGCTTAGGAACACCGTCCCTCTGCAGAGAGCGTTGCTGGCTCTAAGGTTTTGCCTTTGGCTTCACCCCAGCCAAGGCAGTTCCCCACACTTGCTGATCCACCGGAGCAAAGCAGAGTTAGCTCGGGTTCCAGTGCGCAGTGGCACATATTCATCTTCTCTGACTTGGTCTTTATCAGTAAGAAAAACCTTCAGTAATCCCAGCCCCCTCAGACCACAGGCAAAGTCTGGAGCAAGAAAAACTTAATCCTTCACAGAAAAGACTAAGTTGAAGAGAGCTTAAAAAACACTGGACATATGTAAGTCTGTGGGGCCTGAGGGAGCCTTCTGATTTCAGTGCAAGGCCATTTTTGATAGTATTGAAATAATCATGGTGGCTGATTTTAAAGAACGTATTCAACGCAGGTGGCTCGGGGTGCAGTTGCAATGAGAGCTGCAGGTTGAGCTCTGGGTGGGAGCCTGAGGCAAAAGGTCAGGAACTGCTGACCCTTGGCACAGCAGAGGGCACTGGGACTGGACACTGAGGCACTGCAGGAGCCTATGAACCCCAGACTTTCATATTTTCAGACTATAAAGATATAAAAGCTCCTTTGTTCAGGATGCCACCTCAGAGAGCAGTTCAAGCTGTTATTTTGTTATTTAGTCACTGCACCAATTGTTTTAAGAACTGGGACATCAGAGACTCTGCCATGGGAAATGTTGAGTCGAGCCAGTAAGGAAACCTGATCTGACTGTGGGAGTGTGGGGTTTGTGCAAAGGGGCTTCAGCACCAGCTCAGGTGGTGCAAGTATGGAAGTGGCTCCTAGCTGGTTGGACAGGGAAGTTTCCTTAACACTGGTATTGGTGATCAAGGCTGGAATAAAGCAAATGTCACACTCAGCTTAAAAAATATTGATGTGCATTCAATAATATTAACTGTCAGCATCACTTACACCAACTAAACAAAATAAATTTGAGATCTTAAATCATTAATAAAGGAAGTTCCAATTTATTTATTCTCCAATTATAACAAAAAATTGAAATAAACTGTGATAAGAGATATATCAAATTAAGGCAGAAATATATTTTTTCCATAAAATGAATATGAGTTTGGGTTTTTATTTCAACACCAAACATATGTGTATAGTCATAGTGAATAATGACAAACACTGCCAGAATCTTCATGGAAAATACAAATGTGCTGCTTCAAGATAGACTGGCATCCTTTCTGTGAATTTTATTTATTGCCTTTCTAAAATTGAAGTGCTAATGTGCTTGATGGTTGTTGCAATTTTTTGTTTGTTTGTTTAGTTTATATGGATAAATGCTTTAGCAGCAGTAGCTCTAATTGTAGCAATTAGCAAGGTAATATTTTTCCTCTTTAAAGAAAATTCCATCTGAAAGTAAAGAAATATAAAAAAATTAAATTAAAGGTACTGAAGATTTCCCATCATAGTATATTCCATTTACATTCTCACTGAATAAAGAGAGATCAGGATGACATTCCTTTTTGAGCTTAGCATGCAATTTTGATAAAAAAATACCATGGCCACATGAAGGAACCATAGAGACCACAAAGTATTTTTTCTTTCCTAGGAGATCATCTATTGTACACCAGAACCTTGGTTTTCCATTTCATACTTGCCTTTATCCTGATATGCTGCTTACCCAGAGGCAGGTGAGTGATGACAAAAGCTTAAAGTTTAGGCAACTAAATGACCTCCCAACATCTGTGCTACATTTTGCATTCTTTCTCTTCTTGTGCCCTTACTCTACATTGGTAAAGTAACTGAGCAAAGAAATAAAAAGTAATTTATATTTTAAAAAGGTGTCCTGAAATTTTTCTAGGAATCTGTTACATGCCCAGCCTGTCCCAGTTTTGCAAGGTAAATTGCATCATCAACTACTTCATCCTCTGAGGAGGCAGGTAATGACAGAGGAAGTCTATAGCTCCTTCTCTTGACCCATCCTGCACCTCCGTAAAACAATCACTAGCAGTGACCTGTAAGGCCAACCTGGATGGTGACACTCCATCTCCTCTACCTCAGTGAAATGCCATGGACAGACAGTATATCACTTCCACAAGAACATCACTGGTCAGAGGCAGAGCACAGTGGCACGGACATTAGCATGTTTCTTGCAAATCCAGTTCAAAATATTCATTATCAATTACAGGAGCATTTTTCACTGATTCTAGGCATGCAATTGAAACGAAGTCATGCCAGCTGTTTCACCTAAATTAAGGAGGAATATATTTTTAAAGGAAGGATAAAGACAGTGGGCATCTGGGTGGCCTTTAGAGGAATTGCTATGGTAGTGCTAATAGCATTCAAAGGCTCAGGATCAGATGTTAATATTTTAACCAGCTGCATATTTAAGCCACTTCTGCTAACCATACAGGCTATACCTCTCTAGCAATCTAAGTGCAATTTATTCTTTTCAGCTAGCATGTAGCATATTTAATAGTCTATTATATATCTTGAGGTAGTCCAAAGTTATATACAGCATTATTTGTGAAATCCTGATTTGCAGCTCAGTATGGCTTTCTGGCACATCACATATTAACACAAGATGGCTGTTGACTGCATGTCTTTTGAGAAGAGTATTTCCAAAAGATAGATAGAACTACTTGAGTTTAGTGCATTAGAATGTAGAGAGTTTCACTACATTTCTACTTTTTCCCTTTGTGCTCCAGCAAGTCGGATACAAAAAGCGAAATTAATTCTGAGTAGTTTTTCATATATTTATGGCAACACTTTGCGGGAGGAAAGAAAGGAATAGTGAAGAAATTAAGTTTCACTGTTACAATTAGATAGAAATATTTTCTTTGCAACAAAACAGAAAGTCAGTGGCTGAAGGCCAAATCACAGTCTTGAGAAAAGGAGGAAGGAAAGATGCAGGGAAAACAGTAAGAAATAGGAAATTGGTATATAGTTGACAAAACTGTTGATCAGGAAAAAGAACAAATAAAATATGTATCTTCAAAAAAAACCACAAATTAAGAAGATAAAAGTTTGAATATGTATCTGCTGGATATCATCTTTGAGAGTTTTATGTTTTTCTCCCCCTATTATCATCAAGCTTTCACATGAGAATGCGTAGATGTAAATTAAATCCATTGATAAACTAGAACCTAGAAAAACTTCTGCTGAAATTGAGTTTTGGCTGTGAAATGCATACAGGATCAGGATGTGATTCAGTTAGCAAAATTTTTTCTTAACCATCGTTCCATGCCTTGAATTAATATTAGAGTCTTCCCTGGAGATGGTTTTGGATTCTTATATATTTCTGCTTCAAGTTGGGATTGTCCCTGCTCAACATCAGTGATGTCCAAAAACCTTTGCTAGGGGTAGAAGCAGTAGAAGCACCCAAGAATATGCCTCTTCTTGGACAGTGGACATCAGGTTGTGCAGACGCCAGCTTGTAAAGAGAAATAAAACAGGTTATTTTTCCCTCCTGATACCACAGCAAATATAAAAGAAAGGAGCAGGGGAGCAGGGAGGGATAGAGAAACACATTCATTTTAATGGCTTTTTCTAGTAAAGAATTTGTTATTATTATTGTTATAGAAAAAAATCAACTAGATGATAAAATGTAATTTATTCTTAGCAACTTTTTATTTTAGGATCTTTTCAAAGAGAATAATTTTAATCAGGATAACTTGGCTCAGAGTCCCCCTTCTCTGGAGACATTCAAAACCCACCTGGTCACAAATCCTGTTCACTCGCCTCTATACAAACCTTCTTTATCAGAGGGTTTGGATTAGATGATCTCCACAGGTCCCTTCCAATCTCAGTTATCCTGTCATTGTGTGAATCCAGCTGACCTAAAATATCTAGCAGCTGAGTTCAGTTTCCTTTATATATCATTATGATAATTAAAGATTAAAGGGAAAGATACCTAATACATTTGTGCTAGCAAATATTATGCCTTGATTCCAGTCAGGACTGGGTTCATTTTTGCAGTAATCAGGAGAGGGCATATCTAAGACCCAGAGGTTATTAATACACCACCTCACCTCATTGCTGGGGGCAAGAAGAAAGTAGTCTCTTCTGGAGAGAGGAGGGTCCTGCTGGTTGACTAAATGTGGTGGAGGGAGCATTTGGGTGATGCTGATTCTCAGCAATCACATGTGAATTGTTCCCCTCTCTTGTGTTTTTATTATTAATATTGTTGCTGTTACTGTTCACTTTCTTATCTCATTGCTGTTTCCAACAAATAATTATTTTCTCAACCCATGACTTTCACTTTTGGTGCCTCTCCAGCCTCCTTCAGGAGTAGAAGGGAGGAAGATGGGGAGGGAGAGGAGCAAGCAAGTGGCACAGTTTGGAGAGTCTCAGTGGGAGCACTAAACTAGGTAGTACCTTTTCTAAATCATGAGATATTAGTACAAGTTCAGATTTTTATTAACAATTCCGTGTCACACATTAACTTGTAAAAGACCTATTATTCACCTCCGTGTGTAACATCCCCTAGAGAGTTCCTCCTTGCTATGACCTTCCTGTCACACTCCAAGAGGTCTCAGTCATTAGTTAAGCCCTGGCCACTGCATCCTTAATGGAAATCATAGAAGCATAATCTAGGGTACACCTCAGCTATGAATTTCAGTGTACTGAAACTCAGTGCCAACTTCAGGAACACCGTAGAGGTCAACAACCATTACCCCCTGTGGCAGTAACTGTGGGTTTTCCCTTCATTAGAGAAGAGATGTTATATTAGTTAGGGCCACACGGTGACATTTTCCTCCCCTGTGGGAGTTTCAGTCTGCCCTAAATTTTGTGAAGGTTCCTGGAGCTCTGAAGAATGATGTGAAGATAGACAGCTATGGCATCATTTCTCTATTTCTTCTTAAGGTTTTTCATCATATCATGGCATTTCATTAAATGTTAGGTGAATGGCACAACCTGGCATGTTTTACACTTAATGAGCAATTGTAGCACCTTTCCTCTGCTTCACTTAATCTTAACAGTGAGTTTGGCTCTGTAAGCTCATTCCTTTTATATTTAATTTTCTGAATTGTTTCTCAAGGTCCTTCTTGCCTAACAGAGAGCATTAGGAACTATTAATGGCTTAAAAGTCAGGCATTTGAATGTTCACAGGATGCTGACTTCAGTTGTCTTTTACTTCTTTTGCAACCCAAGAGTCTTTAAGCTGCTAATGTCCACAAAATGAGACTATAGTGGTAATGAGGATGTGCTGGACTTAGGCACTGAACTGGTGTGAAACCACCAAGAGTTGTGGCTGATTTGTCTTATTTCCATTTTTCGATACTGTACATACTGCATTTTGCTGCTGACACTTCTTAAAAGACATAATTGACATTTTAACCTAGGGCACTTGGGAAAGTTTTAGATTCTTTGTTTATCTTTCAGTAGGTCTAAGCTTTAATATTAGACTGATTTACCTTACTGTAGCCCTACAGGAGAGAACATTACAAGCAAAGAGTTCCTAGACACCTAGGCCAAAATTTTGTTACAATATGAATCTCTTCCAGTAATTTTTATTCTCTCTCTTCCTTATTATTACACATTAAATGAAACCAAGACTGTGGAAATAATTAATTTACCTACAAATCCTATGACAGATCTCTGGCAAGAACAGCTGCAAAACAACTTAAAATGTATTCGTCTCAGCTTGGAATCAATTTAAACAGATTTTGAGAACTTGTGAATATATCATCAATCATATCATCATGAGAATATCATATTATCAGTGATACTTACAAACAACCTCTTACGTGTAACCAGAAAAATATGTGACTGAATTCACTGAGATGCTGTATTCAGAAGTATGGAATACTTCTCCTCCAGTATTTGCTGCTCATCCTCAGGGCACTCTTTGATTGAATTAACAAACCCTACAGAGCATTGGGGGCACAAGGTCTTAAGCCATTTATGATTGCAAGAAATATTCCTGAAGAGTAACTGGAAACACCACTTTGCAGAGATCTGGCAGACATCTGAATAATCACTTTTCTGGCACACTTCTCACACTGAGGACCTAACACTAAGAGATATTACAGAATTCTTACCATCCTATTTTCATGTGTATTCAGTGACTTTCCTAAGCTTGTCTTTATAAACCAGCAGATTATTCAGTTCCTTTGCCATTTAACTGAATTATTTAAACTGAGGAAAAAAATGCTTTAAAGCACGACAAATTACAGTTTTAAAAAAAGTCACATGAAAAGTCACATCATCTTTTTCATTATTCAAAGGATCTGAACTAAGCCACTTGTCAACAATTTAGCCTAAATATTTCATTATGAAGATTCTTCTGGAATTCTGAATGAATACTCTTCCTCCTCATATTCACAATGATCATTTCAGAGCTATTGAACTACAGAAGACCTAATACCTGTCAGCTCACTCCAGCAGTGAGTGCTGTGATGGAGTGGTTCATGGCAGTGAAATCTAGAGACTGCACAGATTTATCTTACTGAACATTGTTTGTGACGGGGAATTTAGGACATTGTAAAAGAATAATAAATATTTCAGAGTTTTCTTAACAAATTGACAGGGCTAACAAATATGCATATAATATTTTGGATTAGAAGGTCTCATGTACTGCAAAGCAGAAAATTATGATTATTGAAAGTGCTATAACGTACTTCTGATATACAGAATTAGGCCTCTGAGAAAACAGTATTATTATTTTTCTCCTGATCTCTTCACTTAAAAAGTGACATGTGATGATGAATTCTTTAAGGAAAAGTATTAATAGGCTGTATTCAAAGGGCCTGGCATTTGCCAGTATGCTAAGAGATTACCCACCAAAAAAATTCTTTAAAAGTAGATATTTTTATTATTGTTGCAATATTCAAATGATGCTTCTTCTAGCGCAAATGGTTAGGATGAATGGGTGACTTCTCACTCTTAAAAAAAAAAAAAGATTGAAGAGAATTAGCAATTGCATAGAAATACAATTATTTTTTACTTTCTGTGTAGTTAAAGTAGCAATGTTTTCCCTTCAATGATTTTAAAGACTCAAGTTGGTCTTTCACAAACCCAAAGCTTTTAAAGCTTGTCTGCAGAATTAACAAATATTATTTATAAAGCAATATACAATTTAATCAAAAGAAGTTATGCAATCTTTGAGGAGTGAAATTAACTGTAAATTACAATAAATGTCTTCTTTTTTATAATATTCTGCTTTGGGATTATGATGGTGTTTCCTAACAGTAAATATAGAGTCAATAGCCAAGGCTATTTGACTTTTACATATGAGCTTATACTGGATATAGAACTCAAACAATCAAAAGATGCAGTTTTAAAATTATTGTCATCAATATTGTCATAATTTTATGTGGTACATCTTTTATCTGGGGCTTTTATTTGCAATATTTCATTAATAATTTTTCCAAAACTTAACTTTAGAATAGTTTATATATGATAGAGCATATGCTAGTATTTACAAATGAGTTTGGCTCTTTAATCAATAGTTAACTACAAAGGAAAAACAGAGGAAGCATTGCTTCAGGTCAAGCTTTCTTGTAAACTGACAGCACATGTTGGCAAACACTTTCTTCTTTTTCCCATTTCCGTTCATCTAAATATCCATTTCTTTTTTTGGTTTTTTTTTGTTTTTTTTAATTGCACAAGAAAATCTGTGTGCAAGGAAAACCAATCTGTGTTACTTGAAGAAAAATCAGTAATCAGGCAACGCATTTTTAGGCAAATATAACAAGCCTGCAGTGGCAGTGAAAGGGAGGGGAGCGTAAGACAAATGGCTCAGAAATGTGCTGCTGCAGAGCCTCAGGAAATGACTTCGTACATACAAAGATGTGCAGCAGTCAGACTTGCCTGTGAGCTCAGGAGTCTTGTAGATGTAATGATGAGATCATCCTCAGACAATGCAAAAGCTTCATGACTATTACACACCTCATGCCTATCACATACTTTACTGTGTTTCCCTACACAGAAAGTAATTTTCAACTAAGCAATGTAAAGAATTGAGAGAAAGGAAAGCAAAGACCATTTCTACTAAAGAATGTCAAAGAGTTTTGTCATGAGGGCAAGCACAGATTAGTGCCATCTTGGTGTTGGGACCCCATCTACTCCCACTGAAAAAAATTTGGGTGCTGAAAATACTCCAGATTTGGATGCTGAAAAACCCAAATCTGATGTATCTCATGCTTCATCTGTGGCTGGTGAGAGTTTGTATATGAAAATCTGCCATGAAAATATACTCTTAAACTTCAAATAAACTGCAAGTAAGCTTCAAATAAACTTTATGAACATAGGTTTTCACTGTTTGGCTCAGAGCAGTGAAAGTTAAGCTTTCTTCTTTGTAATTTCTACACATTCAGGGAAATCAGGATCTGTTCTTTTCCAAACACTACTTTTAGTATCTTCCTACTTGAAACATTGTATGAAAGTTATTTGACAACTTAAGTATGAAACCCTTAGGGCTTCCACTTGTTTCCATTTGCTATAACTGATGTGATGCTTGAGAAGGATCACACATTTTTTTCTCAATGGAAAAGAATGAAAATGCATTTCTCCTGAGTAATCTGAGTTCACTGAGAAAGAAATGGGTGTTCATCTGTAGTTTCTACAGTCATGTTCAATTTTCCTTGAATCTGCAATAGAAGTGTAAGTAGTTTCAAACAATACAAACACATCTGCAAAATTGCTTCCATTTTTTAATCACCTTTTTATCAGTCTGCTGGTGAATATTAGTGATGAAAGATTTAGAATCTTCTCAGCTGGTGATATAGGATGTAGTTAACAGGATGTTCTGATTGCAGATGATTTTTTGCAATGAATTATCTTCGTTTTGTGGCAGTGATTAAAAATAATTTCTTTTAGTCTATGGGAATTACATCAATTTTCACATATATGATTTCAGAGGAATTAAGATAATTAAATATAGCCTCACACCATGCTGCCGTAATTCCTGCCCAGAAATTTTAAGTGTTTGGGATAAACTTGGTTCTTGGGGAGATTTTCTGACCAATTTCCCAACCAAACAGCCTCGATAAGTATTTCAACTTCAGGGCATTTCACATAAACTAGTTATCCTTTTGAGGCCAGCCCTTCACTAATTTTTCTAAGTTATTCTCATATATAATTTGGGCTGGGGTTTGTTGGCTTTTGGTGGTTGGGGATTTGATTTTTTTTTTTTTAGTTTGGTTTGGTAGGGTTTTTTTTTTTGGTTTGTTGTTGTTGTTGTTGTTTGGTGGTTTTTGTTTTTGTCAAATGAATTTCAAATAAATATATAAAATATAACAAAAATAACAAACATATTGTGCTGATTTATCCAATTTTAAAGTCTGTTTATTTTTCCAGAAATCATTCAGGCTGGGGTTTCAAGTATCAAAAGAATTACTATTAATTTTGACTCACATTTTCTAGATATTTTAATGTCACAAAAATTACCCCAATGTTGTTCAAAAATGTGACCCCCACTTAATTCACTAAGATTGTAATGCATGTAGGCCAGAAGAGAAGTATTTTTTGTTGTGTTTTATCTCCAGAAAATCTACCATTCTGGCAGTGCAATATAGTGAAAAGTGAGAGAACTGAGCCATTAATGTTACTCTAGTCACAAACAGAAGCATCCTGATGAGCGGCTAAAATTGTTCAAGCTATTGTTCTTAAAATGGACTTGGAGTATAGATCCTACTAACATGGACAACTCTGGAAGCACTTTCTGTCATCCTCTGTACTCCCCACTTTAAGCTTTATGATTTTATCCTTTGTGTGGAAATGCACTATTTTTGCCAGATCCTCTTGTATGCGTTGACTGTTGAATGCATTGCTCCATGACAAAACAATTGCTCAGGCTTCTTAACAGCATTCCTGTCAAAGAAGAGGAGAGCAGGGATATATCAATCTGGATTGCAAATGAATGCTCTTGACACATGTTATGTTCTTATTAAGTAGAAAATTGCATATGGATAGGCTCTAAAATAACTACATTTAGAATTCTAAAATGGAAAAAAGGTAACTTTTTATTTGTCAGACTGTAAGAAATTGTCAGGTCCTCCTGAAGTTCAAGAAGACAATATGTCTCTATTTTTCCATAGTTCCCATTTCAAGGACTTCTGAACCCTCTCACCAAGCAGGTTAATCAAGATGCCATACTGGAAATGCCACATGCCTCAGTATGGAAATTTCTTTTCACTTTGTAAGCAAAATATGTTACAGCATTACTATCTAGGACCAGGACCAGCACCAGTACAAATAAGTTCAGAATTAGCTACAAAGGAGTCACAGAAAAAGTATGTTGAAGGTCTTCCCTTGCCCTTCCAAGGGCCTGTCTTGCAAGTATACTGAATTCCATCAGGCACAGTCAGCCAACTGATAGTGATGTTGTAACTACTTTTCAGAACTCACTTTTTGTAGACACAGAGGCTGTCATATTGAAGGGGAATATGCAAAGACTAAAAAAGTCAGCACTAACTACTATAGCATCTCTGGAAATTCTGATGTTAAAATTAAACACTTTTGTTTGCATTTGCCCTTTTCTCCAAATGGAAAAAACCTAACATCACTCACTACATCTAACTTATAGAGAAAATACTGAAACATATGTACATTTTTTTCCATAGAAAACCTTTAAATCCAAATAGGAATCCCAAAAAAACCCCAATTGTCATCTGAAGTCTGTGAAAGATTGTAAATATGAAGTGAAAATACTGCACAGATAAGTTTTGTAGGTAGAAATGAACAAGGTGGTTTGGAAAGTAGATAGAAATTGCCTTCAACACCTGCTTATCTCAGCAGTTATTAAAATGCTTTATTTGCGAAGTAGCAACTAGCAATGATCTACGTGGAAAAGTAAAAGCTTGTAAAATGTCACCCATTGAAACAGTCAAAGGAATGTCAATGGTGCACTTGAGAGGCACAGAAAATGTTCTTTGTTGGCTTAGAAATAAAAAATAGATTTTAAGACAGATTTATCTCTGGAAGGGGGGAATAAAAATTTATAATAAAACGAAAGAACGTACACTGATATTCCCACCTTGCTACCAAGACACTAGCTGAATCTAGCATGGTGTCAGCTAAACCCCTGAGTTATTCTAGTATGTAAGAGAGAATTTTAAAATAAAATCTTTTAAAAAAATTAAAATTCAAATTAGAGAAACTTACAGATTTTCATTCCTACACATTTTGAATAGCCTTTCATACTGCTTTAAATTAATGAAGGCTGGAAATGAAGGCTGTACAGCATCAAGTCATGCAGGATAGAGCACAGGATACCAATAATGCTTCCAGCTCAGTGGAAAGGGCAGCCCTGCAGTGTTTGTTTTTTCTCACACATGTAACAGCCTGAGCTGATCACCATAAGGAACCCTCTAAGACTGACCCACTCACTGGTAGGTGAGAGTGGAAAGAGAATGACTGCATTCATAAATCTTGTTTGTACTGAGTTCTGGGAGAGGGCTTGAATGTCTTCCAAGAGTCTAGAGATGTACCAAAGCCTCAGATTGTAAGCTGTATGAGATATCAAATGTAAAATAAATATTGAAGACCACTGACTTTGACAAAAATTAGCTCTGGTTTACCTGGATACCTGATTCAAGTCTCAAAACTATAGGTTTAACTTTGAGACATAATCCTCCCATAATTGAATATCTCTTTAATCAGGTCAAAGTATACACATCTCTCAACAGATAAAAAGAAAATAAATGAGTTACAAGAAAAAAGTTTTCTCATTTTTATGTAGTCAAGTACTGCTCAATGAACAGCTAAATACAGTGCCAAAGTGATGAGAGAATTTTTGTTTTCCGTGTTCTGTTGAAAGTAACAGCAATCAAAGCAACAACATTTTACTGGCTTCAGAAGCCCCTGCAAGAGCAGTGAGAAATCTAGGGGAAACATACTGGTTCATGGGATGAAAGAAAGACACTGTATCCATCACTTTTCATAATGGAAATCCATCAGAGTTTGTGATTGCTTACAGGCTCAGAACTACAAAAATACAGTGCTGTGCTATACCACCTTATAGGTGCAGTCTCTTTGCTTCACAGCACATGGTCTTGTGTGAGAGGTAGAACAAAGTTGGGACTTTCAACAGAACAGGGAGATGTGCTCCTTAACAGGCTTTGCCTTCCCTTTTTCACTTGGTCACAGTTGCCAGTTCACCTCAAAGTACGGAAATGCTTTCAATATGCATTTCTGCATTAGCCTGCCATTAGTTTTACACTTGGTTATTGCATGAGTGGCTCTTTATTACTGCAATTTTATTCTGTGGTCTTTGTTAAACACACACAGACTGCCTTTTTCACTCCTTCATCCTATTGAATTGAAGGCAATGACTCCAGCAGTTGCAAATGAAGTTAATGCAGGACAAAAACAACCCACCACACAGATGATTAAGTACCCATCATGCATCCCACTTGTTAAGTTATTTCAGGAGATACGGCTTTGATATGAGTTAAAGAAAGCTAAATGTCCAGCACAGAATCACAAAATATACTGATCTGGAAGGGACCCACAAGGATTATCGCATTCAGCTCTCAGCCTCATGTAGGACATATCAAGAACCAGTATGTGTGGAGGAAAAGGAGAAAAAAACAGATTTCACTGTATTTTATTTGGAGTGAGTTGTGGCTTCAGTCCAGTTTCCTGGACAGTTCTCTGCTGCCTGAGTAGGTTATCAGATGCCTGTGCCTGCTTGCCAGCATGAGTGGCCTACAGGAATATCTGTAGCTGTGGAGGTGGACAGGGGGTGATACGTTTCACTAATTCCCAATGGGCAAAACCAAAATGCTGAACAGAGTTACAAACACCAACATTGTTCTGAGGATAGCTTCCATTTCACTGCTTCAGAACAAGTAAGTTTAAAAGCAGAGTGACCCTAACTAAAGAAGATCCCCAAAGCAAAAGTGTATTTCTAGAGTTTTTTTTCCTTTGGGTTTTTTTTTGTTTGTGGTTTTGTTGTTGTTGTGTTTTGTTGGGGTTTTTTTTAACTGATCCATGAAGATAAATTCCCCCTACTGGCATGGTTTCTCTCCCTTTTATTTCAGGCAGAAGTCAAAAGCATGCAAAGATTTTATATGACCAAACTAATTGCACTCTTAAACCTGTCAGAGAGACATTTAAAGTGTGAGATCTACACAGTGGTAGGGGTAAGCCTCTGTATATATGGTTGTGCAGCCATTTCCTTTTTGGTTTTTAATATTCCCACTTACTGAAGTATTTTTTTGTAAATTGAAAGAATTGGAAGTTTCTGTAACAGAAATTTTGCTTATGTTCATATTCCTATTGTTAAGGTTTACATAACTTGCAAGAGATTGGATGTAATTGTACTGTAGATAAAAGCATTATCTCTGCAAACCTGGCCTCCTGAGATCCTGAATTAGTATTTAATTCTATTGGAGGGAGAAACACAAATACAATATAAGACAAAAATCACAGAAGTATTGCTTATCAAATCCAGTGCAAATATCTGTGTGATTTCTTGGGACAGCTCCTGCAGACTGTATCAGGCTGGGCTGCGTTAGCTTTTCCACCAAAGTTTGCAGGTGTTTGGTGCTCCTGGAATTATGATCCTGCAGAGGGGCAGTTTGACGTGCCTCCCCTTCTGCACATAAGTAATTTCGTAACCATGAAACAAACTAATCAATATATCCAGGCAATAATTCACAGAGAGCAACACAAAGTTACACAGCTATACATCTAGTTGTAAGTGCTTTTTAAATATATCTATGGCATCAGTCATTAAATAGGAGAACTGAAAAAGCAGGGGGAAAAAAGAACACAAACCTTGAAGAGTAACAATGAAGCTTCATTTTCATGCAGTTTAACAAGACCAAGTATGAGGTCCTGCACCTGGGTCAGGGCCACCCCTGCTATCAACACAGGCTGGAAGATTGAGAACAGGCCTTGGGAGAAGGCCTTGGGGGTGCTGGTGGGTGAGAGGCTGGACATGACCCAGCCATGGGCACTCCCAGCCTAGAAAGCCAAACGTGTCCTGGGCTGCATCCAAAGCAGTGTGGGCAGCAGGGACAGGGAAGGGATTCTGCCCCTCTGCTCTGCTTCCAGTGCTAGTAGCACTGTATTTAGTGGGGTGAGACCCCACCTGGAACCCTGTATTCAGCTCTGGGGTCCCCACACAGGGAGGACATGGACCTGCTGGAGTGGGAGTAGGTCCAGACATGTTCAAAGGGCTGGAGCACCTCCTCTATGAAGACAGCCTGAGAGAGATGGGGTTGTTCATCCTGCAGGAGGAGGTCCCATGGAAACCTTACAGAAGCATTTAGATACCTCAGTGGGGCCTAATAGAGAGGGGGACAACCCTTTTTGCCAGTTCTGTTGCGACAGGATGAATGATAATGGTTTTAAACTGTAAGAGAGTTGACTTCCATTAGACATAAGGAAGAAGGTTTTATTTCAATGCAATTGGTAAATTACTGAAACAGATTGCCCAGGGAGGTGGGAGATGCCCCATTCCTGAGAACATTCAAGGTCTGCTTCTTCAATGTTTTCTATCTCAGTTTCTAAGGTTTTTGCCTTCTTATGTCACTGAGCCCTTTAATATCTGCTGAATCATGTGACTCCCTATACTTCAGACCTAATTTTGGAGATGCATTTTAAATCTGGGAAGGTTTTGTGTTTCTGTTCCTGGCAATAAACTTAAGGTGTCATAAGAAGGGGCTGAGGGAAGCAGTAATAAAATTCAGGATTTAAAGAGAGTAACAGGATTGCAACAGAGCTGGGAACTAATGCAACAAAATGCTGTAGTTCAGCAATTTTACACATCAGTGACATCATTACAGTATCTAACTTCATAATTGTATGAATAATCTAGAAAAACTCTGAAAGATAATTTTATCTGGTGCAGCGTTCTGCTGTCTCTCCCGGCTCCGGAGCAGCCGCCATGCCTGTCAGGGCACCGCGGCTCCTCTGATCCCAGTCCCGCTACTGTTCCCGGGTGCCGTGCGCTCCGGGAAGGTGGGTTGGCTGTTTCTACCGCTGCGCGCAAGGGACCTCGATAAAGGGGGTGAAGGAAGGACCAAATGCCCCGTGGCAGGAGCTGAGAGGATTATATTGGTGTGTTCCCAGCTTCTGTGTTGGGAAATATGGCTGCCTGGCCCCAGCTGTGTGGGGCTTTTATCGGGGGTGGAGCGGGGGGTGTCACGTGGTCTGGGGAAGCCAATAGGGACACAGTAGGTGACAGCACCAGGGCCTGGGGCGGTCCCGGGGCGTGGTGTGGCCCAGGCGAGCCAATAGGGGCACGGCAGGGGTGGCGCCAGGGCCCTAGGCAGTCCTGGGGCTGCGGGGGGTGTGGTGTGGAAGGCAGGAGCCAATGGGGAGGTGACAGGGGCGGCGCTGGGGGCCCAGGGTGACCCTGGCCACGGGGGAGGGGTAATGGCAGGAAAGGACCCACAGGAAGGGACGGGGGGATGGGAGCCGGGCCTGCATGGTAAGACAACCCGGGAACTGGCTACCGCAGGGGAGAAAATCTGGGGGATACACGGGGGAATACAGATACACAGAATCTGCTAACAGACATCAGAACCCTGACCTAAACCCAAAGTCCAGGATGCAACAATCTGCGATATATGATTTTAGTTTAAATACACAATATTGTAATAAAGTTTGTGTGAAAAATTAAATTCATTGGTATGATGCTATTAAAAGGAGATAGATTTTCTTAGTTTCCTTTAGTTTTTCCTTAGTCTAAATTTGCCATCAGTACCGAAGTACAGCAGAAGCTACACATTGAAAATGTGAGGGAATGAAAGGTAGGGCAAGACTGCAGAAGTTCCTGCTGACTGCCAATTTTTTGTAATTGGAGGACATTTCAACCACAAAAAGATAAATTCAGATGTATGATAGCATTGGTACTGCCATTTTGCTTATTAAAGATATCTCCTGTATGTTTTACTGAGTTCAAAACCACAAAATCCCAGTAACACAGTAGATATTTACCATGCAGGGTGGGGGCTAACCAAGAGGAAAACAAATATAGGTATTTTGGGCTTCGATAAAAAAGCAAGCAAAAGAAAGCATATTTTAATATTACCTTGGCATTTGGTCCCTCAGTTCCACCCAGGTAAAGCAGTGGGATGCAGTGCTACAGAAATGCTTTCCATAACATGTTTCTGTTGTTTCTTGAATGGCGCTATAACATATTCTGTATTGAGGGCATAAATTACATCTATGCTAGTCCATCAGTTGCTTTTTATTAAATATTTTTCAATTCTCCCTTTCTTCCTGCAGTTTCTTTCCTGATATTTCTTATGCTATTTTTTCACATATACTTTTAATAGCTACTGTAATTAAATTTTGTGTTTAGACCCGTACTGTATTTCCTGAACTTTGTCTTCTCCTTCCTTTGAAATCTATGTCCTTTAATTACTCACTTTTCCCCCTATATATCAGAGCTAGTAAAATAGCTTACACACACACTATCTTTCTACTTGACATGCAAAAAAAATTATTTTCTTGTCTCCTTATATGTTTTCCCATGCACTTTCTTTCTCATCACCCACCAGTATCTGGTCCTGTCATATACACAACATTTATTCTTTATTTTTAGTGCTTCTTTTGCCTGGTGCCAAGCTCAATCCAGGAAGACCTGGTAGCTCCCTGATGAGCACAGCACCATGTCAAGCCTAAAGGAAAAAGAAGAAAAAGAATCTTCTCTTTGGTTTCTTGCATGCTCCCTTTGTCCACATCTTTCAGAGTGGACTCTCTTCTAAGGGTATTCCATGTTAAATCTTGATCTCTCTGGTCTCTTTCACAGATGAGTGCAAGATCAAGGGATCTGCCCTTGTGTCTGTCCCTTAAACATCAGTTGACTGTGGCAGAAGTTATGACTGATATATTTTTACAGAAAAGTTAGATTTTCTGTTACCAGCTGTTCTGAAGTGCAGAACAGTGTTTCCCATTCAGTTGTACTAGAGATATCTCCCTATAACCTTTTTGGTAGTTTCTGGATGTCCTCCAGTAACAGCACATACTGGAGGGAATGGCTCATTTCTTGGTCCCAGTTAAACAGATTGGCTCAACTTTGTCACAAAAAAATATTCAATTTTAACTCATATTCATTTTGAATTTTCTACCAAACAAAACCATTGTATGAATGCAACAAATAAATTACCATAGGTGAATGTAATTTGTTTCAGCCATACAGCTGTGGTTGCAAGGTTACATCTGGTGAAAACTACTGTGCAGAAGCCTTTGCTTAAAGGAACCTCATAATTTAAAGCAATGATGTGCCATGTAGCAGTCCAATATATGAAGATACAATGGAAAACTAAAGCATCTTAGGCACAAAGCACTAAAGCATCTGTGACACAAAGCAGTCAAAGATCCCACTTAATTAAATAATAATAAAGTGCATCATATCTAAAAAGAGAAGAGGAGGGACTAAAAATTGCCAGCTCAGCTATCACTTCCGAAAACTTGGGCTTGCTGATCAGCATGTACAAGTGGAATGTACAAGGGGAAAAGATTTCAGAAAGAAGGTAAAGCAGAATTCTTCTTTTTAAAAGATGTTTTATCTTCCAGGCTCTTAAAATAAGAAAATATATATAGCTCTCTGGATTTACATCTTACTATCTATCCTGTCACCTGTGAAACATATTTTACTGCATTCCTCACTTTTTTATTCAAGTGCTAGTAGCACTGGATTCAGACTACACAGTGCCTGCTCCTGGCAATCACTCACTAAGCATTAAGATGGATCCCCAGATACCATAATACCTTGCACAAACTCAGGCTGCTACTTCTTATGCTGAAATTCTCCTTACCTGCTGGTAGGTCTCAGTTTTGGTTTCAAAGTTGAACTACACCAAGCAGTTCTCCCTCTGGTCACTCACAGTTCAACCACCATCTGCAAAGCAGTTAGTTAGCTTTTCTTTCCTTTAGCCAACAGTGTATGGACAGATGTGAAAAACAAGCATAATTTATTGTTCCATATAACCCTGATCAAGAATAAGAGCAAGTCATAAAGGCTTCCCAAATAACCAGTAGTAATAATGTTAATAATCTCAAGCACAAGCATTTTAATTTTTTTAATATTTTTTTTTTCTTTTTTTACAGAAGTCAGCTAAATGCAATTTACCTGCTCTAAGTAGAAGTGTTTGGCACCAATGTTAGCGAGAATACATGTCTTTTACGAATATCTTCATTGAATCAGCAGCCTGCAGTATACAGTACATCTTTGGATCTCTGCCCACATGGTTAAGCTCTCCACTAAGACTAGGTAAATACTGAACCAGCAAGGATGCTTTTAATTTATCTTTAACGTCCCTATAAATAGAAGACATCTGTTGAATAATAAAGTGACTAGAAAATAAGGATGTTAAATGACAGTTTGTAGGGTGAAGCTAATATATGTGCTGCCTTACATCTTAATAATCATTATTTCTTTTATTAAAATTATAAAACTGTTAAGTAAGGTTTTGAAATTTGAGATAAAAGACTTGAAAACAAAAACAAAAAAAAAAAACAAAAAAAAAACCCAAAAAAACCCAAAAAAACCCCAACAAAATCCAACAAAACAAAACAAAACAAAAACAAAAACAAACAAACAAAAAAACCAAAACCAAAAACCAAAACCAAAACAAAACAAAGCAAAAAAAAAAAAAAATAGGGGAAAAAAAGGATCACACAAATCCTCTGGTTCTGTTAATTTTCCTAGATGTAAGCATTACAAAGTTTTTGCATTTCCTTGCTTTAGTGTGATTCTGGTATGAAGGAGACCAGAGGAAGAAATGAAGTAATAATATTCAGAACACTTTTAACTTACAGTGACAGGCAAATAGAAACAATTTGAAGTAGGCTTGGAAACTCATTCACTAAAATATTCTAGTTCATCAGTTTTATATGGCAGTGAAATCATAAAAATGTAACAGAAATATCATATATTATCTCAAAAAGTTTCAATTCTGTAGTAAGACATACTGCAAATAGGAAGACCCAAGAAAAAGAAAAATAGGCAATTGAGAGTGAGTCATGATAAGTCATGTTATTAATCAAGTGAATAATTGCTGATGGAAGAAAATTTAAATTATTCTAAGAAATGAATGATTTAAAAATGGATTACACATTACTTACAGATGTACAACAGACAATAATCTTCAATGATACTCAGTTATTGTAAATAGTTAGACTTAGTGAAACATCTCATTTTGGTGCATTTTAGGACCACAACTATCACTGCTACTTAACATCACAGCTAATTTTTGTGTGTATCTAACACAGGATTGTTTTTTCTCCTGATTTGATTAGCTTTTAAAAATACAGCAGAAACATAAACCTTTCCCCTATCAGTGACTCACCAATTTCTAATCCCTGTTTTTTCCTATGAGTTTTAACTGATTTCAAGTTGCAGGAAAACAAGATCTAGACTACTACACACGTGGGGTTTTTTTATGCCTTAAAGCTGGCATCATTCCTTGGAGCAAAATGTTTGCTGTAGCAAACTACATCTTAAGTAATTGTAATGACTAGTTAAGACATCAAAAGAAGTTTAAATTATTTATTTCCCTCTGATTAAAAAAGTGGTTTTAACTCATGCTGCTTGCAACTCTCAAGTTACCGAGGATATGCAGTACACTCCTAGGAGTCATTTTACCAGCACTGTAATTTTTTTGAAGAATCTTGAAGTACTATCAAGCACACAGAGAGCAAAGGCTCCAGAAGGCAATTTTGCGCACAGCTGGCATTTGCTGAGTGCTCTTCTCTGTACTGCTCTTTGGGAAGCCCATGTGGCACCTTTTCCTCCCACATGTCCCATGATATGGCAGGATCCAAGTACATGATGCAGGTCCACAAACCCCATGAACTTTTGCCCTGTCCTTCAAAGCTCTTAGAGCGCAAACAGAGGGAAACCATGTGGGACCAGGGTCTTTTCAGTGAGAAACACTGAGAAACAAGATCTGCACAAGACAACCTGCCCACCCCACTCAATGAATCCCCAGTCTGGGACCCTCCTTTCATTCCTCCCTGATTAAAATGGCCCTTTTGCTTCTCAAGAACAGTTGGTGGCAGCAAGCACAGCTCTTCTGTGCTTGTTTGAGCTGCCAACTCATAGTTCCAAAACAGGCCATGGGCAGCACAGGTGGCAGCACAGGGATAACTTGGGCACAAGGTGCCAACTCCCACGGCTGAGCCTCATATCTCCCCCTGGCCTTCTGCCTTTCTTCAGCTTGAAAACCAGTACCCTGATGCAGAGTACACTCATCAACTCTCAGAGAGCCCAACATGATGTTTTTCCTTCATCCAGGAGATGCAAATGCTCTGTTAAATTAAGCACTGTGACTGGGAAAACATGACATGATGCAGTAGTTTGAGGATTTGTGAGGTTTCTGAGTAGTGAATGCTGAGATTTTTTTTAAGAATGGCTGTGTCTGAAAAGTCAAAGTGTGAGCTGTTCACAACCCACTTCCCAACAATGAAGCCAGGAAAACTATTCCCAGGGGAAGGAGGTTTGGAGAAGAACTGATTGTTATGTTCTATTGTGAATTCACTTGTCACGCATTTATAAAGGGACATTATACACATAGAAATTTCATTTTACAGTAAAGATTATGATTCAGATTAGACAAAAGCGAACAGTTGATTAACACAGATATTCCCGTCTTAATCTATACATACATAACATTAACACTTTTGTGCTTTTTTTTTTTCCTCTTGATATGATCTCCTTAGAAGGCATATTATTCCTTAGACAAACTAACACAAGTTCTCAAGTTATCTCAGGATAGTTATTTCAAAAGAAAATGCAATATTTCATAATAAACATTTATAATCAGGTTTTTAACAAAGTAATTCATCATATAAACAAATGAATCAGTCAAGACACTAAATAAATATTTGTACTGGTAAATACTAGTATTTTGCTTATATCATGTAGGACCTGATCCTGCAAGCCCTCTGTATACATCTTTATCCCCACTGAATTATTGGTTTCATTGCTTGTTGTAATCTACTATTTTACTTTGAGCTAAGCAAATACTTTCTGGCCACTAAGTTGAGTAATTGAAATAAACACTGGAATATATCCCAGAAGACAATGATTTCCTTAGATGTCTTTCTAAGTCATTAGGTTTTTTCTTGTTTATGAAATCATCACAAATATTTATCAACAGGCAATCAGTTTTTGATAATTACAATTGGTTGAGATTTTTAAAATATATTAGGTTCCTTGTTCTTGGCTTTTTTAAGAAAAAAAAGTGTGACATTTGCACTCGATTTGAAGAGTAATTTTGAAGAATTATATTATAATTGAAAGTGAATTTTTCTTTTGCATACATTTGAGCTAACAATACTAGGCTAGGAAGGCAAAAGCCTCCAGGAAAATAACAAGCCAGGAGTTCTGTTTGAGAAGGGCTGGTACAAACATGAATTACACTCTCTGTTCTCACCTACAAAAATTACTACTTTCTCCAGGGCAAGGGAATGGACTTTTTTAGAGCACACAATGAACTATGGCCAGTCTTTTAATTCTGAATTTACTCAATCCTTGTCAGGGTTGCCTTTTTCTTTGCATGGTAAGTCCAGAACAGAGAATACAGATAAGAGACATTAACTGACCTACATACCCTCTTCAAATTATCTGGATATTCTCCCACAAACAGATGTGCCAATGAATTCCAATCAGTTGTTTTCGGGGGTTTTGGGGGTTTTTTGGCTGGCTTTTTTTTTTTTTAAGGAAACACAGAAGCCATCAGTTACAGCTAAAAAGCTTTCTACTTTTTCTTGCCCAGCTTGGTTTGAAATATAGTTTGAAATCAAGGGTACTGAGGTTATTAGATGTACCCACTGTAATTACTTAGTTTAGCTGAATTCTGATGAATGACTCTGAGCCGAATGTCTCTAAGCTCTTACCACAGTATAACATGAAATGTTCCAAGCATCTGGCAAAAATAACAACAATTGTAACAAATCACTGCCTGAACTGAAAAGTGGAACATATTTTGAAATTACTCTCTCTATATATCAATATATAGGGATATACACACAGGCAGACACACACACATATATATATCCCTATATAAACATTTCTTTAAAATACAGAAATTAATTTTATTATTTCTCCTGTTGGTATTACTTTAAATACTTTACTTCATGAATCCACAATATGGCAACTTCAGGCTGTTGGAGAGATAAATCTGAACACAGTCTTATAACCTCCACTAACATAAATATATTTGCAAGGAACTTTGACCAGCAGTTGTAAATTTTGAAATTTAAATAACTATTCTACAGTTATTTTAATTTTAACAACAAGTTTCTACTGAATACCAATATTTATGAAAAATGTAAAACAAAAAATAGAACTTTAACTTTTAACACTGAAATGCAGCCTTATGAAAGGAATGTAAAAGAAAATTATGTATTAGAGACTCATTCTAAAAAGAGAAAGAGCAACTTATACTATGTGTTTCAAAGCAAGAACACTGTATGTTTGCACTTTAGCATAAATGACCATGTTGAGTCATCGTTTCTTCTTGCCTGCAAATTAAGGATGTTGGCTCAAATAATCTTCAAAGTGTACATGAGCATTTGATTAAATTCTGTTTGTTGTGAAAATAAAGTTCATTTACACTTTGACTGAATAACAATGAGGAGTTTGTTTTAATAATAAGACATTTAAGGACCTTGGTAGCCAGTACCAGTTGTATTTGCAAGTAGCTCCTCAGCTTTACTCTTTTTTTTCAAAAATAAAGGTACAGTTATTTATTTACTTAAAAAATTCTAAAGGTGAAGAAAAGTAGTGTTTATACATATAAGTCCTCATATAAATTATAAAACTCAAGTTTGTCTTAGAGAGTTCCATCCCCAGAAGAAGCATAAAGCACTTTTGTGGTACCTACACCAGTAAATACTTGTATCACATCAAATCTGAGAAATGCAACAAAGATGATACTGAATCCAAAAGCTGAAAGACAACATTCTTCTAATACAGTCTCTTGTGATGAATATGCTCCATGGGCTTGTATGATTTCCATGACAAGACTGAATTTCAAATAAAGGAAATATAAAGGAATTCACCTCACCAGTTCAGTAGGTATAAGAAACATCAGTGAACAGCAGAGTCAGCCTGTTTGAGGTCAACAGTCTTTGGAAGACTACAAGGAGGGAGTTTAAAACTACAACAGCAAAATCAAATAACAGAATGAGGTAAACTCCCCTAAAAAGGCCAAATAGGCGGAGTTGTCAGGAGAGAGTCCAATTGTACCTGACACCCAAATGTTTCTGTAGCCAGAGTCCAGCGAGCTGCATGGTAGACGCAAATGTACTTGCTTTGGACCCTAAGCACATTTTATATTGTTTCGGATCTAAATTGGGGTCACAGTGAACATGATGAAAAATATGGACAACTCCTACTTCCTGACTTCTGAAAGCCTTCAAGCCAGACATTATCACTTTAGTAAAGAGATCTACATCCTCAAGTCCCCAGCCTTGAATCGAGGTATCAAATCCACCAGCAGTAAGTAGATCACTTTTGTAAATGCAGGTAATTCCAAATCCATACTCCCTCCAAAATCCAGTTCTTTTTGTGAAAATAAAACTACTGTCAGCTGGAGGGTTGCCTCCATATATTACTTTTGGATCGTATTGGCTGAAGATGATAGGGTAGTAAACCTGTTCTCCCTGAATAGTGTTATCTCTGCATCGCTGGAGGAAGTCTGATGTGAATACCAGATCAACATCACAGAACAGCAGCAAAGTGTCATTGTCAAAATGAGACGAGGCCATCTCAAGAGCTAAACCTCTAGAAAACTTTCCTGACATTGGAATCAGGGTCATATCTGCCTTGGGATACTTAATGCTGTATTCTTTCATTAGCTCTATATGTTTGCTAGAGTCTTTGCCTGAATCAGAACTGAAGAGAATTATTGCCAACTTTACATTCTGCTTGGGAATCAGACAAGTCTTCTCAAAATTATCCATAAATCTTGAGAAAGTATCAAATCTTCCCGTGATAGGGACAAGAATATGTATTTTCTTGTCACTGTGTCCCCCAATGCCTTTGGTGCTTTGGAATGAAGAGGAAAAAATCTTTAAAGAATTTGAAAGGAAAGAGAAAGATGGAGTGTCACTGTTGGTGTCCTCCAGCAAGCTTTTTACATCCAGCTCCTCTGCTTCTTTGAAGAAAGGTTTGCTAAACAATTGCTGAAGGTAAGCATGGCGTCTCACTGGAACTGTAACTTTCCTTCCTTTGTGCCTTTTGTACAAAAGCAGTAAATCCAGGATGTACTCTACTCCATGCAGCGGATCTACCCTGCGGTACCCATACTGTATTTCCTTGAAATCAATGAGCCTTCCTCTAGATCTGGAGTTCTCATTTGTTATTTCCATGACCTGCATCACAGTATCATCCAGTGCAGCCCGCAGGACACTGCTCAGGCTCTGGCGGGGTGGCTGGTTCTCCACCATTGAGTAAAGAAACTTTCCTGTCAGGAACTCCCACTCGATGACTTCATCCCTTTCATGTGGCTGGAAATTATTGAAAGATGGCACCACTCCCAGTTGCTGATCTTCCTTATTTACTTCAGTGTTACTGAGCTTACTCATCAGGACACTTTCTCGATGGAGTTGGATGGTCCGATAGCGCAGTTCGGAAATTTTGCGACTCAGTATGTAACTGTGCAGCCTATATTGGTAGGCAGGTCTTTTGTTTGGATGAAGCGTTATGGCTGTGTGGATCTTGCTGTTGTGAAGATCTTGAATGTAACCCTTGCGGTTGTGTTCATAGTTTTCATGGAACAATTGCTGCATCTAGAAAGAGAGAGAGAGGGGTGTAGGGGGGAAAGAGACATTAAGTTGAAGTGCTTCTACCCAGAAAAAGGACTCACAGTGGTACTGGTATCATTACCAATTCTTATAGATCTTGGTTATTTTTAGGCATAGACTTTTAAAGCATTCAGTAAAAAATAGTTACATTGTTTTGCTGTGGGTTTCAGTAATGTCCACACTAAGCAAATATTGTCCTCTGTCTAAAGAGAAGGTCAGTTATCTTGGGTTTACCTTCATTTTGTCCAGCTGCAGAACTACGGGAAATGCATAGGCATAGCTCTGTGGGTAATATTTCTGAGTTCATGGGTGCTATGCTTGAACCACTGACTTCACTTCAACCTAAACCCCAGTTAGCACAGATCCTTAATGGAAGGTTAGCAACATTTATTAAAGAGCACCCTGTATTTGTGTCTATGGAGCACAAAGCTAATTGTACTGATATATGCAAATAGTTAGTGCTGCTTAACATTCAAAAACTGAACAGACTTTACAAAACCTTTATTTTTCATGTTGACAGAGAATTCAATAATTGAAATAAAACCATTTGAATATACAGTTTGTAAGGCACACATGTAATAGAGCATGTCAATTAAGCAATTGATTGTGATAGTGATTTCCAATTTATTTCTGTAGCAAGAAAAGACATTCTAGTTCTTCAAATCAGTAATTGTGATATAATGAAGAGATACGTTTTGTGGCTGACAGATCTAGGATCCAAAATATCTGGCCTGTATACTTTCTGTGCTGACAACTAAACTATAAGCAAATCAGAAAACTCTCTTTGACTCAGTTTCCTCCCCAGAAGACAACTTAGCTCATTATTAATGTGATAAGTATTTATTCTTAAATGGGAAATAATATGGAGTAGTAAATTACTGATATCATAAATACCTTTAAAACCTGCTGCTCTTTGCTAACACCTACTAACTCCAGAGAATTATTTTCCATGACTAGGAGATAAAGGAGAAAAGGCTGTGTTTTTTTTTTTTGCAAACAGATTGGTCTGCAATTAATACATAAGGAAAATGTGCTAATTAGATAGAAAATGTTGTTCAGTAATGTGTTTTAAACTGAGATGGGTATTGAAGTTCGTCTTTTATACACTGAAGAAATCAGGAGAGGTAAGTCCTGATTGCGCAGTATATCAGACTTAAAACATTTAGCTCATTTTACTTCAATTCTTTCAAGAACAGAAGCTTTGATACTGGAAGTAATATTAAGAATAGGGCAATAAATGCAAAAAACTCCTAACGAAGGTAAGAATCATGAAAGCTATGTAAAGTCATTAGCATGTACAAGACATAGACATTGTCACATTTATAAACAGAACTTTAATACAGAACTCCTGGAGTGGCCCTCCCATCTCATTCAGACCCCAAATGCCTCTGCTTGAGCAAACATGGCTGCTACTATTACTCAGATTAAAATTTTTGAGGTTAGTCATATAACATGTAGAAAAGCAACAGATACATTCTGAGAAATACCTTAAGCTATGTTAAATTTGCCTCTAATAAAACAGGCACCTCTGTTATATTAAAGTGAAAATTAATATGAAAAAAACATACAAAGTTACAACATGACTCATATACCCCTTATTCACAGAACCTACCTAAAGCTCTATGAGAACGTTTGTTCTGTCTTGAAGTGTGGGTGTTTTGCTTGTTATATGAGATGAGATGAGATGAACCAGGGACATGAGAGTTTGGCTGATTTCCTTTTAATCACACAGGAACCAACATCATCAGGCCTGTTAGTGGTTTAATTAGCAGTGCTGAAAAAACTGAAATATGGCTTTCTTGAGGATTAGAGATGGTCGCTGGCAGGACAGGTGGATTAGAGATTGAAAGGGAAAACAGTGTTTAGGAAAGTGCCGGCTGATGGCATTTGCTCTTTGGAAAAACAATTTTCTCTTCTCGGTCTACAATTTACATTTTGAATAATGAAAAGAGAACAGCTTATCTGGCTAAATTTCCAGCTCTCCAGTTATAAGTTATACTTCCTTCCTGGTCTGTTTTACTTAAATTGTATGGTGTGAACTCTGCAAGGTGACTATGAGTTTGCATTGTCCACTTTTTCTGCAAAAAGCTGAAGGCATGATTTTTACATCTAAAATTTCATTGTAAAGTCCCCTTAAAGGAAAATAAAATGTGTAATGTGGAAAACAAAAGAAAGAAGGGGAGGTGGTTTACATGACTTTCTTTTCTAAATTGTCTAATGAAGAATGCTATTTGAGTATAAATGAAACAACCATTAATTTACCCATTTACAACCATGAAAACCTTTACACATTACATTTAAAGTAAATGATTTTTCATAGTTAAGTACATGAAAGTTTTATGTAAAGTAGTAAAATGCATTTTATCCAAAAGATTTGCAACAGATTACATATTGCTGCAAAGCTAAATGCTGTCCTCCAACTGTGCAAATTCTTCTGTAACCCTTGACTTATTACAAAATCAGCTTTACAGAAGATTCATTAGCAGCACTTATTTAACAGAAATATTCTGTTGACATAAATACTGTGTTTTTCGCACATTCCAATGTCAGATGCCTGGGTTCATTTGATATGCTCCACTGAAACCATGGAGAGAAGATATACTCCATTATAATAATGATTTTGCTTTTGATAATCAACAACAGATTAAAAGTAGCAATTAAAAAAAATTCAATCAACTCAGTAATGCAGTACTATCACATATGTGCAAAATGGCACTAATCCATTTTCAGTTAAGTTACTGAAAACTTTTAATAGATCCTGATTTGGAGAAAACAGAACAAACATGACACTGAAAGCATCAACACTTCCTGAAGATATCCTGTTTTAATCTTGGTGCAGAAATTTGTTCTTAATGTTGCAAGAAAAAAATGTCTTTTTACAATTCAATTTATTAACATTTAAATGAAAGCAATTCAATTTGATTCTAACTTTGCTTTGAAATTTCTAAGCAAGATGGTCAAGCCCAGAAGGCAAAGGGAAGGATGATTAAATTTCCTGGAAAATGGATTTGTGTAAGAGTCTGAATTGAAAAATGCAGCCATAAATCATCTGGAAAAGGAGGTGAGTTTAGGAAGTGGCAAAATTTATTGACTATAAATTAAAATTATTCAGCATGGAAGAGTAAACCTTCTTGCAAAAGTTTTCATGATTTTGAATGGCAGGTTAATAAAATGCCAGATTAAATTCTGCATAGATAAATGCAAAGTACATATGAGGAACACAATCCTAACTCTACCTGAAGAATGTCAGACTGTGCAAGTAATTAGGACTCTGGGAAGAGAACCCAGTCCACACAGTATGCAGTTCTGTGTAGGTGTCACACAAATGTTCAGCAGTGATGAAAGGAAAAGCAAATAGCATGAGGACAAGTCTAGAGTGAATCAGAAGCTTCATTACATGGTTGTGTCCATAGCACAGCATCTTGAAGACTGTGGCCAAGCACCTTGACAGTATCATCCCATCTGAAACTGATAACACAGAATTATAGAATGTTAAGGGTTGATAGGGACCTTAAATATCATCTAGTTCCAAGACCTCTGCCATGGGCAGAGATACCTTCCATTAGACCAGGTTGCTCAAAGTATTATCCAACCCTACCTTTAACAGTGTCAGGGTTGGGATAGCCACAATCTCCCTTGGACAATCTGTTCCAATATCTCACCACCCTCACAGGAAAGAATTTCTTCCTAACCTGTAGCCTAAGTTTTTCTTCTTTCAGTTTGTACCCATTACTCCTTGTTCTGTCAATACAATCCATGAAGAGTTGCTCTCTGGCTTCCCTGTGGGCGTCCATATGGTAAAAGGCTGCTATGAGGTCTCCATGCAACTTTCTCTTCTGTAGAGTGAGCAGCCCCAACTTTCTCAGCCTGTCTTTGTACCTCTTATCAACTTTGTGTCCTCCTCTGCACTTTCTCCAACAATCCCATATCCTTCCTGTGTTGGGGGCACCAGAACTGGCACTCCAGGTGGGGTGTCACCAGAGCAGAGCAGAGCAGAGGGGCAGAATCCCCTCCCTCACCCTGCTGCCAATGCTGCTTTGGATGCAGCCTAAGATCCCGCTGGCTTTCTGGGCTGGGAGTGCTCATGGCCAGGTCATGTTGAGCTTGTCATCAACCATCATGTGAGTACAAAGGTACTGACCAAGGTACACCCAACCTTGGTACAAAGGTACACCAAACAATTACACATCTGGATCATTAAATAAACAGATAACTAGGGGAAAAGAGAGAAATTCAAAGAGGGCCAACTCCGAGATCAATGGAGTCAGAGTGAGTGAGCACCATAAGAAACATTGATAGGAATGGTACCACCTCTTCTCACATAAAGAACTATGACACTTACAAGGATGCACTCAAGATCTGGAAACAGAAAAGGAAATAATCACATAGCTCAAGCACAGATCTTACTGGCACAGCAAGCTGCTAACAGTAAAATTTTGGGTCACTTTAAAGAGAGAAGCAACAGCTTAGAGGGAAACTCCAATCATTGCTATCTAGAACTCCTCGAGCCCCAGCCGAAGATATATCACAATATTTCCTTATTGTCCTGTACCCCTGCAGGGGGTAGGGTATTGTCCTGGACCTCTGCAGGGTACAGGAGAGAGATATTTTGCCAAATGAACATTTAGTTTGACATGATACAACCAATTTATGTTCACTGAAAGCAGTGAATGGGAGAATTTGTCTTCAATTCAATATAATACCTGGAAGGCCCAACATTTTATCTTTTCACGCTGCATGACTTAGGGACTTTTCTGAATAGTTTGCTGTCTTCTGAATGGTTCTTACAGCACAACTAATGCAAGAGTTGGCACGGACTTCTGATTGCCTTTTTCCATGCCAGCTGAAACTAGAAGCTGGCAAGAAATACTAATGCTCTGAGGAACTCTGAACTGCAAGCAGGAATTTAAAAAAATATAAGAAAGAAATCAGAATAAAGGCAAATTTTTATTATTGTGGCAGAAAAATACAATAGCTAATACACAAGCACAAAGTAATTTGCATTGCAATCTCTGAAATCATTGTAATTGCTGTGATTTACTGATATAATAAAACAGGAAGGTTCTTACTGCATATACACAAAAGCCCAAACCTACCAACTTTATTATTGCAAGACTATCACATATGAAAAGAGTAAATGCAAATGGTGCTTTTTAAATTAACACCATTTTTGTTTGGGCATTAAGAACATTTTACAGAGAAGAGATAAAATTTAATCCTCCATTCACTCAAGATGTTCTTAAATCCATGGGAGTGCTAAACTGTTGACCATTTTATCTAAACTGGACTTTTAATAAATGTAGAAATAAGATGAACAGGAATTATTCCTGGTCTTTCTTCCCTCTGCTCTTTAGAGTTTAGCTCTTCTAAAGATGAAGATTTATTCACTGCTGTCAGTGAATTCAAGGGACATATCATCCATATGAAGTACATATGTAAATCTACTGTGTTTGAGATGATTCTGTTTTGCTGAACAGCAGGAAGTTAAGTGCATAAAAAAATTCAGATTACTATAGGCACATTAGGATGGTCTCAATAATATGTACTATAATAAAATGCAAGACTAAGCCACAGGTAATCTAAGTTTCTGGACAAGAAGACAGATTTGAGCAGGTCAGTTTTGATGTTCTGAGAAATACTATAAGCCTGGAGAAGATAAGGATTAAGACTGGAATTACGAAATGCATATGAACTAGATAACAGAGAAGCAATAACAAGCTATGTACAAGTGGGGAATTATCAGTTTGGAGGGAAGTTATTACAGAAGCTTCTAAGGATCACTATAGTTCCCAGTGACACTGGGACAAAATCTTAGACACTGCTCATGACACACACTCAAGGACATTATGACTAAATGAGAAGACAACTCATAAGAGCCAGAGAACTTGGAAATTAAGAAGTTGTGGAAATTAAGTCGTTATAATAAAACAACACATATAATGCTATACCCATGGTTGTAAGAGGTAGATGATGACTAAATATCTTAGGAAAACTGACTTTTTAAACTAGAAATAATTGACATACAAAGAAAACATAAGAATGTTATCAGACACTAAGGTGACATGAAGAGATTATGGAAATTCAGTGTGAATCCTCTACAGGAAAGGGACACAAAACTTAGTGTTGCATCAGTCAGAATAATTCAGAAAGACACAAGAAACAATTTCACACAATTCTGGACTTGCATTTTTATCAAATGCATTGGACAAATAAATGCAAAAGAAACTTGTCAGGACTTTTCTAATTTAGCTTGTAAATAGACAAATTAAACAGCACTGGTATACAAGGACAGCAGCATGCATGGAAAGAAACAGAAAAATGTCTTAAATTACCCTGGGCATTATCTAAGTGAAACAGTTGTGGAAAAGGCTGCATTTTAATAGTCAGCAGATTTAATGAAGGTAGGCTGATAGTCTTTCAGCCTCCTCAGGTTTGGACTGCCTGGTGTCACTAGCCCCCTTCTTTGGAACAAACCAGCCTTTAGAAGAGAAGCACCAGGGTAATGTAGAAGGGATGACAGGTTAAGAAGCTGGTAATAACAGCTCCAGTTACAATGAACAGCCCCTTACGCACTGCCAATTTTTCCATTAGGATGTGAAATGGAAATGGCTGACTCATCAGTTTTGATGATGCCAAAGATCTGACACATTTCCTGTTCTGGATGAATGATTACGGAGAAGGTATAACTAATTTTCCTATCATAGCTTAAGCTTCAGGTAACTTAGTGATATTCAGACTTGTGCTTGCTCCTACATACTCAGTCACTAAGAGAGCTCAGCAGAGAAAAGCAGGTTATATTATCAGGGTGTTTCACAGTGAGAACAAATGCACTGGGATCAGCTACATGTTTACACCATAAATCTTGGGAGCTGAACATGCCCTCCATGGCATTAAACTAATACCCCTGCAGTCCAGCAGGTAGAGTCATCTGCAGTTTTGCCATTGTTTGCCTCATTACAGAATGTGGTTTACCACAGTAGCATTGCCATTATCACATTCAGGTGACAACCCTCAGCATGTATGTACTTCATGTCCTTTTGAACATCTTGGCAGGGCATGTGTGCTTCCTTAGATAACAGCTCAATGCTAAAAACTTTTCCAAATGCTATAATTGTTCTCTGGCTTCCACACATCAAGCAAAGGAGCAATCCTCCCTCCTTGAAGCCAAATCTCCCATGACCTCAGGGCCATATTCCAAACTGGATCTTGCCAAGGTTCCTGCCCTGCCATAAAGTGTGCTTCAGCTCTCTTACAATCAAATACTCTTCTCTGGCATGTTTCATACAGTATGAGAATTTATTAATAAGTGGTATTTCACAAATTTAAAGATAATTAATCAATAATCAATTATTTCTGCATTTGTATCAAGCCACTCAAATACTCCATTGTTAAAATAACACACATTACATTATTATCTACTAGTTAGCTATAACCTGCATCAAGTACAATTGATAAGAAACCCTAGCTTTTTATGTACATGCTTTATTTTTTACAGAATTCATATTATATATTAAAAGCATTGTAAAATTTGACCACAAAAGTAATACATAATCTTTTATACCAACACATCTTCAGTGCAAGACAATAAACCTTCCTGAAGGCTCATACACAGCAGTGCACCAGAGCATTTACCAATATTTCTTCCTACATTATTCTTTTGAACATATGTCATGTACATATTCTAATGTACATATGTACATTAAATACATATTTCTTCCTTCCTTAATACTTTTTTTAATACAGAGTTGAGAAAAATGCTTAATCATTAACTTTAAGGAGCAAAAGAAGAAGGAAGTTATTTTGCCAACCTCTTACCCTTAAGCATAGTCCTGAAGGTAGTTTACAATGATTAAATGATTATTGAACCATAAGACTAAAAAACAAATTTTTGTGTTAGCAAAATAAAAATTATTAAAGTCTTAGTGTGCCTGTGGAATTATTTATTAAATTAAGTGAAAATTACAATTAACTCCATTACATAACACAGGCATGCAAAGTGTGTAAGTACTTTTATTTTATAGACTGTTCCTTTCTCACTATGTGACACATTTGACCATATAGAGGCAGAAATATTAAATCTGTCAAATATTAGCCTTCAATGTGCACAACAGAAAAATACGGAAAAAGTATTTAAGGTTATATATCTAGACAGAAATATCAAGTTCTACCCTCTGTGTTAAGGAAAAAAAAGATGAAAAAGTTATTTGATGACTAATCATAATTTCTGAAGTGTTTCTATGTGTTTCTATGTAAAGTAGTCAATTTTTTAATGATAAACTTTTCTAAAACATGGACTCTTGCGTTTGTGTATCTGACCAAAGACTTGAATACTGTAATTATTCTCTGAAGTGCATGAACACCACAAATGCTGATTCCACATATACAAATTCTATAGAAACTGGAAATTTTGCTTTTATTGTGTACTTTGTGAGTAGTATCACAATTGAACTAGCAACACACCCCACTTTACAGGATTACTGCAGAAGCTCTTTTTATTGAGAAATTTCCCTTTTGTTACACCAACAAAGATCATATCCTTTTCATTCCTACTCATAGTAGTGCTCATACGTTTACATTTACTTTATCCCCAAAGCTGTCCCTCCTACAAAAAACGCCACACTTCTAAAGAAAACATCCAAATACTGACAGCTAGTGTGGTGAACACTTTTTAGCATGGTTATATTCAGCACTCTTCACAGCATTATAGAAAAGAGTAATTTGGTTTACGACAGTATGAAGATGCCTGGGACAGAATTTCATTCACACTTGGCTAGAGTCATTCCTAAAAAAAACCCCAGTGGTAATGTATCCTTTCTGCTTTTCACTTGTTGAGACCAATCTCCTTGTACGTGTTTGAGAATCTTTGTCCATCCAGACCCACTTCACACTAATCAAGTGGATGTTGAAGCCACAGAACTAACACCCTGTAAATGGCCTGAGGCTGTGCTGCCTGCTTCATCTGATGACTTCACACCTACATACCAACTGACACCAGTTCAGATGCTCAGAACACCATCTGCACTCCTGTCACATCGCCTGACATGGGAAAGTAACCTGCTCCACTCAGAAACCTGCCATGTTCAATGCAGGAAACCTCTTCCGCTGAATGAAGAATTGAGGAGATTTTCTTCTGCAGTGCAATATAACAAAATTAATGTTTCTAGAGCCTTTATGCTTCAAGTACTCTTGAATGTGTAATCTTAAAACACTGGGAGAGGACAATTTCATTTGCAAAGAGAGAGCAGCCCTCTGCATGCCCCTGCCCCAGTAATAACACTAGCTATAAAAAAAGTATGAGGCTCCTGTCTCATGAAGAATCTTTATACTGCAGTGATATTTTACCAGTTATAATTCTTCCGACTGGGAGATGAGCATCCTGCAAACTACAACAGTCTGACACAAAGACTTCCCTGGTATTTATGACTTCCCTTAGAAAAGTCAATCTTCCTGAAGAATCTGCATGCCTGTGCCTTACTAAACCTGTTACCCACTACAGAAAATGTATATCTTACTTTGCTCATCAGGAGCTTAAAAGGACTTTCTAAAATGAGTCCTAAGTATCCTTACTTCTGAAGTAACTCATCAATTCAAATGTTGAAGAAAAATTTGAGAAAAAGCCATTTTAAGTTCTAATTCTTCTCAAGAAAATAAACTATTTAAAAAAATCAAGCTTCAGGGCTACAAATACTGAGATCTAAGTGCTGAGTTAAACTGCAGTATTTCTCTGCTTCAGAAGTTGGTCACATTTCTCACTAAATGAAAAATTCTAAGTGAAAATAATCATTTGAGTTTACTATTCACAGTATAATTGTCATTATAGTCGACAAAAGGGAAATGCTATGAGCTACTATCCATCTGTGAAGTCAATTATTGGGACACAAAAGGTCTTTCCTATTGTTTTTGGAGTCTTTGATAGTACTGCTGTTTGAGACTAAAATTTGAGGCTAAAATGAAAGTAATAAATATTCTTCTCAAGCTGTTTTTATTGCTTGTTAACCTCATTTTAACCTAAGTTTCCATAAAATCCATTTTGATACAAGGCAACAAAACCAAACAGTCTTATCCTTCCAAAAGTCCACAGTTATTTGGAAACAGAACTTCACTTTCAGTAAATACTAAAAGAAAAAAATGGAATCATCTTTAAGTAGAGGATTTATCTATGCAAGCCACTTACCAAAAAGTTCTCCCTTTAAGTTTATATCTCAATTATTTAAAGAGCTACTTAATATAAACTACTTTTTCACAGTGATAGGCATTCTGTTACATCTGTCTGTCACCCTCTAACACATCCATTTGCAAAAACATGAGGTTTTGGAACTTACTAAGTAATGTTAATCCAGTGCAACCTGATGGAACTTTGATTTCCAGTCTTGAAACAGATCCTGCTTGAAGACCAAGATGATCTCTGTGACCTGTTAAACTTTTATTACTCCACAGCCTTACTCCATATTAATTAGTAAACTTATATTACAAAACAATTTGAAGAGGAACAGAGTGGTAGCAATACCTACTGTAGAATCAATATTAGAGAATCTGCACCTGACCTCCTCCAAGAGTTTTTCACAAAAATATAAACTTTGGGAGACTGGAAACACTGACAATTCAGCATAATTTTTAATTTGTATAATATGATCTATATTATACAGCATGTGTGAATAGGCAAACACATAGCATTATTCAAAATTATTTTGAGTAACTCAGCCTTAAAGAGTTACTACTTTCTCTGTTCATTTATCCTTTTTTACAATTATTTTGTAGTTAAGTTTTTCACTTACCTCTTTTCTTGGGAGTGTCTTACTCTTCTGCAGATTTGTGGAAAGTACACAGTACATTAAAAAAAGAATCGTTCTCCTGTGTTTATTTGATACCCCTTCATTTATTCACATATCCTTTTTTCCCCCCAACATGTTCTATATATGCCCAAAATTATGCACTGGGAGTTCTACAAGATGAGTACAACATACCTGAAGATGAAACACATGGTCTCAATGATTGTATTGTACGCATCCAGTTAAACAAAATTACACCAATGGCAATTTCTTTAGCTGAACATTCATGCAACTAAAAAAGATGGCTGATTTGTTAATACCACACAGGTAATGCCATAAACAGTACAGTATAACATCTTGTGGAGAATACAGTATCTCTTTTTAGCTAACAAGTCTGGATGCACACCTACCACATAAACGATAAACAAGAATAGTCAATGCTTATTTCTTCGGCAAAGTAGAGCTGTTAAAATACTGCCTGAGGAGAAACATCAGTTTGCTAATGTTGTCTGAAAAGCCCATTGTCCTGGTTTAGGGCAAATTTATGAGAAAACCTCCAAAAGGGGCCCCCCACAGAAAGCAAACCCACATGACCCCTCCCCTCAATCAGTTCAGGAAGAATTTCCTCAGAGAGAAGTGGAAAAACCTGTTTATTTAACAGGCAAAGCACTACCCAGCACAAAAAATGAACAATGCCAGATGACAAAACTCATTTGTCACTCTGAAGAGATGACAGATTCAGAAAATCTCTCCAATGGGTGGTCGCTCTGTTATCAGTCCCTCTGGCGCTGGGAAAGGCTGCTGCTGCCCACAGTAGGCCCTGGTGGGCCACAAAGTGCGAGCTCTCGGTGTTTCCCCAGGCCCCAGTCCGGAGCAGGTTTGAATGGATCCAAGAAAAGGGAAAGAAAACCAGTCCAGGAAAACTTGGACTGCCTCAGCTAGCTAAACGAACTAGAAAGCGAAGGAGCGCGGTGTTCTGCCCCTTCTGTGCCCAGAAAACACAGTGGAGTTCTATGGAGAAGTGAGTGCAGGCTGATAACAAAACTCTGTGCTTCTTCTCCCTGCCTTCGCTCTCAGAGCCCATCTTGAAGGCACAGAATAGAATATCCAGCATAAACAGAACACACGACTGGGATATGAGCATCGTAATGTCACCCTAGGACACCCATGAAGATGGAGAATAGAAGTTAGTAAGAAAGAGTAATTTCAAAAAGTGAAAATAGAAAGCATGACAAGAGGGAACAGATGGGATGCCAACCTATCCTGGGGAGTGGTGAGCATCAATTATATTACATGAACATGCAGAAGTTTGAAAGGTCAGATAAACTGGAAGGAACTTCTTGATCAGGAAACACATCTTGCCACATACAGAAGAATGCGGTGTACCAGCAGATCTCTTATTTGATACTAAGATACTTCTGAACAGAAAAGACAATCAAGGCAGAGTACTGCTGCACATAGGGCTTGCTTTGTCAGAAACTGTATTTATGACAGAAAATGAATACTGATGGCTCTCACCACCACTACAACATAAGTCTTACCTACACCCAACTCCTCCCACTGGGAAATTAAGCCATATCAGGAATATTCCCATAGGCAGAATAGTGGGATTTAGCTACAGGGGACCATAATAAAAAAGCACTAGGTTAATGAAAAAGGCTTATTTTCTAAAACTTAACAGAAAATCAGCCCAAAAGTAGTCAAGGACTTCTAGCCAAAGCAGCAGCGATCTCAGGTGGGAAATGCCAGGAGACTGAAGTTTGCCATCCCCTGCAGACTGGAGCCAAAGAGGAAGGAGTTTGGTGAGTTTCTCAATACAGAGTTTGTTCAGATCTCTCATCTGAACAGATCTGCAGAGCAGAAACAACAGAAACTGTGACTGGTCTGATATTTCTAGAGATATTTTCTTCTCAGTATAGGCAGATCTGAAAGAAAGTGTTTTCATGTCTGAAATAATTGTAACTCCAAACAGTAAGTCATATTACTAATAGAAATTACCTCAAGCACTGAAATTAGGAAAACATTTTAAAATGTCAAGAAGTGAAGAAAAAATGGGACTGGTTGGGAAAAAAAATCCTGTAACTCCCTATATATTGCAACACAATCCATAATTATGGATGTAAATTTTTATTTGTTTTGAGGCACAGGCATGCAGCTTATTTTCATTGCTACTGTTTACCAGCTACATTTTTTTTTTTCTTTTAATCTCAAGAAGTTATCATTCCACTGCAAATACACTTCAGAAAACTGCTGGGTCTACCCTTTAGAGAAGCTTCTGAATCCTTTAATTATTCAAAGAAAAATTCAATAAATGCTTGTATAGCCAATTGCCTACAGATTTACATTCCAGCACTATCAGATAATGCTGAAATAATGCATAAAAAATGGCATCCATAACTTCCATTAAGTAATACCATGAATTCTGTTTAAGTACTTCATCAATCAAACAAATGAACTGTCTGCATACATTACACTCTTTTTTTTACATTAATGTGTAAACACTTACAACAAAAACAGTGTAGGAAAACACCTGGCCTTGGATGACTTTGTTTATTCATAATTAGCAATATTTCACTATTAGTTTATGTATTTTAATTTCTTAGTCCATTGGCCTTACTTGGATAGATTTTTTTCCACATAAAATAAAGAAAGGATAAGCATTATCAAGAGATATACATAACAGAAAAACATAGAACCTTAGCACAGAAATGATACTTGATTATATCGTCTTATGGAAAATAGGAATTCAATCTGCAGCATTCTTTTTAAATTGCCTTCATCCAGGCAACATCAGATAAAAACTCTGTGCCACCTTTTAGCAGTGCTGGTCTAAGGATGAAGCCATGAATGTGAGACAGAGGTAATACATGTTTCTAAACCAATCTAGCAAAATGGACATATAGGGGAAGCAAAGTTTTGAAGACCTAAAGCTACCTGGAAGCCTTTTGGATACCTTAAATAGCTGACTAATCTCCTTGCTTTAAGCTCAGGCCAAGTTGTTTCACTTCTTGTTTTCTGGTAATTAATCCAACATTCTGACAAAATCTGAGGTATCAAAAGAGATAAAGGGTAATGGAAATTGGCAGGCAAAAAAGAGAAAAAGATCAGGACTAGTGCCTCTAGAGCCTATCTAGACTTACAAGGAAGAACTTACTAGGATAAAACCAGGCAATCTCATAAGATCAACACTTGTAGCAGAGCACTGACTTTTTGTTTAGAACTCTAAGAGCCTTAAAGTTATTTGATTTGCTTTGAAGTCTTCGTATTTATTCAAATTGTCATCAAAGTCTGGCATTTTATAAAAGCTGTTGGGTAGATTAGGTGTTAAGATATGGATGTGCTGGGGCACAGAATTCCTGAAAGACAGCATCCAAGTGGGAAAAACAGTGTGATTTCATATTAGCTAGGATAGACAGACAAATAGGGTAACAAGGCTGGTGAAGGAAGTGCCTAGAACACAAGTCCTGTGAGGAGTGGCTGAGGGAGTTGAGGGTGTTTAGCCTGGAGAAAAAGAAGCTCAGGGGTGAGCCTTACAACTCTCTGAAAGGAGGCTGTAGCCAGGTGGGAGTCAGCCTCTTCCCTCAGGCAACTAGCAATAGGACAATGTCACTGTTGAGCAGGACAGGAAGGAAATGACTCCAAGTTAGAAGGCAAAGAGAATGAACTGATTTATTTCAAATGCACTGCTCTATATATAGAGAACATAGTGGAGACTAATTTTGTTGATCTTAGAGTAAAAACATCTCACACCATTGGTGTGCAGTGAATGACGCACGGTGGCAGAACATATCTATAAACAATGTGAATAACAAGATAGATTAGAGAATTATTTACATTCTTTCCCAACTGCTTCCCAGGCTCTTGCCTGGTTAGAAAAACCCTCTCTTTTTCTCTCTGACTGAACTGAGAATATCCACAGGACAAGAGGACACAGCCTTAATCTGCACCAGGGGAGGCTTAGGCTGGTCATCAGGAGGAAGATCTTCACAGAAGGGTAATTAGCCTGAAATGAGCTGCCCAGGAAAGTGGTGGAGTTACTGTGGAGGTGACATAAAAACCTGGAGGTGTAAGGAAAGACTGAATGTGACACTGGGTGGCATGGTCTGGTTGACAAGGTGTTGTTAGGTCACAAGTTGGACTTGATGATCTCAAAGATCTTTTCCAACCTGACTGATTCTGTGTGATTCTCTGAAATAGATTACACAAGCACACTGAAGCGTGTTTAAACACTCAGCCATGACAATTTATTTATATTTATATGGAAGTGGTCTGGGAGACTTAGAACTATGGTAAGGGGCTGCCCACAGTAGGAAATACTGACAAATGGTAATCTTGGATCATTAAAGCAATGATCCAGTGAGAAATGGTCCCCTCTGGGTGCCATATATTTTCATCTACAGGAGGCAAGAGGGAATTATAGAATAGGTTGAATTGCACGGGAGCTTTAAAGGTCATCTAGTCAAACCCCCATTGTAATGATCAGAGATGTCTTCAAGTAGAAAGGCTGCACAGAGCTTCATCCACACTGACATTGAATATTCACAGGGACCGAGAAATCTCCCCACACCCTGGGTAATCTATTGCAGTGTTCCATCACCCTCATTGTAAAAATTCCTTTCTTATATCCGATCTAAATTGTTTATTCTTCTGTTTCAAAGCCATTCCCTCTTCCACTCCATGCTCTGGTAAAAAGTGCCTCTCCAGCTTTCTTGTAGGCTCCTTTCAGGTACTGGGAGGCTGCTCCAAAGTCTCCCCAGAGCCTTTTCTTCTCCAGGCTGAACAAGCCTAACTTTCTCAGTCTCATTAGGAGACATGCTCCATCACTCTGGATCATCTTTGTGGCTCTCCTTTGGACTTGATCCAAAAGGTCCATGCTGTCTTTTTGGGAACTTCAGAGCTGGTTATAGGGTTCCAAGTGGGCTCTTACCAGGGCAGAGCAGAGGGGCAGAATCCCCTCCCTCCCCTGCTGCCCATGCTGCTTTGGATGCAGCCTAAGATCCCGCTGGCTTTCTGGGCTGGGAGTGCCCATGGCTGAGTCATGTCCAGCCTCTCACACACCAGCACCCCCAAATCCTATACCCCAGGGCTACTCTCCATCTGTTCATGCCACAGCCTGGGTTTGTACCAGGTTTTGCCCCAAACCAGTTGCAGCACTGCAACTGAGTTGCAGGCCATTTTAATTTGGCCTTGTTAAAACTCATGAGATACCCATGGAGCCGTCTTGAGCTTGTCCTAGTCCCTCTGGATGGTGTCAGCCACACAACTCAGATTGGTGTCATCTGCAGATTTGCTGAGGGTTCACTTGATCCCTGATGTCAGTGTCATTGATGAAGACATTAAATACCACAGGCCCCAATACCAACACGTGAGGGACACCACTTGTCACTGATGTCCCTCCATCAGGACCCTCATCTGTTGACCACCCCTCTTTGGATGTCACCACTCAACCAATTCCTTACCCATTGATCAGTCTACCCATCTAATCCATCTCTCTCCAGTTTAGAGACAGCATCTGACTGCCATGACTTTTCAAAAATTGTGGAAAGTAGCTTGGCAGCTGTATCAGCCAATTCCCTATATGTTCCCCTCTTTGCTCACTCATACAGTGGTAAGGCTTCGTATTCCTGCTATGCACAGCTGTTGCCTGCCTGGGTGGAGGGTCTATCCCTCCCAGCCAGAAGCAGATGACTAAGTTGGGTACTGGAAGCAAAGCCTCTAAAATAACTGGAACTAAGAATTGCCTCCACAGGGTTTTTTTAGTGCTAGGAATATTAACTTTATGGAGGAAACATACAGTCATGCAGTAACAATAAAACATGAATATTTTATAAATAATAATTAACATAAATCAGATATTTATGTTTTACTAGGACAAAGAAATAGAAAGTCAGCAAATGAAAAATGGAAAAATATAAAATGTGTGTGAAAAAGTAGTTAAGGGAGATCAAAATTACTGAATTTTAAAATTATTGAAGCTCATAACTTAGCATGAAGCTAAAAAGATTAAACATACAGATAATAAGAATATCCAAGATGATATTACAAGGAACAAGAGCATTGAGAATCCTTACTGATTCAGGGTAAAAGCAATTTGGTAGCTCATAATGGCCCTTTGAAAAGTGTCAGCACAAGCTCACCACAAAGATCAAGCCTACAGAATGCAATGTTAATAACTTCTCCAAGGGAAATATATTTAGTTAAGAAATGTATCACATCACATTAACATTCTTAACACAGGATTTTCAACATCTTTGGACAACAAAACAATAAACATAGACTGATAAAAAATGATCTATTCTCCTCTTTGGTAAACATATCTTGAGAACTCTTAAATGCATTGCCAAGTCACATTTTAAGCTCTCATATTAAGCAAGAAAGCAGAAGTGCCAGCAGATCTACCTACTATGGACCAAGGCTCTCTAATCTATCCCCACTAATTAAATACTCCATCATTCTTATAGGAAAGTCAACTATAAAATTTGTAACAACTTCAAAAATTGGAAATTACTAGAACCTGGTTTTGGTGGCTGGTAGACCTAAAAGTAGTTTCTCAGAAGTTACCACTGGGGAACTAATGACTGAACTAGTGGATCCAAGACATCTGAGTTCTTCCAAAGAAAGAAAAGGGAAAATCAGTACAGTAAGACTTCCTGTAATACTTCGTCATCCCCTTGACATAAAAGCTTTTCTGCACACTGGCCAGATTTCTGCAAGATAGGCCAGATTTAATCTGTTTTTTTATTTATTTTTTCTTACACTTGTACTACATCAAGTCATTACGCAGCTGAGACAGTGAACAGCATGACCTCCTTGTCAACCAAGTCTTCACTTCTTGCCATGTCAGTAAAAGAATATTAAAACAAGGATGTTCAAATTAGGATTTCATTTTTTATGGTGTAATCAATGAGATAAGTACAGCTTCCTTCCAGCTGATTGTATTACCATTAAAGTTTATGATAAATTATGAACGTCCTTGAGCTAAACATCCAATTAAAATAACATAAGCATGGCAGAATGTCTGTTACAATGTTTTCCTTAGAAGAAATCCTAATTATATTGCCATTATACTTTTCCACAGGCATAGCTGTGCTTTCTGACTGGATGGTATGAAAATATAACATTAATTAATATGACTGTGTTCTTATAGCATTACCACAAATTGCTATTATGTTAAAATAAAAAAATCCAAGCCTACTGAGTTATATGCTCCTTGGTGACAGGAGATCTAAGATTGAACAGTGATTCTTCATCCTCCCTTTATCATAAAATATCCTTAACAAGATCCTTCATTGTTGAACTTCTGAATTGGAAAGTGTGGTTGATTAGTAAAAAGAAAAAGTCTTTCAGATAGACTGTGATAATTTGAAACCCATTTTATACTGCTTCATATATTTTCATGTCTGAAAATTTTTAATGGAGATTTGAAGGTGCCCTCCTATTTAAGTCACAGACTTGAAACTAATTTTTTTCCAAGCAGTAAAAGACCTGCACATTCACTGATTGATTCTTCAGTAATAATGATTTTCTTACAAATCATTGAAGTATGTCTAGCTTGGTCATTTAACTCATTAAGGAATTTGTAATTTATATGCACTATGTCTTCTTTTACATTATGTCACTGTTTTCACACAGTATTCTGTCACAGAATAATCAAATACATAGAAAGCAGTTCTATCTTTACTATAGATTTTCAAATCAAACAAAGCAAAAAGAAAAACTCTAAAAGATAACAAATAGGGAGGTACAATGCAGTACAGAAAATAGATGAGATTTATATATTTGGAGAATTCTCAGTGAAAACAATTCAGAAAAAATAGTAAAGACCTCCGATTTTACCAATTCAATTGACCTAAATAATTCAGAAATTGTTGCTCTAGTTTTTATTAAATTTTTGATTGGCTTGAGTTGTGCTTTGAACATGAAACAGAAGAGAACAGGCAAAGAAGAGTAAAAATTGAAACAAAGTGAAATAATCCATTTTACTGTTCTCATCTCTTAATGTAAAAGGTAATAATACCCTGAAGGAATGAGAACAGAACTATACATAGCTAAGGCTTTTTCTATAGGATTAGATTACATGTTTTTAATAGGACAAATATTAAGCAAATAACTACTCTGTCAAGGTGGCCAATAGTTCTATTGCATAACAATGGTGACACCATATATTAAGAGAAACTTTCTTACACAATTTTAGTTTATGATCAGGTTGAAATAACTTGGAAGAGAGAGCTGCTTGAAACCCACCTAATGTGTTTATTACATGTGTCTGCTTGGATGTGTGCCTACAGAGAGCTGTTACTACTGTTACAACTATACATACCAAATCCTCTAAAAAGTAAAATTAGGCAGTCATAGAATCATACAATGGTTTGGGTTGGAAGTGACCTTAAAGACCTTCTAGTTCTAAATTTGTACCATGGGTAGGGACACCTTTCAATAGACTAGGTTGTTCTAAGTCTCATGCAGTCTGGCCCTGAACACTTCCAGGGATGATGCATGCACAGCCGCTCTCGACAACCTGATCTAGTGCCTCACCAAACTCTGAAGAACTTCCATCTAATATCTAATCTAAATCTCTCCTCTTTTAGTTTAAAACCCCTCCCCCTTATAATATCATTATCTGATAACGTAAAAAGTTGTTCAGCATCCTTTTGTAAGTCTCCTTTATGTACTGGAAAGTGAAATGAGGTCTCCCTGGAGATTTCTCTTCCCCAGACTGAACAACCCCAGCTCCCTCATCCTGTCATCATAAAATAGGAGCTCCAGTCATTGGATCATTTTTATGGTTCTTCTCTGGACTCCCTCCAGCAGGTTGATGTCTTTCTTCATGAAAGACAGAGGACTGCTGAAGACTCCAGAGCTGGATGCAGTACACCAAGCGAGACTCACAATGACAGAGTAGGGCGGAGAATCACCTCCCTCAACCTGCTGCTGATGTTGACAACGCTTGTTTAGAATACTGAACAAAATGGGGAAAGCTACAAAGAACTTTTCAGAGAGATTGTAACAGAAATAAGTTCATTTAAGTATGTAGCAACAAAATTATTTTTCCTTTATTGTAGCTGGAGACAGATGTAGAATGAGGGAATGTAAGCAGTAGTTAAGCCACAAAGGATATGGATACAAGTTTTATGAAGATGAGTTGAAGTATCAAGTATATCTTCCTCAAAACCAGGTAGCCTTTTCCTTCTGAGAACTGTGTACTAAAATGTGCAAATGCCCTCATTTATATATGAGGTTCACTAATATTATTGAAAAGGAAGAAAGAATAATGTATTGGAACTTCCTCCTAGTAAGGCAAAATGCACTAAAACTAGAAATTACAGATGTAATCATTAGTGTTTCTACCACTGTTGTGAATATGCTGATCTGATCAGTTGTTTCCTGAGTTTCAGCAAGTAAGAAGAAGAATCAGCTATCTTTTATTTGGAAATTAAATTTGGTCTTTTTCTGATTAGTGTCAGCTGTGTTTTTTAATGTTTAAAGCATCTATCAATGGTGGCATTCAGAGGGTGATGGTCAATGGCTCTGTGTTGTGATAGGGATCAGTGACAAGTGGTGTCCTTCACTTGGAGCAGTGTTGTTTAATGTCTTCATCAATGACACAGACATCAGGATCAAGTGAACCCTCAGCAAGTCTGCAAATGACACCAAGCTGAGTGGTATAGATGAGTTGACACACCTGATGTATGTCCTAGTCCCTCTGGATATCATCCAGAGGTACTAGGACAAGCTCAAGACTTGGGCCCATGGGAACCTCATGAGGTTTAGCAAAGGTCAAGTGCAAGTCTGAAAATTAAGATTCAAAAATTAGGAAACACAGGGTCCTTTAGAAAAATACTATATTATTGTATTTTACAAGTATAAAATACAATTCAATTTTCATCCTCCATAAACAAAATGACCATCCATAGCATAACATCCCATTGGAATAAAAGACTCTATCACATTTCCAATCCTGTCAACATTCCCTCCCACTCACTGAAGTTTTTCCTCAGATAGTCTAAGTCATCTTATGTAATGACAGTGTCAAATAATTATTTTGAGATTGTATTTAGTTGGAAATTAATGTTAATGTTCATTAATTAATTCATGTCTGTATTGCAGACTTGAAGGGGGCTTCCATGACCAAATTTTCTCACCTATATTGAGTAGGTCTAACAAAAGCAGTATGCCTCTCTTCATACACACTTTTTCTCTTATAGAAACTCAAAAACATTGATGCAATGAAAGAATTAAGCCTGACTTTCCACAGTTTCTAAGGGTAGGAAATTTCAATGCTTCTATTCTTTACTAAATTCTGCATGTAATCTTCTGTTACTTGCCCAAAACCCAAAAATTAAAAGCAAGTACCCATTATTCCATCTTAAAGAAATAATTGCTTTTATCCAGTTTTGCACTTTGCAATAAAGCTAAGGATCAAAGGTATGGGACATCACAACCTATGGCTGGAAGATTAGAAGTTCAAAGAACAGAGGCTCGAGCCTGGGTCAGAAATATTCAGGCAGGGCCATTTTGACTCCTGGCTGCTACAATTAATTGAATTAAATCCTCTGCACTTGCGGCAAATTAGAAAAACCCTTTCAGTTTGCTTTGAGTTGTGGATGAACAGAAAGGAGTGTAGGAATGAAAACTCCAACTATCTGCTCCAGAAGGTGAATGCTCTAAACCCTACATGTCTTCCATCCCTGTTCCTGTTGGTCCTTGTGATCACTCCTACTGTATTTTCTGCTTAAAGCCCTGGCCAGTGCTCCTCTAACAGTTACAGTGCCCACTTTGTCATCCTCTTCCTATATGCAGTCTCATGTGATTTGTATCTCCTCCCCAGTTCCACTTCACACCCTCAAGTCACTGCACTGAAGTAATAAGTAAAGTTACCCCAAGGATAAATGTGAACCAGTTTGTCTGTTAGGAGGCATTTCTGTTTTCAGATCAGCAATACAGTTCCCCTAATCTTACTCCTCAAAGCACAGTATTTTTTACAAAATTTAAACAAATCTGTTCATGGCATAGAAAATTTTAGGTACAATGGTTCAAATCTAGCAGAAATATAAACAAAGAAAATAAAGCCTTTTCATAGGAAAATTTATGCACCCATAATTAACAGCAACACAATTAGTGGAAGCTATACTAAATAATTGCATGTCTGTGAAAGAGCAGAGCAACTTTGGGCTTCTTATACAGAATTAAGTTTTCCTCCTGCTCACTAAAGGAAAAGACAAATAAATGTCTGATAAGAAATCTAAGCATGATGACAAAGACATTCTGTTTACCAAAATTTCCCAGCAATTTCATCACTATAGACTCCTCAGGGTTTGCGACTAGTTTAGTAGCTGTTCTAGTACTAATTAAATTGTGTAGAGATTTTAAAATATTTTGCTTAACTTTAAAAAAAATTGCTTAAGATTTAAAATACTGAAACTTTTCATACCTTTTTCATCATTTTACTTATATATGCTTTTCTCTTTTTACCTAATTTTCTATTACCTTTAAACTGCAGTCTAAAGAGGTCTTTTACCCCATTAAGAGAAAAAATATTCCCTGGCATCAGCCAAAATTTGGATCAATCTAATGTTCATTTCACATCAGAGAGTTAGATGGTTTAGATAGGAAAACACATAATTTATTTCCCTCTATTAGAAAAGTAAGACAATGAGACATTTTACTGTAGATAACAGTTAACCTGAAAATTTAGTTGTCCTCAGTTTTGGCCAGACATATTCTGAGAGGAACCTTTTGGGTACCAGCTGTGTTCCTAAGTATCCAAAAATGCATTGAGTACTTCAGGGACTACAAGCACTAGAAATAGATACAAAAGTTCATGGATTTTTCTTACAACATATTATCACAGATTTGAACTATGATGAAAACGTAGAAGAAAACCCCATCGTCTGACAATGGAGGAAAACAAAATGGAAAACAGCTTCTCTGGATTACGGATTTATTCACTCTGGATAAGTTTAAGTCCTGAAAGGCAATAAAAACTCCAAGAAAGGGAGAAGGCACTGGTCAATATAGTGTTGCTGTGCAAATATATGCAATATTTGGAAGGAAAATAAATGCAATAAAAATTCTTTCACAAAATTAATACCTACATACTATTTTCTTCAGAAGGCATGCTTATGCAGATGACTGTTCCTATCACCTTCAGGCAGCACGTGACATGGAGACATGGTAACAAATTTTCAGTGGAAGGAATCCAAGTTAGACTTTAGGCTCAGCAGTGTTTGTATTGCATTTATAGGCTTCTACTCCTTTACATGAAATCTTTGCTGATAAAAGTAAACCCATCATTACTTACACTAGTAAAGTGCTTTGCACAGATGTTCAAGAGCTATGAAAAAAATTATGAGTCAAGCTGATTTTATACTTGGTTGTATTTTCTTTTAAAACAGATGGATTTCTTTTTATGGCTTGTAAAGCCAATTTTTATATATATTTTAATTATCTCTATCCCATCAGTGCAATTTAATTACTGATTTATTTCCCTTTTTGGTAAGATATCAATCCATATTTAATTCCTGCCTATATTGAGGAACATCTTTGTTTTCCTTATGAACATGGTGATGCATCTTTTAAAGACAGCACAGCTAGAATATGTCACAAATAACTAAGCAAACTGCAGAGAGTGAGAACTGTAATTGCAGTACCCTTTACTAGCCTCTGTATTTTATCAGCTAACTGCAAAACTCTGTTTTGTTGATGAGATAAAATAGTATATATACACATGAAGATTTATATATTAAGTCAGTATCTGATTCCACCTCACTTTGCATAAAACTTGCCAAGAAATGCATTACAATTGTCTTTGCACATTTACAAACTCTATCTCAGGGTCTTTAATTATTATTATTTTATATTAAAAAGTTTGTCACTTTTTAATATAAACACTACAATATTAGTAAAATTCCCAATTCCAACGTGGACGGACATTTTTATGTAATTCTGCAGATACAGAGAAAGTGGCAGCACTTTCCCTTGAGAATGTGTCTTTTTTTAGTAATACCATAAATCCTAAAGTGGGTCCTGCTATGAGCATACCAAGACTTTAACACAACCCTGTCTAAATTACACAGGTGCTTTAACAGTCATAAATAAACACAGCAACAGTAAAGAAATAGTACAATGGATTCAGTTCACAATTCACAGTTGGAAAGTTTCCTAGGTGAATATATATAAAATTTAGGAAAATGGCATAGTTAACTCGTTAGAGAGTTAAGTGCTCACCAGGATTAGTAAAATTGCTTTATCAGATGAAATTTTTTATTTTTAATCCAATCTTTTCTACATAATTAAGCTGCTTCCAACTAAATGAAGTATAAAATGTCATAATCACTTATGACACAAATCATATCCTTCTCCAAGAAAAATTGTTGAGAAATTACTACTATTTAATACTGACATTCCTAGTATAAGCAAAATTATGTACTGCAGACAAGCAGTAATATCCCCAAAAACTAACATGTGTATCAATCCAAGTTCTGAAAGGCCTTCAAGAATGTGTGTACCTTTTAAACTCGCTGATACAAAAGGAACTGAATTGTATTCAAAAAAGGGCATTTTTACAATTGACCAAGCAACAACCCAAAAGACAGCAAAAATTATGCTACCATTCTTTGTAAACAGCAGCTGCATTTAATTAATATCAGAGCTGTTGTGAAATATAAGAACTTACAAGCCACCTTATGACAGCTGAAGTGTTTCATTAGAAAGAGAAACAACTTGAGAAGATCCTTCTGGAGGAACTCACAGATTCACATGCTGAACTGCATCATTGACCAGAACACAGGGTTTATTGTAATTAAATTATTATCTTTTTCACTGTGATTATCATCAAGGGAGAATTGCAAGCCTGTAGATTGTTGTGCTGCATTGGTTTTATGTGGCACAATTTTGGTAATGGGGGGACTACATGGGTGGCTTTTTGTGAGAGGATGCCAGAAGCTTCCCACCATGTCAGGCAGAGCCAGTGCTAATCAGCTGCAAGACAAGGTTGAGCCCATCAACAGTGGTTGCAATGCCTCTGGGATAATATCTAAGAACTGCACAACTGCAGCCAGAGAGGAATGAGAACATGTGAGAGAAACAGCCTTGCAGACACCAAGGTGAGTGACAAAGGAGGAGAAGAAGGGGATCCAGATGCTGGAGAAGAGCACTTCCCTGGCAGGCTGTGGGGAAGACCATGGAGCACCCCATGTCACAGACGTGTCCAGCAGAGGCTGTGACCCCATGGGAAGCTCATACTGGAACAGGCTCCTGGGAGGCCATGTGGACCCATGGAGAAAGGAACCCACACATGAGCAGGCTTGCTGGCAAGAATTGTGACCCTATGGAGGATCCACACCAGAGCAGCCTGTGTCTGAAGGAGTGCAGGCCCTGGGAGGGGCCCATGCTGGAGCAGTTAGTGGAGAACTGCAGCCTGTGGAAAGGACGTATGGTGGAGAAATTCATGGAGAATTGTCTCCTGTGGGAGGGACCCCACATTAAAGCAGGAAAAAGTGTGAGGTGTCCTTCCCCTGAAGAGGAAGGAGAGACAGAGTCAACATGTGATGAATTGACCACAGTTCCGATTGCCTGTCCCACTGCATCACAGTGTGGCAAGATGTAGAGAACTTGTGAGTGAAGTTGAGCCTACAAAGAATAGAGGGGTTGGGGGAGAGATTTTTTAAAAATTACGGATTTTTTTCTCATTATTCTGACCAGATTTGATGGGTAAAAAATTAAACTAATGTCCCCGAACTGACACTTTTGTCCATGACACTTTTGTAACATGTCAGTGATCCCTCCCTGCACCTCTGCTGATCCAGGAACTTTTACTCATATTTTCTTTACTGTGTCTAACTGAGGGGAGGGATAGAGAAGCTTTGGTGGGCACCTGGCATCCAGCCAGGGTCAACCCACCACCTGTACTTGACCTTTATTTTAGATTAAGAACACACTTTCATACCAGTTATCATACAGCATTATGAAGTCTTCAAAAAAAAAAAAAAAATTTACCAAGTAAATTTACCTAATCTGGCTCTGTTAAGTCATGGTAGACTTCACTGGAGCCGTTAGCTTAGGTTTTTATACCTCAATTACTCCCCTTACTTTAATGCAAGTGAAAGCAGTTATCCTATGAAGCAATAGTGAAGCAAGCATGATTGATTGAGACCTCAAGCACTTCTGTAGCTCCAGGTCCCACAACTCCCTTCAGTTACTGTTATGCTCTCAGCATTCTGTGGTTTTTAGGGCTCCCTTTCACACGTCGACCTGAGCTGCCTGACATTAGTTTAACTGATCACTTAACTTAAATCAAGAATTTTTGTACAGAAAATCTGTAAAAGGCAATACCAATGAGAGTCCTCTTTCATTACCTAGAGTAATGGGATGAAAGAGGATTCCTATAACAAAAGGATAAAGCAGATCACACAGGATTAGACAGCAATGGGAATGGGTGTGTGTGCATATGCAGTGGTGTTGTGTGGGTGTGCTTCTGCGTGGGCCTGTGTGCTGACAGCTGCAGGTTTATTAGCCCAAGCACCACACTGCCTTGAAGCAGCTGTTCCACTTCACCTGGAAGCCATAGGGGTATAAATGTGAAGGCACTGGAGCAAATATACCCTGCCTGCCCTGAGCCAGCTTGGCAGAGGATCAACTCTGCCCTACTCTGTGCTCTACTTAGTTCGCAGCTGAGTAATTCAGTCTTGATTAACTAAAGTGAGAACCCTGCCAAAGCGCTGGAGCATTGAGAAGACTCTACACCAGCTCTAAACCAGCACCACCTATCACTGTGGTGTCTCTTGTTGCTTGCAGAATCACCATTTATTGCATTGACCATTTAAAATCTGATTTCCAAAGGACTTATTTTTTCCAAGAAGTTCTCATTCCACTTATTTTAGTTGCTAAAGCCATATGTTTTGCTTTTCTTTCCAAGACATTTTAGCTATTTAAAGCAATATGGTTTGGTTTCCTGTGTTACCTAATGTATAAGGATACTAAAGTTCTTATTTCCCTAGAGAACTCCTTCTTTTCCTAGGTCTTCCAGACCTAAACAAGAGATCATAGCTCTCCTTACTTAAATAGCAGTAAAATATGATCCTTTCTGTGAGATTCATTAGAAACCTTGATATTGAAGTAAAAAAAAAAAAAAAAAATAGAAAGCAAGATACCAAGAAAAGACAAATATATAACTGATAAAGTATAGCACTTTGCAGAAAACAAACACAAAGATGCTCAAAAGACAGGTCTCACTGACAAACAAACAGAAATATAGTAAATTTCAGCATGAATAAAACAAATGAGAGCATATAGAAATCCAGTATTTTTAACTTAAGAATTTCTCAAAATAAGAAACTGAATTAATTTAGGCAACCACCCTGGTCTCATATGATACAATTTAAGAAACATCCAGATATAAGCAACATTGCCTATGGCCATTGCTGCAGTTGCAATGTCTCACTGCAGACAGAGCGAAGTACGATGTACAATGGTGAGCTACATACAAGAGCAAGTTCTGGAAAAACAGAAGTTCCACAAGGTGACTGAATAAAATTGTTCCAGATTTGAGACTGTTTCAGTAACTAGTCAGAAAGAAACACTGGTTCTATAATGATATTCTAAAAAACCAAATATTCAACACCTTTTTCAACCCCTAAACCAGAAAATCAAATATGCCCTTCACAGCCCACACAGAGAGTAACCTGGACTTACTTTCAGCTAAAGGTGGGAGCAGATTTTCAAATTATGCAGATGAAGCTAAAATATATTACAAAGACACACATTAAGTTTATACCAGGAGCTAATTTTTTAAAATAATGTCAAGCTAATCCTGAAGCTAATCTGACACCTTCACAGTTTATTACATAGAAGCATGGACTTCTCTCATTCTTTCCCTACATACCTCAAGTCAGAACCTTAGATAATTTATTAAAAAGTCTTCAACTACTCTAGCTAGATCAAAGGTAAAACTTTCAAGATAGAAAATTAGAAACCAGGAGGAGCATTCAAGTATGCATAAAATGATGAAACTAAATACTAAACAAGGAAAGAGCAAATAAATCTGTGGGATTTTTTTTTTTTTTTTTTTTTTTTTTTTTGGTGCCAGGAAATAAAGCTATTAAAGTTTAAAAAGTGTTCCAGTCAGAGTAGAAGATAAATATGACAAAAACTAATTAAGATAAAACTTTAACATCGCATCTGGAAATACTAGCTAGCTATAAATCTCATCATAGGTCATCACTTCCCTTGACCACTACTTCCCCCTTAGCTTTTTCTTGGGGTGGCTATAGTAACTGAGCTGCCTTTTGGACACCCATTCCTTCTTTCATCTGTTAAAAACATTTAAAAAGAAAATTGCAATTTAAGACATCATTAAATTGAAGAGGGATTATTCTTGTGTGCAAGACCAGAACTATTTTGATTTGTTTTGTAGACTCTAATAACCTTAAGGAATAACACCAGAGATGACAATCTGCTGAAATGGTTGTCCAACATACAATATAAACAACTGGCAATGCTATGGCATGTAACATATGGTTAAGCCCACACTCACACACATCAGTCCATGTTTATAAATCTCTCCTTAAACTACTGATTCCTTGAAAGAATATCTCAGATAAATAATACAGGAAGTATAAGTTACTGATTACTTTTATTATGAAGTTTGACGGGTAAACTTGTAAAACTAAGCACTCCAGCACTTCAAAGGAAATAGGTTTATCATGAGCATAGATCATGCTAACTTGAACACAACCACACACCCTCAAAAGCTCAAGAAGACTGACTGATAAAAAGACCTAAATTTTAAGCAAAACAAAGACAGCCATTTCAGTCAGACATCTTCAAGTATTATTAGACGTTAGGGTTAAAACATGGTGCTGTATTTCACTTAGTTCCCTTGTTATAAATACAACGAAACTGCGACGGTGCGTTGTTTCTCCAGGCTCTGGGCAGCTCTGGTGCCTTTCGGCAGCGCCTCCCTCCGGAGCTTGGTCTCGCCGCTTCTCTCCCGTGTGCCACTGTGACGACACGCCAGTCGGGGCTTGCCGGGTTCTGTTGCTCGTGCGAGGGTCTGAGGCAAAGAGGGAAGGAATTGACCAAATCACCCATGCGGGAGGCGGGAAGGTTTTATTGGTCACGGAGAGCTGCGGCAAGGAGACCCCGACCCCCACTTCCAACGCCCGCGTGGGGGAAAAGGCGCCAGGACCGGGGAGATGCAGGGTTTTATCAGGGGCGGGGTGAGGGGAGCAGGAGCGCCCCCCGGCCAATGGGGCATGCACCATGGCAGTGACGTCAACTACAGTGACCAACGGGAGCGCAGCAGGGGTGGACACAGGGCTCCAGGGTGAACGGGGTTGCGGGATCAGGGTGACAGACACTGAACTCCTGGGAGTGGATGGGGGAGTGGTCACAGGAGTGACGGGGGAGGCTCCAATGGCAGGCAGCCTGGAGCGAGCCACCCCGGGGTGGGGGAAACACGGGGGTGCATGGGGGTACACAGGACTCGGCTAGCTAACATAAATTAGAACCCCTAATCTAAACGCAAACCCGGGAAGCAACATCTCCCTGTTTTTCAAAATATAAAAAGGAACGGCTGCTTGATCTTCTTCGCTGCTCGTCTGACTGCTTCTTCACTCAGCTTCTGCTCCTGGTGTTTCTGCTGCTGCAACGGCTACCCTTTGCAGATGGAGAGGGCTTGCTGCAATGATGCTGGGGGTGGTTCTTCCCTGGATGTTTGGGGATAGGGGAACTGGGACAACAACTTTATTACAAACACGTCGACTGGGGAGACACACAGACTGGAGTAGCTGGAAGGTTTTTGCTGGGGTTTTGGGGAAAAGCATTTTTTAAGGAGATGTAGGATCTTTTTTTTCCTTGCATCGCCTGTGGTTTGATGCCATCCCCCGACTGGTGGGGTCATCTGCTGTACACACAGGCACCCTGATGTTACAACTCACCACCTGCACAACTACTTGATAAATCACAGCTCCTCTTGAGGTGCTGTGGCCTGCCTTATTTTTATCTTCATGCGAGGCGCGTTCTTTTTTCAGTTTTTTGGGAGAATGGGGTCTCCTTCCCCCCTCTTCTCCCCTCCCACTGTCCCTGGGGTTGCCCTCCCCAAAAATGGACATTGTATAACAAAATGTCCCTTCCGATCACAATGGAAGCACAGGCGTTTTGATGGAGGCTGTCTCGGACCGACGTTCTTTGGAGGCACAGCATCCAAGGCAACCACGTGGCTTCTGGGCTTTTCAGGGACCTCAAGTTGTGTGTCAGTGTTCATGGATGCTGTTTCTGGGACAAACTTGTCCTGAACCTCCGATCCCTCCACATGCCTCTCAGCTGCCACCTTGACTCGATCCACGGAATCTGCAAAATGCTCAGAAACCTGCCCCTGCTCCCCCTTCCCCCTGCTTCCCTCCCTCCCAGGTCTCTGGGAACCATGGGAATGCAGAATCGGGGGCTCTTGCTCTCCCCTCCCTCCTCTTCCCTCCTTCCCGGGTCTCCGGGGCCCATGGGAATGTGGAGGCAGGGGCTCCCGTCCACCCCAACCTCCTTTTCCCTCCCCCCCGGATCTCTGAGGGTCATGGGAAGATGAAGGTAGGGGTCTCCGCTCCTCCCTCCCCCCTCTTCCCTCCCGCCCGGCTCTCCGGGACCCATTGGAAGATGAGGACAGGGTGCAGGGAACAGGACGGGGGCTGCCTCCCTCAGGCAGCGGGCCAGAGACGGCAGAGCTCTCCCTGGACGGAGAGGGCGGGGTCGATGATGCAACTGGGAGAACATGTAAAGGGCTGGAGGGAACGCCCACAGGAGGGGGAACAATGGCTGAGGGAGTAACCTGACTTCCCAAGGGGGCGGTGCCCATGCCCACAGGGAGGCAGGAGGGGGTTGGGTCAAAGGTGGGGACACTGAGAACAAAAGAGAGAAAGGGGTTGTGGGAAGAAGAAGCCCCTCCATGTGGCCGTCCTCCATCTTAGGAAGACAAAAGCCCCGATCACGTGGCCGTGGCTTCCTCAGGGGAACAAAGAAAAGGGTTCAGAGAAACAGAGCAGCATGGGGTAGCTCCAGAACTGGGAAAAAGGGATTGGGAAAGAGGTTTGGGGTCAGTTCCTCAGCGAAGTAGTTAATTTTGATAAGGCGAGGGCAGCGGGGGGGCTCAGGGGAGCCAGGAGCATGGTCCACATTTGTGGAGCTGCCCTGCGCCTTAGAGCAGCGGAGTAATCCCCCCTGCCCACCAGGGTTAGGGGAAGAAGGGGTTGGAGAGGAAGATGGGGAAACAGGTTCAGGGGAAACAACATTATTGTACGATGGCTCCTTCCCCCCGCCCCCGGCTCGCTTCCCGCGTGGGCTCCGCTTTTACCACTTCTGAAATCAGTAAATGGAGAGTGGCAAAGCAACCTTTTACAGAGAGATCCCTGCATTTGATCCCCTCTGCCAATTTTGCTCCCACCCACTCCCAGAACTTTTTTTTTGCAGGCATCCCCCGTGGTTATGCGTGGGAAGGAAAAGTACAGCCATCGTACAAACTGCTTAACTGAACTTTTTTTTGGGTAGGGGCCCTTCACTGATAGAATTCCCTTAAGTAGGGTATAAAATTCCTTCTGGTTGGTAGATAACATGGTCCCCATGCTGTTTCCACCCACACAACCTCACCCCTGGTGCAGAAAAAGCGGAAAAAAACCCCAAAAAATGCAGGAGACCCTGGCGGCCGCTGCTCATGCTGCATGCTGCGTGTTCCGTACCCTCGGAAGCGCGGTCAGAGCCCATCCACATGAAGGGGAGTATTGCCCGGGTACCCTCCCGCCACCAAGTAGTCACCAAACTGGGATCTCTGCAAACAAAAAGCTGCTACCAGGGTCCTTGGTCCCAGGAAGTTTCTCTTCTTTGGCTCTTAGTGGCTGTGAAGAGTTTCACTTCCCCTCCTATGCGGGGAGGCACCGTGTGCCTCCCTGTGGATGGCGGAGGGTTCACTGACTTACTTTGGGGATACTCTGCTCCCATTTTCAGTCCAACACAAAGCACTGTTCTGGCATGGCTCTGCGGCTGCATGGCAGCACTCTGCATGGACCGCGCATGCTCAGCTTGGTGGCAGCACTCACTGATCGGTGATGCGGCCCCACGCCGGTGGCAGCAGCCCCCGATGTGGCTCCCGGCGCTTCGCGGTGAGTCTCCGCCTGCAAGGGTGACTCCGCTGGCCCTGGCCCCACTGTTGGGCGCCCCTTGCAACGGTGCATTGTTTCTCCAGGCTCTGGGCAGTTCCTCCACTGCGGCGGCACGCCAGTCGGGACTTGCCGGGTTCTGAAACTCACATGAGAGTCCGAGGCAAGGAGGGAAGGAATTGACCAAATCACCCACGCGGGAGACAGGAAGGTTTTATTGGTCATGGAGAGCTGCGGCAGGGAGACCCCAACCCCCACTTCCAACGCCCGCATGGGGGAAAAGGCGCTAGGACCGGGGAGACGCAGGGTTTTATCAGAGGCGGGGTGAGGGGAGCAGGAGCGCCCCCCGGCCAATGGGGCATGCACCATGGCAGTGACGTCAACTACAGTGACCAACGGGAGCACGGCAGGGGCAGACACGGGGCTCTGGGGCGAACGGGGTTACGGGATCAGGGTGACAGACATCTTAGACGTCAAAGTCTACAACAGACATATAGGATCTAATACAGAAAATACTTCATAAGGTTACTAATTAAAAAAAATAAGGTCTTATCAAACCACTAATGTCCTTAAAAATTCAAATTAAAATATTTTTTTGTTGCCTGAGCAAAAGCTTCTCCCTCTCTGTAGCCCCCTTAAGTACAGGATCACTCTTCAAGGTTCCATGAAATGCTGAGAACATTGTGCTACTCTCAAGCACAGTAATCTCTCACTTTTTGCTGCAGACCAATCATAAAATATCTAGACTATAAAGACAAGAACATACAGAATGGCTACAGTGTGTGAGAAGATCAAATGCAGACAAACTGCAATCATGAAACCTCCAATGCAAACAAAGTTTCATCTGTTTGGATATAACTGACTGAGGCCAGCAGCCAAAATAAGCAAATAGTCCATGCTTTTACAGTAAATTATGTAATTTCACATTTGTAGATCCCATTACCAGATGACATCATCTTTTTGAGTTAATGCTTGAAAATCCTGGCTGAAATTGGCTACTATTGTGAGCTTACTGTCAAAAAGTCTAGCTAGCTGTCCTGAAGTCTAACTGTCCTGAAATCTTATGCTGTGTTTTACAATGTATCAGAAAATGCACAGGCCACTATAAAATTGTAAACATAGTCATATAAAGTCTCATTTTTACTCAGAAAGTTAAGTATTAAACTCAGGTATATGCTACCTAGGAAATAAAAATAAACCACCATAAACACAGTGCTTGCTGCATATGTTAGCTGGGAGATGACAGAAAAAACCAGCTTCTTAAAAAAAAAACAAACAACCCTGCAGTATAATTACAACAAAATAGGACTTTACTAATGAAATGTGTGGAATATATTAATCAGATAATATCTCACTAGGAAAGTGTGAATCAAAAGATAACCTTCAGTCATCACACAAGCAGACTACCAGGAGTCACACAAAGTGATCACAAGAACTAACACAGTAGCCACGTAAGGATTCCCTTTAAAAGAGGATTTTTTAGTAAGGGTTTGTGCAAGTCATGTTATATCAAAGGAACAATTTCTGTTCATAAATTCACTACATACAGTATTCACTGGGAGTCATAGCAATTGAATGTAAAACCAGTGGCTGTGAAGGAGGGATCATAGCTGACTGAATTCAGAAAAAAGCATAATATGGGGCTATTTATGTTTACATGTTTAAAAGGATACAACGGACTCATTTAAAAAGTATATTTTCTAAGCTTTTTCTTTTGACTTGACTTAAAAATGGAGGTAGAGAACACTAAAACTTCTGAGAGCTTAAAATGAGAAAAGATTGGAAGAATTGAACAAGTAATGATGACAAAATAAGATGAGACAAAAAAATGAAGCATTAAGGAAAACATAGAGCATATGATACTACTTAGCCAGATTAATGTTTATTGCAGGTTATGTAAACACCTGTGAATAATATAAACCCATACATATTACAGTAAAGAAAATATTAAGGTCTTATGCTTATATGCAAGGAAGTCTTCACAAAAAAATCCAAGGACAGCAAAATAAACAGACTCATTAAAGATATATTCTGGAAGGGGGTGAAAGCACTGACAAATTATTCAGCTTTTTTCAATTTCTAAGGCAGTTTGCAAGACTGAAGGCAAATCTATCATTCTTGGTTACACTGTTTATGGACAGAACAAGAGTATTTAGGACAACATCTGCCTGAATTTACCACCAAATGTTCTTTCTAGCCCCAATTTGTAAATAAATCTCCTTAGATTTAAAAATTAAGAAAATTGACCTCTTCCAGATCTAATTTTCAACGGTGTCAGTATGCAACAAGTACAAAAGCTTAAATGTATTTTGGCACAAGCTTTAAAGTATTTTGTTTCTTTTTCAGAATCTATTAATCAATAAACAAATATTGTGTTACCCCTCCTCAATTCTTCCTTTACTTTTCTGCACTGATTACTTTTCAGTCCTATTAAAAACCATCAATAGTTTGACTCTTGCATCCAGATTTTCTTCACTGTAATCTAATCTTTGTGTAATCTTTCTCTGTGTTGGTTAGATTTCAGACTCTAAAAGACTAGGCTATATTCTAACATTTTATCTTTCTAAACTTTAGACCTTACCACAAAATTTCAGTCTACTAAAAGTGCTTGACTATAACAATACAGTGTTTTAAGAAGGCACAGAGAAAGTGCTGCAGATTTTATGGTAGTATCATGAGACACCAGAGTTTCAATTCTCAAAGGAAGAAAAAAATACACATTACCACTCTTTTACATTACTCCTTTTCCAGAAACAAGAGCTTCCAGAATACTAAAACTATAAACATACATAATGACCTTTTGCAATTATAGTACTTTAGCCATAAGATTACAATACAATTACAATTTTGTGTATGTATACATACATGTATATATACATATGTACACACAAATATATTATATATAGCATCAATATAAGAGGAAACAGATTGATTCTGCTTTTCATTTTTGTCAAACCCATGGATAATCACATCTGCTTTTCTATCCAATGCACATGATGAACACAATAACAATAAAATACAAAAATCACTTGCTTTACAAGTAGATGATCTAGGCAAACAACAGTTTCATAAAAACAGAAAGCACTCAACATCTGAGGCATATTCAGTTCCCCATGATAATTTCCTGTGCAACAGATAATCAGCAGCTTGTCCCAGGTGTTTTTCATTTCTCCACTCTGAAGTACAAAGCAGTTGGTTTCAGAGCTTGGAGCGGAAATTTGCACAGATCACTGAAGTGATTTTTAAGAGCATGTAACATCCTCTGACCCTACACACTCTGCATCTATGATATTAAATAGATCTGCCAACTGTATGTCTTAGGATAGGACCTGCTCAGTTAGACTCCCATAATCCTACTGATACTCTGCTTTTTCAAGCATCTGTCACTCCTGGCAGGCAGCACTGCAGGAATGACCAGCAGCTGCTGTCTGCAGATCCTGACAGTAGGTGACAACATACTCAAACAATACATGTTGCAGATGCAAGTGCTGCCTATTTCAGTATGCTTTTTACAGGATTCTAAGAAAAACAAACAAACAAACAAACAAACAAAACCCCCAAAAAAACCAAACAAAAAAAACCCTAAAAACTAGACAAATGAAGTCTCACTCTGCCTTCCAGAAGAGACAAAGACCTCCCAGTGCAAAGCAGAGGTCCAGCTCTTTAGGAGCAGAGAGTGCGATGAATCAGGTTGCACTTATCAACAATTAACTTAAGATATTAAAAACAAATTTTGAATCATAAAAATAGGCCTACAGAGGGCCTTATAGATAGTAATGAGCTCTGATAGGATTATTTGCAATGATATTGGTGGAGAAAGGCACAATAATACTCATCCCAAAGTCAGTAGTATGGTGATAACTGCAAACATATTTACTTGAAGAAAGCATGAAGCCCTCTAAATCAATTTATAACCTGTGTGTTGTGGAAAAACAAGCTGACCAGTTTTTAAGCACAGAATAAAACATATCTTCATAAACAGAAAAGGATTTTCTGTCTTTCTCCCACATAAAATCTGAACAAACTTGCATTGTGCTAAAAAAACCCCAAACCACCAAATAACAAAACCAATAAATACCTAAAAGGAAATTCCACACAGCTTGCAGGCTTTTTTCCACCATAAAATCATAGTGTGTTGGCTCCAAAGCTGGGACCTTACACAACATAGTAGTAGAGTCTGTGTTCTGGGATTATGTGATGTCTGTGTCTCAGTGTTGGTGGCAGAGGGCTGTGCTGCGCCATGTGCCTGTGGTGGCCTGTACTGGCAGTTCCAACCACCTCCAGTAGATCCACAGCTGGTGGTGACTCTGTGAAAGCACATTTAAGGACAGGCAAAATCACTGGACAGGGAGAGAAGGAGGTAACCAAAAGAGTTAGAAGCAGCAGGGAGAGCGTGAGGGTCAGAGAAGGAGGTGCCTTTTTAATTGGCAGTAAATGAATTAATTTCCCCCAAGCTGAGTTTACTTTGCCCATGACGACAACTGGTAAGTGATCTCACACTCTTGGTCTTTATTCCCCCCACTTACTGAGAGAGCAGCGTGAGCAAGCAGCTGGGTACTCAGGATTTTGGTCCTCAGCCAAGGCTAACCCACTACACTTTGTCAAATGCTAACAAACGTGGTTCTGGTTTTACAAGAGCAACTACAAGAAAAATAGTGTCCTGTTGTAGGTTGGGTTGGTTTAGTCAGGGATTTTATTAAATGTTAGTTAGGTTGGTTTCTTGTACCCCTATTTTCCCTCACAGTGGTTTGCTCCAAGTTGTTTACGACAGGAACCCCTGTCACACAGCCCTGTCAATCTTCTCACTTCTCTCAGTTTTCTCCTTACAAGGTTCTGTCAGTCAGGGGTTGTCACTCCTTGTTGGAGTCTTGTAACCACTCCCTGCTTCTTCATGAAAGTTCCGCATCAATCACCCCACTTTAACCCTTCCTATTTGTCTCAGAACACTGTACCCACCTCTATTACATTCCCATAGGTTGTTATAATCCAAGTCACTCCCCTGTCGTTTATCCTCATAGGGCGAGGCAGATTTCCACCCTTGTCCGCCCACCCCCTACTTAATCTAATGCATTCCTTTGTTCCAGCGCCATCTTGCCTTGCATTGCGCTGAGGGCAATTAGCTTTGACCACGCCTGGGGGAATAAAAGTTCTCAGGCTCGCAAGCAAAGTGTTCTTCTCTCGTCCCTTCGCTTCCTCTCAGCGTGAAGCTACCGAAGCTGCGTTACCCATGCCGGGGCACTCAGAACCCTGGAGTGCCTGCTCACGTGGTGGCTATGGCCTTACAAAGGCAGCGCTAGCCAGGGTTTTTCGACTGCTTGAGGTCGTAGCAGGTAACCGCCGCGGTGTCCAAACACTTTTTTGGCATGAAAATCTTCTATGTTCCAGACACAACAACATAATTCATCACAAAGCCTGTTCATGACCTAATTTTCTAATTTTGTCTGTAGAGAGAAGCCAGGATATGTATCCCCAAGGAACACTGGGCCAGTTAGCTAAGGGTAAGCTTGACTCTAAAACTGCATATTGCACAAGCACAATACTCATTGTGAACATACTGAGTTTACTAAGCTATGTAAGATGTCAATAGCTATATCTGAACAAAGATTTAAAATTCTCCCAGTGTAATTAAACCAAAATGCAATCCACTGAGTATCTGGTTGAAACAATAGGCTTGGTGAACAAATACTGATGACACTCAATTTAGATGCAAAAAATAATTTTAATCTAAGTTAGTAAAAAAATTTAACTGATATATTCAGTTATTCAAGGTATATTTTATATACCTTGAGTGATGGCTGACTTCCTCATCTCGAAAATATGCAAAGCTATAGAACATTCAGACACAGAATTCAGGTACAAGAAAGGGATAGATTAAAAACAGTTGTTCCCTAATTATTTAAAAAACAGGTTTTCACTCAGCCACTCAGCTTTGGAAGTATTGGTATTTTAACATGTCAAAAACAGATGAAAGCAAAAATCCTTTAATAGTTATTTGCATTCAGTGCTCTAGACCCAGTAAAGCAACTGTTGCATAATGGCAATTAATAGTCTTAAAAATCCTCACAAAACCAAACCCATACCACTCTTAAAACATGACCTATTTTTCCCTTCCTACACAGGATAGCTGTATGTTGTCTGGAGCTAATTTGACTATAGACTATGTGAGGATATCAAGAAGAAATGTAGATTTTGGGAGCAGAGAGGTGTACAGAGATTTAATACTTTTTTTTTCAATATGAGCCTAAAACACAAAGCAGCTATATCCAAAAATCAGGTTTCACCTTTATTGTCAAGATGTTGTAGTTAATGCACATCAGAAAGCATTAACAGTCACTTAGACCAGTGGGAGCAGAATGATGACAACAGCCTTTGTATCTGTTGAAAACTTAAAGCTCTAACAAGAATGCGAAATTGGGAAGGATAGTAGACATTGACCAGAGCAGAGGATGGAGAAACAGAACGGGTTACACAGACTCAGAATCAAAAGGAGAAGAAATGCCAATATATAACATGGGCTCTATACAACATCATGATTCTTTTTCACTACTAAAACTTGGCGTCTAATCTTTTCGTAAAATGGTAAGGGAACAAGAGAGCAACAAGCAGTTTGGCAATCAAGCTGTAATCAATTGCTCTGCATAATACTGGTCATACTGTTTTCCAACAAATCTTTTAAAAGTCTAAATGAGAGAGAGTAAAAAATAATTTCTTCAGAAACCACCATCAGAAATCCTAGATGAGATGCAATAGTTAAATCTAATCCTTTTCACTGCTTGAGAAAAGACCAAGGAGAAACATACTGTTGGATGCAAAGCAATGTTCCTTGTCTCCACAGTGGGTTGGGTATTAATATTAAACTGTTAAGCATGAGAGAGGCAGGGATAAAAAAGGCAGAAAAGGAAGTTGGGTTAAAACAGACTTCCTAATGAGGTTATGGGATGTTGCTTACAGGGAATTGATCCTGACAACATGAGCTATGTTGCAGCGTTGCATTCTTCTTCCTGATCCCGGGTGGCTCTGGAGCCCGGCTAGGTTCTGCCCCTTCGGCCAGACCGGGGCTGCCGCTGGTTCGAAGGTTCTAACACCAAGCCTCCACATGGACTAGCCGCATGGACTAACCAACACTGAGAGGAGACAAAGGGGCGAGGGAGGCACACCTTGTCCTGCATGGCTAGAGAACCTTTATTCCTGCCTGTCAGACGTGGTGGAGGGCAGCGTCCGCTCCCAGTGCCTGCGTGGTCAAGATGGCGGTGAGACAAAGGAACCATGGGATTATATAGGGGGCGGGCAGACAGGGGCGGAAGCCTCCGTCGCCCAATGGGGACAGGCAACGGGGGAGTGACATGGACCATGGCAGCCAACGGGAAGACAACAGGGGTGGATCCAGGGTTCCGGGACAAATAGGAATACAGGGATGGGGTAACTGACACAGAAATCTCAGGAACGAACAGAGACTGACATGGGGAGGCTCCAATGGTAAGTGACACGGAGCGAACCATCGCGGGGAGAAATGGGGGTACATAGAACCGGCTAACTAACATTTCTCAGAACCCCTAACTGACCCAACCCAGGATGCAACACTACATGATCTTTTTAGGTTTGTACAGGCCTGATTTTTCCAAGTGCTACTGTTGAGAGCTTCCATTATCAAGGCCAATAGCAGTCAATACAGGTGATCATCTTCCTCATGGATGGGATAATACATATATAGAATCCTTGCTATTTATATATTAAATAGACAAAAGTTATTTTGGGGTTTTTTTTGGGGTTTTTTTGTTTTTTTTTTTTAATATAGCCGATTAATAGCCTAAATTGCTGTTGTTTTTACACATGCAGCTATCAGAAGACAGACCATATGTGGTATGCTGACCATCACGTTTAGATATAGGTAAAGGGATCTAAGGATTTAAAAAAAACATTCTGAAATACACTTCATTTGGTGAACTTGAATGTTATCTTCAGGTAATCAGATAACACTGAAATTTATCTTCAGGTAATCTTTTCAACTATCTACAGATATTGGGGAAAGTAGAAATCCAGCTCATGCTGGAAACACAATTTAGCTGAAGAAAACAGAAACTATGAAGAGAAGAATGAGTGAAAAATAAGAAACAACCTTCCAGCATTCAAGGAAACCACTATGGGGAATGTGGCTATGAGATTTTCCTTGCATTTACTGGCCTCCAGGGAAGGACTACGAGGAAGGGGATTTAATCTGCAGCAAGGCCATTTTGCTCACACATTAGAAACAGGCCTTTCTACTATACGTACAGTGGAAAAATTATATGATGTCATTAATTAGGATACATTAAGACTGTTTTGACCAAGAGACTTTTAGGAACATATTTCCATGTTCTTAAACTTACAGAAGAGGTGGTCAAAGCAGACTTAAGAAGGCCTTAGTGAACTGAATCCTTTAAGATCAGATGACCTTCAAACAGTTGTATTTCTGTATCTTAAATTCAGCCATTTAAAATTTATGTAGCCATATTATAAGGAAAAAACAGAAAATAAATATATTTTAACAGTCAACTAGGTTAAAATATCACCCTCTTAAAAATGTCTGAGGGCTCATAATATAATAATTTATACATAGATATGTCTACTTTCATACAGATACAGTTTAATAAAAACTTCTGAATTTTAAGTAGTATCAACAACAAAACAAAACAAAACAAAACAAAACAAAGCAAAACAAAGCAAAACAAAACAATGATCAAACCAAACCCTCTCAACCATGTGAATAAGTTAGTATCTGGAAAAACATCATATTCCTTCTTGAGGACTTCCAATAACCTTGGAGTTTTTTAAACTGCTCAAACCCAAAAGTCAGCAATAAAAAACTGGTTCTAACTCAAAGGTTATATTTGTTTGACTCTAAAATACAAAGACAGGTCAAAAAAATCGTGGTTTCCCTGAGGAATGCCTTTCATGTATTTAGAAGTTCTGTACCTACTCTTGAAGTAATCAAAGCTTTTACATGTCAGCCAGAACAAAGCCTCTCTCTCTCAAATTTGTCCTCTTGAAGACCACTACAAAACTCTTGCTCAGAGGCACTAAACTTTGTTTTCCAAATCCCATTGCTTTTTTGGTGCTGTTTACTCATTCTTTCGTAAAGGGGAGAAATGCAAAGTTTCCTCTTTAAAAAAATCCCAAGGACAGACAATTCATAACCAAATGGTGCAATACTACATGACCTACAGCGCAAGCTTTCCAGCATGTGGGCAGCAGCCATACAAACCAACAGATTCTGCCAGCAAGACATGAGAGGTCTAAGGTGAACCAATAGGATATCAAGGGCAAGTAACAGCCTTCTAGGTGTTGAGATAACACCCATCAGAGCTCTTCTTGCTGCTCATGTTCTGAGAGAGACTACTAAATTCAGCTTAAGGGAGCATAGGAGGGGTGGGAAACATCCATTTCAGCAGGGATACCTGGAAATTGCACTTATGAACTCATCACTATAATCTCCCCATTTCACCAATTTTTCCATTCTTCTCAGGTGTTAATGGCACCCTCACTCAGGGTTCATAATGACACTCTATTCTGAATTTCTTCCATTCAGTTCTTTTATAAACAGACTGTAAGTGGATAAAAGTTTCAGCCAATTTATCCATATTTTCAGGATGATGTAAAAATGTCACAATGTGATTGTCATCATGGAACATAGAGCACTCAAATCATATAGAAAAGAACCTTCATGCACTTTGGCGTGTTCCAAATCAATGACCAACAATTACAGGTAAGGTCTGGACATTTTAACAGGTATGCTAGTAAAGCATTCAGCTCATGTAGTAGAACCTGCATTTATATCTAACTAACAAATTTAATTTGCTGGCATGATTATTGTTGGAGAGCACATTTCTTGGCTCACTCATCTGACACAGGAATGGATTCAGACACATTATACACATTCTACTTTATTAAAAAAGCAGTGCTTTCTGTAAAAGTCAATTTTAACAATTTGGTAAAAATGCTAAAAATACTGGCAGGAATGAAGTCTACCCAAACACATTCCTTATTAACAGAGATTATTGAAACTGAACTTCACTTCAACCAAAATAAACATTCAGAAAGAAACTTCCACAGGCTTAACTCAATTTTAACCACTTTAATTACAAATACCAATAGGCATCAGATTTCTTACCCTCTCATCATTTCAGCACATTCTGAATGTATACAAACACTGAACTTAGACAGCAAATCAGGCCTGCACTGTTCAAGTAAAAGTCACAGATATAGAAAAGGCCCATGTTCTAGAAAGAAATGAGACTTTGCCTTTTTTTGGTCTAAGAGAACCTTTGTGAAACAGCATTAATAGATTTTGCAGTATTGCCATATTTTTCTAACATAGTATAGTTTGAACAGCAGTTAAACGGTATTTTGCCACCTCTGTACTGTGAATTTAGACCTAGTTACAGAAGTCTGTATAGACTCTACTCATGATACAATCTTTTACAAAGGCATTCACCAAATATTTTCAGAAAACATGACTCCTTTAAATTAGATGAACTTTCAATCATCTGTTACAAGGTTGTCCATGGAACAATGTACTGCAAGACCCTTAAGAGGTCCCACAGGACTGTCATGTTGGTACAGCAAAGCCTGTCTTTGTGAAGGCCCTGTTCTAGCAATCCCCAGGCTGAAATGGGAGGTGGCAGAATCAGAGGCAATTACAAGAAAGAGTATGTGCTTGTCACACCACCAGCATCTAATTCCTTGTTGTCCTTGACCAAACAGATCTCAAGACAGATTATAACTTGTACAGTGGGTAGAACGGGAGCAGAAGGAAGCAGAAGAGCATCTCTTAAAGATGAATATTTGAATTGTCTAAACCAAGAACCTAATTTAGCTCCTTCCCTGAATCACCTTCATAATATGGAAGCCTCTTTTTCCACTCAGTATAGTATAGAAGATGAGCTGATGAGGCTGATGCACAGCAAGCCAATGTGCAGACTCACAAGTACATGACCACAAAATTCCCACCTGTACCTATCCATCTTTGAAGATCTCCTTTGCTTTATATTAAGCCTATTCTTCTGCACAGTTGTAAGAAAAAAAGGAACACAAGCTACTGTTTAAAAGTGCTCACCTAAAAGATCACGCTACTTATAAAGTTGTAGTACACCATTAATCATCCTGATTTATTTGGCCCTCCAGTATTATCTCACTTTTAAACTTTCCTGATGAGATACACAAGCAGAAAAATATTTGAATACTAATAGGTAGCTTACATGTAATAGTTAAAGATACAATATTTAAATGACATCCCTTGAAAGAAAAAAGCTACCATAAAGACCTCAAATATTGAAAGCAATTAAATATTGAGTAAAAAAATAGTTGAAATGGAATGCTATTAATAAAGATTAGATTCCCAAAGTCACATGTGAAGACACAAAATTATTCTGGAAATGTTCACAGGCACATATCATGGTCTGACTACTGTCTGACTGATGTACTGCTTCAGTGAAAGAGATTAGGAAGATGGTGCAGGAAAAAATATTATGAAGAGCATCTGAGATTCCACATTTTGTGTGTCCTAGGAACATTTTTTTGGCTTCCAGAGAACACGAAATTAAGCACACCAATGAATCAGATTCATTCTGATTAATTCTGAGAACCACTGGGACAAAATAAGTGTCATTTTAGAAGTTTTATATGCTGTGTTCTATTTTGCATCACTAATAGAAAGAATTTTTACAGTTCTTCATAGATCTCAACATGCAAAATACAAAAGATCCATGGTTTCCTAAAAAATTAAATATTTTAATATGAGAGATGTTATTCAAGGAAGGGCTACTGCAAACCAGTCTGACTCTAATACATTCTGCTGAAGAAAGGAGGAAACAGACTGCACTGCATATTGCAACCATTTATAGTCATCTTAAAGTAATTTTAAAAGTAATTTGAAACTCTTCCCAGCACATATTTTCAAGTTTCCTCCCAGCCTTCTCCCCCCGACCCACTGCCATTATAGCAAAACACTTAAATATGCTATTAATAAACTAGCAGTGAATCTTCAGGAGTTCTACACAAACTCACTAAGCCTGAAATGTAGCTTTTTCCTGGGGCAATTTAAGAAAGGCTGTAACTTCTGTGTTGTCTTAGAATCATTTTGCAAGCAATTGGTCACTGAACTTTGAGAGGAATGAGTTAAAAAGATTTTTGATCCTTTGAGCTTCACTTGGTAGCTCTGTTTTTCTTCATATGTTACGATGAGTTGCAGAAAGAATGAACTTGCTAGATCTGAGTGCAAAAATAGCAGTTCCCACGTCCACATTTAGGATCAAACAAAGCTAAAATGAAATCAAGGAATCAATCAATATCACTGTGATGTCACCACTAACTTCACACAAGGTGAGAATTTGTCTTAAGGATGAACAGCTCCCATTAGGATCAATGAATAAAAGAGCTATTTAGCAAAACATATTAGGAAAAGTGTTCAGCTTAGGTGTAAGTGAGAACTGGTCGAACTCTGGCTAGGCTGTTTGGTCATAGAAACCTGTTCCTAAATCTTTATTACCTACAACAGGATTGCTTGCTCCTCTGAGAACATCAGTTCTCTATGTGCATTAATAGTGAAGGCTGAGGGTATTATTCCTTCTTTTCTATTCTGTTCAGCATACAAATCTCTCTAATCCAGCAAGAAAGATATCTGCAACAGTATCTCATGCAAGAACTTGCCAAAGGAGATCTACTTGAGCAGTGAACATACAGAATATAACCCGTTTTCTGTTTCCTGCCATGCTGGGTATTGTACTGCAGAGAAGCTTTGCATTAGGCAGAAAACAGGCAGGTAGAGGCAAACAATTTGTGTCACACTCTCCTGCTGATAAACTTTGGGGTTTTTTTTGTTTGTTCATTTTCTCTCTGCTGAGTGTCTTGCAGAGAAGTGCTTCCATGGCTTTGGCATTTCAGTTCAAAATTTTTCAAGTCTTCCCTCTGGAAGACAATGAGTTTGCTAGGGTTTTGTTTTGTTTTTTGTTTGTTTGGTTCGTTTTGTTTTGTTTTGTTTTGTTTTGTTTTGTTTTGTTTTGTTTTGTTATGAAAGACATCTGTACTGAACCACTGGGACCTTGCAGCTAAATTTTACCTTAAACAAGCTGGTTTTGAGGTAAAGTAGAAGCCGACATGCAATAGATCCTGCAGAAGCAGGGTCAGTGTTCCTTTTAATGCCAATCTCTTTCCCACACTGTAAGCCACCACTGCAAGGCCACAAAATTCAGACTTTACTCCAAAAGTCTGTCCAAGCACACCCAGACAGACAGACATACACTCATCCCCATCTCTCAACACCACCAGACTTCCAGAATCTTCTCCTATCTTTTTCTCTATTTTTTATCCTGGCAATTATCTTCTCATAGGGTGATCATGCACCCCAGAACATCTACATACATCCTTTTCCAGATCATTATGGATTTTTTCCAGTTACGTTTTCAAAGCATTTGTTCTAATAAAGTTTGTTGCTTTACTGGTTATTTACCATCAATTTGCTTTAATCCACCCCAAAGGGTCTGTGAACAATGAACCTGCCTGAGAGGCAGGTCACAACATCTTACTTACATATAACTTACTTCTTTGAAATACATGGAGCACATGATACCACCTTATTGATATGTCACCAGAATTCCAGAGTGTGGTATCACAAAGTATGAGTGTGGGAAAAAAACCTCTACACAATCCCAAAAAATTAACTGATTAGATTAAAAAAAAAAAGAAAGCAAGTTTATATGTCAAGAATACAAAGTGCCCTGGCATTCTGTGCATAGTCACCTTCTAAAATACAACAGTATATTTGTGAAATTAGAAATATATTTTGTGGATGAAAAGTGACAGGAATATACGTAGCTGTAGAGTAATGTTTTGTGCTGAAATTTTGACTAGATATTTTAGCTAGTAATTTTTTCCCCCAGTAAAAATTAACTCTAAATACCTAAATCTACAGATTGCTGCACTTGTTATTGAACAGATCAGCAGTACTTATTTGTAAGAATGACAATAAAAAATAAATTTCATTTCCAATCCACAGTCCTGTTACTCAAAGAACTGCACTCCTATGTCTCTTGATGCTGAGGTAGGCACAGATCAAGTCACACTTCTCTGGCCTGCTCCTACTTGGCTTCTGCATAGCTGAAGGAGGAGGCTCAGTGCCATGCTCAAGACACTGAAGCAATTCTGCTGACAGCTCTCTGGTTCTGCACTACCGCTATACCCTCCTGCTGTTGATGTGCTTTGCTTCTGGCTGTAGCATTACACCAGCTAAAATCCAGACAGGTGTCTTAGTAGGCAAGCTCATACTATGGAGCCACTAAGCATAACCTAACTCCTTTTTTTGAAGCTTTCAGTCAGCTGCAGGAAAAGCCTGCAGCAATGGCACAGAGCTATCCAGCTGAAAATTACTCAACATAAAGCTCTGTATTTGCTGTGTGTGTATATTTGCCAGTATATTTTATTAGATTTAAAGCTTTTCAGACCTGAAAAATAATATGCCATGATTTGGTATGGTAGTTATAATATATTAAATCAGGGAGCCAATGATGCAATAGGTAGCTGTGACTGGAGGACTCACCTTAAAAGCACATTCTTTCCACAATTTCCACAATTCCCCTGACTGGAGGGGAATGGGGGTATGTTTTTAAATGCTAAATATCAGTGGTTTGTTGTTAATTATAGACATGTAATCAAGACTTTGACCACAGAAAAGAGTTTTCCTGTTAAGGAAACTTCCCAGTCTGACCACTGATGAGTCTCTGGCAGTCGCAGTCCCAGTGTCAGAGACTGTAACTGTTGGGACAATAGCCCCTTCACAAGCAGGGGCTGCATTGAGCCCAAGGCAGCCCCGCTTGAGTCACCTCACTCTCAGTCAGAGGAGACTTCCCAGGGCAGAGTCTGAGATGTCTCATTCCACAGAACAATTTATTCACAGCGCAGTAACACAGAAACAGCCCGAGCTAGTGCCTCCGAGGAGGATCCTGAGCAAAGGAACTCCTGGGCTTTTACACCCTCACAGTCCAAGCCGCACGCAAGTCTCAAGCCTCCCAAATCTCACCCTTCCTCCCGAGCCCTCGGCTCCTGCTGTGTCTCCCAGCGTCCCTTCCCCTGGCCAGTGCCACCGCTCTTTGTGCGCTTTGCTGTGCGAAGGGTCACCAGCTCATGGCCTCTGTGGGCTCTCAGCCAGAACTCAACCTACATCTCAACCTGCTTCCTGAACTGCAGCTTGCAGAGTGAGCTACCTGCACCAGGGGTATTCCTCAATATTTCCCACAGTTTTAGGCTTTACGTAGGCCTTCCATGTTTCCAGGTATCATAGACTGAACACATGTATTAAAATCACAGTGACTCCTTACAACTATTGCAGATACTAAATAAATCTAGATCTATTAAACTAAAACTTCATTATTATGTAATAGTATTTCCATTGTACTAAACACAAAATATAATAAGAAAATCAAAATAAGTTGTGCATGCTTTTTGAAAGCTTGGAGGAATTACTTTTAATCTCTAAATGCAATAAAGACAATTCCATCAAAGGGAAAAATAATATTATTTTAGTAAATATATACAGTTTAATCACATATTTTTGCTTTTTTTTACACAGATGGTATCACTGCCTTATATAGAATTAATTGATGGAAAACATGGGTTACATATTGCATTTTAAAAAGCAATGGAAACAGTGTCTTCAGTGGAAACAACAATAAACTTCACTGATAACCATTTAAGTTTTTAATTTATTTCTTAAATAAGTATCTCACTGCCAAGCCCCCAGAACAGTAATCTAGAGACAGGAGGAGCCTCTGAATAATATGCAAACCACATGGATATCATGAATTACAGGTTGCAACAAAGTGAAGAACACAATGAGGGGAAAACTGGGCCTTTGCTTCCATGCACAGAAAGCTGATTTGGTCCCATGGTGGCTTCTAGAAGTACAGAGCTCAGCTCATCTACAGCTATAGATGTCCATCCACATGCACAGGCATACTCTGGCAGCAGAAGAGAATGCTACTGTCCAAGGGCAATATGGGTTAGTTGTTATCAAGACTGTGCTGTGTGGTGCCCAGGTGAATGAATTTTAAAACCCAGGTAACAATGGCCACCTCCATAGGCTAGGCCATGTTTTCACAGCAAACAGCACTCCACCTCATCTCAGGAATAACTGTCAATCCCAAGCTTGCAGAGATGGGCTGCGTCAGCACTGGCTGAACCCCATGGAGAAGATAGCACAATGTGTTTCACACAGAATCTTATCAGTTTAGTGTGTAATTTAAGTTAGTAATGACTCCATAAGAATCTATAAATTTTTCTATTCTAAAACATGTAACAGCTATTTCCATCTGGCTAATGGTTTTTTGACTCTGAATAAATCACATCATTCCTGTTTTGTATAAGAGCACTCCCTCAAACCTCCCCCGCACCATGCTGTCACTGGATGTCACTATCAAGGCAGCATAAAAATTAATGATTTTACCAAGTTGTATAAGGTCCTGCTGTGGATGGGCTCCCCTATACCTAATGTCAGAGCTTTGCACTGCTACAGTTAAAGCACACTTCTGGTGTGTTGTGAGGCTGCAGCGAGCATATGCCACCAATTATATTTTTATCAAATCAAATCAAATTTAATGCCAAAGTAGCCACATAAAACCTTATAACCTTATAACAATATTCCAACCAATTATCTTCAGACCAGGTGTCTTCCCCCTGTAATCATCCACAGACATAATCCAGCTCTATGAGGGTCATTTGGGCTGATGCTGCATGAAAGTGCTAGTTTAAAAACAAAACTGATCAAACAAATTTTCCATATGAAGACGCTGAAGAGTTTTTACAAGCCTGCTGGGCAATGTAATGTAAAGATGTAATGTCATTTAGAAGAAAAAAATACTTCATTCCACTCAGAAAATATGTATTACATTGATTTTTTTAAAAACCGTGAAGTTTTTTTTCACAAAATGCAAACCTACAATCTGGAGAGTTTGACTATTGTTTGAGCTAAAGCAACAGCAAAATATTACAGTATTCAGTTTATGATAACTGTAAAATCATCTTAAAGGAAAGGACAAATGATACAAATAGTAATCTCTTTATTTGATAATGAGCATGGACTTACTGGACTGGCATGTTTATGTTGACAGAAAAGGTAGGTGTTAGAAGCAGACTTACGTATTTATGCATCACCAAATGTTTACATATAGGAACGTAACTATATTTCATAATTAATTCAATTTAATTACATCTGAATATATTAACTTCAGGAATTAATTGTAGTTTCATCTTGCACTAGTTCCTGTTACTAGTTCTCTGCACCCTGCACTGACTATTTTCACTGTTATTTCTACCTGGTCAGATTCTATTGCTGATATTTAACTTTACCAGATTTTACTCTATTAAGACAGATACATGACAAACCATTAGTTCTTCCATTTATTACTACCCACTCAGATTTTTGATTCTTTATATGCATACTCCTTTCTTCCTTTGCCGTTAATAGTACAGATATAATTAAAACTGAAATATCAGGGGCAAAAAAAAGAGAAAAAATGAAAGAGGGAATAGAATAGTGTTGCTGGAAACAACAGTCATGTCCCTGCCCAACACTCACCAGTCACAGGCAAGACACCCACAAGGAATTGTGAGAGAACATTGTTTGGCATCAGTGTTATAATGAAGAAATTGTATGTTAGATTAGGACCATATCACATAAATTTGCATTGCAAGTCTGAAAATCTGCAAGTGTAGCTACTGCATGCAGCACTGTCTTCAGTCGCTCCTAAAACAGAGAATTCTTTGTTGTTTTTTTGTTCTCCAGTCTTTTCATTGTGTGCTGAGCCAGTGTGAATTTTAGCCAGCACAATGGCTTCAAGCATCACTATAGCTGCTGCAAATCCCCTAAAATTTAGTAACCTCATTTAGGATGGAGAAACAGAAAATAAATTTTCATATATGAACAAAAAGTTTATTAAGGCAATGAGAAGTACCAAAACTAATTTTTTTTTCTTAATTCAGATTTAAAACTTGATAGTTCTACTGCCTGAAAATATTTTAAAATCCCATATAAGAATCATTTGCAATGGATTATTTTTAATCTATGGTTCCAATATTCCCACAGACTGAGGCTAATTTTTGAAAGTTTTTTACATTTATTTATTTTCAACACAGAAGACAATCACATTAGACTGGCATGCAAAAATAATAAATAGAAACACCTTTTTACAGTTGTGGCATATACATAATATGGAAGTGTAAATAAGGATTCCTTGAGGGTTCTTCCATTTGTGTGATGTCTACCTTCCTGAGATTGTACAAAGATTTCACAACATGGAAAAAATTGTACTTAAATCCTGTATATTTTGGAAGCTTTATTTCACTGTATGTTCTACTTAACAGGTAGACGACCCCAGAAAACAAACCATCTAAAATCATGAAGACTGTTTATTCAAGAATATTATTTTGAATGCAGCAAAACTCAGAAGTCTTACTTAAGCACATATATACGTGCATCATTGGCTAAACTAGATCTATATTAAAATAAAGCAATAATGACAAAATCCCTGATTCTCAGTCATGAAGAATCAGCTCTTTCAAATTTTTACCTATAAAAACATTACAGCAAGGTTTGATTAAAGCAACACATTGGCTATCCTACATGAGTATGAAAAGCATAATCAATTCAAAAGCAATTGGGAAAGTCTAACATTTAGATTTGGGATTTGTGGGTTATTGGTTGATTGAGCAGGGTTTCATTTGAAGTTCTAAAATAACTAAAATAAACAGAGATTTAAAATTTATAGAAGTGTTTCTAATTAACTGTCACATGTTAATAATCAGGTGAGTAAAAATTAAATCATATGTAACCCTTCATGTGTGTTGCCATGTAATACAGCAGTTTTTGACTTACATTTCCTAAAGGCATAGTTCCATCTATAAATTTCTTCTATATTCTTTCTGAAATACCTCACCAATCAAAAAGAGGAAGAAAAAAAAAGACAAGTTTTTTACAGGTCTTCTACTATAAAGTGTTAAAAGTCAAATTCTCAATAATTTTATTAACAAAGGAGTACTTTATCTTATTAAAATTTTATATTGTTATAGCATGAAGTCACTAAACAGACAGATGTTGGTAAATATCCAAATTGGGTTGGGTGTAATGCAGGGAAAGAGAGAATTGACCTAGGCTGCAAAATTGGTACATGTATATTTAAATGTCTAATTGACAGAACTTGAGCAGAAGGAAGTCACAGAGGAAAAAAAACAGAAAAGTGCCCAAATTCATCTTTTCTTTCATATCTGACTTTACAAAAAGTTTGTCTTAAGATAACTTTCTGCATGCAACTTTCTCTGTCTCTGCATTTCTTTCTCATCTGGCAATTTAGAATTGCATCCAGCAGCACACAGGCAGGTGTGTTTCAGGATCTCCCCCTACCCAGTTCCTCGAATACATCACATTTTCAAAAAAAGAAGGGCATGAAGATGAGATCCACTATTTGAGTGTGTTTGACAATGAGGATAATACGCATAAGGTACATACAGGGAAATATCTTTTCCTCACTATGTGCAGAAAACTAGACAGTACTAATAGGAGACAGCTACTTTAAAAAAATGCCTATGGATTGTATGCACTCAAATAATTTGGGAAATAGAACATGAAATTTTTGTACTCAATTAGAATATAAAAATCTATAAATTATATAAAATCCAGTTCTTAGATAGTCATGTGAAGTTGACATGAATACTACTGGATCTTGGCCAACCTTGGAAAGTGGTTTCTCTTTCACATTTTGCAGCAAGGTTCTGCACAGCACAGCACCATCTACTTGACCTCACAAGGAAACAGGCCTTGTCTGTAGACATTTAATTCAGCTTTAATTAATATAGGTAATAAGGTTTTACAGTTAGTTATATTAAGTAAACACCACAATATAACTAATATAACTTGAAAGCTTTATGGGGAAGTTCTTACTTGTAAAGAAAGTAGGCTAAGACATGAGATACTGAATAAATACTGTATTTTCAGCCCCATCTGTAATCATTCTTCGTCTTCTGTTGATGCTTACTGACAAAAATGTTCAAGATAACATAATTCATAGATTATAGCAAAATTAATAACATAATTCTTAAAACAAGAGAAGAATTAAAATATGAGATTAACTCTAGTAGCTGAAGATAGGAGAGCAAAGAAAGAGTCCACAGGTACTGAAGAGGTTACAGGTTATGCTAACACAAAATACCACATAAAACAACTGATTAATTCTACAACATCAGTGGAAAGCAGCAAGAGAATGACACTGATCTGGCTTTCCAGAATGCTGGGAAAGTAAGATTACAGGTGAGCAATTTCACAGAATCATAGGCTAGTTAGAGATCATCTAGTCTGACAATCATCTAGTCCAACTCCCAAGGCAGGGTCACCTAAAACAGGTGACACAGGAACATCTCCAGATGGGTTTTGAATGTCTCCAGAGAGGGAGACTCCATAACTTCCTCAAGTAGCTGTTCCAGTGCTCTGACATCCTCACAGTGCAATGAAGTTGAGGTAGAACTTCTTGTGCTTGGCCATTGCTCATCATCTTGTCACTGGGCACCACTGAAAAGAGTCTGGCACCATCCTCTTAGCATCCATCTTTGAGATACTTATATTCACTAATGAGATCCCTGCTCAGTATTCTCTCCTCTGGACTAAACAAACCAAAAACCAACTCACACCTCCACTAAACCTGTCCCACAAGACAACAAACAACAACCAAAACAAAACAAACCCCTACCATTGTTAATTTTTCATGTTCCTGTTCATGTTCCAAACGCCTCATAATTTTTCTTCTGGTAAAACATCAATTTCAAGTAGTAAGACTGCCAGCTGCACTCAAATGTTGATAACCTAGAAACTAGGGTTGACATGCTTTAAAATATATCAGTAATGGTCACGCTTTTTAGATAATGAGGGACATCTTACCTTAGTAAGATGAATACTGGTTGAGTACTCACAGTTACATTCAGGGTCAACTTATGCTACTGTACACCTTGCAAATGAAACTCAAATCATATTTCATACGTGCCAAATAATAGTGAGGTTTTGAAGAAAAAACAATAAAATCAGATTAAAAGAGCCAAAAACCAACAGTAGAGGGTAAAGTCCTGGGGTAGGTTATACAATATTGAGATATTGTCAAGCCATAGTTCACCCTGTGATCAAATCTGTGACAAATATTTTTCCCTTCTCATAGGTATCTGGGAATATATAGCAACAGCTCTATTTCCTGTTCAATGTAGCTCATTCAGCTCCTTCCTGGAGGGTTCTTATCTTCCTGCACAACCTGCTCTGGCTCCCAAATTTTTTTATCTCTGAATCCACTCATCTGTTTCCTCTGAGGCACTACAGTCTTGTTGCCTGGCTTGAATTATCAAGTAACCTACTATAGCAAAACAAAGGGAAGAGAGGGGATGTACTGGGGGAAGAAGTATGATGTTATCTTTATGTACAAAGGAGACATCTGGAGATAGAGAAATCTATCCCCTTTGCAAGACACCACCACTGTTGAAGGGATTCAGCCTGTGAATGATAAAAGTCTGAGGATAAAAAGTCATATTGTTTGTCAACATGGGAATAGACTCTTGATATTTATAATAATTTTCAGTAGATGACTTAAAATTACTTTTTTAAACACCATATTTATTAATCTACACCCCATTATTCCCAGCAATTACAATGGAGAAATTCACAATTATTTAGTATGCCTTATGAGAATAAGTTGATAATTGTCTCTTTTAAAAGGAATGAAATATGGCACTGAAATTAACATTAAGTTTCACATTGCAAACACTTAGGTCACTCTGGTGGTTTCGGTGGCTGGGCTGAAGCATAGCAGTCACTCATTATGTGCTATCCTTTGTTCCATCTAAGTATTCCTAAGATATATTTCCTGTATCCAAGTAGAAACAGAACTTGGATATAACACTGGAAACTGCATGACATGCAAAGGCTGAGGTGATAAAATTAAAATTGGTATGGTCAATCTTCACAGTGACACAATTTTAAACATGAGTATACTTCACTGTATTGCCAACAAATATTATCAGATTTGGCCCTGCCTTTAAAACCATAGTTTTTTCTTGTTGCAAGAATAAGAACAAACCAACCATCAAGCAATTAAAAACTTAAAATAGCTTTCTGATTTGCAGTATGTCTTGGAGACGATAATCTTCACTTATATTTAACAACTTAGAAAACCAGGGAGACTGCTCTTTCAGTGAGTTCTACTAAATCTTAACTAACTGGAGCTCACAGTTGTTATCTGCTTTGTATTTTCTTTATTATTGGTAGATAAAGGCAAACATGACAAATATATGTGTATATGCCACTTAAAACCATAGAGCATTCAGCTCAGAGAAGACAAATCTAGTTGTATTTGTTACTTTCCTGCTCATTCTGTGTTCTCTTCATAAGAATGAAAAACACTATTAAATGTAGGTTTAAAGTAAAAATGAGTCATCATTTTCTGTTACAAAACTGCACTCTTTCTAGATGTAAACCTAATTGTACAGTATATCTGTACTACTGGTTAATATTATCTGAAGTTAATATAATTATTTCAGATGATACCGGAATGTCATAATATGATAATTATTGATGAATGCATTCTCTTCTTGCTGATTATATTTCAAAGAAAAATAAATAGATAAGAAAACAGCTTCTACTAACAAGGATTCCTCTTGACTCCTACTGATTAATGTTAAAGCCAGCAGAACAAATCTTCTGCAGCTTTACCTAATGAAAATGTTCCTCTTGCTGTTTTCTTGACATAGGCTAAGGCATTAATTTGAAGATTACAGGAATTATAACAATATTCAATGACGGTATAAATTAAGGCCAAAATTTGAAATAGCATCTACATATTTCTTAATGTTTTTCTGTAAATTCTTAGGCTACTGTAGCAGCATCATAAGATTACTTTCTCCTAAAGTGATAATATTGGCAGGTTGTGAATAACTAATTTGAAATGGAGGGAAGTGGAAAATTTAGAATTCCATTCTAGTAATTGGGAGGACATTAGAATTGAGATTTCTTTCACATTTGCTAAGGATATATTTGCAACAAATATGACTAGGCTGTGCAGTGGATATGCAACTGACAGCTAATGTAAATTTTCTGGGGAGTTGGTTTATTTTAAGGCTGTTAGAATTCATGCATAACAGCAGGCTTTCTCAGGCATGCATTTCAATAAATCTTAAAATATAGAAAAGGATTTTTTTCAATTTGTTAACAATAAAAAAATATGCTAGACTTACTCGAAAGAATATAGTATTCCAAAGAAACAAATACTTTTAAAAATTAATCATCAGGTTAACATCACAATTTAAGAACTAGTATTATGGCTTCCTTATTGTCACATCTACATGATCCACTCTGTGGATAACAAGCTTAACGCTACATTGATAAAAGCCTCTATTTAGAGTAGGAATAACAGGAAGTGTTATTCAACCTCATAGACTATTTTGTACAGGTCTCCATATTTACTTTATCCAATCTGAAATTTAAATAAAATTATTCAGAAAAAAATAGCAAATTATTGAGCAATTAAATTATGTCTTCTTGTGAAGAGAGAAAAACAGTTATTCTATAAAGCAAGAATTTATGTTGTTTTAGTACAGCATGTTTGAAATAAAGTTATTTCATTATTCCAACTGATGAAAGAAAGAAATTATTTAAGCAAATTTAGCCACAGACACTCGCTGAAGTAGGAAAAGAAGATAAGCTGTTTCACATGAGGTTTCACCAATCATGTATTTTAACAGATGATACAAGGAATTTTAGCAAGTAGCATTGAAAAAAATCTGTTCAATGGTCTGCTGCTGAATTCATGAAAGGTGACTAACACTAAGAATCATACATTTGATGTCTTTAGTGTTTTGACAAACAAAGGTATTTTATCTGCACTTCTATCCACTTTTCTATCTGATTTTCACACAGTACTGGAAGAATTAGGAAAGATTCATAATGTATGTAAATACAGAGGTGTCTAGCTAAATGGTTTTTTATCCTCACTGTACTATTTAGAGGTAAACAATCCCAAGTTGTTAGATAATAGCACTGAAAATTATCAATACATTTATATTTATTCTTAATGCTGAAGGAAGTTCTCTAATGGAACTTAAGATGACAGGAGGTTACACATGGAAATATCTACAAAGCTGATTCCAGAAGCATGACCCATGATGTAAGTAATGTTCCTTGAACATCAGATGCAACAGAGGTACGTGCTAGATGAGGATTTGGAAAAGCCTGGAACCCAGTCAATAGCACATTGAGCTCAGCACCCAAAACCCAAAATTTGCCAAACCCCCTGTCTGTCATACATATGGTCTTAAGCACAGACTGCATTGTAAATTTCAGTGGCAAGCCAGAAAAACTCTTCAGCTCAAAATATAAGACCAGTATTTTCTCTGCTTTGTTTACTTAAAATTGATTTCTGCACCTCAAACAGCTTTAAGTGGGATGCCTATTATAACCACAGGTTGGCAAAGATGCAGCAGGAGTACTAACAAGTTTTAAAAACTTCCAATAACAGTTTAAAGTGCATTACATAATTTCAGAAAAGTTTATTAGATTCCTCTACTCAACTCTGTTGATTTTATTCTTCCCAGCTCTCACTGTCAGAATTCCTATAGCTTTTTAATCTGGCACAATTATTCTCCACGTGACAGAGGCCTCTAGAGTAATGTTGAAAGCATACAAATGGATGACTTTGAGAACAAATCAGGCTGTAGTATCCACACAAATATAGTAGTACCATAGCAAATTGCATTTAACAATTCTACTTTCCAGAATATTACACGTCTACATTGCTTGTAGATTAAAAGTCCTGACAATGCAATTCTACAGTGAGTAACACAATTTCTGCTGACCATTTTCTTTACAGATGTAGTAGAGAAGAATGGGTAATTGAGTTTTGTTACAGTGCTCTGAAATATGCTGAAGGACTTTCTTCTGTTAGGTGTATTTGCACAGATTGATCTGGAATATAAAAGCCATAAGGATCACTTCACGTAGTTCTTTTCATAAAAATCTTTAACAAATGTCTCTGAAACCCAGCTACCAAAAGTACACTAAATATACTACCTGATATTGAGTAAATTAACAGGTACATTTCTACTATTCAAAATACTTCATGTTAGAGTATACTCAAGGACAATTGCCAATTTTAAAAAGCAGTGAGGTTAAACAGAGGATCAACACAATCCCTTTCTAAAATTAATTCTAAGATTTTCTTCTGCCTTGTATTGGCAAGTTTAAGAACCTGCTGAAATAAAATTTTAACACTTGCAGAATGCTCCTAAAAATAATGGAAAATAAAGACACATCTGGTATTTCTCATCAACAAAATCTAAATCAACTCTTCCTACTACAATCATCTCTCTCCACACAGACATGAAAACAACTATTTTTAAATTAACATTTCAGATTTCTTAACCAGCACTAACACTGAAAAACAAAGCAGTGCCATACTTCTTCCACAAGGTACTTCCTTCTAATGTTGAAAACTCTACGCATTAAGTTTTTTTATGATCAGCCAGTATACTGAAGAAACTACCTCCAACAGCTTTAAAGAAAATCAACAGCTCCAACAGCTTTAAAGACAATCAATTAAAAAACCATACAAAACATGACAAAATAATGGACATCCTACAGATAAATTTTTATTTGACATTCATAACACAAAATAACAGAAAGAATCATGTTTCTCTGCTTTCCTTCTATAAGAAGGGAGTGTTAATTTTTTTTTTTTTTTTTTTTTTTTTTTTTTTTTTTTACCACAATGAAGATTCTGAGAGATGGCAAGATATTTGATGTCTTGGCTGACTTGAATGAAGTGATGCTTTCAAGTAAATACATATCTGCACAAATGCACTTAAATTTAAGGGCTTAAGGGGTGAGCATTGAAGGCTAATAATAAAAGCATATGTCCAATTTTAAGCCAGGTAGGCAACATTGTCCCTTTTTGATTTGAAAAAGTGATAATTTCCCCTTAAAAACCTATTAAGTCAAAATGCCATATGTTTCAAAGCTTTAATAGTGACCAAATTACTTACTTTCAAGTCAGCTGGCTAATTCAGTGTCTGTGCTCTCTCACTGAACTAACATTATCAGTAGGATGGGATAAACTGACCTTTATTGATGGAAGGAGCCAGCAACCAGAACAGCCTAAGAGCCCAACACCCAGACCTCCTGAGTATGGAGGCGTACTGGACTGCCACCAACCTAAAAGTGGGGAAAACATGTCCGTGTACTGAATGACACTGCTTTGTAACAGACATGCAATAAGCCCTCCCACTTGTTTTCCAAAACTAAGGTGCAGTTTATTTTTTGTAGCAGTTATCACTATTCATTACTTCTCACTACTACAAAGCCACAATTTAAATAAGAATTCTTTTAAACAGAATTTACAGTCTTCATTTTAAAAAGCTACATGAAATTTTTTTTTCTTTAGAGAGTATATTCTTCTGAAATGGGAATATATTAAGGATAATTTGTACTGCCTTAAGTACTATTTACCAGTAATCCTCAAAAAACTTCTCTTCAGCAATATATGATGTATTCTCTGTCGGATGGCAACTTACTTTTATCACCGTCTTAAGAACAAGAAGCTCCCACTGCCTTCCCACAAGAAACAGTCATCATTCAAAGTTGCAAAGAGGACAGACATGAAGGACTACATTTGCTGCCTAAAATGTGACAACTGCTGGAGTGCTTTGCCTTAACAAATCTGTCTATACCATAGAGCAAACTCTATTTCTGTAGAAACAGCTAATCCATAAGAACTGAAATGATAAATAAATTGCAAAAATGGCCCTTAAGCTCTGAAACTACTTTAGTAGTCTCTCAAAAAAGACTGTCTTAAAAGTTTCTCCTCTAACTCCAGACACAATGTTTCTCACAGTTTCTACCCAATCAGGACTCTTTCCAGGGCTGTAGGACAGTAGCTGCATCATGACTACTGACACTTTTATGGCTCCGAAGTTTCTGCTCTAATCTGCTGTTTGCTTTGGAAGAATCTTATTGCTTCTGTTCCCAGATGTGTCTTTCTGTCTCTGTTTTGCCTTTAGAAATGCCATACCTTGTCTCTCCTTAGCCGACATGATTTTTGGTAAAAGATATGGTTGTTCAGAGTGACACTCATGTACTCAAGAAGTAACAGTAACACAAGTATTCCGCAGGTCTTCAATACTGAGAACTGCTGCTATGACATAAAGATTTTATTGCCTTTAATGTTGGTGAGCAGGAAGATGGAGAAGATACAATACCATAGAGAAGATATAATAGCATAACAATTACCATAACAATTTTGGCAAAGAATTTTAAGTTACTCAATAGCCAAACTTTACAATATTAATTCCCAGAAGTTAAAATTTAATCCGTCCTTCCATGGAGTAATAATACAATGAAAGTTATAAAAATATCAATAATATTAGCATCCCTTATTAAGCAGCAATGTAAATGAGCTAGTCTTTAATCATCTCTTTATAAACAATCATATCTTATGTTGTCACCATTTGACGTTGGCGCAATGCCAGTGCATCCATGAAAATATATTTTTCTCAAAAGACTGCTGTGAGATGTGACCAGAAACAGAGCAGAGCAGGCTCGGACTTGAAGAAAAGAACTTTATTAACCTACAACTATAATAAAAGACACACACAGAGAATTCAGAATGAAAACCTTCCAAAACATTCCTCCTCCCCCCCACACAATTTCCAGCAAAACACAGGGAGACAAAACCTTGGACTCTCGATCAAGTTACCACCCCTCAGATAATCAATTCTCAGTCCATCAAGGGAGAGGGAGTCTCTTGTACCACAGACTCCCCCAGGATATACCATTGCAACCTCTTGTGTTTCCATGTCACACATGGCACTGGAGAAAATCTGCCATCGTGACATCCTCCTTCCATGTACAGTGCTCTCACCACCGTGCATGGACCAAAACTGCTCATAGGGTTCCTTTAACGATGCTTTGCCAAGGACCAAAGAACAACAGTTTCTCATTTTGGGACAACAGTCTCCCCCATTTTCTCCTCCCCTGGGGCTGAGGGTCTTGAGAACAGAGATCTTCTTCTTCCTGAAGACAGAGGGCACCACCACATCCTCCTCATCTTCCTCTGTTCACTCCACTCCTGCAATCACTGCAGTTGGTCACTCTCTTGGCTCAAACCATTGCATCTTCAACAGCATGCAGTCTCTGTTACAGGAGAAATTGGTTCAGCCTATGGCTATACAAGAAAAGTCCAGCCAAGGCCACTCCATCATCTCCTCCCACCTAGGATTTCTTCTTCTAACATCTCAGGTCCCAGGCTGTCTCTCTTCTCTTTCAGATCAAGGAGGATTAATGTTTCACAAAGCTTTCATTGTCCAAGAAGGGGTTAAAAGTCTCAAGCTCCCAGGACAGCTGAAATCTCGGCTGCCTAGAACTCCCACAGCTGGGCACCTTCCCCCCCGCCCCCGCTTCTTTTTCTTCTCTTGAAACAGAGATTTTTGGAGTTAACAAAATGAATTAAGCATTTACAATTTAGCTTGTAGAGGTATGTATTGAATTTTAACCTTTTACTTAAGAAACTTCTGCCTGGTACAAAGGGCATAGGAAAATGCAGATTTCTGAAGCTTCTTGCATAAAGAACAATACCAGAAGAGGCAAAGAACTCAGATAAAGAAGCTCCTCTGTCTCCAAGCCTATCAAGACTGACAGACGTACTCAGATAAACACCACAGGACCGAAAGCGCACGCGCAGAGAGGAAAAGTTCAAAAGTTCAGCCATGAGGAAGACTACAATCTTCAGCCTCAGGACCACCGAGAGACCCCCGTACGACCACCACAGCAAACCACGCGTGCCCAGAAGGGCGTGGACTTATTTAGCATGAGAAGCGAGGACAGGCGGGGCCAGGGGTTGAATATGCATGAAAAAGTTGTGCAATGTATTGCATATGGAACATCTTTGGGAATAAAGTGTGGGTCAGACTGAGGCTTGGGGCACAAGTTTTGGAGAGCTATCTCACTTTTGCCGGGCGCTGACATACATACCCACTTCATAACTACCCCAGGTTATGGAGTCTATTTATTTATTCCGCGTATCGCTTCAGTTGGCGACCACGAAGGGACTGCTCTGCTCACCCGCGGGTCCGGTTGGGAGCAGACACCCTCAGGTGCCGCGGGGCTTTTCCCCGGTGGGACTCTGCGCCTCGGCTGTACACTGCGGGGAATAGACCACGGCCCGTCGACTAGCGGATGAAAGGGGTATGTATTAATTTCTTTTCTTAAGGTTGGCAAGGATAAGTCGCAAAAAAGACGTTTTTGCGCGCAGGTTTGCCCAGGGGCTTGCAAGCAGACCGCCACCGGGGGAGAGGCCGGTGGCGGGAGGACCTCTCCAGCTGATAGAGCGGCTCGGGGAGGGAGAAATCGCGATTTCAGTGTGTTGTGTGTGTCCCGATTGCAGTGTGGTGTGTCTGTTACGTCCGGACGTGCGTGCTTGTGCGCGTATGTGTGAGTGAAACGGTGAAGCGCGGTGCGGCGTTGCTAAGATACAGAGACGCGGCGCGGCGATGCTGGAGAGCGCATGCGCAGGGCAACAGCCCCACACTACCGCCTAGAGCGGGTGGTGCGCATGCGCGGGGCGGCTAGCAGCCACTCTACCTGATAGAGCGGGTGGTGCGCATGCGCGGCACGGGCTGTCCCTGGCGAGCGGGGGGAGCGCAGCGCGGGGCTTAAGTCGGGGCTTGCAAAGGTGCTTTAGGCGCGGCCTAGCTGGTAGCGCAGCGGGCGCGCGGGCACAAGCCGCGGTTTGAGGAGCTGCTTTGAACGCCGCTAGCTGATAGCGCAGCTAGATAGTGGGAGCGTGGTACAAGCTGGGAGTTGCAAGCACCGCTTACAAGCATCGCTGGTTAGTAAAGGGCTTGCAAAAGTAGCCAGCGAACCCGGCTGGGCTAAGAGTTAAGTGTTTGTTGTGCGATAGCACTGCCCTTTAGTGTTAAAAGCTGTCACTGGGAGATCCTTTGCATTACAGGGCGGATAAAGGGGGGATGAATGTGTGTGAATGAGAGGCGGGCTGGTTACCCCAGACCTGCTAAGCGAGAGCGGTAGTCTCCCATGCTGCGTTTCCGTCTTTTTCGCGAGAAAAGCGGCCAGTAAAGAGACGAAGCGAGTGATAAAAAGGGTGAGAGAACCCCCCCCCCCCGGGACTGGGTCTCAGAGAAAGAATGGGACCCCTTAGTGGGGGGGGGGGGGGGAATAAAAGTTAATTAATTGAGAAGAAAAAAAAATAATAAGAAGTAAAAAGAAGGTTTTCTTGACATAATCTATTGGGGAAGAATAAAAGGTAAAATGTGTGGGAGGAGCCCCTAAAAATTCTGCTGGATTGAGGGATAAGAATGCCCAAGAACATCCAGGATTAAACCTGCTGGGTTGAGGGATTAATATGCCAAGAGCATCCAGGGTTGATTCAAACCTGCCGGGTTGAGGGATTAACATTCCAAGAGCACCCAGAATTAAGTTTTGCTGGGTTGAGATATTAATATTCGAGAGCACCCAGAATTAAGTTTTGCAGGGTTGAGATATTAATATTCGAGAGCACCCAGAATTGAATAAAAATTTTGCCAGTTTGGAGATAAATCTGAGAGGATCTGGAGTTGGGAACAACACAGCTGGATTGAGGGGTATCCAAGAACACTGGGACTGGCTAGGGAAACCTAAAAGTGTAATAAGTGTGTTGAAAAATAAAAGGTACCTTGTTGTGGTTGTTTTGTTGTGTGTGAGAATAAGTGAAAAATTAAGTGAATGTGGACGAATGAAAGTATATTGCTTCCATTGATGACCATGATATTATCTAAAGGAGGAGGCAAGATAGCCTCCTACAAGTACATTGGAATATAATACCTTGTTACAACTTATGTTATTTAAGTGAGACCAGAAGAAACTACACCAGGTTATGGAATCTATTTATTTATTCCACGTATCGCTTCACTCTGCCAGCCTAAGGTAGGCACATGATATCAAATTTCCAGGTGTTTTAACACAGGCTTTCTGTCTCCCTCTGTCTCCCTCTATGTCTCTCTCTCTCTGACTGGAACAAAAGAGAGAGTTCCCCTGGCAGTTCTCTGCTTTTAACCCCCTCTGTTCTCAGAGGTGTGCCCATGTCTTCAGTGGTCACACCAGGTGTTAATATTCAAATCTGACCACTGATTAGTTTGACCCCAACTTCCTGAGAAAACTCACTTCCTTGTCAAACCAGGACATATGTAAATGAATTCTGCAATAAAAAAAGGCAAGTAACTAAGCAAGAAAGAATTCTTATGTGAAGGCTAAATGCAAAGATACCTAAATTAGATATCTGAAGCAATATTACCCCATTTGTGGTGGTGTAGCATGGCTGGGATGTAAAGTTTAGGCAATGTACATCTTGTTATAAGCCTAAAGACAAAATGGCTGAGGAAGCAATGACTGGAATGAATGGCTCTGCAAGTGACAAATATAAATAACCTTCCTTACATATACTAGCACAGAAAACAAGTGAAGACTTATCCCACTTTGGAATTAAATAAAGTATTTTTTTCCACTAACTTTCACTACATACATACCAATGTGAGAGAATAAAAAGGCATGTATGTAAGATTTTTTCTTCCTCAATTTTTCCTAAGATTTGACCTGGCAATTTTCAATTTGAATCATAAGAATCTTCAAAAAAAAAAAAAAAAAAGGAAAGTAAACAAACTTAAACAATTGCAGCTCTGCTGTTGTTACTGCCTCTTTCACCCTAGCAGTACAGAAGAAAGAATAAGTAACAAAGCTGCCATGTGTCTGACCCACATTTTTTTCACTCTCCTTTTTTTTCTCTACTGTGAAACAAGCTCAAAACTACCTATAATGCTTGGTGCTACAAGTAGTACCATCTTTAAAACATCTTATCATTATCAGTCATATTCCTATAAAGATGGGGGGAAAACATGACAGGTGTTAGTCGATAAAAGTTGCTACTTCTTAATACTTTCTAATAAAAAAGAAGAAAAAAATTAAACACATTAAACTCAGATTTTTATTTTATCTGTAGTTGATTATTACTATTGCTTACAGTCTTTGAGAAAGAAGTTCGAGGTAAAAGAAATTCCCAAGTTTCCCTATCTGGTCTCACAGGAAAGGCATTTCATTCAGCAACTCTTCTCATCAGAGTGTAAAAATACAACCTTAATTTAACACTACAAGATTACCAGGGCCACAGTGATGAACTATGTATCCAAAATAGAAATTAATTATGCTAGGAAGTTCTAAAAATATTCTAAGATTAATCATCCTCTTCATTCACCCAAAGAGGTCAATCTACTCAGCTTTTGCTCGTTATGTTTTAAATGTGCAGTTTACACATTGAGATGGTAAGAAACTGATTTTTTTCAGACTTTTTGTCAATCATGTATCTTAACAAGTTTAAAAGAACAGCAAGGATATCATATTAGGCAGACAGCAAAAACCAAGCAGTTTTTGAAGATATTTGTTGCAATTTATTTTTGATGTTTCTTTAAATGCTTTCCTATTTTTAAATTTAAAAGGATGTTTTGTTTTATAATTTCTGTACTGAAGCTGTTATAATACCGCTGTTAAAAATACACAGCCTTTTTCTAATTCCATTTCTTAAGTTATAACTACTTCTTTATCTTATAATTCATGGCAACTATGAAAACATTTATGAAAACAACTCAGTTTGTAAAGTCATTTCCTAAAAGTGAACCATCTCATCAGAACACTGTCTGTTGGAGTGAGTACAGCCTGTGTGCTGAAGCAGCCATGCATTTTTAATGAATTAGGCTATTGATAAGACTAAAAATGCAGAAATAAAATGTCCTTGAGAAGGATCTGGGCATTCTTTACTAAAGTATAGAGGAAGGCAACAGAAAATACTGTCTTTTAAGATCTACTTTTTTCATAACTGCAGTTCTACAAACCACATTCAAAACTTGCTCTAGGGTTGCTGCTTTTTGGAGATAAAAGCAATATATCCTATACTCAACAAAGCAGAAGAAGAATAACATAAAACACAAAAATATTTTTGTACTTCTTATAAATGCCACAATGTTAAGGCAAATACTTAATAAAAATGGGATATTGCTGGGACTGACCAGATCCTCCTCAATGAAGAATTAATTCTCCATTTACGACAGTGTATTGAAGCCTGCCTATACAAGTCTACTGAACAGACTAGTATTTAAAAAACACTGTTCTAATTTAATTTTTGTACAAAGTATTAAAATGTACACACACACACACACATATATATAAATATGTTCCTTCTTAAGGAAGTTATTTGGAACTAGATTAAAATAAATAGACATACACAAACAGCAGGAGTTAATTAAGATATTTCCCCCCTACAGATAAGTTCTTAAAGAATATTTTATATTCATATATCAGACTCCAGACATTCATGATCAAAATTACCATTCAAAATAGTTGTTAAATGCAGAGATTTTGTAATTACAAACAATATTTTTTATCATAAGTAATGTGTTGAATTTACATCCAAGTGGTAAATAGCTGAGAGTTGTTAATCATTAAATTACATAGAGATTTAAAATCAATTATTTGAGAACTAAACAAGAAGATGCATAAGCACCTTCTTAATATCAACAATGAATATTAATCTATACCTATGGCAAAAATAACCATGTCTGTACCTACTACCCACAGAAAACTTGCTTCGTTTAATGTAACTTTAATTATCAAATGTTCTCCTGTTATTTTTAACTTTCCATTATTATTTTTCAGGCTGCCTTACAGCGCCAAGCTGGAGAAGAACAGTACGGTTGCTTCTACATTGAAGATATTTGTCTAGATAGCCCAAAAGCCCAGGTTTCTTAGAGACCTGTTTCTAAACGAGACACACAAGTCTTGTTCCCTGTAATGTCTCTCTACATGTATATCCATAAGTATTTACAGGCTAATGAGCTGCTCTAAACTGAAGAAATTAGCAGCTACAATATTACTAGTTTATAGGAAGCACAAACTTCTGATGTTTATACACTGACTAGCAAAAGGAAAATCACTGTCTGATAAGCAGCTTCATCCTGTAAGGCAATATAATCACATGTATCAATTTCTTGTGCTACGTATATCAAGTACAACTGACAAAGCTAACAGCCAGCTTAGGGTTGGCCCTCCCTTTAGGGCTAGCTAATCCAGCTGACATGACTGCAATACCACTTCTGTGTGCATCACTGCCAGAGACTTCTGCCCCCTTGATTTATCAGTCAGGCTGCTGCTTAAATTTAAGTGTACCCAGTTCATTTTCATTAAAACAGGACAGGGTACAATTCCAGCAAGAGCAGTCTCACACAGAGAAGCAACCTTACCTGAAATGACAACAGCAATAGGAAGTGGTGGCCCTCAACCTACACATTTATAAAAATCTCAACTCTTCAGCAGATTTCAATCTCAAAGAAGCTGCACAAGTAGAACATGGAAATGTATAAGAACCAGAAAAGTACTACCATGCAGACAAGGGGAGAAGGTGTGGGACAGCACTGTAAAGCCTCTGCGACATCATAATTTTTAATTATATTTCAAACAATTGTGGGTACTTAATTCATGATTAAAAACATAAGTATTGTAAGTAAGGTAAGAAGACATTAATAACCTGAAATAAAAGTAAAAAAATGGAAGTGCATTCCACAAACTTGCACTTGGTTCAGATGAACTTATTGGAGAGAATGCTTTTCCACAGGGTGCATATAGTGCAATCAAGCATTGGATAGTAAATAATTAGTATATAGTATAATAAATGACATGAGCTCAAGTGTCTGAAAGATGGGGCTTCCACAAAAGGGTAACTCAGGCTTCTAATCCTAATATAGTAAAATTAATTTCCACATGCAAGCAAAAAGATAGCAAATACACTTTTCTGCAATGTGTATTTTGTTGGTGCATGGTTATTTAATGATTTAGAAATTTATTAAGCACAGATACCTATCAGTCTGTGTGGCTTTAAAAGCACCAATGTCTACTGTCAAAACATTCACATTCATCGAGTAGTTCCTTAGAAAAGCACTTGTTTTTATTATGCTAATTTCCAAACACATAAGTAAAAACAGCTGTGGAAAAAGGCAGGAAAGAAGTTTTTGTCACAGAAAGCAACACACTACTATCTTTTATCCTTTATCTTTGCATAAACAACATACCGTCATATTTTTCTCCCTCATCTTTCATGGGGCACAGTTTTAATTGGAGGAAGTTTGCTTCAAGTACCCAGTAGCTGCTATCAAAGGCTTTCTGGGTCAATGAACTGTATTGACTACTGTGAATATAGGATGTGCTCAGAAATTAAACAAAAGCACGTGATTTTCAAGACATCTTGGCACAAAGATCTTGATCAGTAAGGTCTTGAAAAGCCTGAAAAAAAGTTTTCAAAAGAAAACTTCTGACCTATTGCAAGATAACTCTGAACTAAATTACTATTTGGGACTTCTAGATTTAGAGTAGAACAAAGTAACTGCAATCCAGCTGCAGCCCAGACATAAGACAGTTCACCTCTTTTGATGGCTCATGAAAAAAGGAACAGCTACCCTGTAACACTTATCTAAATACCATAGCCTCCTCATCTCAAAATATCCTGTGCTCCAGTCTTAACCTTGAAAAGCAAAATGTACTCTTAACTGGATAATTCCAACTGCTAATACTCTAGACTGCAAAACTGCCAAGCCACTTGGGCAAAGTTCTTTTTATGAACTAAATAACGTGTCAAGAAACACAATTAAGAAGTACTATACTGAGGAATACTGTCTCTCACAAGCCCTCTATTAATCAGAGACTGATTAATTAGGCTGAAAAGCAACAACTAAAGAAATAAAATGAAACAGTTTTGTATGGCTTCTATCACATTCAAATGCAGGCTACACTACCCTGATTCTATTTCAAGGCCTTTTGCACTTCCACAAGGATATTTCTTGGCATAAATAATATAATTTTTTTTTTCTGGGTAGGAAGCAAAGATGAATTATAGTGACAGCTTTTAGCTTAATTCACTGGATGTTTAGACTGATTCTCATTTAAGAAGAGGTGAGGAATGGAGCAATATGGTAAGACCAGCTTTTGTGTAAGTTTTGTCCAAGGGCCTGTTTCCTCTTCTTTATTAGTCTGACCACAGTGATGGTACTTCACAAATATGTGACACTGGTTAAGTTTTAGGGGAAAAACATTAAATTATTTGGTGCGTTTCAGTGAAGAGAAGTTTTATATACTAATTAACTAAAGGAAAAAAATGGACAAAAAATAGAAATTATTGCAATCTGTATTGTACTTATCTGTGATTACTGTTGGATACACAACAGCAGCTGACACCAAAATACATTAAAAATGTTAAGCCTCCAAAACCTCCTTTCTGTCCTTCTAAAAAAATCAAAGCCTTCAAATAATTAAAATGGCCAGACATGCTAGCACTGTTCACATGGTCATGCCTAAGAGTATTTTAAATGCCTGACGACTGCATGTCTTTGGCATTTACAATTACAGTCTGCATTGGAAGAAGCTAAGTTTTGCTCCCAGCTCCACAGCTTGACCAGAATTCCATTCTTCTAGATAAGAATTTTAGGCATGTGCTCTGATTAAAAAAAAAAAAAAAAAAAAAAAAAAAAAAAAAAAAACAAAACAAAAAAAAAAAACACAAACAAAAAAAAAAAAACACCACCAAACAAACCAACAAACTACATTCTACATTAAAACAATGTGAAGTGTTAAGTATGATGTGAAGATGCAAAGATAATTATTCAAACTGTGAATGCCAGTACACATTTGCCTCTAGGATATTGAACTCTATTTGTTATCTATAATAGAAATGCTTCCAGCTGCACATATTCTTAACTAGAATACTGTTTGTCTGTATATTACCTAATGCATCCAGACTCATCTTCCCGTTATCTTTTTTCCATGTAGTAAACAGAATTATTATTTAAGTATGTATTTAGATACTATGACTGATTTTACAAGGGTTATAACCACTCAAAAATCCATTGCCATGTTGCATATTTTCTTCTTCTACGAACATTTCTTTTTCATCTAGAATTTCCATGCACAACATGCAATATACAAAAGAAAAGCCCAACCAAAAAGAATCTAGACGCTGTAGGGAGAAACACTTACAGGAACATCAGTTAATTAGTTTTGATCTATCAGTGAATATTGGTAAAGCAAACTACTGAAAAAGACAAATACTCCCTCAAAAGAAATAAATATCACATAGTAGTTGAAATACTGCACAAGTTTCATTAAATGCATTAACTATATTATAGATAGTGTGGCATGTATCTTTTTAGTTTCTGTTACACTTTCCTAAAATTGACGGAAAGTTGCAAGAGCAATTATCCTGAAATCTCTAAAATTTATTGCAAAGACCTGCAATAACCTGACAACAAATGCAATTGGTCTTGAGAAAACACATTCACAATTTTTTTCATCTATTCTGTAACAGCATGCAGAAAAATGCTACCATTTGTGGAGCATTTAAGGAGTTTCACACAGTTCTGCAATTGCAAATACCAAATTACAATTTTAATGTAGCAAGCACATTAATATGGAACTCACCAATCATTTTACTAGAGAATGAAATTATGATGCAACATAGTAGACATTCTGTATGCAGTTCAGCCATATTTAAAGAAAAACTCTTTTCAGCTTGCCATGAAAAAAGCCCTGTTACTTATACATCATCAAAATTCTTTGTAGAGAGCAGCATTTTATCTGAGTCGGGTAGGAATCCCTGATCTAACTGAGATGCAGACTTAAAAGGCAGGAATAAAATGGGAAGAACTGTATACTTTTAGTTTATTCTCCGTTCAGTCTGTGACTTTCAGAATTGTATAAGCTTCAATTAATGAAAAGAATATGAACCTGACAATTTATAATTCTACAATTACTGGCCAAGACTTCATGCAAGGTAGCATTCCTAATTTCATTTTATGCGAAGGATTTTGTAGATGACTAGAGAAACATGAAGACTTAGCAAACCCATGGGTATTTTAGTTCTTTCATTTTAAATTGACTGTGCTTGGAACTTCCATTTATTTACTTTCATTCTTTTTAAGATATCCTACAAGATTCTTGATTAAATTTATATAAAAGGTCAATGCTTTGTTTTTTGTAAGAGACGTGCAGTAGTTTGAGAAAGGTAATACCTTTCTCTGTGATACTTTGATGATTCAATACGTGAAAAGGCGTTACAGTACCTAAGTTACCATAGGTTCAGGCAAAGGTTACAATCCCTTCCAACTGAAAACAGTGAAAAGGTTATAAATAATCCTTGTTTCAGGAATAAGAAACTGCATTTAAAATATTCAAACACCTGAAAGCCCATTAAGATCTGTTAAAGAAATTTAGAAATTCAACTAACCAGTATAGCTTAGGACAAACCTGTTTCATGTGGAAATTTAAATTTGTATTTCAAGGGTCTGAGCATGTAACACCCACTGAATCAGTCTGGCTGAACAGGACATGGCCTAAATACATGATCTTTACTTAGGTCTAACTGAACAATAAAAACTTTATCTTCTGTATCAAAACCAAACAAAACCAACAAACTCCCCTAAGAGTTTTGACCTATTCACAGCTAATTTAGCTATAGTGATAACTCCATATGATAACTACAAACTGAAAAATGCAAACTCTCAAGAATGATAAAACTGGTGAAACACTCAAGGAGACCATGTAAATGCATTACCCACTGGGAACACTCTGCAGGTTGCAGTGACATTGCATTTTAGGCTGACTTAGCCCACCCACCTGTGTCCAATCCCTCTTCTACCAGCAGCTGAGCAAGTTACTCCTCCTCTGGCAACTCCAGCATCAGAAGCTTCCCTTACTCTGAGATGAATGTATATACTTGCTGTTCAAGCAGGGTACAGTAAAAGCTACTTGCAGAATTACATGGATTTTAAACATCCAAATTAGGTAAACTGAATTACATGAGAGACTACTTCTAATCTCTTGAATACCAGTTGAGCTGCTAAATAAATTAATTTTCTCTTACTGTTTGGTTTTCTTGCAGTTATGGAATACTATGGTATGTGATACTTCAATTCTGTTTTACAAAACGGTGACAGCTTTTAAAATCACAAATATGTTTCTTGATGCTATAAGAAACATTGTAGGCAATGTGGCAGAAGGAGATCAAGGAAAGTGGAAGAGGTTTTTATGTATGTATTAATATTTAAACATAAATTTAAAACATAATGGTACTACAATAATAGAATTGAAAAATGACTATGTAAGGAATCTAAAGGCAGAATTAATACACAAATTTGTATGTTGCCTAGCTCAAATTAACAGTCACAATTAACAGAGATCTTATATTCCCTCCCTTCTACTCTTCTATGTACATAGTCATGGGTCAGGAAACCCCCAAACAAAAGTTTAATCACACAACCACAGACAGTAATAGTGGAAAAAAAGATGCCAGGTACTGGGTAGTAAAATAGACACTACTTACTTAATGCAATACAGATACAGTCAAACCTCTAAACAATTTTTACTGAAACATTCTTTTGATGTTAGGTTATTTTACCTGTATTTGCAGAAAAAAATCAAATTTCAAAGGCTTGACATGAAATGAAAGTCACCATGAAATGAATTCTAATCCTCCTGATATGTCATTAAATACCTTCACCTCTGCTGAGAATATGCAAGCTATTCTGAAGATAAAAATAAATGTAATTCAGAAGTTAGAGCCATGCAATCTCATAAAGTGCACTCAAAAAAGTGATTCAGAAAAAATAATGAACTAAAACCAACATTTCAGTTTAGCTCAGTTGCAAAGTATGGACTTTGGAATTGATTCTTGACCAAGATTTGACTAGATTTAAAGATTGGTTTATTCAGACATGAAACACAGACATACTCTATCCTTTCACAGCTCTCCATGCAGAGAATACCCAGGAACTTTTTATCACTTCTCTCTGAAATTCCTTAGTAACTCTGTTAGGACTACAGATACTGCACATTTCAGCATTTCAAGGGTGACCTGCAGAATCAGGAACACACCCATGACAGCTATTTTAACATGATGCCTAGGATAGCAGACAGGTTTTTTCAGTCATCTCTGGGGCAATGCACTCAGCCCAAAACAACAAAGCATCAAAGGGGCTTATGCAGCATGATTGCTGAAATGGGTCCTATTTAATAAAAAAATGTGGGATTCAGCTGACAGAAGAGATGCTACTACCACTTATCTGAAGTAGGTGGTCTTGGGCTTACTTCGGTGCCATTACTTGAAGCTACAGGCAGAGTATTCTGCTGCCAGGGCTAGAAGCCTTAGTTCTTATGGCTCCCTCGTAAATGCTGAGGTGCCAGCAGCCCCCAGCCCAGACCTGCTTTTCATGGGGAGCAACTTACAGGGCATTAAACACAATGAAGGGTCTAGACAGGCACTTATTTTTCTGGAAAAATAGCAGATACCAATCACAGTTCTTCAGAAGGCCAAAAAAGCAGCAACCACTTTAGTATTTTACAGCAGATTCACAGGTACTTTTATCGCAAGCTAATATATAACCAGTGCTGATTTGACACACTCACAGCCCTGTGCACTGGCCCTCAAAGGAAAGATCTGCCAGGTTCTTCTATGTGATGTACAGGCAACTTCATCCTAGATGCAAAATCATCCTAGATTTTATGCAAACTGCTTTTCCTTGCAGAATACTCATATTTAATTAAATAGGAAACTGTATGGTTTCCATATAGTTCTGTAAAAACCAATCAAATTTAATGAAAGTTTCTATACTTTGAATTTCTACAAAATTGCTCAACAGAAGCTATGAAAAAGAATGCTACTATTGTCTTCCTTGAACTTTTGAGCTTCATGGAAATTGCTCACTATGCTGTTCACCAGACTTACAAAGTCAGTCACCAGACTTACAAAATCAGTCTCACAGTCTGTGCTGGGGCTGTGTAACAGGGCTGCCTGCAAGAATGCTCCACCTACCCCTACAGACACCAACCTAACAGCTGAATTCTCTGTTCTAATGGTCCTTTACTATTGACATATGTTGGGTACAAGCTTGACAGAGAAGCAACTACTTCAGTTTTTCCTTTCAGAAATGGTGAAGCCTGAAATTTAGCTTCATTGAACACAGGCTCTTACATCCCTAATGAGTTGCTCCTAATGCTCTTTCCATACCAGTAAATGAATGTCATTTCAGTGCTAAATATAACATATCTAAGCATCATATCTTCATTTAGAAATTATAATAAAAGGTAATAACTGCATATTTGATTTATTGAAGCAAGTATGCAACAAGGAATTGAAGAGTCAGTTTGAAGATGTATGATTTGTCTTGGACATGGTATAAAAAGTTGTTAATTTTAATTAATAATATGTATACCTATATACAAAGAGATATACATACAGCAATCATTCTTTAGGGAAGCTCACTTTTCTACTTCTTTTACTGCTCTTCTCTTACTTATTAGCCCTGAACCTGATTCTGAATACTGAAAATCTTATTTTCAAAGCATTTATAGTGAGATGATAAGTATACAGATCTATCCACAATGTAACAATTTCTTCTCATCCTCAAGTCCCATTCAGTCAATGCTCATGTGGCAAAAACTGGCTATAGGAGGAAAATGTTGAAAAATCATATATCTTCTAGAAACAGTTATCAAAGTCAGGAATTAAGGATCAAGTATGCTACTAAAGCCTAGCTAAGCTGTACCAGTAGGAAGCATAATTTGAGATTAAGTTTAGATTGAATTTCATCATTCAATTTTCACATCGGTATCTGTGCGTTTACAGTGCACCTAATCCAGCTACACAGCAGATTTAATTAAAAGGCAGCAAATCTAGCAAAATTAGTACCCCAATCCCAGCTCCAAGCCAAATCAACACATGCTGTAGCACAAAATAGCCTTTCCCTTTTAGTGTAAAGTTGTTTTTTCCATTTTCTGTACTAAATTGCTGTGTGGTACACCGGTAACCAACTTCATTCTACAAGCTGACAAACTAGTACACTTACATACACACACATACATGCACAGTATGTACATACAGTCCTTACAAGTAGTTTACTGAATCAGCTTCTTGCTAAAAATAAAACTAAAACTTCTACCACAAATCAGAAAATAAAGATTTTTAAATGTTAATTAGCAATACCATTCCTAAAAAGCAGGAGGAAACAAATACTAACTTCTGGGGATTAAACTGAGAGAGATTAAGGATAGTAAAATCTTTACCTGCTGATAATATGAATGGCTGAGGTAAATAAAATTCACATGGACAGTCACACAAAAAAGCTAGGATTCAAAATATTTTATGCTGGAATTGTAGTCTGTTGAATGAACACGAACAATACAATGTGGCATAACCAAAACTTTCATGTTTGACTGTTGTTTTCGGCAACTTTATTATTCTGACCTAGTGTCACATCTAAATATAGATTTTGCCCTCGCCTGACAGACTGCTCTTCTTGAACTTTAAGATGCTCCTTGGCTTCCTAAACCTCTGACCCTAATAATTCTCATACCAAGACTCTTACCATCTTTCTTTGATCAATCCCACAACAAAGAATACAATTGAAAGCTGTATTTCCTGGCCTGGCTGTTGACAGTTAAGACACGGGAGTTTTGCTCATTTTGCAGCTGACCAGAATTTCCAAAGTAAGGTTATAAAATATCTGTTCTTGGATCTTCTTACCCCTACTGAAGGACTGCACTTTTTAAAATGCAGGCTGCTTTGCAGCACTGCAGAACTACTGGCTGCCAGTTTCATATATATTTCTAGTTTCATAGCCTCTGAAACCAGACTTGTGACTGCATCATTTTGGTTAGAGATCTTCAAGATCTCGAGAGAGATCTTGATATCTTCAAGTTTGGAACCCCAGAGAACTGGGCACTGTCCAAACAAACTGGAAGTAATGATCTTTTTTTTTCTCCACAGCTATTGTAAAGTCTTTTTGTAAAGTCTGAATCCCTATTTGCAAGTATTCAGCTGGTTTCCTCAAAAGCAAGAATAAAATAAATAAAATAAGTGTCTATAAAAATCAAGACACTGTCTAATCTTACACCTTCTCCCTACTATAAGCAGTCATCAGATAAAAATTAGGTACATCTTCCCAAGCTTGCTTCAAAATAATTTAGACTATTATAGAAGAAAATAATCTAGGAACTGAAAAATACCTAGCAACTGTTGTCAAAGAGCATGTAAAATACAAATATATATAAAGTTGGAAAAAAAAAGTCAGTGTTTCTGAGCTTGAAAATAAAAGGAGGAATCTGTCAAAGCTGCATGAGCTAGCTGATCTCCAAATCAAAGTTGTGAAGAGAGATAGATTAAAATGTAAAGTTATTGAGTGTGGAGACACTTACTGTATTGTTATACTTGATCTTCCTGTGACTCTTTTCATTATTATAACACCTTTCTTGCTGGATTGATTGTCATTGGCTATAAGAAAACTCAGAATCTGATTATTTATTTCAGCATTAAACCAGAAATATCTGCTAAGTGTCTCTTAAAATCTATGATTACATGTATTATGTATAAAAAAAACCCTCCAATTGAATTTTATAACTGAGCTTTTAAAGGTTCTGTAGAATAAATCATTATTAAATTCAGTTTTTCTAGGAGGTCTCAACATAGGGACTCGAAATTACCATCAGTACTTGGAGAAATAAAAGAAGTGCAGATTTTCTGTTATCCTGAGGTACCTAGGTTATTGAAGTCAATCAAACTGTAATGAAAAATCCTAACAAGAAAAGCATTATTTGCCTTTACACTAAGAAAAAATAAATATATTTATTTCTGTCAAAGCTACTATGAAAAAATCATCTGTTGCTACTCTTTGTAACTGACACTCAAGTTACTATAATTCTCTTTAGAAGAATACTGGCTTTGGGTGTGCCTTTTTTTTACCTTTTATTTTTCCTGTCATATCTTAATGTTTTGGTTCCTTTTCTTTTTCTGAAATTTTCTTTGACTCCTCAATTCACTTCCACAGAGCTATGAATATTTTTAAGGAGACTCCATTCAGAGTCCACATTTAGCTAGTTGTGAGAGAGAAAAGTGTGACCAGACCAGATTAAATTGAAAAAGTGCATTCTTAAAAATATAGGTTTGAATAAAAATAACTGTTATAAACATTAGAACACCTTAATTAAAACTGCTGAAAAAAGAAAATGTTTAAAACCCAACAGCTTATCCCTTAAAAAAGCACATACTCCAGACATTGCTAAAACTGTGAACCAATGTACCTCAGTGCCCCCTATGCATCTACAAGGGCATCTTGGAATTATTTAATATAGAGAACTTTTTTGTTTCTCATTCGACTTATAGGACAAATAACTTACCTTCTTAATTCTTATTTTGTGTATGGGGCTCAACCATATAAATGAATCTGTATACTTCAAATGAGCTAAAAGTAATAAATTATTTTATTATAGAGTATTTGCTGACCATCTATTTTCCTTATTTCACTGCAAGAATGAATGTCTTGCTGGGGAATAAGCATTAACTTCAATTACTCAGGATTTTTCTTGCTAAAAAAGGAGTTATATTCTTTTAAGAGTTCAAGAAAATCTAGGAGAAAACTGATGAGTTGCTGATATCCTGAGTTGTTCTGCAAGGCAGCTGAGGGAGGAAAACAGTGCCCAGCCCAGCCCAGTCAGGATATCAACTAGTGGTTCATTTCTCCTTCTGCTCACTTTGTTAGGGCTTTGCCCTGCCACAGCAAGAAGGTGTAGTGTGTACAGGAGGTTTAAACTGCTTAAACAGTTCGAGAGATAATGTGCTTCTGTCTCAAGAGCCAGAAATTCCATGCATATCAAGACAATAAGTGAAAAAAAATTAGACAGTGACCACCATGTCCCCTCTGCTCAGAGCAACCTTCCATTTACAGGGATAATGTATATACATGCTCTTTTCCCAAAGATGCCTCAATACAATCAACATCACCTGACCCACCATTCTTACACACACATTTTTGACTTGCATGATGAAATCAAGCATTTGAAAGAGGTCAAAAATATGTAGGAAGGCCTGGGTTTCAGTTTCAGAAATATGAGTCAGACAAGAGGAGTCTCTACTGCTGAGACAAAAAAATATTAGTTTGCAATTTACTTCAAACTCTGGCAAATCCAAGTCAGAATTACAAAATTTAATGCTTACTATCTGTTAGCCTGATAGCCAAGACTAATGGGTTGCATTAAAAAATAGTTACAGAAGTCTTAATGCAAATTATTAAATTAATTTCACACAATGATATGAAGAAGGGGTTTCAGGTTTCACCTCTGCCAAAACTAGCAGAAGCAACAGTGGAAACTGGAAGGAAACTGCCTGTACTAAAAATAAACAGTCTAATAATAGTGAGAATGGGAAAATATTTTGTTATCTGGATAGTTATTAACCTGGGGAAAAGTATCAATTCATATTAATTCAAATTATTTTAAAAGTAAAGACATTATTTTCCTTTTTTTTTCTTAAATTCATTGGAAATTTCAGAACTATTTCACAGCATGAAAGAACAAACAACAGACTTCCTTTGGTGCACAATCAAATTCATGTACTTATGCCTATTTTTCTTTAGAAGACCTGAACCAAGCAATAGTAGAGATATGAATGCTTTATAAATTGCTTTCTATTTAACATACCAGACAAAGTGACAGATAATATTGAAAAAAAAAAGTATTATAAAGGTATTTCCTTTTTTTTCTAATTTTGTTAATTTAATTTGGAACTTTCTGATGAACGATGTAACAATGTATTTTATTCACGTTATTGAATGTTCCATCTGTTTCTAAATATTTTATCCTTAAATCAATTCTGGGCACATGTGCTGCTTTATACTGCCTGTATGGAAATAAGGACTAGTGGAAACTCTAAATAGTTATGCAGCCTGTCATAACTAACCAATGGCCCATGTGCTAGACACTGTATAGAGAGCACCAAAACTACAATGGTAGAAGAATTTAATACCTTAAATGAATATAGACACAAAAGATGATGCTATTAAAATTTTTTTAATAGCATCAATAGTCATCCAAATGTCAGAAAAGAATTTATTTCCAGGAAAAGAGTTTATTTCTCCAAAGTAATTATAAATTAAATATATTTTTGAAACATTAATATAAAGCAGAAATACTTCTATCATTAACCATCAACAATTAAAGCCATGTTGTACTATGCAGTGGAAGGTTATGAAATGCAAATTGTTTATGAATCTATTCAGGGTACAGCTCACTAGCAAAGGACAATGTAATAAATTATTTGGCAAGATGCATCTTCTTCTATAATCTCTGTGAACATAACCTTCAGTATATCAAATATCTGATTCAAAGATTTTGTTGTTGTTTTCATAGCTCAAGTATATATAAGCTAGTTTTTGGTTGGTTTTGTTTTTGCAGGATTGCACAGAATCCTGTGGGGTTGGGTGTTAGAAACTGATTGATATTAGTATTTGTTTAGTACTAGTAATAGCATTAGAATCTGAATCATAAAGAATGATAAAAATAACAAACTCAATTTCCCAGTATACAGTACAGTGAATACCTCTATTTATATACACCACCTACTAGCAAAATCATCGGCTCTGGCTTCAAAGCTCTTTGATCAGAGTTTAGCTGCATAACTGTATTCTTACTCAAATCTTATCATCAGCCTTTTAAGAAGCCTCACTTAGCCCAACTGGCATTTTCTGTCACTACAGGAGAATTGGGCAGGTGTGTAGTACCACCTTTTAGTGTAGTATATTACGTTCCAAATGTCAGTATTTTCCTATGGGGGACATTACACACAGTCCCAGAAACTGTGAAGTAAAAATATACTCTTCCTGAGAAACTACATTTTCAACTCCTATTTTTTAAACTTTAACACTGTCTTAAGAAGAAAATGAAATTGAAATTTTTATATACCATAAAATTAGTTTGAAATTTTAAAGACTGAGCAGAATGCCCCAAGGAGATAATGTTCTCCGTACAAAGTTAATACATCATGTTTTGTTTTGATACAAACACTTTTATATCCACTCTAATAAAAAAAATCACTCTTCAAGTAAAGATATTTGAATGTAATAGTAAAATTACTCTTCTAAAGTGAAGAGTAGTAAAATTTTAATATATGATACTTCTGTCTTACCATAAAAGACAATAGCACTCTTTCTAACAGGTAATTCCACAGAAAAGTAATAATAAAAAATGTTTTTCTCAATGAATGATGTTCTAAAATTCTATAACCACAACGCCTAGAAAAACAAATTATAATGGAAAATTAAAAAATATTCCATTTCAGCTAATAAATAAGGGCACCTTTTTCCCAGTTTTTCAGGGACAATGTTTACAAGTGTGGGATTTTTTTTTTCAACATTAGAAGGAAAAAAAAAAACCACTAAAAAACCCTAAATTGAGGGAAAGAAAATACAGAGGGAAGAAGAACTACAAGGACATAAATTTAGAAAATATGATGCCAGCTTGAAAAAGTTACAAAACCTTTAAATAACTGTTAAATCCCCATGTAATTATATAGCTTTCCCTTAATTCTGTCAAGTCAAATTCAAAACATTTCAGTGGAATATGCACATTTCTATGTGCATATTTCTAATTAAAGAGATTTCAAAGAGATTTCATTTCTAATTAAAGAGGTTTCAAAGACATCTTTCAAATTCCAATAAATTTCTTCTAAACAGTATCTGCGCAATATAATATTGTATTGTCCATTAAGTTTCAAAATATTTCAGCAATTCAAATGTCCTAGAGAGAATAGGAGATGAAACAGTAGGAGATTTTTGCTTTCTGCTTACATTTACAAAATTTTAAGCATTCTGATTTGCTACAGTTCTCAATAAACCACACATCATTAGCAATGTATTCAGTTTGTATACTTCTATATTTTTAGTTTTCTCTGGCTTAGTCACAGATTATGTTATTTTTCACAGGATAATAAACTAGATCAGGTATGACAGAAGACTGTGTTGAGACAATGCCGGTAGAGTCAATGACAAACTTCTTCAGTGCTCCTTTAAAATCCTCAGGATGGGTCCTTTTCTGTTAGTATCTGGCAAATCAACTTTGAGTCTGATCTTTTTTATTTCATAACTTGTTTCTACTTGGAAGGAATGAACCCCTGATTAAGACATTGGAAGAAAAAAAGGCTAATATATTTGTGCTTCTGTTCCAATAAGCAGTAGTGTGCTAGAGCTGATTAAAGGGACAACTCAGAAGAAGGGATGGAATGAAATGCTTAATGAGGCAGCCAAAAAACAAATCCCTCTCTGTCTCTCACATAGGCACAGCACTGTGAATACTCTCATACCTACATTTTCACAGAAACAACCAAGCTAGAAAATATTTTTTGATAAGTCAGAGCTAGGACTTAAAAAAAAAAATTAACACTACCCCAACCACCTGAATAGCTACTAGTGTGAACTGTAGGATTTTTTTTTTTTTTAAATCAAAATATGTTGTAATGGTAGAAGTACCATTTCACTGTAATTTACACTTTACAGCAAATAAACATTTTAGATATTATAATACAATGTTTGCAACCTACACTGATAATAACTACAAGGTAAGTAGCACAAATGAAAACTTTTAACACTTGTTCCAAATGTATTATTGTGTATGGTGAGTTGTCAAAAAAATAAATCAGAAAAATAAATCAACCTCCCGAAGAAGCAGCCCTCCAATAACCTACTACAGACTCTTGCTGAAATTCCAGTTCCTGTTGAAACAAGCAGATGAATAAACAACCAATGACTAGAATTTAGGTTCAACACATTATCAAACTTCAGTGTTACATAACACATAAAATGTCAGAGACGCACACAAGGTGTGTGAAAAATCTACAATCACTTACTGGTTGGAGGAGTATTAGTAGAGTGGAAAAACCATAGAAGCAGATTTAGCTAAAATGTTATCCTCCCAGGAAACAACAACAAAAACCCAATAATATCCCCCAAACAATAAATCAACAACAAACCAGACATAAATAAAAGTCTTCTGTCTTCCTAAAGGTAGTGACTCAGAAAAACACTTAAATACACTTATTAAAAAACAGTTCTGAAAAGGAAATTAATACATTTCAGGACATTACAGAGGGAAGATCAGATAGTTCCTGATTCCAGAAAAGCCTTCAATGTCTTCATTCTCTTCAATGAGAGTAATTGTAGGTAGAAATAAAGAACTCGATAAAAGGATAAAAAGCCACAATTAGAATAGATCTTGACAAATAGTATGAAATTAAATGAAAGGAGATTGTTAAGTACATAGAATTTAGGCAAACATTGAACAAAAAACAGCCTAAGAATATAGGTGAAGTCAGCATAGAGAATTAGAAACTGTTTAATAGCTACAGGAAAATTTTCCCTCCCTATATGAAATGGGAGGAAAAAAAGACAGAAATAAGATTGTCGATGGAAAGATCTTTTCTTTTATTTTTGCTACTCAGTTCAGAATTGTAGGTGTACATATGAACAGAGAAGACTGACATATTGAAAATAATGTAAATTGATGCAGATCACCAGAAAGAGTAACAAAATATAAATTGGCTATTTTTTTAAAAAAGTTAAAAAGAAAATATGCCAAACCACAAGATAAAGAGGAGAAATCAGAAGACACTGAATACTGACAAGGTCCTATAGACTGGCAGAAATATGCAAGAATAAGTAAAACAAAATCACAGAAAAGACAATAGGGAGAGATCAGAATAAACACATAGTAATAGGGGAAGTAATACCTACTTTAAATATGAAAATGAATGGAGAAAAGGAACTTGAAAAAATACTTCATAAAGCACTTCCCAGACATCAGTGTCTGATAAAAGAAAAATAGTGTGACAATTCCAACACCAAATGCACTTGAATTATGGCACACTGCAATAAAGAATCACCTTCAAAAGAACAAGGTCCAGAGGGGAAAAAAAAAAAAAAGTATTTCTTTTTATATAAGGAAAGCAGAGACAAATAAAAACAATCAAATGCCAAAAACCAATAAAGTAAACAATAAGGATAATTTAGAGATGGATAGGAAGTATGACTTGATTAACCAGACTGAGAGTGAAAACAGGGAGGGGCATGAAGTCCCAAAGCAGCCATAGAATTAGAACAGAAAGGAGGCTATATAGAGGACTTAAAGACTTTCAAATGTATTAAACATAAACAACAGTATTGGAAGTCAGTGTAGACACAGTTATTTTACTTGCAGCTGAAGACAGACAAAAAAAGGAAAGGATTAGAAAATGTTATTAGGTATGAGAAATGCCCTGCATTTGTATGACAGAATGCATAAAGAGACCACATATTCTATAGAAACAAGAGTTATTAGCCCCTCTCGTGGGCAGAAATGTAATAAATTAGCAGATAGAAATAGACAGCATGCAAAAAACCAGAGCATTAGCATGGCTTCAAAAGAGAAAGCATTATCAGCTGAATCAGATCACCTACCATTTTAAATACATCTGATCACCTACCACCTATAAGCTCAGAATTATGAAACTGCAAACCTACCAGAATTCTGTTCTTTAAAATATGATTCTATATTCTCATCTTAAAAATACGATTATTCATAAGTACCACTTATAAGAAAAAAACACAAAAGAAATTACTTAAATTAAAAGGTTTGCTTTTTTTTCCCTTGTGGAAATGTCATCCCATGTTGATGAAATCTAAGGCATAATATATACTTCTAGAGATGGTATGAAAAACAGCATTACCAAGAAACTTGATACTGAAAATTAACTTCAATATAATTGCCGTAATTATTTAATAAACAAATGCATTTTTCTCCAAAGGAAGGCATAATATCTTATTTTCAAAATATAATGCTGCTTCTGGGAATAAAGCCATATTTCTGTTTGTGATATCATGGAGAAAGAGCTCCCTGTGTTAGTGATTACTGTACTCGAGACTAAGTGGTTCACGAATTCCTTTCTAATGAAATGGCTGGAAGCACGGATCAAGCAAGTCACCATAATCTGATGTTAAAACTCCCTACAGTTTTGGTTCAGAGAAATAGGGGAAAAAAGCACACCATTGTTTTAATAATTTTAGCTGTTCTGTTTATTTCTTATCTACTGCCAGATCCTTTTGACAATATACACAAAAGAATCCAAGTGTATCTAGTAGAATCAAAGCATTAAAATAATTTATAAACAAAATGTTACTGAAAAACATTATTTAGGAAGTAAATGTACTTGCTCAGATAAGCTAAAGGACTGGAAGATAAGGTTCATTTAAATTAATGTTCATTCACACTGACCTCTATATATTGACTCAATGCTTGCATTTACTTTACTAATACAAAGTTCTGATTTTGCTACTCATTTACATAAAACTCCACTATGTGATAAAGCCGTATTAAAATGCTATGTTGCATCAAAGTTGCCAAACTTCATGTTTCACGGTAGATTTACCTACCAATCTCACTGATTTACAAAGTCCTCCCCAGCAACACTATAAAACAGGAAAAGTATGAAATCTGCACAACTACCAACCAATACCATGATTTTGGATTGATAGAACCAAGAATTCCTGGGGTTTTATATGTGCTCTGTGAGATCCGAAACTTGCCTGAAATATTGTTTGAAGTGATGCTGCTTGGATAGAAATAAGCACTCCTCTTCAAAACAGAGTTGCACAGGTGTGGTGAAATGGTGAAGCCATTTCTTAAACATTACCTGTACCTAAGTAAGTAACTAAAGAAAGCCTTCCATATAAATACACTCTATTGTGACATGAAGCAGACAAAGGAAAACAGGCATCCTGGCAGCAGTTAGTGATAATCAATTTGAAAGCACATTTGTTTTGCAGTATTCAAGTGCTTCTGTTCTTCAAAAGGAAAACTGGAACTCATCAGGATCTTCTTGGCAGGCAAGAGACTAAACTGCTGAATGAACAAAGTCTGGCTCTGTAGATCTGAATTACAACAAAATGAGCCAAGGCCTCATTACAAAATCTGAATACTTGCAAGAGAGCTGCTACTTCTGATGTAAATCTAAGAACAGCCATGAAGATTTGCCAATCCAGAATGCGTCAAAAATTTACATTGCACTGTGTATACAGTGAACAACAAGCTGCTTTTAAAGTAGTAATCCTGAAAAATGGCTTAATGTTAAATCAAAAAAAGGTAATTTAATTCTCATTCAGTAGTAAATTATGCTATTGTAATAAATCTCAGTAAAATTGAAACACTGTTAAAATTACAGACTTACCAGGAAAACGAACTGCAATGTACCTGAAACTGTAACTACACTTAAACTCACATGCTTTACTTATCATATTTTATTACAACATAAATCACAATATATCCAATAAACTGATACTGTAATTAGCTTCCTTATTTTAAAACTTGTGTTTCTTCTCTAATCATTACATACTCTTCTTCTTCCTAATTTTAACAGTTTTGATTCTGTCACTGTTCAAAATCATTTATCAGAGAATGATTTTTATGTCCTGCTTAACTGAATTAATAGTTTTTTACCATTAAACATAAAGGTTCTTTCTCTCCTTTCCCCTCCACAACTCATTCACCTCTGACTGTGTACCCACTGCTTACTTTCGCCTAATTCTGATGTCTTTCCAAGCAGAATGTAAGCCAACTGAGCTCCATTAAGCCATTTAATAATATTAATATTTCAATGTCATTACTTTGATGCTCCCAGGGAGCAGATGTAGAGGAACATAAGCTGGACCAGGACAGGATTGGACTGCTGTCCTACTACAGTAACATTTGTTGACCACTCAACTCAAATTATGCAAATGTGCAACTACAGTATGCAATGGCATAAAGCCATTTTTAATGTAAATACCTGAAGGGATGATGGTGGTGAAGGTATACTTGAAATGAAGGGGTAATAAAAAACATGACCAGGTCTTTTCACTGTTGCCCAGTCACAGGATCAAAGTGGGTCCAAACTGAAATACAGAAGATGCTGTATGAACTTCAGAAAACACTCTTTGCTGTGAGAGTGACTGAGCACCTGAGAAAGGTATCCAAGGAGGTGGTGGAATCTTCAACCTTGAAGATCTACAAAGCAATCTCAGTGTAGTCCCAGGAAAACAGATCCCCTATTTAAACAGCATGGTGGCATCAGATGCATTGACCTTTCTGGGATTCTGAGTTCAGCTCATTCCTCTGTCTGGCCGAGAAACAAAAGTCACTCATAGAGCACACTAATAATCTTAGAGGCAATTCTTCTCAAAATTCCTCTTAAGTATTTATTTAATCAGTCTTCACTGATTTGTTCCTTTTTACCAGACTGAGCTTCTGACATTCCAGTTTTTATTTCCCAGGAAAAAAAGCCTATCTGGTAGCTATAGTCTACCCATTCTCTCAACAGCCCACCATGTCAGTGACTCTTATACTCTATCATTTCTTACTTTGCATTATTTTCAAAAGATACTGACAGAAGTTCCTCTGTTACAAACTTCATCTTCAGCCAGGAAGCAGCTACCACTGACAGTGCCAGACAACAGAAGAATAATTGATATTGTCTACCTTGACCTTAGAAAAGCTTTTGACACTGTATCATCCTCAGAGAAAAGCTGATGGGCTGCATAAGCAGATAGTGAAGCAGATGGAGGAGAGGCTGAATTGCCAGGTTTCTTACAATAGGCTTTGTTACATGTCTTAAATACTTGTACATCACTTACCATTAATATGGTGGTTGCTTTGATCCCATACATTTAAGCAATCCAACTAAGAGCTGAGGTAAAAGAGGCAGCTCAAACACACACACCAATCCCTGACAGGAAAGCTGCTAATTATAGATTATTTTTAAAATGTTAAGATTTTAAGGAAGCATCCTCATTAAAATACTTACAGTAAAGCTATTTATTATTTACTATTTATTTATTATTTATTTACTATTTATTATTTACTATTTATTATTTATTATTATAGTAAAACTATTTATTAAAAATGCAGATTTTTACTGTTATTTCTTCAATATAAAATGTAAAGAGAAATGTCATATTAATAGCAATGTGCAGGAAACCAAAGTCAAGTGAAAAGTAAGATATCTCAGTATAGCAGCTACTAAATATATCACTTATATGTGTTCTACTGATAAGAAGAAAATATAAACCAGCTACTTAATAGATAACATTATGTTTACCATCTTAAATATTATATGCTGATATACTATCTTCCTCTGCTCTTTAGTTATTAAAAGATGACCTAATCCTGTGTAAAGAATCACACAAATCAACTTGATTTTGTCTTGTGTATGGACCACTTCCATTTCCAACATCTTATTAACTGGATAGAAAAACCTGGAAAGAAAAGAGTACAAAATTACATGCCGTGGATGTTGTCTGCAGGCTCAGGCCCTACAATACTTCAGAAATCTGTGATTTGCACATTGAGATTGATGCTGTTTTGTTGTGGATAAAGGCCAATACAGCCACCTGGCTGCTGTCGTGCCACTTGCACAGTGGTGTGTATTATCATAAAACACTAATAAGGAAACCTTAGCTCACCCCTTCCTCCCTTGGAATATAACTTTAGCAAACTCTTAATTCCTAAGTTTCAGTATGGAAATTGTCAATGTATACTTCAGAATAAATGTTGTTTTGTGTAGAAGGAGGGAAGCCAGACAAGGGAAAGGTCATGACAACTAAACAAACCACTGTTTGATCATATCAAAATGCTTTACAACTGTTTTAGCAAAGCTGAAAGCAGAAAACAGATACTTGAAATCTTACAAAAACTGAGTGAAAGGGATGTTGCTTTCTGCTATCCTCTAGGAAAAATTACTGCACAAAACAGAACTCTTAAAAGACAAAACCTTTTATACAATATTTTAAAGACTGCAGTTGTGAAGCCCAACATTTCATAAGATCACTCAGAAATAACAGTATGCAGGTTCCTTAATTTGGGTCACAGGTATTCACAGAATACAATCTTGGGTATACATTTCTCTAAAAGGGCTGACACTTTAACAGAGGCACAAAATGTATTATGGTTGCTGAAAAAATACGATGAAAAAATACTCACTACTTTTTTTTTATCCAAACGTTTTACTGTGTACCCCATAAGTTATGTTCTGAACTAACAATGATTAGTTTTTCCTATGCTCTTGTGCAATGATTATAGCTAGAAGAACATCTCAGACACATTAATACCTTTCTCCTTCTCACAGTAGACCCATAAATTTTTCCATTTTAACAAGTGAAGGAATAAAACCAGATTAAGATCCAAAGGATGCACTAGCTCTGAATTTCCAGTTTGAAAAATGCAGATTTAATTTACAAATGATTAAATATAGAAATCACTGTGCTAATGCTAAAGCAATGTTAAATTTAGCAGCCACAAGAAAAATACCTTTTTTTTGCCTAAAATAGTAAAATATGGCTGGATATTTGTAATGGCAGAATATGTGTGTTATGTGATATGATTGTGTGTTTTTACAGCAACCAGCTACACATAAGATGCTAGGTTTAGACAATGCTGAGGCACTAGAAATACTCCATTTTTTGACCCACAAATTAAATTTGTGCACAAACCTAGGTTAAAAAAAATACAGAGAACTAAGTAATTCAAATAATTTTCATGAATTTATGGTTATGATTTTGTCCTTTATCTCAGTCATGGAGCAATCTTTTTCTAAGTTTTGCAAAGAACTAAATATTAAATGTAGAAATTACACCCTGAAACATGATCACCTAGTAGAAATACTAGCTTTTAATTTTCACTTTTCTTCACTTCTTCATACATGATGAGCTCATTAGAGGGCTTAAGGCTGGAGCAGTCTGGGCTGTAGTGACCACACCTTTGCTGAGCTCGTGATCCTGAGGAACGCAGGCCCAGCAAAGAGCAAAGAGCAAAGTCAAGACCCTGAATTTTGGAGGAGTAGAATTCCAGCTGCTCAAATAATTAGTGGGTGAGATCCCCTGACAAATTATCCTAAGGGACAAAGCAGTTGATAAGACCTGGCAACTCTTAAGGTCACTTTTCTTAGAGCACAAGAACCCTCCAACCTGATGTTTAGGAAATCAAGCAAGGCAAACTGTAAACCTATAAGGTTGAAAAGCAAGGTCTGCTCCTCAAACTGAGGAATAAGAAAGAAATGCATAGCCAGTAAAAGCAGGTACATGTGGCCTGGAAAATTAGAGGGATATGGTTCAGATGTTTAGGGATCGGATAACAAAAGCTAAGGCTCAGATGTAATGGGACTTGGCAAGAGATGTGAAGAACACTAAGTGGGGATTCTGTAAGTGTATTGGTCAGAAAAGAAAGCCCAATGAGAATATGGAATCTCAGTAAATGTGAAGGTAGAACTGGTGACAATGGATATGGAGAAGGCTGGGGTTTACATCAGTCTTCACTGAGTTCACTTAAAGCACTTTGGGCTTCTCTCTCCTCTCCAGTCCATGAACCTCTAAGTCGGTGTTGAAATCTCTTTCACTGTAAACAAAGAGCAGGTTTGGGACCATGTGATGAAACTGAACAGCCATGAGTCTGTGAGGCCTGATGAGATGCATCCCAGGGTCCTGACTAAGGTTGTTGCCAAACCTGCAACACCTCTTAATCATATCTGAAAAGTCATGGCAGTCAGACAAAGTCCACTGTGGCAGGAAAAAAGGGACGCGTCACTTCTACTTTTAAAAAACATAAAGGGAGACTCAGGGACTACAGACTGGTGAGCCTTATCTCTGAGCCTGGGAAGATCATGAGGTAGATTTTCACAGAAGCCTGTTAAGGTACATACAAGATAAGGAAGTGATCCAAGACAGCCAAAAAGGTTTTACTAAGTCCAAATTTTGCCTGACTAACCTCTGATGTGGTGGCCTTCAGTGACTGAGGGACTGCAACAGTCAACAAAGGGAAGACTGACTAACATAATCTACCTAGATTTCTTTAAATCTTTTGACATACATTTGAAGGGTAGATTATTTGGAGGATAAGGAATTGGCTAAATGGACACAGCCAGACAGCTCTGATATATGACTCTATGTCCAGATGCAGGCCAGTGAATGTGATGTTCCTCAGGGCTCTCTTTTGGGATGGGTGCCCTTCAATATCTTCATCAATGAAACAGACAGTGGGATCGAGTGCACACTCAGCAGTTTTGCAGATGACATGAAGATGAGTGATGCTGTTGACAGAATCATGGAATTGGGACCTGTAAAAACTTGAGAAACAGGCCCATGATAACCTAATGAAATTCAACAAATCCAAGTTCAAGGTTGTCCACCTGGTTCAAAACAATCAGAGACATGAGTATCAACTGGAAGTAGAACTGAGAGCAGTCCTGTGGAGAAGGACTTGAGGTTATCCTGGATGAAAACCAGGAGATAAGGTAATAGTATGCACTTGCAGCCTAGCAGGGTGATCCTTCCCCTCTGCTCTGCCCATGTGGACGTCACCTGGAGTATGTTTAGCACAGGGGCCTCCAGCACAAGAAGAACGTGGACCTATTAGAGGGGGACCAGAGGAGGCTATGAGGATGACACAGGGCTGGACCACCTCTCCTACAAACAGAGGCTGAGACAGCTGTGGTGGTTCAGTGTGGTGAAGAGAAGGATCAAGGGAGACCCTACTACAAGGTCCTTCCAGTACTTAAAGTATTTCCCTTTCTTTATAAAGACAAAGGCAGAGTGACTTTTTACACAGGCAGAGAGTGACAGGATAAGAGGGAATGGTTTTAAACTAAAGGGGGAGATTTAGATTAGATATTAGGAAGATATTCCTTACTGTGAGGGTGGTGAGGCACAACTTGCCCAGAGAAGCTGGGGATGCCCCATCTAGGCTAGATTGCATGTGGCTCTGAGCAACCTGATCCAGTGAATGGCATCCCTGCCCATGACAGGAAGGGTTGGAACTAGAAGATCTTTAAAGTCCTTTCCATCCCAGACCACTCTATGATTCTGTACTGGGTGACTAGATGCAATGGCAATAGTAATATGAAGATTTTACATCACGCCACAGGTGTATTTTATCCTTAACTTTGCCAACAGTTTCTCTAGAATGAAATTATGACTTTTTTAGTAATACACATTACTAAAGAAATAATAAAATTAATGGCTCTTGAGACTTTTCAGTAAGAGCAGCTGTAAAGATACATTTATCTTTACAGAGATAAATCCTTTTCCACAAAACAAAGTTTGTGCCACAAAGAGGTACACTAAAAATATGAACAATGTGCCTAATGCCAAAGATACCTGTCAAACATGAATTCTCAGGAATACTCCGAAGTGCTTCACTGCTAACTGTGAAATGGTCCCTTCAAATGCTTCTGCAAACTGGTTTTCCTTCCCTTGACCACTAAAGAGTCTGTACGAGATTGCTAAAAAGAGCATCCTTATTCAGCTGTTATGAACTACATTTCATAGTAAGCCTGCAGACACACGATCAATTTACTGTCTCCAAAAGCTTTTTAGTTAAAAAAAGAACTTACACAGGCAAACAATTTAAAAGTAATTTGAACAATAAAATTTGCATCAAAGTAATGTTCCAAACAGAAAAAAATTCCCTAGATTTGTCATATTAAAAATACCTTCGGCTCCAGGGGAAAAATTATGACTCTCACTACCTCTGCTCTCAAATAGTAAATTAGTATCTTACAAACTACATTACATATCATGAAGGATACAAAAGGTATCATCAAATCTAATTGAAGAATACAGCACCAGCATATACCTCACATTTGCCTTGTACATGAATGTATACATGTATATATTTTTTCACACAGTGAGTTAAAGAAGGACACAACTACAAAACAAGAAACTATTTAATTTACTTTGAAGTATATTCAACCTCTGAAGTCCATACAAATTTATATGACCAAGTAGAAATACATTCATGAATTTGCTTGGAAAGGCTGAACAATATTGTTCACAGTTTTAAGCTTCACTAAAAGACTTTTCTGGTCTTGATTTTCATGTCACATGTTACCTAGCTGCCACCTCATTTCCCATTAATTCATCCCTCCTTAAATATACTTTCAAAGCCGCAAATCTTTTATTTTTTCTCTTCAGACCTGGAGCTCAGCTCATTTCAGGAGCCTGATTTTGTACTTGCTCTCAGGACTCATAACTGACTCTTGACAGCACAGTGTAACTTCTTGAATAATAAAATGTGTCATTGTGTGGTCATTAGAGTAGATGGATGCTTGTAGCAGTAGATCTCCTTCCACTACCATAGAACTGCTGTTCCTGATAAAGACATATTTGTGATGACAACAGAGCCCAAAAACACTGTTACTTGAAAAGGCACATGATTCCCAATCTAAACATATCTATGAACAGATTGTGTGGGTTCAGGGAAAACTTAACAACATGGGTGCTTGGATTGAAAATGAGACTGACTACCATAAAATAATAGTAAAGGTAAAAGTAATAAGAAGTTAATGTTTTCAGAAAGCAGATACTCCTTATTTCCTTTAAACTGGGACTTGGACCCAAAAGGGGGCTAAGTAATGCTATTAAATGCTTTTCTCTTCCGAGTGCAACACATTTGGAATAAATACAGACATCTTAGATGATCAGCAGAGAAATGTAACATAGAAAAACTGATCTTCTGTGATACCAATCTGAAACTCCCAGTTAGTTATGTTTAAAATTATATTGTTTATACAACCATGAGTAAAGTTCCAAGCCAATTGTTACAGAATCTAAGCAGAAAATACTGTTGGGCTGTACTGATACTACATATTTAAAATTACTAAATTCCAGGCAGTCAGTAAAATGCACTGAAGACACTCATACCCTGCAGTTTTAAACATCACCTTTTCAGCAATTACAGAACTGATGGATCTAATAATCAGTTTCAGATGCAGAAGCTCCAATCCCTGATATGCATTTTTTAGAGGAAGAAGAAACAGATCAGACTGTCAGTTATTAACAGTAAGGTATCTCTGAAGTCTTCTTCTTCCAAAAACATTACATTGAACTGAGGCTTTAGGAAATTACAAAAAAGTTCACTGAGGTAAAAACCTTTTAAGAATTGCCCAAGGAAAAAGGAAACATAGAGTGCTACTAAAACATGCCTCACTTTGGCCAATCTTAATGGAAAAGAAAATGCTTGAATGATGCAATACCCCTTTCCAACATGATGTTTTTGAGAAAAATTTTAGCACAGTTTAGAGGCCACAAGTATCAGCATCTTCTAGAAGACAAAAGGACTTAAGTGATTAAAGACAAACTTAAACATTATGCTTATATTCTGAACAGTAAAATTAAACCTCAGGAACTTGTTACCAAGATTAGAACTTGTTCCCTGTAGTAAACTAATGAAGTCTAATCTTGCCCTGGATCTAAAACAGTTGTGCATCATGGATGTGGATGTCTCTGCAACTGCAGCTGCATTCCCTGAAGCAAAAAGAAGCTTTGAGGGGAACACTTGATAGTTCATAAGATTTACCAAGACTGTTATTAAGCCGGATGTGAACACATTGATTTTCATGCCTTCATTATAGATGGACCAGCATAATTACAGGCAAAACTGCTTGTAAAGCAGTCCCTGCACCTTTCACTAGTGCTGGCAACAAAGGGGAAAGAAGAAGGATCTCAGATCCTTCTCCCTGTGTTGAAATTCATTGTGAAAGAAGATGATAGGAGTTAATTACTATACATCACAGAAATAAAGAATGTAAATTGTTATTCTGTTTCTTCTCAAATGCTCAGGTTCTTGCCCTGCTTTACTATAATCCTGGTTTTATATTGCACCAGCCCCAAACATAACTGGATATTTTTGGCTTGCAATTACAGTGCACTATATGATACCCTCCAATAACTTACCAAAACTCGTGAGATACAGGCTACATTACTGCACACAAACTCCACACTGTCATGCTTCCTGCACCTCTGTTATCCTAGCTTCTTCATGGTGCTCTCTACTATCCTGAAGTCTGCAGTACAGAAGAACTCATATACCAAGGTATTTGAAAGGAATTGGACTGTCATTATAGTTTTGATGCATATATTTTATTGCTCTGCAAGAAATACAGTTTTGCACTGATCTAAATCCTCAGAAAGGATTGATCAAAAATTAGCAATTATACAATTGTGTCAGAAGGGAACTCTACCCCATAGTTAAGCTGCAGCAAGATTAGATAAAAGGATTATTGAGTTACACTTAATAATGTTTTCACATATTTTTCTGCAAAATCTTCTCCTGAGGAGTTAGCCAAATAGGAATTAAGCCACTAATATTCAAGAAACAGTATTTGAAAATTATGAAACATCATTAAGATTAAATTATTTTCTAATTCAGCTAAAATAATCAGATACTTTAATGCAGTCAGGGAGCATTCGAAAGTAATTTTAAAAAAAGGGGAAACCCCAACTGAGAAACAACATATAATAGTTACTATCCTAATTATAAAACATCTATGTCCTTAGTTATCTAGAAAACACATGAGATACCAGGTTACCTTGAAATAATTTAAAGTGGAATAACTCCGAAGACACAAGGACCGCACTTAACAAACACAGAGGAATTACAGAGAAAGGAAAATACCATTCTTGCAGCAGAAAAAGATGCTTACATCTCAGATGAATGACAGCACATGTGCGTAAGTTTCCTGAAAATGAAACTGTCAGAGTTTGCAAAGCCCAAGTATCCGTACCAAATATAAACAATGGAGTCACAAAAGAAACATCATGTATGCATCTAATCAAGTAAGTGTGAATACTATTCACATAGCACCCTCTCACACTCCCAGTCCCAAAAGACATCTCACCAAATTTTAGAGAGTCAAATCAGGCACTCCAGGTGCTGGGTCAGTCCCTGGGATAAAAAAAAAAAAGGGAGGAAAGGCTGACAATGAGAGACATTTTTAAAGGAATGGAAAAAAATCTTATTGCTCTTTAAGAAAAGACTGCTCTTCTGCAGAACCTTTTAATCCATGGGACAACTGAAAATCAAAATCCAACTGGCAACATTAAGATTCTGGAAAGGAATTAATTTTGATTAGTCTTCAGTTCCATCAATTTCCATTTTTCCTTTTCAATGCAGAAATTCTAAATAAGCTTATATCTAGTAAAAAAATCACCACTGTAAAGATATTATTCATACAAATCAATTAAATCAAATAATGGAACCTATCAGTAACATGGTTTATGCTTTCTAAAAAGATGCAATTTTCCACATTTATAATAAATAGTGCAATCTTTCCCAAAACTTTTAGTAATAAAATTTGTTACAAATGCTATTAACACTTGTTAAAGTTCAAAGCAATCCCTCAATTAATGTAATGACTAATTACAAAAAAAGGGAAATGCTTCCAAGCAAGAAAATGCCTAATAAAAATTAACATCTTTATTTCTAGAGAAGTATCTCTATAAGATTGAAGTAAGTACAATTTGTCATTGGATAGAAGTCAGTGACACAGTGCTCCATGAAAAATGCCATAGACGTAGCTGTAGCATAATTTTTGATACAACAGCAGCAGCAGGCAAGATTATAATTAAGGTTTAACTTTTTACTTTATTGAGTTTCATGAAAGATTAATTTTCCATCTGCTTTTACAATATAGTAATTTGCCAATGTCCTCAGCTGGGTTTAAAATTTGTGTGCTCTAATATCTCACTCTCTAGCATGTACTAAAATTGAAAGTGATACAAAAAGCCACATTTCTAAATTCCATTCCATGGTGAAACCAAAAAAAAAATCTGATAACATTAAATTAATAGTAGTGGCTATGCACTGTGTTGAATGTACTGTGATTATGAAATCACATTTGAAATATTTGTACTGTAACATCAAGGCAAATGTTACTCAGCAAAAGACAAAATACACTATTTACCAATTTGAAGTGTCTCCTCCAGTTAAAAGTGCCTTCAGTTTTCAAGATCAGAATAATTTTGGCCTATGCAGATTTACTGTTTTTTATGCCAAAATGTCACAGATTTTTGGAAAACAGCCTGCTTTGGATCTGTGTTTTTTGGACAAACTTAATGGTCTTTTCCTTGCAGAAGCTCTGGACTATTTAGGGGTATCTAATGTCATCCAGTAAGTGAAAGTGCAAGATGTGTTAACAAGAGATATGTCCTCTACAAGCATGATGTTTCAAGGACAAAACATCACACAGCAGTTCAAAACTCATTTGAGTAAAAATATTTTTTTTCTCATTTAATAAAATAACTTCAAATATTTCAGAGTAAAATCAAGAAATCACATCCAGGAAATTGCTATTCACCTAGAGAAAACTGCTTCTATTTGATCCTCCTTCCTGAGTTAGTGTTTTACACTTACAATTTCAGAACAATCCGAATTTACTACTTTTCACTGACTGTTACTCAATTATTGCCTTCATGCATAATGAACAAAAATCAGTGTTCTTTCTCTTTTTTTTTTTTCACCACTTCTTCCTGCTCTTCTGATATACACATACTACTTTTCTAGTATCACCAAAGCAATTACCAGACACATGTGTCACAAGACACAGCTGTAAGGCTGTCACTTAAAAAGTCATTGCTTTATAGTCTGCTTATCTAAAAAGCTGTAACTGCTTGATAGAGCCAGTTATTAAGAACTTCATAAAATGCACCATGGAAGAGATTCAAATGAGAAATATAAGTCTTCCCAACAAAACACAGGAGTAATTGCTTAAATACCAACAGGAGTAGCTATAAATACAGAAAACCTAAGGTGTGTGTTTCACACTCTTGAGTGAAGTTTCAGATTAAAAAACATTTTAAAATATTAATAAATATAACCTAGGTAAGAAGCAATAGAGAAATACACTGCTAGAAGAGCAACAAAATTGATTTTTGCAAGAAAAACAAGTACATTATAAAAAAATGTCACTTCTTCAACACTTAATGAGAGGTATCAAAGGCCAGGTTTAAAAGTCCATATGTCATGCTGAACTTGCACAGTCATTCTATTATTTTGAGTACTTCCTTCTCTGCCTTACCCTACTGGAAAAACTCCTCAAAAGTCTTCTGCCTCCTACCTTGCAGAAGACTGTTATTCTGTTTCCTACCTTTCTTCTTCCTCTTTTCTGTACACTGGGACTTGCATTCCAATGCCGAAGCTGTCACCTTTGATCTCAGTGACTGTTTACCCTTGGACACCATAGATGTTTAGAGGTCCATGCCAGCTAATTACATACTCAAGAAAGATGAGGGCTAATAACTCGAAGTTATTGTTTTCACATCAGGCTTTAGTCCCAAGGTTTCCAGAAAGACACTTTCAGAATCCCATTTAAAAAAATAGCAATGATACTGACCGTAGAAGTGACTCTCTTGGGCTTCTACCATTATAAAGTACAAGTTTTCCCGAATTACACTGTTAATTTCACGGCACAATCCATCAAAAGGACAAAGAGCTTAAGAAAAATAAAATAAAAACTGCAACACTGAAAATTTTCCTGCTGTCTCCTGCCTCAGTATGCTAAGTCAGTCAGATAAAACACTTAAGAGAGTGATATGCCTGAAATCTTACTGTGACAGGTTTGGCATTAGAAGTATTGAAAAATTTGCATCATTAAAACACACCATTAAATCCAAACAGCCTTAGAAATGAATGACAGCTCCTAAGGTCTGCCAATGTAAATGCCTTCAGACATGAACAGTAATAAAGCAAGCACTTGACATCAGGTGATTAGGGTATTTTGCTGACCTAGAAGCATAGGAGAATCTGGACCTTACTTTTATGTGCTGAACATCAGATAGTTGATGTTTAGCATTGAGATGTCCGAGAAAGACACCAACAGCTGTGAAGTATCTGTTGTCAGACAAGCCTCGAGTAACTGTAGAAGGCCCCAGATTTAAAAATAAAAACACTGTTTTTTTTTTCTCCTGGGCAGAGATCACCAGAAAAAAAGTCTCTACAACATGTGAAGGGATTCTGGATGTTTCTATAAAAAGCTGTATTGTAACAAAGAAGAATATACTGTAGTTTTATGCTGCATACACACAAGTAAATAATAAAATTCAAAACTAAGAAATAAATAAACAAATACAAGTATTCTGAAATTATATTTTAAGACCTATTGTGGTTTGACAAGATACCAAAAATCACAAGACCCCCTGACTATTTTTTTCCCACACTTTAGGTCATAGATTTGCTTTAATCAGGTCTTAGTGTTTCAAAATACTAACCTCTTATTAACCCATGTCGTGATGTCAAAGCTAAATACTGAAGTTAAAATATTTAAGGTGTGCTCTGATTGCTATACTCCATATTCTTTTTTCAGTACAGTGACCTGTGACATGGCTTGAATAGGAGGGAAGAGCATATGCTAACTCAAACTTTTGGATTAAAGTAGAGTGACTTCCAATTTTCCATATAACTTGGCCAACCTTGTGTTTTAAGGTGCATATTGTCAAGAAACTACAGAATAACTTCACAAAAGCCCACAGAAAATGGCAGGCTATGGTTCCCAAAAGACCGATGGTGAAGCAGTAATTTTCAAAGTTGTCTTTGAGTGGCCAATTTTTACAGTATATCTGCATTTAAAAGTGCTCTATGGACGATTCACACAATTAAGACTGCATTGCTCAAAGATCCATGAAGAATTAAAGATCTTTTGTTGATACCTTTCCTGAATCTATTCAAATTGCTTAAGTGATAAACTAATTCTACTTCCCAGATTACAATGGATTTTCAAAAAATTTAGGGACCAGCGAGCACAGATCATTCCAGATAAGAGCAGGGGAGGCTGTGGCTAACTGGGGAAAGCCCACAAGTTTTAAGAGCTGAAAGTAAGCTTGAAACATAATCGTATTACAATCAAGCTAAAAATTCTACAATGTACCTGCTTCCATCTCTACCTGTATAATCCTGAGATTTTACTAAACCGATCTGTGGCAATCACTCTTTCTCTTCCTGACAAAGCAGAGTCAGCTATCAGAATGTGGAGTTGCTTTAGAGAAGTAACCATAAAACTCAGTTCTCAAGTGCACAGAAGCAAAGCACTAACAATCAGTAGGAGTAAAGTTAGGCACTGCACACGCAGCTGCTCAGTTTTCCAGTAATTACCACCTCAAGGCTGTCAGAACAGAATTCTAGTATCACAAATACTTGCAGTGTTTCAAAGTATGTTACAGTAGCTGGATTTTTTAATATCCAATTATTATTGCTTCCATAATGTATGTCTCCTCATTAAAGTGACTAGAGATTAAAGACAATTTACAAAACTTTACACATAAATGGCTACCTAAAATTATAATAATTCTTCAAAATCTTACAAATGTAATTCTTTCAATCTGACTATCTTATTTTCATGCACAAGAATAGAGTAATTTCCTGTCACCTCAATTAAAATAACCACATCCTCTGTCATCCAACACTGCTAAATCCTCTTGAAAGATGTCAAAATATTGGACTAAGCTTCAACCTTTGAAGGACACCACTAGCGACATGCCTCCAACTAGACTCTGTGCCACTGATCATTACTCTCTGAGGTCTGCCATTCAGTGATTTATCAACCCACTCTTCCCTGGTCCAGCCAGTACTTCCTGAGTTTGCTTATGAGGGCATCATGGGAGACAGTGCCAAAAGCCTTGCCAAAGTCTAGGTAGGCAACAACCATTGCTCTCCCCTCCATCTATCATTTTTCCCAGCATAGAAGGCAATCAGATTGCTTTAACAAATACATGCTAACAACTCCTAATCACCTTCTTATCTTCCACATGCTCAGTGATGGCCTCCTGGATGAGCCATCCATGGTGAAAGCCATTCCATCAACTTTCCACAGTCTTGAGGTAAGGGCTTTCTTTTCATTTTCCCCACAGGAAAAAGTCAAATGCAGACCATGGCCGTACTTAGTTTCAGACTGAATGATATACCTTGTTCAACCGAAAGCTTATTTTGGCACACTGGCACATTTTTACATAAAACTGAAATTAAGTTTCCAAATGCCAATTCATTTAGGAACTTCAGAAACAAAAATGTCACAACTTTCTGATTTTGGACAGAAGATGCCTCTACCACTAGCTCAATTAACTTAGTGAAAATGATGTGAACTCACCTAAAAAAGAAAGCCACACACTATATACCAGAGTCTGCATACCTGTGGCTAAGCTACTTGACTGAAAAAAAAACACAACACATGCCCTATTCTGGCCCACTAAATATATTTAAGTACTTTTCAGTTCTTCAGAGTATGCTATGCACTCCTTTTAAACATGGTAGGAAAGATCTACTTAAGTTTCTATATCCTAATGATCCAAGTTGATCAGTTTGATTTTTCTTCATGAGTCTAAAATACAAACCTCCCAAAGACCCACTACTGTACTGAAAACATGACTTTGCTTTAAATCCCATCACTATGATCTAACATAAAATATGCAAACTCTCCCTACAAAGTGCTAAGGAAATACCAGTTGATCAATGTTACTGGGAAAAGCACTGTCTAGTCAGCCAACAATCACTGTGACTCTAGATGACAGAAGTATGCTACTCTCCCACACACACTTCCAGTTGACCAAATTGAGACTTAGACACATAATGGATCAAAATATTAAAATTGCAAAATTGTACTTGTTGGAAAACAAAAAAAAAGCTCTCCCAACACTATATGCCACTTCACGGGGTGGGTTGAATTTTTATGATCCTTTTTTCTATTAAGAAACTTCATTGATTTAAGGGTCACAACTTCCAAAACTCAGAGTGAAAACCTTGAGAGAGGTCCATGGCTGGAAAACAACAATGTCTACTTGAGTATTATAAGCCTCTCTCTGGCCTACATCTCAGCTGCAAGTGGTTTAAATGCTCTGGGTTTCCTCATTCTAAGCATGGTATTAGAACTTATTTTGAATCTGAGTTCATAGAGCTGTTGTTTTCAGATTGTAACTGTGATTCAATGCTGTGTTTCATTGCTTTCATCAGTTATACTTCCCATGTAGGTATTCATTCCTCGGTTGTAAAGAGATTATTTGATTTATTTTTTCCTTTCTATTCATGGGTATGAATGAACTACACACAAGAACTGAATCCTCAAACATTACAAAATTTAGCTCACTGAAACAATTTTTGCAGTATTCCAGATGTAATCCCTTAAACCGAGTATTGAATTTTCCAACTGAAGACCATGGGGACCAGGATTATAATGATTATATGAAGAAATTACTTTAACTCACAATCCTTTAGAAACATATGCCTCAGGAAGAAATTACCATTAAGCGTAACTCAAAAGCATTTGGTGCTTTGATTTGGTGCTTGACTGATATGACTCAGAAAAAGCATTTGGTTGTTCACTGTATCTTTTCTCACAGATTCCATGGAAAAGCTGCCCAGGTGGTAGACCAAAAGCTTTTCTAGCTGGAAGTATTGTAAATTTAGTCTAGGCTGAGAGCCAAGATAGGCATTATCCATCTCAGAAATTATCATGAAAAGCAAAATTATCTTCACTCTGCAGCATTTATTAAATTCTCTCAAATCTGTTGCATCAAAAATTTATTTCTTTCAGCAAAGGCCCTTAAAATCAGATTTCCATTTTTCAATCCTGACATTGCTTTCAGAGTTTTCCACTAGGTTTCCAGGCTACATTCTTCATCCTTTCAGGCAAACAGAGCATCTCCATTACTGAGAATGCTGGTGTTACTGAGTCTAGTTCCCAAGTTTTACCCCTCTGAATCTAGCTCCCTCTTTATCACCTCTGAGCTTCTGTCTTGATTCAAAGCAGAAAAACAGTGATCCTAGCAGAGTCATGTGCAAACCAAAAGTAACACATGATCACAACATTATTCATCAGAAATGTAACTGGGAGGCCATTTACAACTCGAAGTTTTGAGTGATATTTGTTCTGCAGAAATTTAGGATAACTGCCAAATACAAACAACATGACTGATTGTACACAAAGAGCCATGATGCTCCACAGATTAAAATAGAAGATTTTTTAAGAGAACTTTACTTAAGGGTATCATCAGTATTTCTTTTCTTCCAACACACTATTTCCTTTTTTAGGCAATATAAATTATTATGTTACTATTACTGGTTTACAATTATTACTGATTTACAATGTGGAAATGAAAATGGATCAAGAGTTCTTCTATCCACCCCACATTTCATTTTAAAAAATAAAGGAAGGAGAGGAAGGAGCACTTTTTTATTCTTTACTTTTTCCTTTTTTTCCCTAATGCAAGAGCATATTTAAAAAGAACATTAGCAAATGATGCTTCAAGCTCAAAGGCAAGATATCACCCACATTTTAGTGAGCTCCCAAACTTCTGTTATAACATAATACAATCCAACTCACTAGGATTGTATTCCTCCAGCAGACCACAATGCTGTTTCATTTCTCTTCGCAACATAACTAGTTTGCCTAAAATTTAAAGTAATTCATTCATAACTCTGCAGGCTACTGTATATCATATCTATAGTATTTCATAGAATTTAGAATCATAGAATTTAGTTGGAAAAGACATTTCAGATCATCAAGTTAAACTGTTACCTGTACATTGCCAAGTCCACTCAAACACATCAAGTGATATAGAATAATCATATCAAGATCTTAATAAGTATATTTTTTAGGGCTTCCAACCAGTAACAAGCTGTCTTTGCCTACGCTTTAAACTTTCCACCTAACTGTTGCCATTGAGGCAGGACAGGAATAATGAAGACTCCAAATCAGAAGGTGAGAAGAGAACCGATATATTTCAAATACACTGCTCTTTCTATAGAGTACATCGTGCGACCAATTTCATTGGTCTTAAAGTAAAAGCATCTCACACCATTGGTGCACTGTGAATGGCGCACGGTGGCAGAACATATCTATAAACAATGTAAACAACAAGAGATATAATTAATTATTTACATTCCTTTCAAACTCTTTCCCAGGCTCAGCCTAGTAGAAATCTCTCCTTTTCTCTCTGACTGAACTGAGAATAATCACACCTAACTCTCCTTATGCTGTGCCGCCCGAAGTCTTGAGCCTTCCAAGAGATTTGCAGAGTGTGATGATCCTATCAGTCAGTACATCCTCATGCAAAGAAAACACTGCCTTTAATACATGGCTCCTCGAAATTTCAGATTAATACCACTTAATTTAATTTTTAAATTATTTATTATTAGGTCATTAAAAATAGACCCATTTCCTTCTAAAAGCATGCAGCATAATCAGGTTTAAATATATAACCATGGCAAGTACAAAATAGAAAATTTCTCACGAATGATGTGGCTCACCAGGCACAGCACACTCATTGACACATCTTTATAAAATGTGTAATTATATCCTGAACTGCATGCCTTTAAAACACAGTAAAATATTATAGTATAACTCACAGTGGGAATTTTTAACAGCCTTTCAGCATCAATTACAGCTTGAGTAGGATTTCATAGTAAGAGGCATCTCTCTTTTTGTCAAGTTTTATTCATCTTGAACTGTTATTTGCTGCTTTTCGTCTATCAAATGCCTATAACAAATATTTTGAGATAAATTACTTCACTACAGACTAAATTAAAAGGATTCCAAATACAAATTATAATTTTGGCTGTGACCCTTCAGGTCTTTATCATAGCAAAATCTAAACTTTCTGCTTAATTAAGACCTGTCAGTGAAACGGTGCAATGCTTAAGGACAAAAACAGCTGTCTAGACAGTGTGTCTTTGCATTATTCTTTATACATTCACCTAGTGTCTAGTGTATGATTAATAGCCATTCCACAAAAATCACAAGACTGTTAAAGATATGCAGATAAAGTCCTCAAGCTCTCTACTGTAATTCTGTCTTTTTGACACTTTTTGCGACACCTCTCCCAAAACATCACTTCCATGATGCAAAACCAACACACATCCTTTTGCTAAGGAAATCCCAACATATTTGGCTTGTCCTAATAAATAGAAGGATTTTACATCAACTGAAAAGTGGTAGCAGGTGGCAGTAAGCGTCATAAAATGACACCAGTTTATAAATTCAAGATGAAATCTTTCAAGAGCGAGTTTATATCTTATTTAGTTATTATCAGCAGCACTGAAGAGATGATGGATACACTTACAGCATGAAGATTTGCTTTGAAAATGTATAGAACTGTAGCAATGTCAACAATACTGATTCACTGCAGAAAATATTCCACTGTGAATCACAGAAATGAACAAGAGTCTAAAACTGGGAGGGGGCAAGATTTATTTTTGAAATTCTAATGCACTAAGAACTTCTATCTCCAATCTGTTACTAGGTATCACATCAAAAATGTGTTAAGGTTAACATCTTTGTAACATTTTTGCAACATTCCACCAAACCAGGCTTCAAAAGCTGGCAGCTCTGCTGCAGACAAAGACTGCATCACTGAGGTGTTCAGCAGCATGATGTAATGTTAGTTAAATCCAGGATTTACTTATCCCAAATCCAGGATTAAATGCAGTTTGTAACCAAGCAGATCTGAAAAAAGTTAAAGGATAAGGCTAGCTCATAAAATTTAATAGGGGGCATGGGAAGTAGTGGAATGGAGAGAAATAGAAAAAAAAATTTAAAATTGTGTCCTGAATCAATCCAGATTACCAGATGCTAACCAAGCAGAGTAGGGAGAAGGAAGATGGGGAAAGAGAAAAGAGGATGCTGCAAATGCAGAGCAAAAGCCTCCGTTTTCTTTGGCAGATACTCTTCCCACACTCACAAGTCCCTGAAGCTTCAGGCAGGGACTGGGGGAGGAAATTCCTTCCCATCATTGTAGGATCATTGGAGGAATTCAAGCATACACAAGACTACAGAATCCAATAGAATGCACCTCAGGTTCTTGAAGGAAATGGCTGATGTAGTTACCTAGCCATTCTCAAGCATATTTGATCAGCCCTGGCAGCCTGTGACTAAAAAACAGAGAAATATTGCACTCATTTTTAAAAGGGGTAAAATGGAGGTCCTCAGAAACATCCTAAGCCCAGTAAGATAACGGAACGCATCCTCTTGGAAGCTGTGCCAAGGCATATGTTACACAGGGAGGTGATAAAAGTCAGCCAACTTGGCTTCACCAGTTGAAAACTGTGTCAAACAAATCTGGTTACCATCTGCAACTTGCTGGATAAGGCAAGAGCAACAGTATCTCCCTTGACTTCTGCAGACCTTTGATTTAGTTACATGCAACATCCTTGCCAATAAACTGGAGAGATATGGATTTTCTATATGAACTATTCGATGGACAATTGGCTGGACAGCAGCAGCCAAAAAGAAAATACTGCAGTCAATGGCTCAATATTGAAATGGAGATAAGTAACAGGCGGTGTCCCTGCAGCCAAAGCCTCTGCCCAAGGCAATTTATTCATGATTCCATCACATGCAGATTCCAAGAGGACCTTTGTTTTGCTTTACAAAGTCTGTCATGGTGGAGAAACGCAAGTCTGGGAAAGTGTTTCTTGGTAGCCAACCACAGCAAGCTCAGTCAAGCACCCAGATGGTCCTGCTGCTGCTCCAATGTTTCCTGCCTACAATCTTACTGGTAACGAGAGGATCAGGTCACCCAAGCACTAATCCCTTTCAATCATACACCCAGAACTTTGCCATCTTGGTTGATTCTGCCCAAGTTCTGGTTTGCTTTGTTATTCATGCCTACAAGAGAGAAGAACAAGGCATAATAATCCCTGTTTCTACTAGGTTGTGCTATCTGTGACATCCCAGGCTATAGCACCTGGAAAGAAGCAAACTTCAGGCTGACAAATGGGTCAGTACTCCTTTGCAGAGAGATACTCACAATGTGCACTTATAATTTCTTTTTGTGGTTTCTAACATGTGCTGTAGGTGTGGTTTCTCCCTCCAGAGCTTGCTCATCAGTGTCTTCAAGTATTAAGATATCCTAGTATCAAAGAATGTTTTGGGTTGGAAGGTACCTTGAAGACCATCCAGTTCCAATCTCCCTGTCATGGCCAGGAACACCTTCCACTAGACCAGGTTGCTCAAAGCCCCATCCAACCTGGCCTTGAATATTGCCAGGGATGGGACTTCTTCAGCTTCTCTGAGTAACCTGGGCCAGTGCCTCACCACCCCTACAGTAAAGAATTCTTAATATCTAATCTAAACCTGCCCTCTCTTTCAGTCTAAAACTATTCCCCTCTGTCCTGTTACTGCTACATGCCCTTGCAAATAGTCTCTTTCCATCTTTCTTGTAGACTTCCTTGACATACTCAAAGTCTATGCTCTGAAACCTTCTCTTCTCCAGGCTGAACAATCCCAATTCTTACAGTTTTAATTTGTAGTAAAGGTAGTCCATCCTTCTAATCATCTTGCTGGCCTCCTCTGGACTCACTCAACAGGTCCTTTCTGTGCTGGGATCCCAGAGCTGGACGGAGGGTTCCAGGTGGGGTTTTACGAGAGAGAATCACCTCCCTTGACCTGCTGGCCACACTGCTTTTATTCTCATCTCATCCTGGTTTCTATGCAGGAGAGTGGAGAGTGCACCAGAGTTCTGCTCTTGTGGGTCACCAGGATCTGTGGCGTGTTACTCAGAGTAGCATCAACCATCAGGGACTGGTTAAGAAAGCCCTCCTCTGTTTCTTCTTCAGCCTGTCCAGCACCACACGGGCTCCTGTAACTCAGCCACCTGGTGTGCCGGGCCTCAGCCTACACCTTCCATAGATACTTGCTTGTGCCTCAGGAGCAAAGCCTGGACACTCACCACAACCTCAGGGCCACACTGCACTCCTCCCCTAGCACTTCTGCCTGGGAGACAGGCCTCCAGACATCTCGGGGCTTCTCCCAGTTTTTCTTGGAGATGAGCATCTGTTCCCATGCACTGCCCACAGCATGTTTGTAATTAATTACAATTACATATACATACAATACATTATTTAGAACATGCCATAGAAATCAGTTCTTAAAAGCTGAAGAGAATGGGGAAAGTGATGGCTGTGTTTCCACGTATGACCAGTTTTTGTCCTCTGTGCCTCTCACACGTGTTTTCAAATGCAATGATGTGTTATCAGCTACTTGTATTGGCTGAAATACCAGTATGTTTCATACTTGCCACAACACAAATGGAGGCCTGATTTGATCAAGGAGGAAGACAGTGAAACTCCCCCCCCCCCTCCCCCCCCGTTGTTATAAATACCAATTTTCACTGTTTGGGAAATTGTCTGTCCTCCTCGGGAAGTCTACGTCTCAATGTAGATGTCTCATCACAACTGTCGCCATGTTTGCCTCAGGTGAAAACAAAAGACAGCTGAAGCATGATCTTTGGTGATGATGAATAACTTCAGGATTCTCAGCATGGAAGCCAACAGAACTACAGTTCTGGAAACACTGTTGTATTGCTGCCACATAATTATTAAAATCACTGATGGCAATTATGCAAATACAAAAAAAGATTTGTGTATCATAAACACCCTAGGACTATGCTGAGATTGTTTAAATTAGATACTATAGTCAGTCTAGTTATCTCCACAGTCCAGGAAATAATTTGCCAAATTAGCTCAACGATTCAGCCATTGTCCAAAATAAACTGGTTGGGATACTCTTTTCACCTCAGTGAATATTCAGATGTCAAGATTTTTGCCCTCTATTAATAATGAAGTGTATCTGAACACACTTTTCAACAGACAGCATAAAATACCAGCATGTTACTAACCTGCACTTCATTTGACATAAATATTTATTTTCCATAATTCTTCTAAAAATATTGTTTAAAACAATGAGATTCCCAGAGAATTTCAATGCAAGCAGAGTTTTTGGAAGAATGGAAAGAATTCCATAGTGCTCATACTAAGACATAACATCTTCAAACAGGACAGATATGCAAGAGGTTTTGCAAATGGGACATCAGGTATAATCTTTCTAATTTAACATAACGGTATGTGTCTTGCCAAAAATGTAGGTGAGTCAGAATGTGCCAGCAGAAGAACCCAATCATTGTAATGCATTGTTGTCAGCTTTCTGAAATAACAAGGTGACACAAAGAAATCTTAGAGGAGATTTGCCACAGAGAAAAAAAAAATAAAATCTCACCTTTTCTGCAGAACAGAAGCTGGATCTTTTTTGGAGTTTTTTTGTTGTTGTTGGTTTTTGGGGGATTTTATTTGGAGGATTTATTTGTTTTTTTGTTGGTGTTGTGTTTTGGGGAGTTTGTTTGGTTTTTTTAATATATTTTAAAACAGCAAGATGTTGCATCCCTGACTTTGGGTTTAGACCAGGGTTCTAGTGTGTCTTAGCAAATTCTGTGTACCCCCATGTATCTCCCGCTTCCCTCCTGACCCCGAGTACCTGGTTCCCAAGCTGCCTTACCATGTGGCCTGGCTCCCATCCCCCCTGTCTCTTCCTGTGAGTCCTTTCCTGCTGTTACCCCTCCCCCATGGCAGGGGCCGCCCCGGACCCCTGGCACCGCCCCTGCCACTTCCCCATCCTGCCCTCCACACCACACCCTCGTGGCCCTGGGACAGCCCTGGGCCCTGGCACCTTCCCTGCCGTGCCCCTATTGGTTCCCCCAGGCCATGCCACGCCCTGGGACCGCCCCAGGACTGCCCCGGGCCTGGGTGCCATCCCCTACTGCGTCCCTATTGGCTTCCCAAGACCACGTGACACCCCCCACTCCACCCCCATGTTTCCATTATCTTACTGGGCTTAAGATGTTTCTGAGGATGGAGCTGAGGCTGGGTGGCCATATTGTCCAATGCAGGGGTTGGGAGCACATCAATAAAATGCTCTCAGCTCCTGCCGTGGGGAATTTGGTCCTTCCTTCATCCCCTTTATCGAGGTCCCTCGCGCACAGTGGTAGAAGTGGCCGACCCACCTTCCCGGAGTGCGGAGCCTGGGAGCAGCGGCAGGACCCGGACCGGAGGAGCCACAGTGCCCTGCTGGGCATGGAGGCTGCTCCGGACCCAGGAGAGACACCAGAATGCCACAGGTTGGGGGTTTTCTTTGGTCACTTGCTTCAAAGAAATGCCCTAAGAAAAATCAGGAAAATACTACGGTTGTCTTGATTTCAGTAAAGCTAAGAAATACTGACCTAGAAGAAAATGTATAGTAGTGCTAGGCATCAACAGATATTAGACATGTAGAAGACATTATCCCTATCTTTAGATACCCAAGTACTCCTAATCACAATTTAAAAATATATTCTTCTCCACAAAAGTCTAGAAAAGTTGGAAAATCTGTTTTAAGATTTGGAGATATATTAAAATATACATTTTGCTGCTATATTTCTTTATAGCAGAAGCTCTTAGGATCTCAAGTGTAAAATCATTTATTAGTGGTAAGAGCCACAGCACATACAGACATACAGAGAGAGAGATAGATAGATAGATAGATAGATAGATACATACATACATACATACATACATACATACATACATACATAGATTAGTATCTAAGATGGCTAAATACATAGGAAGTAGACATCTACTTTCCTGAATTTTCCTGCCAAAATTGCTTGGTTTAAGGCTATTTTTCCTTCAAATTTCACAATCTGTTTCCTTGATTCCTTCATTTCAAAATGGTGGTAAGAGTGCGCTAAACACTTACAGAGTGGTTGTCTCATGTTTCCAACATTCAGATTCCCAAACAGAACACACATGTACTGCCACAAAAATATCTGGATGGTTTTCTCAAGACTGCATAATTAAATCAGTTTTAGTTGTGCTTTTAACAGAAGATAAATCACTGAAATCTGGAAGTTCCCTATCACTTTTTTGGTTTTTTTATTAAAGAACTGTTTCATTTGAACACCCAAGATAGACATCAAGTAACAGAGAACAATGAAAAAGTAGAGCTGATCATAAGGCATAGTCAGTTACTTCAAATGGCAAAAAAATCCAGGCTTGTTGTCTTTATTAGTAACATGTTAGTAATAAATCAACATATTAGTTGTAGATTGCAATCTAATTTTTAAAAAATCAATAATTAATGTGGAAATAAATATAGATCAAAGGTTTGCAGGCTCTCATCCTGCTGGATGTATTTCAACCACCCTGACATCTTCTGTAGAGGTTGCATGGTGAGCAACCCATGACACTCCTGGAACACATGGAAGATAACTTCTTAAGACATGCCTACCTCTACCCAAGATTCCCCTACCAGAGGGTATGAAAGGCTGTACCTGGTGGCCACCAGTACAAGCGAGCCATTTGGAAACACCAAGATTGAAGGCAAGCCTGGAGTGAAGTGGAAGACACAGTGGTGGAGTTTGCAGACCTGAGGTTGAGGTAAAGAGGAGAGGAAGTCTTGAACCACATGAAAGCAAATTTCCAGCACCTAAATGAGCTAGTCAGTAGGGCCCCAGGGAATCTGCCCTTGGAGACAAGGAAGCAGAGAAGGCCTGGCAGATCTTAAAGAGCACAATCCCCAGGAGCAAGAAATCAGGCAAACAAGGCCAGAGACCAGCATGGATAAGCACAGACCAGCTGGTCAAACTAAAGGGCACAAAGCAAATGCAGTCATGGTGAAAGCAGGAACAGGCTTTCAAGGAAGAGCACAGAGAAGGTGTCTAATTATGTAAGGATGGTGGACTCGGCAGTGCTGGGTTTATGGTTGGACTCGATGATCTTACGGGTCTTTTCCAACCTATGATTCCACACAGTTGCCAAGCCTCTCTCTATGATATTTGAAAAGCCATGGCAATCAGGTGAAGACTCTGGTGAACAAAATCAGAGAAAAACTGCACCCATTTTTAGAAAAGGTAGTAAGGAGGATCCTGGGAACTACCAACCTGTCAGCCTCCTCTCTGTGTCTGGGATGATCCTTTTAGAAGCTGTGCTAAGGTGCACGGAGGACAGGAAGGTGACTTGAGACAGGCAGCATGGCTTCACCAAGGGCAAGTCCTGCCTGACCAGCTGGTGGGTGAGAGGCTGGACATGACCCAGCCATGGGCACTCTCAGCTCAGAAAGCCAAATGTGTCCTGGGTTGCATCCAAAGCAGCGTGGGCAGCAGAGGAGGGAGGGGATTCTGCCCCTCTGCTCTGCTCTGGCAAGAGCCCACTTGGAACCCTGCATCCAGCTCTGGGGTCCCAGCACAGGGAGGACACAGACCCGTTGGAGCCCAGAGAAGAGACAAAGAAACAACCAGAGGGAACATTTTTGTAATGACTAAAGGCTGAGAAAGTTGGGGTTGCTCAGCCTGGAGAAAAGAGGGCTCTGGGAAGACCTCATTGTGGCCTTCCATTCTAAAAGGGGTTTACAAGAAAGATGGGCACAGACTTTTTAAGCAGGGCTTGTTGAGACAGGACGAAGAGCAATAGTTTTAAACTAAAAGAAAGTAAATTTAGGCTACATGTAGGGAAAATGTTTGTCACAATAAGGGTGGTGAAATACTGAAGGATTTTGCCCAGAGAGGTGGTAGATGCCCCCTCCTTGAAACATGCCATGTCAGTCTGGATCAGGCTCTTGACCTAGTTGAAGATGTTCCTTGTCATTGCCGGGAAGTTGGAGTAGATGGCCTTTAAAGCTCCGTTTCAATACAAAAGTATTCTGTGATTCTATAATAAAGTGCAAGACTTAGAAAAATTAAATTCTTAACTGTAGCCAAAATAATCCTTTAAAAAGCTGCATCATAGTGAGATCATGAAGGAAAATGAGTATGTGAAGTAATAAAACAGACATACAACCTTCTCATAAGAACATGGAAGTATTCCCAAGGTGATTACTGCCTACTGGTTTAGCAAGCAAAAAACTAGGGGACTGTAATACTGAAATTTGATGCTTAGAAACAGAGACTAATGTCTTAAATACTGTTCTGCTAAAACAAGCATCTTTGAAATGCATTGATTCCAGTTCAGCATATAGATTTTTTTAAAAAAAGGTATAAGTTATGCATTGAAAACTATAAAACTATAAAAAAATATACATGCCTTTTCACTTCTTCAGCAGTAGTGTTAGTCTGTAATACTTAACTCATTTTTACCAATGCAACCAAAAGCAAGTAATTCATCTATACTGAACATGACACCTACTTAAATGAACCATCCTAAACTTTAATCCTGTAACAAAGAAATTGTTAACTCCTCAAAAATGTATTATTCACAGTCTCTCTGTTCTCACTTGTTCTAATAGTGCAACACATGTCACATCATCCGGCTGGAAAAGCTATTGCAGTCTTCCACAGAACAGTGTGAAAAAGAACAATTTTCTCCTTTAGATTGCATGTTTTTAAAGGTTGCTGGGATTATTTCTTAAAAGCAGGACAAAAGTAAACCTTAAATTTAAATTATTTTTAAATTTACCTCCCATGCAAAGAAACAGGAGAATGTATTTTCAACCCACTGAGCACTTCTCTTGTAACAACATCCCAAAATTTTGTTATTTTACACTTTTAGGTTGGACAGAGAGAAAGCCATGAAATGAAATAAAATTGATTTATACATGTCTGAAGATACTATTTTATGAAGGAATAGTTCCAGCCATTTGAGAATACTCTACTGTTATAACCAATACTCAATTTCCTCTAACTTGTAAAGCATTATCTGAAAGGCAACTCAATAGGATTGAAAGCAAACAGAAGAGACAAAGCAGATTGTAGTCAGTTATCTTTGAGATGCAGAGACCTGCAGCACTTCAGGTTTACACTGCCAAAAAAGAGTGCCTGTTATACTTCTGTAGAAGTAATTTTACATTTATGAGCTGTCAAAGCTAAATTGTGTTCAAAAGTTTAAAGCCAAGAAATATGTAATGATTCATCACATGATACATGAAATGAAGAGGCAATTAAGAGAACAACTTTAGATGATGCTACACAAATTCTCTATATTATTCAAAGATGCAGCTGACTACAAAATAACCAGTGGTCCACAAACCATGGCTGATAGGTCCAAATTGCTTCATTTCAAACATCATTAAATACTAGACAATTAGTGAATTAATTTTTAAGTTACCTAAACCTATTCAGAAGGCATGTTATTAAAGCCTTTTTTTATAGTCTGCATAACACATTAATAGGAATAGAAATATGCTTTAGAAAAAAGAATTCATTATTTATTATATTACCCCATTTACAAGACTTGTCATTTGGGATGAAATGTCTAATACAGACAAAAGAAATCATGATCTGCTGCCTTACCAAGGTCACTATATGTTACTGTTTAGCAGTGAATGCTCCACCAGCTTGTGATGATTTTATGAAAATCCTTTAAAGCCAAATTTTTCATTTTTCAACTGAAATAACACCTACATACAAGTCTATAATTAGTAATTCTATTTTAACACAAGCAATATGCATTGAAATTACATCCTGGTGTTTCAAGTTTTAAGTGCTTGACAAAGCAACTTTAATTGTATTTAACAGATTGGTTTAATTTGCTTTGTATATATGCTTTAAATTCACTGCCAAATGAAGAATCATTTTAGAAAGCAAATTAATTCAGCAGCTTCCAGAATCAAGTTTCAAAGAGTAGTCTGAGAAGGATTTCTAATTAAGTACTTCCTTAATTAGCTAATTTCTAATTAAGTACTTCCTTCCTTAAGCTGCTTCCTTTTGCCCTACTGACAGTAATTTAGTTACACACCATGATAACTGAATCTAGTGAAGGGCTTAAAAATGCCCAGAGCACAACATGAGCCTTGTCACAGTAATTTGTCCCAGAATTTGGTAGACACAAAGATTGCCACTAGGGAGCAACACCCCATATTGGAAGTAATCTCTAGACTGAACAGCAGGTGATGTAAGTATCTAGACTTGAGATATGGTGGTATTTACTTATGAATTCCTATAATAACATTTTGCACAGTCTCTTCATGACCTTTCCAGTCACATCACTCTATTACTCTTCCAGGCCTATAAAGGTACATAGGCTGCTTAATAGCAAATGGCAGTTTTTTAAACAAGCATACTTGATGACACAGCTTTCCTAAAAAGGTTCCAGATTTTATTATATAATACACAAAAGCAATAACCAGCTACATTGGGTTTTGAAACATTTTTACATTTCTTTTGTGTTTTCACATCAGACATTTATTATAAGCCATATTACCCGGCCACATTTAATTAAATGGTCTTTTTATGCTGAAGGATTATTTTAACAGAGCTCTATACACAAGGAGAAGCAATCCATAAAAAGGCACATAAATCTCCTAAGTTTTATATTGATCTCAGAAGTGTATTGTTGCACAGCAGTGTCTATTTCATTCTTCTGTCTCAACACACTCTAGAGGGAGGTTGCTGCTATAACTACAGTAATTTGTACAGCTATTGTAGCTTCTGCTTTGTTTCAAGAGATGACCTATATTCCTGTTGTTTAGCAGATCTAACAAAAATGGAATTAACCCAAGTAATCCTTGGTAACTAGGCTATATTTAATCAACGGGGGTTTGTAATAGATCACTCCATCCTTTTCCAAGCAACTTAAAACACTATTCATTTTAATATATTTTTGATTTTCTTATCTGAAAGTGGTTAGAATGGATAGAACACCTCTCAATAACTTCTTGATTTGCAAAAAGCTTGGAAAAAGCATATTAAGTAAACTGCTTCAGTAGAGTCAGGTCTTAAAACATTTGAATGTTCAACATTTGTGTGATTTAAAATGTAAGTCTGAAATTCATGACATCACTTAGTACAAGAATCACATTCCTGCTCCTTTGTATGTATACAGTTAAGCAAGATTACTTACTGTAAGTTTCACACAGACAGGAATTTATAATCAATACATATATAGACATTTGCGTCTCTAACAGCTAACTAGTCACACTGAAAGACAACATAGGACAATGTGGAAAAAAAACAACTAGAGAATTTATTACTTAAAGTATTCAGTAATGAAGTTGAATCAGCCATCTGTTCTTAAAAATGCAACAGTTGGCATTTACAATATCCACCTGGGACATACATTGATGTCAACAACAGATAAGCTCTTTTGAACAATTTAAGAGGGGTTCAGCTCTGAAAAAGAGAAAGCTCTTGATGTGCTCACTGAAAGAGCTTCAAACATAAGCTTTTGTGGTAACTCAGTTTCAACTAATTAATACTTTCTAGCAACGTATTAAATGCACACAACTCATATTTTGAGCAAAATTACTGTTTTCTGTATTTAAAGCCCTTCTCATTCTTCACTTCCTCAGACTAATTTGTAAAATGCATACAGAAATTTAAATAACACAAAAATTTCCATAAAGAGGTCATCTGACTCATCTACAGAGTCAGCTTTCTGGCTCACTCAGTCTTCACCAGGCTTTTAAGTCTCTGAAATCAGGCTGTAACAGATTTCAGCCTGTAGAGTACATTAGTTGGTAAATTAGACCAAAACTTTGTTTCTGGTAGTGTAGCAGGTTATTTTCTTCTCCTTCGGAGAGGAAAAAGAACTACCTATGGAGTACCGTTCTAGTCGAGTGAGGTTTTTCTGCATGTGTCATAAATCAAAGTACACACATTATTTGAGTGTTTGAGATTTTGATCCTTTAGCAAGAAAAATGTTGTTCTTATGAATTGTCCAGTTCACTTTTTTTTTTCATTGTACTCACTAGATAGGACTATAAATATGCAAGCATCTTTCTTAAATCTTTTATCAATTATATAAACAACACTATTATTTCTAAGTAAGACAATGTGAAGCATTGACAGAAGCACATGGCACAGACACTTCTCTTGGGAGTCAAGGAAAAATTCCTACAGAAGTCATGCACTTGGGAGAATGTCAGTAGGAATGAAGAATGTAATTCAAGTGCTAGGGAATGTCAGGGAGAGGGGATAGGAAATGGAAAGAGAGGGAGGGAGGAAAGAAGGAAGGAAGGCAGTTCGGAAGGAAGGAAGGGAGGAAGGCAGGAAGGAAGGCAGGAAGGAAGGCAGGCAGGAAGGCAGGCAGGAAGGAGGAAGGAAGGAAGGAAGGAAGGAAGGAAGGCAGGAAGGCAGGAAGGCAGGAAGGCAGGAAGGCAGGAAGGCAGGAAGGCAGGAAGGCAGGCAGGAAGGCAGGCAGGAAGGCAGGAAGGCAGGAAGGCAGGAAGGCAGGCAGGAAGGCAGGCAGGAAGGCAGGAAGGCAGGAAGGCAGGCAGGCAGGCAGGAAGGCAGGAAGGCAGGAAGGCAGGAAGGCAGGAAGGCAGGAAGGAAGGAAGGCAGGAAGGCAGGAAGGCAGGCAGGAAGGCAGGCAGGAAGGCAGGCAGGCAGGAAGGCAGGCAGGCAGGAAGGCAGGCAGGCAGGCAGGCAGGAAGGCAGGCAGGCAGGAAGGCAGGCAGGCAGGAAGGCAGGCAGGAAGGCAGGAAGGCAGGAAGGAAGGCAGGAAGGAAGGCAGGAAGGAAGGCAGGAAGGAAGGCAGGCAGGAAGGCAGGCAGGAAGGCAGGCAGGAAGGCAGGCAGGCAGGAAGGCAGGCAGGCAGGAAGGCAGGCAGGCAGGCAGGCAGGAAGGCAGGCAGGCAGGAAGGCAGGCAGGCAGGAAGGCAGGCAGGAAGGCAGGAAGGCAGGAAGGAAGGCAGGAAGGAAGGCAGGAAGGAAGGCAGGAAGGCAGGCAGGCAGGAAGGCAGGCAGGCAGGAAGGCAGGCAGGCAGGCAGGCAGGAAGGCAGGCAGGCAGGAAGGCAGGCAGGAAGGCAGGAAGGCAGGAAGGAAGGCAGGAAGGAAGGCAGGAAGGAAGGCAGGCAGGAAGGCAGGCAGGAAGGCAGGCAGGAAGGCAGGCAGGAAGGCAGGCAGGAAGGCAGGAAGGAAGGCAGGAAGGAAGGCAGGAAGGCAGGAAGGAAGGAAGGAAGGAAGGAAGGAAGGAAGGAAGGAAGGAAGGAAGGAAGGAAGGAAGGAAGGAAGGAAGGAAGGAAGGAAGGAAGGAAGGAAGGAAGGAAGGAAGGAAGGAAGGAAGGAAGGAAGGAAGGAAGGAAGGAAGGAAGGAAGGAAGGAAGGAAGGAAGGAAGGAAGGAAGGAAGGAAGGAAGGAAGGAAGGAAGGAAGGAAGGAAGGAAGGAAGGAAGGAAGGAAGGAAGGAAGGAAGGAAGGAAGGAAGGAAGGAAGGAAGGAAGGAAGGAAGGAAGGAAGGAAGGAAGGAAGGAAGGAAGGAAGGAAGGAAGGAAGGAAGGAAGGAAGGAAGGAAGGAATTTCTTTTTATTTTTGTAACATAATATAACCAAGTTTGGTTATTTTTCTTTTTTTTATCAAATGCAGCCAAGTCCTCTGGGCCACTTCCTTTTACTAATCATAACTGCCGTGTGACCAGCAGGTAAGTAAGCTCACATGTCTGTAAAACAGAAAAATAGTCAGAGATCTGATTTCTGATCATCAGTGCTGCTTAACCATAACTGTTAGACCATTAAGTGTCAATATGTCACTGACAGGAAACATAAGCATCTGACAGGGACTCCTTCATTCTGATGACAACTGTAAATTGTCATATTTTAAAACACTTGAGTTTGCTGCACATACAATGATTTCTGCTAGTGATACATCCTAATAGTCTCATGAATTAAGTGTTTTCTCTATAGTGGGAAATAAAAAGACTACAAAAGGGAATGAGAAATAGCCCTGAGTCCATGATTTTGGTCCAATGTGACAAAGAGAAGTCTGACCAACTTCTTAAGGACAAAATATTGCTGCAATTTGGTATCATTATAAGGTGCCAAGTCAAAGAGTTTATATAGCAGACACTACTTTTTACTTAGAGAACATTAGCAAAATTTGAGATGCAGTGAAGCAGTGAGCCTGTCAGGCATAAGAGCACTGGAAAAATACTATAATCTTGTCTTAAGCTTGAATGAAATTTATGAAAGCGATAATGAAATAGCCAATCAATATAACCAAATAATGTATGCCATTTAAAACCATTACAGAAAATTAGACATTTTTGTGTGTTTTTACAAGACTCCACTCTGATTAAAAACAGTATTTAAGCTACTGATTTTTGTCATTCTGCCTTTTTCAAGCCTATGTCACATTTCTTTTCTCTCTGCTTATGGTTTAAGACTGCTGAAACTTCAATTTTTTTTAAATATCGTGGGAAATTCTAATGCCATAACTTTAATGTTATGAGTATTTGAAATTATGAAGAATACCCATCCTTTTCCTACTTTTTGTTCTTCAAATTAATTCCTGTGCTAGTCCATAGCTATCTTTAGTAAGGGTGAATGTACTTTTTAAAAAAGCCTATTAATGTGCAAATATTTGTGTATCAATGTTACATTTTACAGCAGACTCACCTAAACTTGAAAAGATAGAACTGGTGTCATGATATTTCACTCAAACAAGGCATAATTTGTACAGATCTCCCTAGCATCAGGCAGCATCATTGATTAGTCACTGACAGTTGAGCATTTTTGTGTCTTTTGTGTATAAATCAAAATTAGTTCCTATGTACTACCGTCTAGTCACCATAACCCAACAAACTTTAAAACTGAAAACTAACATGACATCTAATCTTTACAGTGTGCATTTTGTTATATACTTCTTATTAAAGAATTTACATTACTAAATAGGATTAATAACAAATTACTACAACTAAAAATATTTTAATTCCCTTCTCTTGTTAAATAGTAAATAACAGGCCTGCACTTGTAATAGACAAAACACACCTTTACTGATTACTGTGTATTTTTGGTAAGGGAAAAAAAGTACATATTTCTTATCTATTTTTCCACATATTCCTTAATCCTGAATATTTCCATTTAAACAGGATTACAATCCAAGCCTTTTTTTTTTTTTTTTTTTTTTTTTTTTTTTTTTTTTTTTTACTATTTTATTGTTCTCCCCATTCATTTACCCCAGGCAGATGAAGCAAACCTGCTTTCAGGTACAGCTAAAACCACTTTTTGCCAGATTAATTTGCTTCCTACAGCCATATCACTACTCATGATATAAGCTGATAAGCATAACACTTATTTTTCCCTTTGCAATACTTTACCTCTGCCAACCAACCAGACCTGCAGAGCTCTCACCAAGCCATGGTCCTCTGACTAACCACAGCAGTATTTTACTGTGATTTTGTGGTCAAGGAAATTAACAGAGAGTGCATTGGACTAATTGCCTTCTGCATACAAATTTAAACTGAAACCCACTGGACAAATAGATCCATCTTCCTTTAGATATTTGTCGGAAACTGGAAATTTCCATTACAATATCAAAACAATTTTTAAAAGAGATGTCAGAAGAAATATGCTTCCTGGAAATGTAAAAAAATGGCACTGCATTATCCTTATCAAATACAAACATTACAAGTCTTATTCCAGGACTACAAACTATTAATTATCATCATGCCTCCATAAAAACTATATAATCTGCTGTAGTATGACAGTTAATGAAGTACAAATCCAGCATGATAATAACACAAAAATGTATTCTAAAAATACTCACAATTAATTAGGTAGTTGAGACCTCAGAGAAAATATCAAACATGTAAATTTTGTCAAGCACTGACAAGAGTAATTTTTGAAGTAAGCTTGAATAATTACAAGGAAAAAATTAGAAATCTCTTAGAACCTAAAAATTATTATGACTGGTTTATATTCTGTTGTCATATTTCCACACCTGTTATGAACCTGAAGTTTAATTTCAAACCTATATCAACAAACAGTATTTTAATACTGAGAGAAATGCAGAATTAAGAAAGAGTTTATTCAAAAAATTTGTTAGCACAAAGAAATATTGACAAAATATTGAGAAAAATAGATTTGTAAATGGAGAAATTAATAAAATTACAGAAAACACCTTCCCTTAATGCTTTTATTTTTAAACTCAACACTGAAAAGCAGCTTTTGCAATTAGGATTACCTGAAACTATTTAATCACTGAGAGAAAACATATAATAAACAGATTACCTTTGCTATTGTTTTTGTCATGTAGCTTTACTGTATTTCCTGCAATAAATAATAACTGTCTCACTTGAAACCAAATATTTGAAGTGTGTTTTTTTCCAATATATCCTACCCTTATGCCATACTAATGGACTGAAATAAAACTCACTTTATGTATGCAAATTAAAGCACCAAAAACATAACCGTTATAGCCAAGAGCTAAAAAGATACTGTAAATAACATGCCTCGAAACCAATTTAAACATTAACTGCTTTTTGGGAAGAAAGAGGGCGTCTCTCCAACTTTGATCTTCCCTTTTTTTCTGTGTAGAGAAAGCAAATTATTTGCACTGGTAATTACTTTCTGAACACAAAGAATATTGACACAAAAATCACCTGCAGTCTTTACAGGAAAAATTTCCAATTTTTTAAAACACTTTTGAAATTGCTATAAAGTATTTCCATCTTCTCCAGCAACAATGTAAACAAACTAAGTAGTCAGATTTATGTGTTCCTCTACTTTAAAAAACATTAAAAAGCAAGTTTCATTACACACTGAAACATAACAACATAAAGAAGCAGCAGAGCCCTTACAACATAAGAACATAAGCATGGACACAGAAAGCAAACTTCAAAATATAAGTGAGCGAAGTATCAGAAGGTGAAAAGTTGAGAACAGACAGAATGATAGAGAATGATATAGAAAGTGTTTCTTAAATAGGTTTTTACTTTCAATCAGTCTTTTTAAATTCAGTTGCATTTGATTCTGTAAGTCAAAGTAGTATGAGAATAGTAATTTTAGCAACCTTCTTAGAGAACACTATCATAATGTCAACTCTTTCAGAGATGCCACAAGAAAAGAAGCACATGATACTTACTAATTATGAACTGAGTGCATTAAAACCAAACTAATCTAATTACAACAGCTAAACAACTGAATTATTCAGATAATTTATGGAAACCTATTAGAAACTAGAAGATGCCATCACTGAAGAGGTATCATTAAAAGAAAATGTCTGTCCCTGTCTGCTAACTGTTCAATGGAGTTTACTATTTCTCCATCACTTACTAACCAAAAGAGGTTTATTAAGAGATAAGATGAAAATTAAATCTATAAAGGCTCTTTCCCACAAAGCTAAAGTGAAGCCATGTATCCTTCAACTCTGTAATAGCTAAATACTGCTTTTAGTCAAACAATCTGTATTTTAATTTTAATCATAAACTTAACACACAACTTTTGAGCAAGTTAAAAAAACCCCCAACATCTGAAAAAAAGAAAACCAACTTGATAAATTCTCAGAATACCTAGCAAAAAGGGAAACCTGATAAATCATACAAAGAAACCTGATAAATTAATTCCTGCTTAGTTCTTGTTACAATAGCAAATTCTGTATCAAATATTTAAAGGTCCTGGGAAACTGCTGGATAACTATGGAAAGTGTTAGGCACAGTGGAAGAACATTTAGAATTGAAGAACCAAAAGAAACACAATAGATGGGAAAAATTACAACACGTTATCCCAGGGATCAGAATAAATAATAAAAAATAGTATGCAAAGCATAAGCTAAGTTGTCATTCCACAATAGTACAGCTCATGAATGCTAAGGGTTTGAGCTAGCCTATTAACACACACTGCTTGTCTTTGAATGAAGTATATTATGGTTTAGCTTTTAATAAAAATGGATTCTTCTTTGCAAAAGTAGCACATAGCCACATAGTAAAAGTCTATCAGCAAAGCTGCTGAAATCACGACACTACTCACAAACAAGAGTGGTAACAAACTCTTCAATGCTGTTTGTCATCCATACAGAGGTTTTTTTACAGGGTCTCACTATCTCAGGGAGAAAGCATTGGACTACAACTTTTTCAGGAAGAACAAAGTGTTATGACAAATATAAAATCTATGGAAAAGAATTTTGGAACAAAAAGTTGGATGAAAAAATGACAAAATAGTTACTTACACACAGTCACAGAAGTACTTTTCCATAAATAGCAAGTTCATTATATATACATATATGTTCCTTTTGCACCTGGACAGAATAAAATAGCTGTTACTTCATGACAGAGAAATCCTGCATCTTTCAAATTACGTCGGCTTGCACATGAGAGGAAGTATACTGATAACACAGGGTTACCATTAGTATAGACTATAAATAAAACATGGAAATAAAACCTTGAGTTAATCAGTTTTGATAAAGTAATCATGAAGCAGAAAAGTTCTCAGAGTATTAAGCATGAAATCACAATCTACAACTGTGGGGGCTCATTTTTTCCTGTGCCTCTCAGGCAGATTTACACAAAAAAAACCAAACAAACAAAAAAAAAAACAAAAAACAACAACAAAAAAAAAAAAAAAAACAAACAGGAAAGGGAAATATGTACGCCCTTAAAGAATATGCTGATTCTCCAACACTTTGTGTGACAAAATGGCACAATGAATGCCTGTAAAAATATTCTATTGAAAGTCAGTCAGGGACAGAAATGCCACGTTGTGTCATATGCATCCTAGACACTTTAAAATCTTCAGATATTATAATTTTGAACCAAAAATAAAACCCTAATACTTACGGAGCTGACAATTTTGTATGGCAAATGATACCTGCTTTTTTTTTTTTTTTTTTTTTGACAGGACAAAGCCTGGGAGTTGCAATGTCAGAGAATAAAGAAAGATGCATTCAGAAAAACCTCTATTTCATCAATTCCTCTTGGAGGATGCCAACATATGGGCTGAAGGGAGGAAAAACTACCATATACCAGTCCATGGCTGGTTGCACCTAGAAAGGGAAAACACCTTCTGGTCCCTCTCTGGCTGCCAAAAGGAAGGCTCCTGCCTTTTCTTTTGTATTCCTCAGCCAGCTGATGATGTATCCTAACACTTCCTAAAACTAACAATGTGCTGATGGAGAGTTTCCTCACAGTGCTTCCTCCCAGACAGCTTTTCATGATAGATGACAGGCATAATTGAAGAGTTGTGGACTATGACAGTACAGAAAAATCAGAACATTCACAACTCATTTATCTCCACTTGGCTTTATAGAGATTTTTTTTTCAATGAGATGATCATTTGCTTTCATGTCGGATTCCTATCTCCATTATAACGCTCTTGAAATTTTGGGATGGAAAACAGACAAATGCACACCATCTGTCTAGCAAACATTTAAAAGAAATTACATTTTATTAACTGTAAGCTACCATCTTTAGGTGAACTACTAAGAACCCCAAAGTCTGTAAACTACAGGTTTCTGAGCAACAGCCGCTCTGAAGTCTGAAGTCAGTTTGTGTGGGAGCTTGTCCTGGAGAAGACAGGCCAGAGACTGGGCACACAGCCACACCACAGACAACCAACATCATGCCTAAAGAAATAAGAAGCCACAACTAATGACATCTAGGCAGCTTATGGTGAGGAGCAAAGGGCTTGCAAAGGAGTCTGGGACCAACTAGGAGTGGCCATGCAGATCAACAGCCTGTGAGTGGCCAGAAGGCTTCTAGAATATTTTATGAGACTGTATATATATGTGTCAGCTCCACTTTGGGGTCTTCTGAAGCAGCCTCTTTATGTTTTGTTTTGTACCCTTGTTTATGCCCTTTTATTTGTTTAATAAATATCTTCAGTTTTGGCATTTCATTTGTAGCCGTCCCTTCCTTGCTGCTGCACCGTGTGACCACACCATCGTCGAGCTCCTGAGACCAGAGGCTTTCCCGTGAGCTCCGCAGATCCTTCGGAGTGTTGTTGCCAGCCTGTCTCCGGCCGCTCTGCTGCTAGCCGGGTCAGAGAGATCACCGGCGGTCAAATGTGCACTGCAACAGGTTTGCTTTTGTTTTGTTCAGACACAACAGTCTGCAGAAACCACATCTGCCAAGCATAAGAATTTTACCTTTGCCTCACACTTGCAGAATTTGTTCTAGAATGTAGCATATTAAAAACTGAGCTGCTTTACAGTAAGTTTACTGAAGATAAATGTTGATAGAAATGAAGTACAATTTTCAGCTGAAAGCCTGTATGAAACAACAGTATGCAGCATAACACATACCCTGGTTTAAGAATAAGATCTGTCAAAAATCACCAAGTTGAATCAAAAGGTGACTGAAATTTGATGATGAGACTACCAAGGGGGCAAAACAGTAAATCTAACAAAATAAACAGAAACATATTTTCCAGTCCTTTATTTTTTTTTTTTTTAATTTACATTCTTCATAGGAAGAGAATAGACTGACTGGAAACAAAAAATATTACATGCAAGATGGGAAGCATTCAATAAGCAGAGAGTTAAAAAAATCCCATGAATTTGAAAATCCTGGATTCAAATACCATATTGTTCCCCATGATCTGAAAAGCCTGTTTGAAATGGTAGGTACCAAAGCCTCTGCACAGAGGTGCTTTTGACTTGGACTATGCATTTGGACATTGGAAGAAGACGTCCAGTTTTATCTAGTGCCTGAAAAGCAATACCTCAAGGAAAACATTAGCCTGACAGGTATTTAACATGGGCTAACTTCCACTTATAAATGATTACTGTAAGTTGATAGGGAGTCACAAAACCTGCAATTTTATATGGTCTTTTTTACCCTGCTGCCCACTTAGACTGGAATTATACCAAAATTTCATAGAAAATTAACCTAACTAGGTGTAGACCTAGCAGACCTAGACCTAGCTGTCTGACTTAGCTCATGAGGGAACCAGGTGTAAGAATTAAGTGTTTCAGTCCAGCATTCAACTAGAAAGCAAGATACACATACGCATTTTGAAAGTGAAGGTGTTGAACATCATCAGCCTACTGCACAGACTCTGATGTGACTTCTTGTTGGTAGTGTATATAAGAGTGAAAGGCTGCAGACTTACTGTTCCAAGAAATTACAGAGCAAGGATGCCTGAGCACCGGCACTAAACAATTAAACTGGAGGGGGAAAAAACAACACCAAAAAACCCAATAAAGGGAAATTTAAAAACAAACAAACAAACAAACAAACCCAACAACAAAACCCAAAACAGTAATAGTAGTAAATCCCTATAAAATACAGCTTCATACATTTAAACTTACTCTCAACTCTTGCATGTATGAACAATTGGTTTTTAGTAAATATTTATTAATTTTGTGTTTATCTGGGTGCCTATGACATAAGCTATAAAAATAAAAATTAATTATAAAATTAATAAAGGAAACTAAACCAGGAGAGCCATAAAAAAAATCTAGTTTTTTAAGGCTGCTCAAGGAGAATACTTTTTGTTATTAAAACTGCAGTTGATTTAAGCGTCCTTTATGTTAAGTATGAACCCTTAGTGAACTGTTTCTTTTAAGGAGTGATAGCACATTGGCTTCTTCCATCAAATATATATCATGTCTTAACTAGTGCAACTTTAATTTTGCTTGGAACATCCCATCACCACTACCACTATATTTTGACATTATTAGCATTTAGTAGCTCTTCCTAAAGTTTATCCTTTCTTCATTTAACGACAAACATATCTCCTTAGCTGGAAACAAAATCATTCACGACCACAGAAAGCCTCCCTCTGTTCTCATCTCTAACAGCACTTGGTTTAAAGTCCTCAACTTCAACACCCTATCGCAAGGCTATACATGTTACCCCAGACTGGAGATATTTGGTTTTATCCCTTCCTAGGTGAGCATATTTTTTCCTTTCTTTCCACTTTCCTCTTTCACTCTCACTTTGCCACATCCATCTCCCCCTACACAGGACACAATGGTGAGACTTGCACATTGTTCTCTTTTTTGTCTCTTCAGAGCTCATAGAAAACTATTCAGTTGAGAATCTGTTCAGGTATCCTCATTTTGCCTAATAAAAACATCTCTCAATCTTGCCTTCCATCTTCAGTGATGATCGTGTAGATGTCCAAGCCATGCATGTGATGCTCCCAGCCCCTCCAACCCCTCAGCACTGCAAGGCTTTGCTAGCACCTGGCCTTGAGAGCATATACCCTCTTAAAGGACATATTTTTCTCTGTACCTACATTTCAGAAACACTTCACAATCCTGTTACAGAAACTCTGCAGCCAAGCCAACAGTATGCACTAGCAATTCACAATCCAAACAACCAATTCAGCTTTGCCTACTGTTGATTACTTACAATGCACACACATAGTAAGAAGTCACTTCGATGAAGATCATAAACCATTTGAACACTGGAATATTTTCTAATCACTTGTGCAGAAGTCCAAATAGTTCAGCTCTCAAACAGGGCAAGAATACATCTAGCTAAAAAAATTAACATTGTTAATAATGCATGGCAATACTGTAACAACTTTCAAAGAGATTTAAGTAGGCTGACCATAAAACAAAAAAAGTTAGACGAAGATTGTCAAGCAGATTAATATGGGATTTCTTTGGGTCACTAGTTGCCAGAACCACAACTGATACCTCTTCTAGAGAAAGTGCCTCAGAAAGCAGTACCCCAAGAGCTCCACTCTTCACTCTGCTCTGCAGGCATTCCCCAAGTGTGGATTAAGGAAAGTGAGAAATGCACCAGCTACTGCCAAGATAATTTCTTTAAATTACCTAATATCTTCCATAAGTCTCCCATCCAACTGATTTTGAGAACTAACCACATTTAACTGATTACATCTGAAGGATTTAGAACAGACAACATGGCTGCAGGCATTCAGGGAGACACACATTACTACGGTGAAAGCATTTTTATTGCTTTGTGATTTCACCATCTGAAGGGAAAACCTTGAAGATGTGTCCCATGAAAATTACATTGTTCAGGTTTTGAAAATTTGTAACAAAGAATACTACATGTCATTAATATTTAAGAGCTGAAGAACTATGGATCATGAGTGAACAAAGAGGGTATGTATAAAAAATGTGATCTTATGAATTCAGCAGCAGTTTATACAACCTTTTGCTACTGAAAAAAGGTACTGAAGATAAATAATAAATAATAATAAAAACAATAAAAAATACTCAAGACACAGAGGTGTACAGGAAGCCCCAAGGAAACTGAGTTTATCTTAAAATCTGTCTGGTGTCAAAGCAACACTTCAGGCAATGGCATTCAGCTGCTCAGCGCTATGGGGTAACACAGAAAGAAGAAGGTAGAGCACCATCTTCAATGCCATCATCACTGTAAGGAAAAACAACCTGGTGTCTCACACCCTTTCATTTCAGGATAGACCGCACAACAGATTGCCACAACAGTAACCTATACTCATCCAACCTCAGAGAAATACCTTCCAGTTGTTGCCTTTCTACAAAGCTAAAAAACCTTTTAAAAAATCGTTAAGGCTTTCTCTGGAAACATATGACTATAGAGACAGTATTCTTGAGAAAATACATATATTAATTAAAAAATTTGAAGATTTGAGGAAGAGAATATAGCTGAGAAGTGTCTATGGACATATTTCTTGATCAGCGCAAGCAGCTTACTTAAAATCTACTTTCTTGGGACCTTGATGGGGAAAAAAAGCTCAGAATCTACAGAAAAAACATACTTCCTCCTTAATAACCTTCCGAAGTGATTAATGCTTCATGCACTGAAAATGACATCTCCCCTTTCTATGTGTGTTCAAACCACTGAAGGAAACATTAACAGCCTTCATCATTCCTTTAATATGTTTGCCTTGCACATCTATTTCATTAGCAAGCTTTTTTTTTTTCTTTTCATAGACAGATCACAGCTTTTATTGAAACGGTTTCATTTCCACAGTAACAGGGAGCAATTTTGTATGGTTTTATAGGGTTTCATGTCACTTCAAAAGCAGAGGCAATAGTCAGAACAAAAATTTTATTGTAAATGAGACCAAGTGGCAACAGAATACAAAAGGCAAAGCAGCAGAAAGAGACAGAGGATGAAGGGAATGTAAGCTCTGAGCAAGGAGGCGATTTTATGGCAGAAAATAAGTCACTATATGCAGTATGTGACATACATTTAATCAAACTTTAAATTGAAGACACTTCCCATAAAGTAGGCTGAAGAGATGTATACAGAGAACAAGTGCAGCAAGGTAGGAGAGGAGACAAACTTTCCTTAGGGGAGAAATTATTCCTCTTAAACCTAACACTTCAGTGAGATTCCTGCTCCCACATGGTTTTGTGTCACCCAAAAGCAGAACACCAAAAAGCTGCTGCAGACTATGACAAATCCAAGGGCCACATCTCTTCTACAAGCCACAGGTTCCCTGCTACAGCTGTAAGTGAAAGACATAAAAAGAGAGTGATTTTTATCAGAGCAAAGAGAGAAGGTGGACTGATTTCATCTCAGCTCAGAACACCCTTCATGGGCAGTAGCTTTAACACCTGCATGTACTAAGGGCTCTCGGATCTTCTTCAAGTTTTATGGTTCTTCTCATCCTTTGAATGCCAAATAGGCACTGAATAGGCATCTTTTCATACCAGCATATCAGCATGTAACACAGATCACTGCAAGCAGACTCCAAAGGCAGTTTTAGGTCTACAACTTGAATTAATTTATTTACTTAGGAAAAGCTAAGTTCTGCAAAAGTTGACGTCTGTCTTCCAAGAAAGCTGCCAGAGCTGGCAGGAGCAGACTGCTTCCACACTGCAATGACTGAGCCATTTGTTTGGTATCAGTTGCAGGACTGGTGCCAACCTGAACACGCAGACATGAACTAAACTGCCTAAGGAATACAGGCATACATAAGATTTAACACACATATATTTACTACTTATTACTGAAGTTTAAAAGCTCTGAAGAAGCATCAACACTGGAAAAAATCCATGCATTTATGCAAGTCTTGTTTTCACAAGAGCATGACTGCCAACCTAGCCAAAAACCTCTTCTAAAATTTTGTGCAATATTTTAGATATTTCAAGGAAATTGCCTCAAGCTGTCACATTGAAAAGCACTGGCACGCTCTTCTAGTGTTTGTCACATATATATACATACACATGTGTGTGCACACATATACATACACACATCTTCAACCTTTATTTCCTTAAACAATTAATTGGAATCTTCCACTTCAATTCTTCATGAATTAAAACATTCATGAACAGTACACAGAGGAATTTTTTTTCTAAATTAGGTACAAAGTTGTAGCACAAAAGGACCTGTATTACACAGTCAACATGCTTTAACCAGAAACATCAGCTCTGCCAGCAGACTCCAGTATCCATTTGTTATTTGTCCTTGCTATGAAGGGTGCAGAGCAAAATGGTCAACTACTGCATGTTTGTGTTCCATAGATGTTCAACTTTAGATTCACATAACAGATTTCAAAAACAAGTCCAGTGTTTAAAGATAAACCTTCGGGAGTTTCTGATCATCTCCATGTTTATTTGGAGTCATTTAACTAACATGAACAGCAGAAAAGAAAATGGCAAATGATGGAGCATAAAGCTGGAAAGCCAAAAGCTGACTTCCTTCTAAGATGCACTGAATTGCTTCCTTTAGTTGGAATTAAAGTCCTCAACAATTACCATGATTTGACTTAGGTCTTTGTAAAATGAAACCCTTCTTATTCACTAGCCATTTGCCTGCCAGGAGGTACAAGTAGACTGGACACAACGGCTGCATTTTCCACATGGGACATGATCACACAATACTATACCTTCCCTCTCATACTACCATAGCATTTACCTTTGCTGTGGAGGTCACAGTGAGAACCAGGAACATTCCCTTTACACAAGAAAAGGCCATTTTTTGGCTGATACTGCGACATGATGTTTAGGATGGCACAGTTTTCTAATAGCAACAGGATTAAACAATGCAACTACTATACTAGCAAATTTTAGCACAACTAGGAGTTCAGTAGCTGAAAACAGCCAAAGATGATACTGACCTGGCAGTACTAACCAACTCAAAAATGGTGATGAATTTATAGAGTGACAAAGCCTTAAAAATGATAAATGGAATCCAGAGCTGCAGTAGCAAGGCTGAACATTGAACACCACAGTAGAAGTTACACACAAGTTCCCATACATAGTACTATACATAATCCTGATCATACATTTAAAAAATAAATAAATAAAAAGAGAAACTGAGCCAAATGAAAGGAAGGGTTAAGGGAACAAGAGGATTGTGAATCCTTATACCTAACCAAATAAAAGCTTAATAGTACCTTATCAGTATAGATACAAGGGAGAAGAACAAGAGAGTAGTAACAGCTCACAGAAGAAAATAGGCTGCATATTTGCCTCAAATAAGTTTAAACTGCTACTTATTGAGGAAACTGCATTTATACAACAATATTCTAGTGGAACAGGACAAGTAAAATGGAAATCCTTCTAAAAATAATTTTAGAGCTCAATGTGCTTATAAGACAATAATCGTGGCATGTGTTGAAGGTATCAAATACCTCCTCAGAGTCTGTGTATGAATGGAAATTTCAATCTGTTAAATACAAGAGCATTGCTGGTTTATTTTCTGTATTGATTAACAGATACCCAAAACTCTATTTAACATCTCTCATTATTATGTATTTTTCCATAGTGCACAAAGTGTAATAAGTATACCACAAAACATAGCAAACAATTCTTTAAACTGTTTATAAAAACAGAGCAACTCTTAACAATTCCATTTTTATACTGCTCACTACAGCTTATTTTACTATATAACTGAAATACTTAACCCAGCAACTATTTTTGTTACCTATCTACATGGTTGTTATGGATAGGATAAGGGCAAAAAGTTACTTCATTTGTACAGGCTAATGAAGTATCTACTCTGCAGAGAAGTACAGATTAATGAAGTATGTACTGTGCAGAGAAAGCTGGACCAAACTGACTAATATAATTATGGTCAAAGAGAAATAACTAAATAAAACTCAACAAGGAAAGAACAAACCCCTTCCTCCCCCCAGTTCGGGGCATCACTTTTTTCTTTATTTCAAGTTAGAAAGAATATAGAGTGTACTTACACTGAAGGTAATACGGCTATTAAAACTAGTAAAAACATCAGCTCGTTTGTTTTTGTTGGCCACATAACGGATTTATGACAGAACCCTCCAAAAAATCTTTTTGGAGGCCATTTCCAAGGAAAGCATTAGGTCCCCAAATGATGTTTAGCAATACAATGAAGTTTTTTACTAAATTATGAGTTTAGTACTAAACTAAACATTTCAATAAGCAAAGTTCTTTCAAATTGAGATGAGCAGGAAGTTCCTGCAGTTCTCGACTTACCCTGCAGGAATGCTACTTCTGAAGCATATTTTCATATAAAAAAGAAGGTACCACCCGCATTCAGAACTATGAAAAATTTGACTGCTCCTACATTCAGGAACATATTTTAACATGATTGTTCTGAAATCCTCAGATTTTCTGCCTTCTGAACTCAGGAAATTTTATCAGCATTTTATCAACACTATACATAGCTAATGAAATCCCATTCTGATCAATGTGGATGATTAAGTGCTTTCACATCACTCAATACACTAGCAAAACACAGGTAGTAAGTGAATACTATATCACTGACATATTTAACAGAAACATGACAACATTCTAATGCTGGATTCTCACATGGGGATGAGAAATTCTAGGCACAACAATTGCTATAGTAACAGTCTCCAGAAAAAGTCAGTAAGAAACTGACAAGTACTTACTGGTCTTTATCATTATTTGCTATCCAAAGTGCAGTAAAAAGGCAAATGCCAACTTAACTGCATTAGACTTAAAAATATAAACTGCATTATACTTAAAAATATATATATACACACATCTACACACACACAAAGAACTTCAACACCACATCCTATTTCCAGGCAAAAACTCATGAAAGAAGTCCTACTTGTGTGGATGAAATCCAGCCACAAGCTGCTGATTCATACCAGCTGTTTTCTAACTTGCCAAACTCAAAGGCAAGTCAGTCTGTTATTCTAACCTACCTCCTTCTAGTACTTCCTTCTCCTGCTTTGAGCATTCACACAATCATAGAATTTTCAAGGTTGGAAGAGGCCTTCAAGATCAAGTCCTACCACCCACCCAACACTACCACTGTAACCCATAAACCACATCCCTCAGCATCAGATCCAGATGCCTCTTAAACACCTCCAGGGATAGCAACTGCACCATCTCCCAGGACAATCTATTTCAATGCCTGAACACCCTAACAGTGAGAACTTTTTTCTAATATTTAATCTGATTCTCCTGTCTCAGCTGAAGGCCATTTCCTCTGGTCCTATCACTGCAGGGACAGTAGAACAGACCAATTCCCACCTCACTACAACCTCCTTTCAGGGAGTTGTGGAGAGCAATGAGGTCTCCCTTGAGCCTGCTCTTCTCATGACTAAACAAACCCAACTCCCTCAGCATTCCTCATAAGACATGTTTTCTAATCCTCCCATGAGCCTTGTTGACTTTAACTGGACAAGCTCCAGCACCTCAATGTCCTGGAGGTGTGAGAGGACCAAAACTGGACTTGAGGTATGGCCTCAGCAACCCCAAGTACAGGAGGATGATCACGTCCATTGTCCTGTTGGCCACACTGCACTTGGCTCAGGCCAAGCAAGATGCCATTGGCCTTCTTGGCCACCTGAGCACACAGTGGCTCACACTAGGCTGGCTCTCAACAAGCACCCCCAAAGTCCCTTTTTTCCAAGCAGCTCTTAAGCCAATTTTGCCCCAGCCTGTAGTGCTGCATAGGTTTGCTGAGGCTAAAGTGCAGAACCCAGCACTTTGCCTTATTAATCCTCATGCCATTGTCCTTGGCCCACTGACTGAGTCTGTCCAGGCCTCTGTAGAGCCTTCTTACTCTCGAAAAGATCAACACTCTCACCCAGCTTTGCACTGAGGGTGCCCTCAATCCCCATGTCCAGACCATCAGTGAAGACATTAAATAGGACTGGCACCAAAATCAAGACCAGGCAAACAGTTCTAGTGACCAGCCACCAACTGGATTTACCTCCATTCACCACAACGGTCTGGGCCCAGCCATCCAGTGTTTTACCCATTAAACAGTCCACCCATCCATGACATGTGCAGTCACTTACTCTAGGAGGAATATAGCTAAAATAATAAAGCCACTGCTGTTCAAAACATTTTTCCAGCCATGAGTTAGGAAGCTCATGCTGGCCAAGTTGTTAATCATACTGCAAAAAGAATATTAGCTCATTCAAGGCTCTCTGCCCCACAAAGACTGTATATCTTTTCTATCTCACTCCCATGATAGAGTTGCCATCTTCAAGCATACATGTCAGCACCACAGCACAGCTAGGAATTTAAGAACAGAAAGGTGTTTATTCTTGGACTTAATAGACTAAAAACTAAGGGTAACAGATTTGGAAGAGAGGACAGGAGCACCAACTTCCTATGGCAAGGACGGAGCAATTCCCAATGCATAGTTTTAGTACAGAATTCTTTCTTTACAGTAAAAACAATAATCAATTTTTGCAAGGATGTAACAGACACACTCCATAACTCTAAGCAAACCTCAAGTATTAAATCCCACAAAATAAATGCATATATATTTACATGCCCCTCTGGGATCCCTCAGTACTATATTTTTCAAAATTATTTTGTACTATTACACCATATTTTCTATGGTAGTCAACTACCCTCAGTTAGGTACAGTTTTTCCCCCTACAAAATGAAGAAAAAAGAAACCACAAAAATATAGCACAGAAGAAAAGGATGCAGTATACTAGCATCTGCTTTCATTCCATCTTGCAGGCCAGATTCATACCTAACAGATCATTTAAAAACAACAATTAAATATAGCAAAAGCACATAACAAAACTGTTTCATTTGCCGAGTTAGGCACTTTCCTAAAAACTTAGTCATCAGTTACATTTTTTACAGCTAAATTCCCTGACTTCTGGAACCTACTGCACTTCAGAAAATTTTTCCACAAAGTGATAAAAAATGGTATAAAAAGTCATTGTGTTTTGTCATGATCAACAATAGGAACTTGTGCAATTCTAGTAGGATAAGAGCTCCATAAGATGGGCCTTTTTGTGATGAAAAGTCGTTATGATAATAGGTGTACTACAGTCTGCAGCAGTAAAGAAAAAGCTTTCAAGGAAAGCTAAAAAAAGCTATGTCAAATTGAAGGCAAAAAAATACATATGTACAGAACAGAAGGACACAGATCTAACTGGAAAGATAAATTTAAAACAAACTGAAAGTTAAATTCTTTAGCTTTACAGTAGAGAGACTGCAGTAACAACTTAGAAGCACAGCTTATTCTCCAAAGGATTTTCACTGGTGCCCCAGGAAGCTTGTTTATCACCTAGGCACAAGCTTTAAACATATGCGTATGTACACATGCACATTTCCATGCATGCAGAGTTACAGTGTATGCCTCATCTAGCAGCAAAGCCCACATATATTTACACTATATTGCAGCCACATATACTGCTAAAGAAATGCTGCATTTCTTCAATGCATTTGTTCATACACCATAAGAAGCTCGTTCACAGAAGCTGCAGTCAGAAAGGACCCCATGAACAAGCACTTCTCTCATACCAGCAAATGCAGAGTCAAAAGAAGCAGTGTCCCTGCTGATCAGATTTCTGTCCTTCAGATGTTATCTTGTCCCGGAAATGTTTGTAAATAATAATAATAATTAAAGGAAAAAAAAAAAAAAAGCAAAACAGTTTAGGGACTCAAATGTTTTAAAAGCATGGCAAAGCACTTGAAAGCACTCCTGAAAGTATAAAGTCCTTCAAAGTAACACACAATAAAACCCCAAGCAACTAAACAAGAAGCCTACCATCCTATTTTAAACTTATTAAAATGAACAGTTTCAAGTTTCTAAATAAAATATCACAAACCAAAAATTAAAACCAAACAGACAATCTGTCCAGTCAGAACTTCAGGTTTCAGCTTTCAGTATTCAACTGTATGGCTAAACCGACATACTACAGAAGACTTACTTTAAGCCTTTTTAAAAATATTTTTAAGTGTTCATCTTACTAAAGGTAAAACTTCAACCAATGTGTTGAAAGTGTATCTCAAGAGTACTACATAAAAGATAATGGAAATGTAACTCAACACCACTACATTTAAAAAAAAAAATGCTAACTCCTTTCCTATGTTCATTTTAAGACTAAATCATACATAAAACAGCATTCCAGAAGCCTGCATCAGCTACCAGGCTGCTTATCGTCCTCCAGAATTTCTTAAAATTGTACCTATAGTTCAAGATGTTCTTTATTTTTGAAAGTATATGAGTGTTTTAAAATATTTCTTACAGGTACACCAAAACTTTTTGCCTAGAGTAATACCCAGAAACTAAAAATATTGCAGCAGGGGTGGAACTACACAATTATTTGCTCCCCATTTCCAAATATGTACTAAAAAGACACAAACCTGGCACTCATCTTGAGCTTAAATCAGTACCCAGCACTGGTCTGATGGAATAAACTCCTCAAAGCTGGCAATTCTTGCTACCATTTTAATACGTGAGGTATTCTTCAAGTGTTTTGTGTTTTTCTATGCAATGAAGTAACTAAACAAAAACATATTGCAGAGAATATGGTACAGCAGCATATGCTGATGATGAGTTAATGCCTTCTCACATAAGAACTGAAAAGAACTGACAAGCGCTTCAGTAATGAGAATCATAAAATAAAGCAAGAAGACTTTAAGTGATCCAGCTACATTTTATGCCTAGTTGTCTACCTGAAGCAAACTCCCAAGAAAAATACAATCTGGAATAGTAGCTAGAAAGCTTATTCTTCTAGAAAAAGACATATCCTCCTGTAGTATTCCACTAGGTTTCAAGAGTACATTTAATAAGTTTTTATTTCAAATAGTTTTTGTAACTCCCTCTGTTTACAACTTCCAGCCTCTCTCTTTTGTGAGCATTTTCTATTTCAGTAGAAATATGTCTTTTGATCTCAAAAGATGTCAAAGTCAGGAAAAAGTTATCTCTGCGAGATTTTTCTAAGTTGGGATAAGAAGAGATACAAAGAATAGCCCAGAACAAGTAAAAAACCCATCTACAGGTCAGGAGGGAGCAGGAGGAAACAACTTGAGGACTATCTGTGTCTTTGAGAAAACTAAACACACTTTCAGTAATGCTCTACTATTCCATTTCAACTCACCATTCATCTTCAGAAAGGCTGAAGTAGGACAGTTTAACAAAATGGTTAGCCAAAGCATGACCAATTACCACAATCAGATCTGTACATGTGAAATACAGTTATTTTAGAACTTGTAGGAAAGACAAAACTTTGAAAGCATAGGTAATTCTGGAAATATCAGTAGAAACTAATGCTTCCTGTGTGGTCAGGTTTACTTGATTTTAAGGTAAAGTATAGAAAACTATTTCAGGAAAATAAAGTAAACATCAGGGTTTCATCTTGCTTTGCTTCACAAATTCACTTAAAGTTGTTTTCACTTAAAGCAGTTATTCATCTGTTACTCTCATTCTAAAAATCAAGCTTATTCCTTGTACAGTAATAGGGCATTGTAAAGACTGATGATCTGATGGGTTTAAACAAGATATGTCTTACAATATTGTGCCACAACTGCATCAGCTCATGACAAGCACTCTTTTAAACACTTGAACACCTAGACTTCTGCATTAGACATCTGTGGAAGCACCACCTAGATATATACAATAGCACAAAAGTCTTGAGAAAATATTTCCAACAAAATGACAGCAAACTTGAGGGAAAAAAATCTAACATGGCTAGCTTTAAACATTCAGAGACACTGAGACAGAGAGACATGGGTCAAGATACCCATATGCAGAACTGAAGACACATTTATAATAGTTTAGGAACATTTTTATTCTTGTCTGTGGGATCCTTTTGTAAGTCAAACGAGAGCTTATTCTTAGAGGAGAAATTTTGAAATACTTGCTTTAAGAATATTCAAACATTTGCAACTGACCCAAAAGCTGTTAGCTAGCCACTTAGTCCTCCAAACAAAGGGCTGCTTTTAGATAAAAACACATTGGAAGGAAAGTGTAGCCATGAATTCATCCCTTCATACCAGGGGCATGAAAATATGCCCCAGAGTCTTTCAACAACTTGGTAACTCAGCACCAGGTGTCACAATTACACAGCTGTAAAACTCCAAAATCGCACAAGTAATATTTTCTCTTAGGGCAGGGCAGAAAACACAGGACACTAAACTTGAAACCAAGACAGGAATGTAAGAGACCTTAGCACTCAACCAGGTGAGAAATGGCCCTCTTAGCTTTTGGCTCCACATATCAGATGCCCTCATACAGTGGACCACAGCCATAGGCATGTGTGTTCTTCTGCACATCTCCATGGTAGCTATGGGAATGCTATCCATCACAATAAGGACGCCAGAAAAGGTATCTCCAGGTCTTGCTGTTGTGCTCAGCCACATGATGAAACATACAAGTACCAGGAATGACTCTGCTTTCTCACCATGACGTTCCTCAACTTCCCAGCCAAGCCGATCATGACAGGATTCATGAACCCAAGGGAGGCAGGGCCCTCAGGCAGTCTCCCCAGATTCCCCACATAAAAGAGCAAATGAATGACAGGAGGTTATGCCAAAAGCCATAGGGAAAAAAAATAATAAGCAGGAAATCTGCACAGCGCAGTTAGGGCTGGCAGCTCAAGTGAGGATCAGGCAGAGCCACACAGGCAAGAGTAATGACCCAACTTAGCATCTTGCTTAAAGCAACAGGATATGCATTTAAGGATTTACAGTTATTTGTATCATGTACACACCGAAACACTATACTACAATAGTATGATTTTTCTAACCAGGTGAGAATCACATAAAGGAAAGAAATTTGATACATACAGTTAACATAATGAATCGGATAGATGTTGGTAACAAACAGTTAAGACAGCACACAAAAAATCCTGAATCAAAAAGTTCCAAGGCATCTGGGATCATCCGATTTCTCTTCCTATACACTCAGATGCCCCTACTGCAAGGGTCCACTCTTATATGCATTTTTATTCTAGGATCACTGGGTGGGTTTTTTTAAGTATTCGCTGCATTTATGTAACTACCTAAAGATGCTGTCCAAATTCAACTTAAGTGGGAGTGGGACACTGCTGCTTCAAGACTGATCATTCCAGTACCCAAAATGAGCAAAATACCATCCTATCATCAAAGGCACACACACTTCTAATGTTTCTGTTCGGTGCAAGGTTGAACTCAAAGCTTAGTACCAATCTTCACCAAAGAAAGAGATAAAGCCTCAAATGAGAGATTAAAATATATCAGGAAGGAAATCTTAAACTAAAACAGAAAATATAAAGCATTTTTAGAAGCATTTTTAAAATGGTTTACAAAGTTCTAGTACCACCAGAGACAGTCAAAATACCAATGCACCGTAAAGGAAAAGTTTCTGAGTACACAGCTTGATCCAAAGAGGCATTTTCCCATGACATTTACTGCAATATTTACTGTAACTACTGGGAATCAACAACAAATAGGATAATAGAGAGCTTTTTTACCAAAAGAATGTTGCAGTAATGAGACTGTATTCTATGGTTGTCCTTGAACTTTGGAAACAAAGGGAAAAAAAAAACAATGGGAAAAATAGATATATTATCTATGTGGACTACTTGTATGTACAAAGTACCATATTTTCTTTAACATCAACCTACACAATACCAAAGGAACAATACTGTATAGGATGCTTTGGATGAATGTCATTTTTAACTCTAAAGTGAACATAGCAAGCACTGGACTTGATAATCCTCGAGTCTCTTCTACCTTAAGATATTCTATATTATTTTCATCCATAAAAAGGGAAAAAAGGCTACAAAAAGAAAAGCTTTGCAAGCAACTGAATATATGTTAGAAATACAGCAATAAATTGTCTTTAGATGTTTTATTCTCCATTTGACATTTTTTATTTTCTAAAAAAACACATTCCCTGATAGCATTTACACTCTGACAAAGTCTTCTTCAATTGTTATAGCTACTTATTTCATACATAGCATTTCTTTTAGTCATTTTATGGAACTACACTATTTGATCTGTTCAAATCTCAGGTTATAAATTACAAAATGGTCTTCTGAAACCTAAAATGTATTTTTAAAAGAAAGGGGGAAGAGAGATAAAGCAATCAGACCTTTATTTCAAATCGTCCTCTATACTCAAATCCCTCTTAAACAGCAAAACAAGGAAGTACACAGCATCTCAGCTTTTTAACTATATTTTTGTTTTCAAAAGAATAGAAAACATATGACTCACAAAAATCACGTTAATTTCTTCATTCCTTTGAAATAAAAACATTTGGAAGCTTCAAAATTAGTGGAAGAGAGTGATCGCTTGAAATATGGATTCTGAGAACAAATCAAAAGGCAGTTTTAATCTTTAGTTTCTGATTTGGGGAAGCAGAAGATGCTATGACCTTACAAAAATGAACAGACTTTTTACAGAGATATTTTGGACAAATTTGTCAGGTTCATTATACCTCAGTCATTACAGCGTCATCAAAACTAAGAGTAAATTAAAACATAATTGAAAAAATATACCAGAACATGGGTGAATTTTCTGTAGAAAGAAAATGATTAATCCAAAATACACTTCTAGCAGATACCTTCTCATGAAGCAAGGAAATGGACTAGATTTAGGCTACAGTTCAGCTGTTGCTTCCAGACAATTTGAATCCAAGCTGCTGCCAAGACAGCAGTTTGACACTTTGCTTGTCCTTTCTTGCTGGCTATGACCACCTCTTTTTCTCCTGATGCTCATGCTCAGCAAAGTGGATTCTCCCCTGTTACAGCTCACCACAGGGCTGCCCAAGTCCAGCAGAACAGGACAGCAACTAAAAAGAGACACTAACCCGAGTGTCCTCCTCTTTCTGTCCTCCATTTTTCGTAAGAACCCTAAAAACACTATCATTAGATTCCCTCTCTCAGCAATCTAATGACTAATTCTTTATTTAGAGTGGAGGAGCTGCATCATCACTTCAGCTGTGAGTCACTTGGTATGTGGGGGTCCCAGTATTTAGACCTGGCTTCAAATCTGGCAGAACTAGAATTTAACTCTGGAAAGCTCAAAATATAAGAGTGACTTCCTGCAGGCCCATAAATATCTTCTTTTCTTATTCATTCTTACAACAAAAAAAAATTTTAACCATTTTTTTTTAAAAACCCACCAAAGTTGTTACTCTCTTCTTGTCAGCAAGCATATGATGCATATAAGCTACAATAGGCTTCTGACTAGCCCTAAGTAGCAGCAGAACAAACTCTGACAGGCAGCCAGTCAACTACACCAGCTAAGCCACCCAGCAAAGATCAAGCATTTCAGGTTTTCTCAGCAACTCTTTGATTTTCCAGTCCAGTTCTTCAAAAAGAAATCTAGTAAAAAATGAGTCAACAGTGATTCAACTCTTCTGGAGCTAAAAAGCCTCTATGAATTTTAATGTAATTGTTTCCAGCTTACATTGGTTTTCACAAATACATACAAAAGACAAATTATTTATCTTACTAAAATCAACTAAGTTCATCATAATCTTGCAGCTCAACAGGATTCAGTTTATTACTTATATAGAACAAGAGGACAAAAGTGCAACTGGCTATACAGGAAGTCCTGGCCCCAATCTTAGATTTTGTGCACATGTATCTGAAGGAATACTCCCCTTCTTGCACATCAACAGTTTCTGGTCTAATACAGGAATGAAAAAGCACACAGAAACAGTTTCAGTGCCCCAGGGAAAAAAATCACTCTATTCGCCAAATAATCTAGCAATCTGCAACACATAGATCTCCTCAGGTGGAGAATCATACTGTTGCACAGCACAAACTATGCCAAAGCACAAATGCAGCTTCTCTCTCCAGACACCCCATTCCACTCCTTCCCATCTAAATAGGTTTAATGTTGGGATAACATCCTAAGCAGCTTTGTCTTAATCATCTGCATTTTCCCAAGCAGCTTCTGCACTGGCAACAGAGTCAAAGATTCTTCAGAATCAGACAGAAATACTGGTCAGAAATTAGTATTAACTATTGCAATGCCCAACACTTTTTTTTTTTCTTCTATTCTTTATTACATAGACTTCAAGAGCAACTGACAACCAAGCAACTGTCACTCTATTCCAGATCCACACTCTATTCCAGATCCACACTCTATTCCAGATCCCATACAAGCATGAGTTTTTTTCAAAAAGTCTGTTTTCAGGCCTCGATCCTACCATGAAAAGCTGAGCTTCTGGGTAGTCATATAAACCAGTCTCCAAAACTGTATTTTTTTGTTCCATCCCCCTTAAGATCAGTGCCTGGAGCAAACATTTCCTGACATTCAACATCAAAACAAATTATAACCATGGTGACAATATTATCAGTTTTCTTCCACAGATTCCTCCCCAAGTCAAGCCATAAAAACAAAACCAAAACTCCTTCCGTGATACAACTGTCAAGGCAGGATCTTAATGCTGCCACCTGATACAGATCAGCAAGCATCACAAGCCCATAAGGACTGGAAAACGCTTTGTACAGGCACAGCCCAAACACATCAGAGTGTATGATTAGGCTGCAGATGTACCATGCAATTTGGATGTCTGATTAGGAACCACTGGTCCTATATAGTTCTACATGGATTTCCATCAACACCATAAATGCCTTCCCTTCTCTGCCAGAGCGACGGGTATATTACCTCACAGTAGCATTTACAACACATAATGAAGTAGTCTGAAAAAGCATATTTCTATTGTGAAGTAGATTTGTCTCTCTAAGATTTCTATCTAATTAGTAACAAGCATGCAGTATTTTCTTTTGTTCTCCTGTTTACATACACTGTAGCCTACCAAACACATTTATAAATGGTCACCTTACCCTGGGCCATTCAGAAAAATACTATTACACAAAATTTATTTTTCTGACTTTTTGACACTAAATACCACATAGCCTCTTTCTGTGGCCCATTTAAATGGATTTTTCCGATTAATGAGGGAGTGCCACAAGAGCAAGCATATTTTAATATTAAATAACTGATCAAAATAAGTGAAATAATATTCAGCATATTAGGTTTCACCCTTTACCCTTTCCTGTAGTTGTATGCTCAGCCTATTTTTATCTGTGATGATAGTCATGCAAATAATCACAATAATTCCAGAGAAACCAGCATGAATTTTAGTGACGGCATTGCAGACACTTTTTTGGTACTGCAACAGACCCTTATTACTTTAGAAAATGCTACTACTGAATGAAGTAATTTGTTCCTAAAATTACTTCGGCATAGGAAAATTTATTACACTGCACATATTCTTAATCCATTTTAACACTGTTCTATGCTAAGAAAAACTCTATCAAAGTTGTATCATAGAAAAGCAGTGTAAAAAATTTAATTTCTGTACAAAAAAAAAACCCAGCCAAACAACACCTATTTCTGCTTTTGTCAATAACAAACTTGAATAAAATACATCTGACTAATTAAGAAAATACAGGCCATTTTTTAAATGCTACAATGTATTTTAAGAGATTGTGATACAGAGCAAACAGATATGCTTTGTGCTTATCTAAACTTGAAAAGATCTCTTAAAACAATCTATCCTGAACAGCATATATATATATCAAATGCAACAGCTCCCTGTCAAGGATTGTTTTGAAACCCTCTCGGTAATGCTTTAGCAATTTACAGCACAGCAATACTTATAACATAGCTGCAGTAAATTGAAACTGTAAGACACAAGTAGAAATAAATATGATTACAGCAATATGCTGTGAATGCTTTCCTCTCTTTTTTCCTTACAGTCTGCAGTTCACATCCTGATGCAAGCACTGGAAGATAATTAAAGTGGAAAGAGATTGCAGATACAGCTACTTACCTTGCAAGATGAAAAACTCTGTAAACAAATAGCACACTGCAATTTATACTGTCACTCACCTCATAGGACCAAACACACTGAGTTCCTCCAAACCTCCGGACACACCTGCCCACTTCCACATCCTCGTGAGTGGTGTACATTTCTCGAAGGCATTCACCTATATGTGGCACCATCCTCCGGAGAACTTCCCGGCTGAAGATCATTCCTGGCCCTCCCATGCAGAAATTTTCTCCAGGCTCCAGACCCAGTTTTCCAAGTTCTTCAGTATTACCCAGACCAGTCTGCCCCAAATACAGAGGTTTACTGCTATTCAGTGAGCGAAGAAACTCTTCCAATTTTTCACCTGAAAAAAAGACAAGATTACTGTTATTTCTCTGACTACTCTGCCAGACATCTCTCTCCCTGTACTTCAAGCTTTTAGAAAAATGTAACAGGTACCTGAGACTGTCAGAGGAAATGACTTCCAAAGCAATATCCTAGACCTCATAGAAAACATCCTTGGACAAGTGAACAGTTTTTTTTTAAATCAACATTACAATAACATTTTCCTTCTAGCCACAAGCTGGAATATGGTCCAAAACTTAATTTTTGACAGTGAACTTGTTCTGTTCAAACAATACGACGGAAAGCACTTGCTAGTATAAAAGTCCCTAAAGTTGGACAATTTGGACAATATAGTTCCAAATATACAATATAGTTCCTCCCCATATAGGCTGGGGAGGAAAGAGAGTGGATGGGAAATACCAGGTAAGATTTAATAAGATTAATTTTTTTAAATACCAGAGCAAATCTAAATTAATTAAGGAAAACAGATTATAGACTAATTCTTGGAAAGAAAGTAAGATTCTTGTCAATTTCAAATAGTTCCAGTGCTACAGTGTTTATCATCACTTAGCTAGTTATTTTAGGAAACTTTAATATTCATTTGAAATTAAAAGTTTCTGTATAGGTTTAATTTGGTACCATGTAATCAATTAAAGAGAGGTTCAGTACAACTTCGGAATGAGCTCAAAGAAAACACAACTTTATGCCTGCAACTGAATGTATATACATATATACATGTGTACATCTGCAAGTATTTGACAGGTGAATGACAACTGATGAGGAGGCAGCCTATTAAACGACTCAAAAGTGACAAACATGGAAGGGTACAGCCACCACCAATGAATCTACAACAGTGTAAGCAACCAAGCTCACAACCTGGTCTTATGCTTTCAACTTCAGCTTCCCTTTCCTAAGCGCGGGACACGGCACAAACAATGCCAACCTCAAGCGCAGACCAAAAGGAAGCAGGCTGCAGAACACCACGTCTTAACGGTGCTATGAAACTCGCACGGGAGCAGAGCTGGTGCTTCCCGGAGGCGCACGCTGCACTGAACAGCAGCTTTATTGGAGCCCGCGGCGGCTGCGCTCGCCCAACCCAGGGTCGAAGCAGGCGGGGAGCTGGTACCGGTGATAGCAGCACCGCTCCCCAGGAGTCCCGCACCGACTCCACTGGAGGGCCGGTGCGCGGCACGACCGCTGGACACCCTGCAGTCGGGTCGTGAGTCCTGCACTGCCCCACAGCCCGCCGCGCCCGGTCAGACCGGACCCTCTCCGCCGGACTACGGCGGAGGCTCGTCCGCAGGATCGCCATGAAAGCGAGGGCGGGTTGGGCAGCACCGGGACCACACGACCATCCAAGGGACCGCTCATCGTGCCTGGCGTGGTCCAACCCGCAGTTTTGGCTCTCCAATGAGTCGCGGCTTCCGCAAAGACGGCCCGCCCCGGGCACGCCGGGGTTCCCTCAGGGATGGGGCGGTTCCCATACCCCGCACACTGGCGCCGGAAGCAAACGCCGGCGGGGTGGTGGCAGGTCCAGGTACCCCATGCTCTCCGCCCCAGGCGGGAACCAAATCTCTCCCCGACCCATGGGGAGACTCCGATGGGCTCCCAGACAGCGCTCCCCTTCCTCCCTACCTCCCGCCGGCAGGATTCGCCCCAGTCACCTTTTATGTAGACGTCGTCGTCCGCCCGCATGAACCACTCGTACTTGTCCAGGTAGTGGTCGTGCATGTACTTGATCATCATGAAAGACTTCTTCTGCGGTGGATAAGAGTCGTCCACTCCTGGCAGGGCGACGACGGGCAGCGGGGGCATCCCGGGGGGCGCGGCGGAGCCCTGGCTGGAGAAGAACTCCACGCGGCCGGGCACCGAGGGCGCCCACGTCCGCTGCGCCGCCACCGCCCGACTGCCCAGGTACTTCTGGGCCGTCATCACGCCCACGTAGAGAAAGTTGCGGGGCTTGGTGCAGGCCTGGGCGCCCCCCCAGTCCCCGCTCCCGTTGTGGCTGCCGCCAGGCCGGCCGCTCCGCTTCTCGCCACCTTCATCCTCCTCCTCCGGCTCCCCTTCCCCGCCGGCAGCGGGGCTGGAGACCGTGCCCTCCGCCGCCGCAGAAGGCAGCTCCCAGGGGCTGCTCCTGAAACTCGTGCCGCCCAGCACCGCCGCTGCCCCCGGCGGCGCCTGCTGCCCGCCCGCCGCCGCCGCGCCCCGGGCCGCCCCCGGCCCCGCCGCGCGGCCGTAGTAGGAGCAGAGGCTGGCGCTGCGCCGCTTCTTCTCGCTGAGCTCGGCCACTCTAGGGGCGATGAGCCAGGAGGCAGCGGTGAAACCCAGCACCAACCCCAGCACCACGCTCAGCCAGGGTCTCCGGGATCGCGCTGCCATATCGCGGGCGGGGCGGCTCCCGGAGCACCGCTACCGCCGCCGGCGTCCCGCTGGAGGCGACCACCGTCCCGCGGCGGCCTCAAGCGCGGCGTCACCCGCCGCGGCGGCCCGGGCGGCTGCGCTGCTGCCGAGTCAAACTTCTGCGGGCGGGAGGGCAGCGAAGCGCGAGCGGCGGCGCCTCCGCTCCGCTGCCACCTTGTCCCCGCCGCATCTGGCTGGTCCCTCCCTGCCCCTCCCACTGCTCAGCCTCCTCCGCTCCGGCCCCCGCGCGGCGCCCGCCGCCTTCCTCCGTGGCTGCTGAGCGCCTCACCCCGGAGGGCGCCGCCGGCGCCCGAGCTGCGCCGGAGAAGTGGCAGCCGTCGCCGCCGCTCCGGAAGGAAACGATTTGTTTTAGATGCCTCTCGCGGATCACCCGCGCCGCGGCGTCAGCACCCGAACCGGCCCCGCCGTCCGCCGGCGACCCTCCTGCCTGCTGAAGCGGGGGCAGGGCGGCGGCCGGGCCGGGGCCGCCCGCCGGGCGGTGCGGAAGGGTGGGGCGCGGTGGGGTTGCCCCCGGCATCCTCGCTTAGGTCTGGATCCTCCGGTGTGTCCCGGATCCGCTGTAGCAGAGGGCGAGGCCGGGATCTCATCAGCGGCCGCGGCTCAGCACCATCCGAGGGCCACGGGGCGACGGACGGGACCGTTCCGCCCTGTCGTCTCCTCCGGAGGGGTGGTCGTGAAAGCCAGGTCCGGGGTATCGTGTCGGGAGGAGAGATGCCCTTTCCGCTGCCACCGCTCTGGCCTCTGCCTTCTGCCCTCGACAGTTAACAACTCCCCAGCTAAAAGTGCCTTTTCCTATGGCATGGATTCCCACGGCCTGAGTATATAATTAGTGTTGGTAGTATTTGTATTGTTAATATTGCTTTGGTTCTCATGAGCTCCAAGATCCTAGAACATTGCTTCCTCATCCCCCTGACCTCTGGGTAACCTCTGGGTAACAGCGCTGTCTAGGATAATTGACAGCAGCAATATAACGTTAAGGACACTGTGGCTACAGGGACAGTTTTAATTCTGAAGTTTAAGGTTGCCTGCAGATCCTCCATATTTATATGCATTCCTTTCTTAATTGTGCAAGATGTCTATCTCCAACAAAAGCTATAAATTGCTCCTCATATCCATACATCTTTTCACTGAAATACATCAATACAACAGATCCAGTAGCATATATTTAATAGTTTTCAGCAAAACCACCCATTTTTGTGGCTAATCTATGGCATTGTCTATCACTTCTTGTGACTTTATCAATTGTCAGACACATGTCAAGGTGGGAGGAGGAGTATGGAGGCTGGTGGTCTGTGATGTTAGCAAAAGTATGCGAATAGTGAAAGAAAAATTTCAAGCCTTTTTGGAAAATGATGCCACTTTACCCACCTAACAAAGCAAGTCCACTCTGCATAGTCTTTAGCTGTGAAGAGGTCACTTACTGAAGTAATTTGCAGTTTTTCCATGTGACACCTCCACGTGCAGTGAGCAGGCTGCCTGCTCTTTGTGTTTTTGAGATGTGGAAGCATCAGACTCAGGAAGCATACCCCTATGGTTTCACCAGGACTGAATGTCCTTTCCAAACAGACCATGGTTAATTTCCTCCCCATGTGCACACAGGCTAGCATGTTTGTAATACCAATCAGTGAGGCACTAGGCATTCACTCCATTCACCACTAAAAACAACAGCCCAAGTGTTGTGTCTGGATTTATGATCACTATCCGAGATGTTGCGCGAGCAACGAGGTAGCACATCCTGAGTCTGTCTTCCCCACGCTACTAACAGACAAGCTAAATTGAAAGAATATCCTCCAGAAAGGATTTACAATGGCATTGGGAGTTACCAGTGTTATGAAAGTCTCAGCTTTCTGTATGAGCCTTGCACTTTAAAATACTATCTCACATCCCTTGCCCCCCAACTCCTTGCAAACAGTTGGAGTTGCTGGGCTATGGTGTCATGTGCAGTACAACCTCCTTGGGACCTTCACAGCCCAATCATAATGGTATCCTAAATTTTCAGACAACTTACTGCTCTTAGGTTGCAGAGGTACACTAAGCCACTTCCCTTGCTTATGCATATAAATGAAATTACTCCTGTCAGTGTCAGCTGCACCAGCTCCTCAGATCTGACAGCTCTTATTTTTTTCACAAAAAGAACAGGTGAGAGGTGATTATAAAGCCCTTTAAACACTTCTGAGTTGAAAATGGACCCCAAGGTGTTGTATATTATCAAAATAATTTATAAATAAATTGAATATAAGGTGTGTATCTACCTGCATTTATATTTTTAGTTCAATACTATTCCACTGTTTTGAAAAAAAGAGAAATCTATTGAAGGTTTGTGGGATTTAATGGACACAGACATAGACTGGACCACTTTTATAGGAGCAATGGTGGCATCTAGTGGTTAACAATAACAGTCCTGTACCTGTGTTCAGAATGCCTTTAAAAATCATGTAAAGAGCATCTAAAACACCATATATATTCATAGCAGCCATAGGTGGAAAGCAATGACTAAATCTAGCTGTCCTTTAGGTGTTCCGTTAGAAAGTTAAGAAAGAATGCCATTTTGGCTGTGAATGCCATTTTCAAGACAACAACAACAAAAAAGCCTGAAAAAGCGGTGGGAAGCAGATATGCTTGATGCAAGAAAGGGGAAATTTAAGACTGGAATATATTAGTTATTGAAAGGACTGGAGCTATTTCTATCAATAATCAGACAAATCTGAAAAATTTGCAATAGGGTGGCAGTGTTCAAATCCAAAACAAAATCTTTTTCACCACTTTTTCACTTTCATTCTTTAAACTATCACCACAAATCAGTGAATAACGTCCTTTTAGGTGCGTGAGATTAAAAACTAATCAGAGCTTTTGGCTCTAAGTGATGCAAAATAATTTGCCCAGCCCACAAAAATAGCTCATATCAGAGCTAGCACAATCACCTGCAATAAATAAAGAAATATCAATTGTCTTTGTAGAGCAAACTTACAGGAACTCTATGCTTGAGTTGGGCATTTGGTTTCATTAGGGAGGCATACAGACATCATTTACAGAGCAGTAGTTGTAACTGCCAACCATCCTATAATATTTTTGTAGGTATATATTTATTCATTGATACACCTGGGTAATCATATGCATTAATTGTATCTTAACAAAAGAATAGTCCTTTGTTTTTATTATAATGTTCCAAAACACCTCAGGGTTTATGGCTGAGTTTGGTATTTTTACAGTGTTTGCATTATTGCAACATCTGGCTCTATAACCATTTGCATTTCTATGCACCATTTTATTTTGGAAGGTTATTATATGTTCAATCTATTAACCCTCACAGACATCCGAATATGGTTAAAGCCTTTTCAATTGATTTTACCGGGCACTGGACACAGTCAGATTAATATACCCCTTTCTTTCAAGAGAGATCAGCTGCTATGTCCTTCATCTGTCTTGGTTTGAAAAACAGGTGCCTGCCATGGAAGGTGGGAACCTCCCTTGGAATGGAAAAAAAAAATATACCTTTCCCTCTGAATTACTACAAATTTGAAATTAAGGGGCCTTCAGGGAGATACAGGAAAAGGAATAACAGTTCTTTACTACTTTACATGTATAAACAGTTCTTTACTACTTTTACTACTACATACTTTATATGTGTAACAAGGCAAACAAACAACAACGGCAGCGACAGCAAAAAGAACCAGAAGAACAAAGCACCTCTGAGGAAATTAGTTGACTTTTTCCCCTTCTTGCCAGTCTGTCTGACAGGAGGTGGGTTTTGGTGGGACCACGGAAAGTGACATCCCAGTTGGCAGCGCCCTCCCTGTACCTGTGGAAAGCCTTGATTAGTATACCTCACTATCTCTGTTTATACAGACGCGCAGGCGCAATTTTATTTAAAGAATATCAGACTTCCTGGGTTTTCAAACTGAAATTAGTAGGGTGGGGTTAGGGCTAAACACCTCATGCAAACTCTTTTCTGGCGTCCTTTGAAGCAGCACTTGGAAAGTGATTCCCACATGCCAGTGCCACAGGGAGCATCCCTCTGAGGGGGGAGAGGCTCGGGGGTCAACCCAGGGAAAGAGAGTAGCCAGCTGCACCCTTCCCCCTCTTCCTCTTCCTCCCAGCTATATCTTTTTTTCTCTTAAGTATCGGTCATTATTGTTTCTTAGCAACAGATGGGACAAAATTCTATGAGAGAAAGAAAGAAAAGGAATAACCCTAACCCCCAACACAGTCTTACCAGAATTTCCTTGCAGAGAAATTGCACCTAGTGCAGCAGGAGGCCAACTGAAATATCTTGCTCCTTCACTACTGTCCACAGAACCAATTCTGATGCTCATATATTCAGTCCTGTTCCAGACTGAGACCAGTGAAGTGCAACAGGTATTACTAAAAACAAAACCTTTGTATCATCTAGAATTACTTGAAGTTCTGAAAATCCATCAGTAATTAAAATTTTAGATTCAAGATGATTTCGCAATGAAGCGATACACGGGATAAATAAATAGATTCCACAACCTGGGGTAGTTATGAAGTGGGTATGTATGTCAGCGCCCGGCACAAGTGAGATAGCTCTCCAAAACTTGTGCCCTGAGCCTCAGTCTGACCCAGACCTTTATTCCCAAAGATGTTCCATATGCAATACATTGCACAACTTTTTCATGCATATTCAACCCCTGGCCCCGCCTGTCTTTGCCTCTCATGCTAAATAAGTCCACGCCCTTCTGGGCATGCATGGTTTGCTGTGGTGGTCATACGGGGGTCTCTCGGTGGTCCTGAGGCTGAAGATTGTGGTCTTCCTCATGACTGAACTTTTGAAGTTTTCCTCTCTGCGCGTGCGCTTTCGGTCCTGTGGTGTTTATCTGAGTACGTCTGTCAGTCTTGATAGGCTTGGAGACAGAGGAGCTTCTTTATCTGGGTTCTTTGCCTCTTCTGGTATTGTTCTTTATGCAAGAAGCTTCAGGATTTTGCATTTTCTTATACCCTTTGCACCAGGCAGAGGTTTCTTAAGTAAAAGGTTAAAATTTAATACATAACTCTACAAACTAAAGTATAAATGCTTAATTAATTTTGTTAACTTAAGTGAACTCTAAAAATCTCTATTTCAGCAACATCAACTATTACTAAACCCATCTTTTATTTCGGGAAAACAAACTACACGATCTGCAATTTAATTAAAGTGTGGCGCTTCATACTCAAATTTAAGTAAAAACAAAATTTAAATACTATGATAGACTGTTATAAATGAAAAATTATCCAGCCAAATTAAAAAAAAATAAAAAGAATGTATTTTAGCAATAGAGATCTAATTTAGCCAGCCACAAGGAAAAGGACAGTGCCGAGCCCAGGATCGGCGCTGGGTGCAAGACACAGAGATCAGCCTCAGCAGAGGTTTCACTCTATGCTCCCACCCCACCATCCTGGAACAAGCGATTTTTATAGGGAAAATTTTGCCTGAAGCCAGGATTTTGGCATTCAGTCCTTTGTTTCATTCAAAGTCCCATAAGTTGATGAGATTTCCTTCTCGGCGACAAGGCAGAACAATTCGAAGTCTGGTGTCATTGAAACCCTTGATGAAATTTACGGGAACACAGTATTCACGTGTCTCAGCCCGGGGGGATGTTCCTGATGTCCATCTTGGGTCGTTCACGCGATGATCAGCACCTGGCTGTCTCCATATCGCCTCAGATAAGGCTCATCTCCTGGCCAGTCACATCCCTTTGCTTGTAAATCGGGTTTCAACACACACCTGGTTTTGCCTGAGAAGGGGGGCTTCTAATGCCAAAGGGTACATTCTAACAACTATTTAATATTATATATATCATGCAAAAAAAATGGCGTGAATTATACCTGTTACATATAATAATCCCTCACCTTTTATATTAACCCATTAATTCGCGCCCTACTTATAATTTCTACTAGTTTCTATAGTTTTTATTTTATCTTACGGTTACAGAGCCTACAATGAGTTTGATATATATATTCTTTCCTTACTTCCCCATGTTCAAGTCCTCTCCCGGAATTTCGTGGTAGTATTTGTGTATCTGTTCTCTTCCCTTTATTTGTTTTTCAAATCTGGCTAGGGCTTCAGCTGCCCTGCTATGTGGTATCTCCTCTTCTAGTGTCATCAGTTTTGATACCTGGTTCGTTTTTCCTAGAGCGGATTCTGGATCTTTGGGTAATGCTGCCATCTGCATCCCCTGTACTACTGAGTGTATGAGCCTTATGAAACAGGGGATGAGACAGGGTAGGAATATGACCCCTGCCACCGAGCATGAAATGAAGAAAATTACCTTTTTCCACCAGGCCCCGTCGAACAAATGGTCCCACCACAATGACTGGAGCAGGGAGTTCCACTTTTGTACCGGGACATGGGCTACTCGTTTAATCTCTGTGGCCAGGTCTCTAATAGTCTCCCCATAATCATCTATCTCCACACAGCACTGACATTCGTTAAATTTCCCACAGACACCCCCTTCCTCGGCTAGTAAGTAATTGAGGGCTATCCTGTTTTGGTACACAAAGGCCCTCATCTGAGAGTGTAGCTTGGATAATAATTCAAGGGCATCTGAGGTCTGATTGGATACGATCTCTACCACAGCCTGCAGTCTTATTAAGCGGTTCAGCAAATAGATGGGGGTCCTATATCCCCATGACTCATCCTGTGCCCATGTTGCTGGATCATAGTATTCAATAATTCTTTCAGCAAGCCATTCGTCTTCCCCCCAAGTTTGTCCCCCACCAATGAGAGGGAATTTTTCCTTTAAGCTTCTCCTCTCCCGATTTAGAGATTCATACAAGGGGGCCCCCAGTGAGTTGCTTTCTGACCTGGGTAAAGTGAAGAAAACAGGTCTGATTAGTCCTACAGTGCAGGATCCCTTCCAGCGCTGAGGTAACTCGCTGTAGGCCTTTTTCCCACAGATCCAGTACAACCCATTTGGTGCTTTCCATCTATTCCTTATGTTCTCCGGTTCATCCCAGTACTTACTTAACTCGCTGATTGACTGGTATGGGTTAGCTCCAGGGCTTTTGTTCCAGCAAAGCCCGATTTTATCACTCCATTCGCACTTACCCTTTTTCTTCTGTCTCCAATATCCAGTAGGGTTTTCGGGCTGCCAGGTCTTAATTTTGCTGGTAGAGTTAATGGTTAAAGTGTATATGCACGGAGTGTAGCCTACAACTTCTGAGTATTCTCTACCTTCTCTGCTGACACAGAAAGTTCCAATTACCTGTTTATCCAGCACCCATCCCTCTGGTCTTTGAATTATTTTGGGGGTCCAGTTGGCCTTCCACTTCAATAGTTGTTCAGGAGTCAAACCCTTGGTCTTCCAAGGCCATTTCTCAGCAGATTTTAGCCCCCCACAGATCCAGCAATTCAACAACCCTAGTTCCGTGACAATTTCCTGCATCAGATCCACAAATAGATTCTGATCTGAAGCAGGTAATCCCCATTTTGTGTATTGTTTTTCCAATTGGTCATATTGCTCACTTAGAGTTTTCAATCTTTCCTGTTCCACCCTCTTTTTTCTCATTTCAGCCTCCTGTCTTTTTATCTCTTGCATTACCTGTTTCATCCTATTTTCTGGGTCCATTCCCTCTTTGTCCTTTGTGAAGCAGAATATCTTGTCATACTGTAAACAAACCCTGTTGTCCTGGTCCTCTAAAAGGTCCAGGATAATTGGCTCAGTTTTTAGAGGTATCCTATTTTCATACTTCAGATTATTTCCCACCCAGTAGGTTTTTTCCCCCATCACACACATACCTAGTTCATCGGGGTTATAACACACTGAATTACCTTGAAAGTAAGCAACAAAAACTGACTCTTGCTTCCCACCAATCTATACAGTACGATTACATTTGCTACAGGCTGGGATGGAAATTTCCCCTGGGCTCCTTCGGTGCGATTTATGTGCTGACTGTCCATTTTCGAGGTATTTTAATTTTTCCTTGAATTTATATGCTCCCTGTTGAGTGTTAATTTTAGAACAAGGTTTATTAGGCTTACCTTTACTGCAGTTCCATGGGGTCAGGGGCACTGGACCTCCTGGGTACCTGCAACCGGATTCCCCTGTTTCAGTGTTAGGAAGGTTACTGAAGCATGTGACTAGACTCAGGCTCATCAGGATTACTCCCACTGCTAGGATTCCTCTGCCATTCCCTGCGCCCACTGGGGTGCCTCCAGCAGCGGGGTAGACCATCTTCTTGGCAGCAGGAATCTTCGTCAGTGGTTTCGCACCAAGACCGAGCTGCATACTTTCGCTTAAAGGTGCCCCACCAGCGTAATTCAACAGGATCTGCACTGCAGGGTACCTTGTTCAACCTATGGCACTCAACAGTAATGATTTGAGCTCTTGTTTGTAATTTCCCCCTCAATCCGCTCTGATATAGACGAAACCAAATTATTGAATCCAATTGAATCAGTCTCAGCCTGGTGGCCAATACCAGAAAATGGCTAGTCAGGTTTTGTTCTTGTTTAAAGCACTTTGCACACAGCCCACTAGGTCTTATTCCTCTCCCGACAGTGAACAACCCACTTCTTATAACAGTATTCGCGAATGAAATATGCAAAGGGGTAACAGTTACAATCTGGTACAGAACATCTGACCAAGTTACTCCCGGTCATTTACTAGGCCAGCGCAAAGTTATCTTCAAATCTCCAGGGGAGGAGGTAACTTTCCACTCCGGGGCTCAGTCCTGAAGGTCAATTTTCTTCACCCTTGACGCATGTGTCCACCCCTTCTCTGCAGTGCATATAGCAGTGTCTGTAGTTAAAAGGACAATATAGGGTCCCTCCCAGTGAGAGGATAGTGGAACTTCCTTCCATGTTTTTATGAGAACCCTGTCCCCAGGCTGTATCTTATGCATCGAGAAGCCAAGGGGGCTGTGCTGCATGATTACACCCTGCTTTCGCAATTCCTCGAGATTCTTATTTAATGTTATCAGGTATGGTTGTATTTGCCCATCTTCTAATCTTGGATGCCCTACAGGCATACCATGAGTATAAGGCATCCCCATATAACATTTCAAAAGGTGAAAGCCCCGTTTCGGAATGAGGCATAGTTCTTATGTTTAATAAGGCCAATGAGAGACATTTTATCCATGACATTTTTGTTTCTAGCATTAGTTTGGCTAGTTGGGCCTTTAATGTTTGATTCATCCTTTCCACTTGCCCAGAACTCTGAGAGTGCCACGGGGTGTGATAATCCCATCTGATACCTAAGGTATCTGCCAATTGCTTAATAATTTTTGAAGTAAAATGTGTTCCTTGGTCCGAATCAATGTAGCTTGCTAACCCATATCGAGGTATAATTTCCTCCAATAAGAACTTTGATACTGTCTGGGCTGTAGCCCTGGAGCTTGGAAAAGCCTCCATCCAGTGGGTTAGTTTGTCTACTATGACTAGTAAAAATTTGTATCTCCCAACCTTAGGTAGATCAGTGAAATCTACCTGGATTCTTTCAAAAGGTTGGTAAGCTGCTGGGCGACTCCCTGATGTTAGTTTCTGGGAGTTTGCCCTATTTATTTTTTTGCAGATTATGTACTCCTGTACCTCTTGCTTAGCCAGTTCATATATCCCTTTACAGCCAAAGAATCTCAGGAATTGCTCGGCTAGTGCTTGGGCCCCCCAGTGTGTTTGTTGGTGTAATCTCCTTAGAATCTTCCTAGTGTATTCTTTCAATAATAATTCCCTCCCGTCTGGCAACTTCCACTTACCTCCTTCCAGACGCCCCCCCAATCTTCTGATAATCTTCTATCTCCTTTTTGGAGGGTTGGGGGGGCGGTTCCTGGGTTTCCTCCCTTTCAACCTCCAGGATACTTACCTTTAACAAAGCTGCACTTTTTGCTTCTTTGTCGGCTAAGTTGTTCCCCCAAGTTCGGAAGTGCATCCCAGCTTGGTGTCCTTTTACATGGACTACAGCAACTGCCTTTGGCCCTCTGATAGCTTTTAATATTTGTTTAATTATTTCTTCATGAATTAGCCCCTTTCCCCGGGTATTTAGCAGTCCCCTTTCTTCCCAAATTTTCCCAAAGGTATGTACTACCCCAAATGCGTACTTGGAATCAGTGAAAATCGTCCCCTTTTCCCTTCAAGTCCAAGCAATGCCCTGTATACGGCATATAGCTCACAGGCTTGAGCCGACCATCCTGCATTCAGGGGTCTGGACTCTGTCACTTTTCCCGTTTGCCCATCAATTACCGCATATCCCGACTTTCTTTTGCCTTCTATTACCCTTGCAGAACCATCCACAAACCATTTTTCCCCTTCCTTGAGCTCTTCTTCCTCTAAATCCGGTCTTATTTTGGTTTGTAGCTCCACCATCTCAACACAATCATAAGACAGGTCACCTGGAGTGTCCCCAAATAGGAATTGGGCTGGGTTTTGTGCCGGGGTGGTTTTTAGCTCCAAGTTGTGGGAATGAATTAAAATGGCTTCGTATTTCAGAAGCCTAACATCTGTCAGCCACTTGTCAGCTTTTTGCTGTAAAATGCTCCTTACATTGTGGGGGGAGTAGATGGTCAATGAAGCCCCAAATGTTACCTTTTTGGCTTCTTCTACCAATATTGCCACGGCCACAATTGCTTGTAAGCAAGTGGGCCACGCCCTGCTGACAGGATCCAGGAGCTTGGATAGGTATCCAACCGGTTTCTTGGCCCCTGCCCAGTCCTGAGTTAAAAATCCATGGGCAGTATGATTGCTAACATCTACAGAAAGCTGAAAGGGCCTTTTTATATCAGGGAGACTCAATACAGGGGCTGCCATACGGGTCTCCTTTAATTCCCTGAAGCTTTCTTCATCTTGTTCAGTCCATTTGAGCCTATCTGTGGTAAGTTTGTCATAGAGAAACCTTACCTTTTCACTGTATCCTTCAATCCATTGCCTACAATAACCCAAAAGTCCCAGCAACTGCCTAAACTCCCTTTTTGTTTTCGGGGGAGGCAGTGCAATTATTCCGGCCACCCGGTCTGGATCGAATTTCTTTTTCCCTTTTGTTAACCAGTGCTCTAAGTACTTTGGGCTCTGTGAATTGTAATTTGGACTTTGATACCTTCAACCCCCGTTTTCCCAGGAAATTCAATAAAGCTATAGTTCCCATTCGTACCTCCTCTTCATTAGAACCAGCTACCAATAAATCATCTACATATTGTAACAGTTTGGTCCCATGAATTGGCACAAATTCACTAAGCAGTCTTTCAAGGGCTTGACCAAAAAGATTAGGTGAATCCACAAACCCTTGAGGGAGGGAAGTCCACCTCAATTGCTGTTTTCTTTGTGTGTCCGGGTCCTCCCATTGGAAGGCAAAGAAATCCCGGCTCCCCTCGGCTAGGGGGCAAGTCCAGAAGGCGTCTTTCAAGTCAATCACACTATACCATATATCTTCCAGGGACATATTATTCAATAAAGTATATGGATTAGAGACCGTGGGAAATAAGGTTTTTGTTCTTAGATTTACTGCTCTTAAATCTTGTACCAATCAGTAACTACCATCCAGTTTCTGAACTGCCAGGATAGGTGTATTATGTCTTGACATGCAAGGTTCTAATGTGCCTCTCTTTATTAAATCCTCAATTATTGGTTTCAATCCCTTTCTTCCCTCTAAAGGGATGGGATATTGTTTGATCCTTATGGGATCTTCTGGTCTCTCAATTTTGATGTGAATTGGTTCCATGTTTAATTTTCCAGCTTCCCCCGGAGTGTGCCAAACCCTGGGATCAATCTTTTCCTCATCCTCGGTGGTCAGCTTATATAAACTTACCATGAGTCTTGAGTCCTTCGTAATTATGCTTATTCCTAGCATTACAATCAGGTCTCTTCCCAGTAAATTGTATTCTGTTTCTTCTACTAATAAGATGTCCCTCACACAGATTTTATTCTCAGATTATATTTCTACATCCCTTAAGACAGGGACTTGAAAGGATTCCCCTTTTGCCCCAATTATGGTCATAGAATCCTTACCTTTTGTGCACCCGGGAGGTAGTTGCTGGACTGTGGTTCTTTCTGCTCCTGAATCAACCAAAAAAATCAACTCCTGCTTTTGGGGTCCAACCTTTAATTTTATCAAGGGCTCTCCAGATGTTCATGACCCCAAATTATAGAGCCCCTGACACCTCTAATCCTCCTGAAAAATCATTTCATCTTTCATCCTTTTTTTACAGTCCCTCTTGAGGTGTCCTCTTTTCTTACAGTAAAAGCATTCGGGGCACTTACCTGTTTGTCCTACCATGGTGTAGGTCCCGGCTTTTCCTGGGGCTTTCGAGCCTGTGCCGGCTTTCCCATTGTTTGGACTTGCTCTTGTTTGTTTGCTTCCCTGACTGCTGCTACCAATACCTTGGCTTGTATCTTTTGTTTCTCCTCATCCCTCCTCATATATACCTTTTGCCCTTCTTTTAACAATTCTTGTAGGCTTTTCTCTTGCCAATTATCTATTTTCTCCAATTTTCTCCTAATGTCCTCCCATGATTTTGCAACGAATTGCATTTTTAAAAGGATTCCCCCTACAGGGGATTCGGGATCAGTACCTGAGTACATTTGAAGGCTTTTCCTGAGCCTTTCCAACCATTCCGTGGGAGTTTCGTCCTTCCCTTGACACTCCCCTAGTGCTTTACTAATATTTTGTCCTTTGGGGACTGCTCCCCAGATACCTTGTATTACCACGTTTCTTAGTCCAATCATTTTGGCCCAATCCTCCTCTGCCTGAGCGTTCCATGATGGTCTTTGTTCTGGCCACTTCTCCGCCCCGCTCCCTCCCTGGGGGTTTCTGAATTCCCAATCCTTGATGGCAGCCTGCCTTATCATATCTCGTTCCTCTGCATTAAACAAGGATCTTAATATGGCTGAGATATCATCGTATGAGTATATACTATTTCCCAAGAATTCATCCAACCTCTCCGCCACCCCCAACGGGTCATCCATTAGTTTCTCCATCTCCTTTTTAAAAGCCCTTACATCCCACATATTGATGGGAACGTTTACAAATCTGATGACTCTGGGGGCGGTTGGGATTTCCCTTAAAGGGTATAGATTAGGTCTGTCCCTTTCATCATCACTATCCTCCGTATTTTCTCTCCTTGCTTTACGCCGAGTTCTACTGGTGGGAGGAGATGAGTTTTCCCCAGTGTGAAGCGGCTGTGTGTGTGTGTCCCCATGTTGTGTGGGGAGGGGGGGTTGAGAAGGTCCCGGTGCGTCTGCAGCCAGTATTTGGGCATTAGGTGGCAATGCAGACTGAGCTGGAGGTGCTGTTGGTGGGGTGGCCGGGACCTGTGCTTGTGATGGAGGAACTTGGTATGGGGGTGGTAGGTTTTCCAGGGGTTCCCAAGTTTTACCTGAACTTACCTTGCTGCCAGAAGTCTTAATAGGGAACAGCCACACGCTAGCATATTCCCACAGCCTGGCATACCCCAGCTCCTCATCATCCCACTCCCCTTCTTCGTATAAGTGTTCAGAGAGTGCTTGGCAAAACTTACTTTCAAAGGTACCAAAAATGGGCCAGTATAGGAATATTCCAATTTCCCTGTTTCCCCATACTTCTACACAGTAGTGTATCATTTTTTCTTTGGACTTCCTCCGCCTCAAGGAGCAGTCTTCCCAGTGTTCTAACATCCAGCCCAAGGGACTTTCCCTCAGAATTTCGGGCAACCCGTCCTTTTTCCCTCCTCCCGATTTATTTTTCCCTGATTTTAAGTTCTTACCTTTTTCGGATTTAGAACTCTTCTCTTGAGTTCTCCCCTGGACTTTACTGTTCCTTTGTCCCATGTTTAAAATTTTTCTTTACCGTGTTTCCGAGTCAGTGTCTGCAAGCCGTTCCAAGAAGTCAGTTACTCACGTGCTAAATGTATACTCCAGTCCTGTCCCGGACCAAGTCTTAACTCCAGTCCTGTCCCAGACCAAGTCTTACCAAATGTTTTAAACCGGTCTGTCCCAGACTGAGCCTTGCCAACTTAGTAGCCGCACAGTGAACCTCTCTGTGGGTTTTCAGTTGGAAGAAGGGTGAGCTCTCTTTTACCTGTTTCCCTGGACTCTCCGAGTCCAGAAGTCGGTGAGGTTTACCAATTTCTCGAACCCACGAGAACGTACCTTCCCTCTCCCGACCTGTCTGTGAGTGGATCCCCATAACTCCCCCGAGTTTCAGGTCGTATGCATGTTGTGAGTGTACCCGAGTTCTTTCGCTTCCCCCATGGCCGACCACTTCCCTTGTGGGATAGTGAAACTGCGGTTTATTGGGGTCCACTCTCGCCCTGTGACGAGGTCACGTCTCACACACACACCCACTCACGCCTCACGCAACCACGCAATACTTACGGCTCCTTTTCCCGCATGGATTCTTCATGCACATTGATTTTATGAGTGAAAAAATTTCTGCTGCAGCCTCGGAGACTTAGGCTCTGAGCCCACCTTTCTTTTTCCTTACCATGGCTTTTGCGGCTTTTCGTAATCCAGTTGGTTCCATGGGATTCCTCCTTCCCGTCCGGCCACTGAACTCAGCGAGGCGCCACCCGGATCGAGGATAGGGAACCCCCTGGATACCCCAAACCGGATCACATCAGGGTCACCAAGATTGTTATAAATGAAAAATGATCCAGCCAAATTTAAAAAAAAATAAAAAGAATGTATTTTAGCAATAGAGATCTAACTTAGCCAGCCACAAGGAAAAGGACAGTGCCGAGCCCGGGATCGGCGCTGGGTGCAAGACACAGAGATCAGCCTCAGCAGAGGTTTCACTCTATGCTCCCACCCCACCATCCTGGAACAAGCGATTTTTATAGGGAAAATTTTGCCTGAAGCCAGGATTTTGGCATTCAGTCCTTTGTTTCATTCAAAGTCCCATAAGTTGATGAGATTTCCTTCTCGGCGACAAGGCAGAACAATTCGAAGTCTGGTGTCATTGAAACCCTTGATGAAATTTACGGGAACACAGTATTCACGTGTCTCAGCCCGGGGGGATGTTCCTGATGTCCATCTTGGGTCGTTCACGCGATGATCAGCACCTGGCTGTCTCCATATCGCCTCAGATAAGGCTCATCTCCTGGCCAGCCACATCCCTTTGCTTGTAAATCGGGTTTCAACATACACCTGGTTTTGCCTGAGAAGGGGGGCTTCTAATGCCAAAGGGTACATTCTAACAACTATTTAATATTATATATATCATGCAAAAAAAAAAGGCGTGAATTATACCTATTACATATAACATAGACTATGCTGGGAAATCTGTACTTCTGAAAAATCTGTTTAGATTTAATATTTTCTACATTATTTATGAAAAAAATATTATTACACAAAACTTTACATGAGCAATTTATAGGTAAATTTGTTTAACCTGCTTTATCTTACTCTTATTTCAAACTCTTTTTCTTGTCTGTACTTTGTAGTTGTTTTCCCTCTCCTCTTAGAAGAGAAACAAATGAGACAAAATCACTTTTACGAATAGAAGACCTCCATACATAGCTCCCACCTCTACTTGGGATACACTAAAAGGTTCTAAGTGGTGGACAGCAGTGTTTACTCTCTTCCTTCTCAGGTACCGCTATAGGCATGGACTAGAATGGAAGACATAGTCTCAAGTGTCTTAAACAGATTTGTCTTAATACTTTTGTCATACATTATTGCCTATTACTCTAATGAGAGATGAAAGAATTAAAAGAAAACCAGCAAAGTTGCCATTTGAAAGAAAGTCAGCAAAGTGTTGTGTTTCCAAATATTTAAGATAGACAGAAATCCACTGTACCTTAATCCTGGCAAAGAGGTGGCTATAGCTGTGAGGAGCACAACAAAAAATTTCTCTTTTAAAGACCTCAGCAAACATATTCGCCTTGCACTCTGAGAACAGCCTGTATGGAGGAACATCAAGATTGAAACTAAAAACCTTTCTTGCTTTACATAACTTCCCTGCAATTTCTGCATTAGGAAAATAAACTGTGTAGTGTTTTCTTTCAAAATTGTAAAATATGTTCATAAGACTGAAAAAGTTTTAGTTGTAATAGCTTTTATTAATTGTTTTACTACAAAAGGTAATAGCACCATTTGATTAACCTGGCCACAAGAAGTCTTTTTTCTTTTTCCACCTGGAAAACAAGAGAAGATAAAATAGAGGAGTAATTTCTAATAGCAATAGCAGTATCCTACATACACAAATACCTTACTGGTTAATCTGCAGACTGCAGGAAACTGTGTGACATACTTTGTTGTGTGGTTTGGGAAAGGTAGAGGTCACTGCTGTAAGGCTGCTGAAGCAATCTGAAAAGAAAAATCTGGCAAAGTAAATAAAAATCTAAACTGAATTAAAAAAAAATTCCACTCAGAAGAGAACTAGAAAGATAATAGCAGGATGTCTACAGACGTGAGCAGCTATTGCTTCCAGAGGAAGAACTGAATAATTTCATTATAACATTATAATAGTTTCATTATAAACAGACAAAACAGAATTGACAATAAACACATACACATCCCCTCTTCCAACATCCAGTGTTGATGAACCATGTGGCATCTTAAAAGGAAAAACTAGAAGGAGAGAACTGTATGGTCAAAAGTCTGATGCTAGGCGTATTGGTTTCATGCATTTATGTAATCCTTTTTTAAGAACTATTGAAGAGGTTATAAACAAGTTGATAACAAACAACATTTTTCCCAAGTTTGTTAGGAATTTTACTCAAGTATAACTTTTACTCAGATTTGACATCAAAGTCACCTAATGGAATATCCTTCTAGTCTGTAACTTGAAATGCCTGGATGAAGGACAAATACTGATACTTACAAGACTCACCCTCTTTATCAAACATTGCAATAACATTATTTTGCAATTATTGTGTAAAGCCAGAAAAAAAATTTCTTTTTTATATTATATCACTTTTCCCACTATGTTCTAGAGACAAATTTCCGAAGTCTGAATTAAGAATATAGTTATACTTAACATTAAGAGAGCAAAATATAAAGAATTTTGATTAGAATCCAGTCTTTCAGTCTATCAGTATTCTGAATTTACGTAGAAGCTGTCCAATTGAATTTGGTAGGATTATGGATGTGTCAGCTTCTTGTTCTTATTACTAGATTAGTATATTAGTAATCATACTAAGATTTCTAAAAAGCCAGACAAGAGCTAAGCAATATGAGATTATTTTCCTGAGAAGTTTAATATATTGTCTGCTGTAGCTGATCACATACATGATTAGAAAGCCTAGCAGGAGATTTTAAACATGCCATGGATAAACTATTAAATTCCTATCAAAGACATTGGAAAGCTGCTTATTTATTTCAACTAGCCTTGGAATGGGACTGAAATCTTGTTTATGCCTGAGACCTTTCTTATGCTTTCTTGATTTGAATACAGGTAGGTTCTTTAACAGCTACACTGGGAGCCTAATTAGACATTGGATGAGGAAAATACACATGCACAATAGGAAGAGAGTTGTGCCACCTTGTGAAACAACACCGTGGTTGCAGTGAGATGGTTTCTGGCAGCATTTCTTTACAATTCAAACCATCACATAATGTCTTCAGGCCAAGTTATTATTACACTATTTTATTTTATACCTTTTATTAGAAAAATACTTTAAAAGAAACAACTTTTCTACTTGCTTTCTGATTTATTTCCTGAAAAATGCTGTCACAGTTTTGAAAAAATTATCTTTTACCTGCTTATTTCTGTCCTATGTAGCTGCAATACTTTGTGCAAAGAGTAGGTATCTCTTAATACAATAATTTTTTTCCCAAATAATTCTATCTCTGTCAAAATTAATAACAAATTTGTAGAATGTATTTTCTTCAGAGAATCTAGAATTTTGAGAGGAAACCCATACAAGCAAACAAATAAACAAATCTTCTAAGAGGCATAAGGGATTTCAGAAGGAAAAAGTTGGATTTTTGGTTTTATCTTTCTATGATTGCATTCAAAATTTTTTTAAAAATTAAAACAACTTAAAAAAAAACACTTTTTAGATTTAAAATATATATTTCTGTGAGTAAAAATGCATGCATGAAATATCAGCCATGAAATCCATTCAACAAATTTCTACAACAACACAGTTGCTCTGTTTTAAAAATACATCATATAAAATATATACATCATAATTTTACTAGCATTTTTACTTATAATACAAATAGGAGATTTGATTAGTAATGTTGCAAACCTACACTTGGTTGAAGAGAACCCCACAGCTGAAGAAGGAATCATCCCTGATTTCCATTCTATCATTTCATTTGTTCAATAAGCAGTTTGTGGCATATTTTCTCTACTCAGTTACGCAGTACATGGTGGCCCAATTCAGCAGAATATATTCTTTTTAGCATGGAAGCTATCCTTATGGAACTAGGGCAGTTAAACTAGAAGTTTCAAAACAAAAATTATAAAAGGTTAACTTTGTACATAAAATAAATACAGCACCACAATATTTTGCTTTAGAATGGCTATATTTTAAGAGATGCTACAAAGTAAAAGTACAGGTTTGTATTTAAATGCACTGTCCCCAAATCACTAATGTGGGAATTCAAGCTTGTTGTGATTATAGAAATAGAGTGCTTGAAATTAAATTTTTTTTCAATGTATTTTTACTCTTAAAAATGGCCATAGTAAAGCGAGAAACTATGAAATTCAATTTGTGACTTATATGCATTTAGCAACTTAACATTCTCAGGGCAATGGCATCAAGCGTGAACTCTGGCAAATTTGCTTTGCAAAATCCAGTTGCTTACATAGCTACTTGTATTTCATGCAACATTTGCAAAGGAAAAGTTTGCTTGGTGGGGAACTGGCATTTACAACACTGATGAGCATCAGCATGTAACAAATTGCAGAAAATATCCAGGACTTAGGACTGTTTATCATTTTAGATTGTGGTCTTCAGGTAAGAATAAAGAAAATTTACAAATTTACAGTCTCATGCCACAAGTTTCTAAGATAAATTTTCTCATGGGTAAGCTTCTGAAATTTCAGATGATCATAAGACAAATATGGATTAATTTCTCTGATGATAAAATAAGCATATATGTCTTACTCTCTTTTGTATAATCCTAACTATGGTTGTCTCCAAGAATTGTGTCTATGCAAAATCTAGCTAAAGTAAAAAAAGGCTTTGGATTTTAAAGTTAGGCAAGTTAGTCAGGCTCCTGTCCCACATGGGAACCCATCCTTCCAGGCTTGAAGATGCAAGGTTGATGACAGCAGGCTGCTCCCAATGAATTCTCATTTCATTTATATTAAGGAGCAATTTTATATGCCTTGTGCCTCCAAGCTGCTACGGCGTCTGTGGCAACCATAGAAGAAGGGGCTGTTAAGATCTTTGGAGTGCTCTATGGACAAAGATGTGAAAGTTCCCCTGGGGCAAGAAGGCTAAATTGCCAATTATTATTAATTAATAAACAAAGGACCTAGGAATTCCTCAAATAGTTTATTCCACCACTTCCATTATGTATAGTTCTTTCCAGATGGCTGATACAAACAGGACTGATATGGAGAGGTACCATCACATCACCCAAAGGAAACAGCCACAAAGAGTTTAGCAGGAGGGCATGCACTGCTCCTTTTGGCTGCACTGGTAAGCCTGACTGCTGTGGCCATCATATCTTACCCTCTGTAATTTTTCTGGCTATAATCTTTTGTAAAGCATGAAGTAAGGAAAGAAGAAGCCAGCAATCAACTAAACCAAACTTTGAAAGGCTGGAGATAGACCTGAAGGCATAGCTGTGCAGCACAATACAAAAACATTTGAGGGAGACAACCACATTCCTCCCTATTCCTGGGACATGGACAGTAAAGAACATTTGATATCATTACCTAAAGATATTTTTATATGAAACTAGTTGTTCAAGTCTATTATTAGCTATATTTGTCTTTATTTCACCAGTAATTGTAAATGAGAAAGCAAGGAATCAGCATTTCTTAGTCCTTGTGTGTATGTGGCTAATCCTTGTCTCTGGCTCCTTTTATTCAAGTAATCACCACTAGGAATTTTAACATTAGAAGTTTTATTTTTCAGCTAACTAATTATTTTCTCTCAGTAATATTTTAAACAGATTTCAGCTATTCAGCACCTAGTACAATACAAGAGCATATAAAATAAAACCATGCCCTGTCTTTGCAGCATTTCTCTTCTGACATGGTACAAAAGGTGATTAATTTATAAAACCGGTGTTATTTGGTAAATACAGCTTATAAATATTTTTTCTGTCAAGCACACATCAAGATCCCTGCTACTACCCTGAAAGTAGCATTTCCCCAGCAGTATAAGGCTGCAGAATTTATTTACTGGAGAACATTTTCTACAGATTGACCTCCCTATTCTGATGGAAAGGTTCAGACCTCAACTCTTCTTATCTTTGTCTTTTCCCAAAGTGTGATTTCCTGAGCAGAAGGGAGTCAGAATATTCCTTATCTGTCTCTTGCAGTGTCAGGCAGGAAATTATAGATTTTATTGAAGATCTAAAATTTGCCATTCTCTTCCATTTATTTAGCTTCACTCTTTAAACCAGGGACATGGGAAAAAAGTCTTATCTTCACCTTCAATACCCTCAATGATTCATCTCTTCTGTTTTCAGAGTTGTATTTGAAAGCCGTTTCACACTGAAGAGTGCTCAGCATGCTGCTTTATGCTTAAACAGTAGCTGACAGATCCTACACAAGAGAATAGTCTCCTTTGCAATGCCTCATTTCCAATGAAGCTGAGGCTAGCATGTGGGCATATTAGAAGAGAATCACTGGACACCAGTTTTCATCACTGACACCAGTTTTCAGCAGAATGATACATTACAGAATGGGCAGACATGAATAAGTTTAGAGCACTGCCATGCAAAAATCCCTTGGGTTTTAAAGGAAGCAAAAAAGTGGTTTCTCAAAGAAACAGTGCCAGCACTAAGAGAAATCCCCATTTTGTACATTTACAGTGCACCCATTGGTAAGTACAACAACTGAACCAACCTGACTTAATTTTACATTTTTTAGTGCCTTAAATAAAAGAAAGAAGTATGCAGAATGTGAAAAATAAGTACTGAAAATAAGGCTGAACATTTAATAAAGTATCCAGGGACTAAAATTATGCAGTATAACAGTAGGTATCAGGGGTAACAATAACTTCTTGTGTAGCTGCAGAAATAGCAGTCATGATGTGCAGGCCAGAGAGCAGATATGTGAGCACTCATTATATCTTTCTTTGCTTTAAAATGCCATTGTACTTACATTTCTCATTAATTTTAACCGAGGCTATTTTTGAACTGGTTGATAACACAGTCAGTACCAAAGACATAAGAATTCAAAATAGAGTAGGGCAGGAAGACACCAGTGAGAACCCTTAGGGAAATTAGATATTGCAAAGGTGAAGTCTAGGATGCTTCAAGAACTGGGTTGCTGCTGTAAAACCAGAAGTTACATCTCATAATAGCGAGTTTGGTGAAGTTCTACACAAACAAAACAGTACCAGTGTTAAACTGGTTTAAAGTTCAAACTTCAGTGTTTAAAATCTCATCATTTACTTAACTATGGCTTCCAGAGAGAATTGCTGAAGCAAATCCAGCAACTTCCTATTATGTAAAAGCCTAACAAGAGCTGAGAGTAGAAAGTCCTCCTGAACTTGGGGCTTTCCTGGGCACAGGAGGCTGTGCTTGGCCAGTCTCTATCTTTGAGAACAAAAACATGTCCTCAGGCTTCAACATGCTTTACAGAATCAAATCAGCATTTGATTGAATGACTCAGGTTCAGTGACTCAAAAATTCTAGATTTTTGAGCATGGCGCTCAAAATTAGAGCAGGAAAAATTGATATATTATTCTTAGTACCAATTCTTTAACTCTTTTCAAATTTTTCAGGTTCGCTGCTGAAATTGACATTGAAAACTAGGAATCTCTACAGATGTCTGTACTTTAAAAGCCTTCTGCTATAGCTCTGATCAGGAGCTCCCATCTGTTCTCTGTTTAATTTCAAGTGATCTCAATTTCTCCTAATTCCACTGGACACCTCCATAGTGGTTCTAAACTCTCCTGATCTTGGGTGAATTTTTCCAAATATTTCTGCTGAGGTTTGCATATGAAGGCTCTGTTGCCCTGGGAGACCATGGGATTTTCTGCCATATCAATGCTGTACACATCACTCTCCAAGCCTATGCAATAAAATGTCATAGTTTGTAGCAGTCACAGGCCCTGAAAGGTCTCCATGGCGGTCACTCACCTAAGATAAGAAATGCAGAGTCATGATGAGTGGACCAGAGCTGCCCCTCTTCTGCACTCAGACGCCTGTTATCTCTCTGTAAGGCTATAGGTCATATTCTCCTCGACCCCAGCCATTGGACGATTTCCAATCCCCCAGTAGCCTATATAAACCCTCACCTCTGCCCAGTTCAGTGGAAGAACTGTCAGTGGAACCCTTTGCAGAAGCTGCCAATAAAGACATCTCCGCAGAATTCCACACAGCCTTCACCTCTCTCCATCCCTGTGTCTGCCGAGGCACTTTGCGAGCACTGAGCTGAAATCACTGAGAGCTGAACTGACTAGAGCTGAAATCATTCCTCAAGTGCTCGCTAAAGTTGCCTGTGGCTGGGAGCTAGCCGGAGAGCCCAGACAGGCTGTGCCTCATCAGAACAGTGCTATCCAGGACACCAAAGGCGTATGCTGCCCGGGGGGCCGGACGGACCCCCAGGACTCCAGACCACCACACGTGGCAGCCCGAATGGGAGAACTGATATCCTGGTACTCCTGAGAGCAGCATTCCTTTGCGGATTGTTACTGCCTCAGCCCGCCATGACCCTCTGAGGGTAACTTCTCCATTATAGAAGAAGTTATCTGGAAGAGGCGTCCAACGAACCTGAATATCACCATCTGGGACGGAAGATCCTCAGGAGTTGGACAAAGCAGACCACCCACCCAGCAGTCTCTGACCCAGTTTCCGCTGAAAAAAGTGTAAGTTAAAAACAGCCTTTCTGCACGCTTTCAATCTTGGGTCCCCTTTTTGGTTTTTTTTTTCTTTTTTTTTTTCTTTTTCACTGCTGGGGGGGCAAAGGAACTTACAGCAATGGGATCAAACTCTAGTAAATTAAAACGATCCCAGCACAAGAGAGATTTATATTTACAAATCCTAGAAACCCTAAATGCTAACAACTTTTCTTTCTCTAAAGGCAATCTTTCAAAAACTAACTTGAAAAAAATTGTAACATGGATCCTTTCTCAGTTTCCAGACTTTAACATAAGCATGACTGCTTCAGACTCTTTTTGGGACTTAGTAGGGACAAGAATATATGTTTTCCAAACCAAAGAAGACTTTTCTGTTACCAAATTCCTGCCTCTGTTTCACTCTATCACTAAAGCTGTAAAAAAGATACAGAACTCAGTTCCTAGGCAAACCTCTACTAGTGAGGAAATTCCATTCTTATCTCTATCACCACCAGACCCTTCAAATGCTTATCTCCGAGATAACAGTCCTCTCTCTGTCAGCTCACTTCTTCCTGGGATGGGGAACAGGGGAGCTGCGCCACCCTTCCTGCACCTGCGGGGTCCGCGGAGCCCGCTCATCCCTCTGCCCCCCCTGGATGCGGCAAGCCAGAACTCAGCTCCCTCAGTTACGCAATGTACAGCATGGCGCTCGCACTGCCTCCATGCTCGGGTAAAATCACGTAAATCTTGATCAGGTATGCCCCGCCCTGCCCCAACACTGCCCAGCAGCCCGCTGTGCAGCCCGCCGCATCCCCTCCTCTCCCCCCCCGCCGCCATGCCTCCCCCCCCCACCACAACTCTCCCCACCCCTGTTACCACCCCTACCTGCCTGCCTGCCGCAGCCCCAGCAAATATCTCTGCACCCCCCATGGTGCCAGCGGCAGCAGCACCCCCCAACCCCACCGCGTCCTCTCCCCCGCTTCTCCCCTGCCTGCATTCCGAAGTGATGCATCCACCCACCCACCCTCAATGCCCCCCTAACAGCAGGCCCCCACACTCTGTCCAGTCTCCCGCACCCCTGCAAAAGGTCACTCCAACACGCCCAAAAAAGCATAGAGCACCTCCTGACCACACCTCATCAGAGGACAGTGAGTCTGAATCTGACACAGACGAAATTGATCCATGGGCTTTAATTAAAATGGAAGCGACTCGGGCAGGGGATTGGGAACTAGCTCAGAGAATTACTGCCTTCCAGTAAATTATATAAAGGGGAAAAGGGAGGGACCACTACTAGAATAACATGGGAACCTAACACAAATAAAGAACTGATCCAACTACAAAAAACAGCCAAAGAACATGGTAGAAGTTCATATATTTTTAGAAACTTCCTCGAAGTGCTTTTTTTGGCACATATTCTGGTCCCTCATGACCTTAAAAACATTGCCAACTGCCTTCTTTCCCCAGCAGATTATATGCTATGGAAAAGACTGGAAAAGGCAATTAAAAACATTATCAGACACCTATGCTTAAGATGCAAATAAGCAAGATTTTACAGTCCAACAGCTGGCCAGAGAAGGGGATTTACAGAAACCCTCTGACCAAACTAACACCTTACCTAAGGCAGCACTACAAGATTTGGCTATTGCAGCAAAAACCTCATTGCTTCTTACCCCAGATGACTCTATCCCTACCCAACACTTATCTAGTATTAAACAAGGAATAGATGAAAGCTTTATCAAGTTTGTAGACAGAATTAAAGATGCTCTGGAAAAACAGATAGAGAGCACAGAAGCAAGAAAAGAACTGTTGTGCAAGCTTGCTTTGTCAAATGCAAATGAACAATGTAAAACAATTCTGAGGGCTTTACCCTTGGATACAGAACCCACCATAGAGCAAATGGTGGAAAGCTGCACACGTCATCTGTCCACTGAGAACACAGTGGCCCAAGCAGTCTCTCAGGGTATTGCAGATGGAGTTTCTGGTGTGTATGCAGTAATAACTTCCAAAGACCAGGACCGCTACTATTACTTTGGGGAATTTGGACATTTCATGAAGGACTGTCCAGACAGGTCACCTACCCGAAACCCCCGTAACACCTACCAAAGACCCCAGAACCAGCAGCGATACCAGCAACGTTCGGGAAACTTCCAGCGGAGCACGGCCAGGCCCTACGCAAAGACAACAAATCAGAAGCCATCCAGATCCAGTCACGCGTCATCCCAGCAGATTCCAGGCCACATGGAGAGGATCCAAACCACAGAGAGATACAGATGGGAACAAGGCGCCAGTTGGTAACTGCTTTATCCATTGACTTTAATAATAAGGATGTTTATCGTGTTCCCACAGGAAAGCATGGACCAAAAGGTGGTCCTCTTATTATCTTAATTATAGCGGACACTCTCCATGGCCCAGAGGAAATCTTTGTCATTCCAGAGGTACAAACAGTGCACCCAGGACAAGAAATCTCTGTTCAGCTGTGTTGCACGGACTTACCATTTTTTCTTTCAAAGGGAACTCCTATCGCACAAGCCTTTCTACTCCCAAAGAATCACAGGGAACAGCTTCCTCTCAATCCGACAGTAATGTGGGCACAAGTTGTGGGATCAAGCAAGCCTACCATCAAGTGCGATCTATCCTACAGAGGAGAAGAGTTCCACCTGCCAGGGATGCTGGACACTGGTGCGGATGTGACCATCGCTCGCTCGGAATGGCCAGCACACTGGGGACTACAACCAGTAGCAGGAATGATTTCAGGGATCGGTGGAGCCACAGTGTCCATGCGAAGCAAACACAACATCCTCGTTGAAGGGCCTGAAGGCAAGCTGGCAACCATCCGCCCATTCATGGTAAAAGCCCCCATCACCCTTTGGGGAAGGGATGTTCTATCCCAATGGGGAGCTTCCCTACGTATTCCCAGTCAGGATTTCTGACTGGGGCCACTGAGGAGCGCGCACTACCAGACACCCCTCGGCTCACCTGGAAATGCCAAGACCCAATCTGGATTGACCAGTGCCCCTCTCTAAAGCAAAACTGCGCGCACTACGAGCCCTTGTGGAAGAACAGCTCGCCAAAGGTCACATTGTTGAGACCACCAGTCCTTGGAATTCTCCAGTCTTCATATTGAAAAATCCTGGGATGGACAGGCGGAGGCTCCTCCATGACCTTCGCAAAATCAATGCGGTCATTGAGGACATGGGTGCCCTCCCGCCTGGCCTGCCTTCACCATCGATGCTGCCCCGAGACTGGACACTTGCCATCATAGACATTAAGGACTGCTTCTTCAGCATTCCGCTGCACCCCCAGGACACTCCATGGTTTGCTTTCTTCGTACCCTCTCTTAACAGAGAGGCTCCACTCAAAAGATACCATTGGTTGTATCTTCTCCAAGGACTAAAAGTCTCACCTACCATATGTCAGTGGTACGTTGCTCACATCCTGTCTCCTGTTCGGAACCTATTTCCAGATGCAATCATCTACCACTATATGGACGATATCCTGGTCTGTGCATCAGGAAAAACTTACTTAGAAAAAGCAGTTAAAGGGACAATCAAAACCATAGAAAAAGCAGGGTTCGAGATCCGTGAGGACAAAATACAGTACACCAACCCATGGACTTATCTTGGATTCCTGATCTGAGAAAGGACAGTTGTACCTCAGCAGCTTGCCATCCGAGACGACCCAAAAACCTTGAGAGACTTACACAGTCTGTGTGGATCCATCAACTGGGTACGTCCCCTGCTAGGAATTAAAACAGAGGACCTCGCTCCCCTGTTCAACCTTCTCCATGGCAACGAAGACCTAGACTTTCCATGCACGCCCACAACAGAAGCCCAAGACACCATCGCCAAGGTCCAAGAAGCCCTGTCTTCACACCAAGCCCATCGCTTCGAGCCCAAGCTGCTTTTCCAGTTCGTCATCCTTGGAAAAGCACCTTGGTTCTATGGACTGATCTTCCAATGGGATCTTCAACTCCCAGACCCTTTATTGATACTGGAATGGATCTTTACAAACAACCAACCTTCAAAGACAATTACTACCTTCCAGGAAATAATGGGAAATTTAATAAAAAAGGCCAGAACTCGCCTCCGCTCCCTTGCAGGGTGTGATTTCACATGCATATATTTGCCACTGACCACTGGGGATCTGGAACATTTGCTCCAGACCAATGAAAACCTCCAATTTGCCCTAGACAGCTATACAGGCCAAATTTCCATTCATATCCTAAAACACAAACTTTTTAATGCAGTCTTTAATCTGACCCCAAAATTAGTCCAAAGTAAAACACCACTCAAAGCTCTAACAATTTTTACAGACGGCTCAGGGTCATCCCACAAATCTGTAATGACTTGGAAGAACCCTAAGACTCAAAATTGGGAGTCTGATATCCAAATAGTGGAGGGATCTCCACAGATTGCAGAATTAGCAGCTGTTGTCAGAGCCTTTGAGAAATTCAAAGATGAACCTTTTAATCTGGTCACAGATTCTGCATATGTCGCAGGTATAGCTATGAGAGCAGAACACGCTTTTCTCAAAGAGATTTCCAACCCAAAGTTACATCAATTGATTTCGGCATTAACACGTTTAATCTCTCACCGAAAGAAAGCTTACCATGTAATGCATGTGAGGTCGCACACTGATCTCCCAGGTTTCATCACAGAAGGAAACAGGAAAGCGGATGCATTGGCCATGGCAATAGAAACTGCTAACGTTCCTGACATCTTTGCCCAGACAAAGTTCTCAAACGCATTTTGCCATCAAAATGTACATGCCCTTATTAGAATGTTCAAGCTTTCAAAAGATCAAGCAAAAGCTATTGTCGCCACATGCCCAAACTGTCAAAATTACCAGATACCCTCTATGGGGACAGGAGTCAATCCCTGAGGACTGAACAGCTGCCAGCTGTGGCAGACAGACGTAACTCATTTCACACCTTTTGGAAGGTTCAAATATGTGCATGTATCGGTCGACACATTTTCGGGAGCAATATTTGCATCAGCTCATCCAGGAGAAACTACACAACACACCATAAAGCACTTCCTCCTTGCATTCGCTACCCTGGGAGTACCAAAACAAATCAAAACAGACAATGGACCTGCCTATACCTCTCAAAAATTAAGAGAGTTCTTCAGTGAATGGGGAATAGAACACAAGAGAGGCATACCAGCAAATCCCACAGGACAATCAATCGTGGAAAGGACACATCAAACACTCAAAAGAGTCCTCAATCAGCAGTGAAGAGAGACAAAAATCATATCTCCAGTTGAGAGACTTTGCAAGGCTCTCTACGTCATCAATTTTCTAAATGGTACAACATCAGAGCCTGACCCGCCAATACTTCGCCACTTTGCAAATACCACCCAAGTAAAGCTCACTGAGAAACCACCAGTGCTAGTGAAGAACCCGGAAACACATCAAATTTCTGGGCCTTTCCAGTTGATTACTTGGGGTAGAGGGTATGCATGTGTTCTACTACCATCTCTTCCAAGACGGTACCGAGGAAAAAACATAAAGCCATACCTAGGCAATGCAAACACTACTCCCACAAACAGCGACAAGAATCCCCCGGAGTCAAATACAAGACCTCCTCAAAATCAGACAAGCTCTGCCTGGAGACAAAGACATCGCCGAATATCCACATACAGAAGAAAAGACCATCCCATCACGTGACAGCAGACAAAACAGAAAGTGTAACAACATTCTGCTGTAGCAGTTAAGCCATAAGCTAGACACAGCCTGAACACAAATTGTTCTCTGAATGATATGTTATTACCCTTTGTTTACCCTAAAAAACCCTATTGCTTTCCCTTCTTAATTTAACTCTTACCAAAAACCTCTAACCTTATACCCACTCCCCCATCCTTAGCTTATAGAAAAAAAAAAAAAAAGGGGTGGGGAGGGAAGGAAAGGAGGAAAGGAATAAGGGAGAGAATCCCCTCCTACCACCATAAAGATAACAAATGTTAACTTATATTCCCTATCAGAAGCCCCATCCTTATCCAAAGATGAAAATTATCTCCATCTCCATCCTCGCTGCTGCCTGGATGCTCTTCAACATACCATATGCCTTCGGCTGGATTAGCCCACAGCCTAGCCACAATGTTTGGGTAACCTTGGCGAAAACATTAAAACAGGATAACATGTGCTTATCCATGGGAAGCCTTGATAACCCACTTTCCACATGTTTAGTAGGGATTCCATTCGTAGCAGATGATTGGCCCGCCTACAATTCAGAGCTACTCCGCACCACAGGTAAGAGACCCAACATGGTAGATACTTGGGACAAGTGGACAAAAATGTTGCCCAGTGCTCAAGAGGAAGCCCAAGAATTGGACCTGTTGGAGTCCTCCAAGGCAACATACTGCATCAAATTTTACTTTAGATGTCCAAAGAGCAATTGGCCAGAAATTGAACAGACAAAAAACACATACAGAAAGGATGTATCACCCATTAATAAAGCCTATAACTATCCGGATTGGTGCAATTACACCGCTCAGGTGATCTCTGTATCCTCTCTCCACCCCAAAGTATTACCCAAGGGAACGTTTCTCATCTGTGGTGACAGAGTATGGGCTGGGATTCCCTCCCGCCTTCAGGGAGGTCCCTGTAGCCTTGGAAAACTTTCCACCCTCACTCCCAATATTACCTTGTTACATAACTGGAAAAAAGAAAGTGAAATAAAACACCACAAAAGATCCTACACAGAATTTGATGAAAATTGCGATCCAAAATTATATGATTGGAACAAAACAAAAAAGATTGCAGTCTCCCTATTCCTACCCTGGGTAGCTGCAGCTAAAACTCTTGGGGAAATAAATCACTTAGGGTGCTGGCTCAGCAAGCAAGCCAATGCTACCTCTGCCGCCCTAAGTGATCTTTTAAAGGAAGAAGAAACCACAAGACATGCATCACTTCAAAATCGAGCAGCAATCGACTTCCTGAGGAAAAAAAAGAGAAATATGTAGGTTTTGGGCAAATTCTGCCATCATAATTAAAATAGAACAAAATCCTTGTTTATGACCAACATTTACTGCGAACTTTCTTGAGTTTCATTTTCTGGAATAGATAGTAACTCATTTTGTGTCTTAACATTGTCACATTGAAGGAATTATGTGTGAGATGAGTCAAAATTATTCACCTCTTTACAGAGAGCAAGGAATTTTATATATATATATATATATATAAACTGTGGCAAGCACAAAAAACCAGTTACTGCTATTTTGTCAGAAGTAGCATGGTGATAATTTAGGTAGTGTCTCTATGCCAGGCAGCTCTCAGCTCCTGCTGTGTTCCTTAGGAGTAGGATCTGTGCACCTAGGAAGTGGGTGATGGTTTTGTGACAGCCACCAACTCCCCAGGAGTTCTCAGCTTCCCACTTCTTAAAGCAGCCCAGCAACCCAGGACTGTTGCTTAACAGCACCTGGTCATCTGCATCCTGCCTCTGAGAGCATCATATTTCACAGTCTACCTGTTTTCATCAGTCTTTGCCCATGCATTTTGAAGTCTGCTTATTTAAATATATAATGGCCACTTTTTGAGGTACCTGGCCCCAATGCAAAGCATGACTCTGATACAGGTGGTGGTGCATCTTTCCTGCAGATGATATGACACTGGATGAGATAGCTTAGTGTGGCAAGCCAGTCTCCAGAGAATATTGCATCACCTGTGTTGTAAATGGCGCACTTAAAAATATGTCAGAGGGAGCTGCAAATATAAACTGATATATTTTGAAGCTTAAATGTGCTTGCCAAACTTGCATACTGTCAATGAGTGGCATGAATGGAAACTGGCTAGAAGCAAGCAGTGGATGCAGCTGGTTCCATAGACGTGAACCATGTCAGATAACCAAATATGATGTTGGTATATACAGATCTAACCAGTTAGCAAGAGCTAACTTTGTGTCAGAAAAGAAAGTTGAGAAGGATCTCATAACTATACTGTAAAAGTAGAATTTGTCTAACAACACTGCTGATGTTACAAAGAACAACTTCCAAGGGATCCTGACATCCTCTCTGAATGCCATGTATGAAAGGAAAAAATTACAAAATCTTAAGCCATTGAACTTTTTTTTTTGAGGAGGATATTATTCAGAATCCTTAGAATGAATTGTCAAGAAATGCCCCTTATTGTTATCGAGTTTTAAAGGTATAGCTGGAAGCACGTCTACCAACAGATAGCAGGCAGGGAAAGCCTCCTGGACTTTAGTACTTGTCAGTCAAGTGCAGTATACCACTGTGCTACTAGTGACAGAATTTAGTTGTGCTTAGTTTGCAGAACTTTATAATGGATGTCTTCCTCATCATCTCATTGATTAACAGGTCTCTCCAATTGATTCTGCTGAAATCATCAGTAACACCTTATTCCTTAACACTTCATAAGCATGCAGCAGCAGTTTACTTAATTACTAAGTTTGAAACTGATTTTGGACACTAGGCTCCTGATAATTCACATAAATATGTATAATTTTGGTTTTGGTGAGCTGTCATTGTATCTCACATTTACAGTCCACATCACCATGCTGAATAATGAAGTTAAAATGGATTAAGAAAACAACAGCAAAAAGACGTTTTATTTTCAGCAAGCTTTCAGCCCCCAGTCATAACATGTTAAAATATTTACGGGGAGAAAGTGGGGAGGATCTTTTTCATTAAAAGCGAGGGTCATCTCTCTGAAGTGAACTGATCCCACAAGAAATTTCGGTGGGAGCCAGCAGAGATGACCAATGCTGCCTGCCTGGTTTGCCCCAGTTGCAGGGCTGCCTCGCTCCCCAGGTAGCCAGTACAGCCTGCTGAGCTGCTTAGTGTCCAGCTCTTTGTCTGAACTGCCTGTCTGACAAGCAGGGTGCCCACAGCCCTGCATGTCCTCCACAGCCTCAGCTCACAACTGTGTAAGAAAGGCAGATTTGCAGACCTCTGCACCTCTTAAAATACTAGGTGCTAAAAACTTTTGAAATTTATTTTGTGCAACAAAGAGATGATACACTTTATCTCACACCTGTCATTTGTTACAGAAGGTAAATGCTACTCTTAACTTTTCAAATCTAGATGCATATTCTAGCCAGTAAAACCACATGAGAAAATAGTTGACAGAATTCAGGACTGAAAATAAACTGAAGAGCATGCCTGGAGCAAGGGGTGTACAACTGAGGATCCAAGAAATGTTAGAGGTGTCAAACAAATGGAAATGTCAATGATAGCTGCCTGTTGCCAGGATGCAGAGGGAGGAAGGCCAGGCCATTGGCAGCATCTGACTGAGCCATCATCACAATTGTTGTGTCTAAACTTCAAACTGGGGTGCAGGGAATAATCTACTATAATGGAAGGAGATCTCACTTGGAATGGAAGAAGATTTTCTGATGGTAGAATTGCCGTCTGAAAACAAGGTCACTCATTCCTTGCTTGTAATGGGGGTATGAGCACAACACTGGGGAAAGTATCTGACCAAGGCACATACTCTTCAATGTAGTCACTAAGGTAGAATTCAATAGATTTCACTATAGAGATCCACCTTTATTTTTGTCAAAAAACACACAAAAAAGCTGATTTCTCACTTCAAGGTCAGACATGCATTTAGGCCCTAAGTGAATTCTTTTCTCCCTCAGCAGTTTGTGGTGTATTGCAACATTCATTTCCACACAACATTACTGCTATAAACCTTTTTACTCACTTGTTTTCTACTGCCTCGGGACTTGACAACTTGCCAATTTAACACACTGCCTTCCAGGCTGCAAACAATATCTCTATTCCATTTACCGGGAGAACCCATTTTTCTCCAGCTTTGAGCTTTGCATAAACTTATACTTCCAGCTTAATTACTTCTAATATTTAATATTTTAACCCATATGTAAAAAGTCAGAGGTACTGTTGTGTCAGCTCATTCAATTCTAAATGCTTTGCCCAGGATTTATTCTTGTCTTAAGTATACTTTCTATGTCACATTTCAATCAGGGACTGATTTAATGTCATAGCTTTCTCTTTATCCTCAGCTTAATTTTAACAAATTAGGAGGTTTTCAATTCCTTTTTTCATTATTTTATTTTTAAACAGTCTCTATAAACTGTGCTCTATAGTAACTTAATATTGCAGGCATTTCAGAAGTGTTTATGGGGTGCAATAACTTGTCAAACCTTTAGATCAGTACAGACTATTTCAGACAAAACAGAGCTTTCAGATTTCTTACTTGAATTTTTTCCCCACAAATGATACAGCTAATAAAACTTGATGCAGTTAATATTAAGAAACAGATATTTTAAAAATGAAAGTAAAATAAAGATTTAGGCCCTCGACTATTGTAAAAACATGCCAGTTTACTAACACTTGGTTCAGCTCACATCTCAATGAGCTGAGACAATATTTATGGCATTGCTCATTAAAAAAGCCAGAGAACTAATGCAAGTTTAAAGATTGAATGCCCTGTGCTCATTTTAGCCTAAGAACTACTTTTATGAGGCACACAGTCTCTCCTTTAGCAATTCACCAGCAGGGCTAGTCACACACAGAACATTATTTATTAATGGCTTCTGTACCCAGATTATTTTATATCCCAAGCAGTTTCAAAACATTATCTTTCTTACAGTTCAGAAAATAAAAAACGCATATGTTTTTTATTATTATTATTATTATTATTATTATTATTATTATTATTATTATTATAGAAAAGAGGAATCAGACTTCGACCAAAAGCAAGTACCTCCCACAATAAAACCATCCCCTGTTATTTCCACTGTCTTTATCTCTTCCCTTTCTGAGGCAGGATCAAGGTATTTAGAAGAGAGACCCAAACAGCGGAACAACAAAAACAACAAAAAAACCCTGCTTCAGCATGCATACTTATGTGTGTGTTTTCAGTATTCAGTTGCACCTAGAGAAAAGCAGCTTTAAAGGCTGAAAAGGCACACATACCCACAGGTATTAAAAACAGCAGTCTGCCAAATTTGAAGCAAATAAGCCCAACACTCAGTAGATTTGTGCTGTGTGTTGAACAATAACTGTGCTGCCAAAAACTTTCTGCCTTCTGCCTTAACTCCACAATGTTTCCTCCAAGAAGACTAACCTTACCACAGGCAACAAGAATTCCCACAGATGAACCCACTTACAGCTACAAGAGTTTCAATTTACTACAGCAGCTGCAGCAAATTGATTTCTGAACTGAGAGTAGCTTATTGGAGAATTTCCAAAAAGACCACAATTAGTACAGGCGAAACCCCGGAGAGAAACAAGCCCTCTTCAGGAAGGCTGGTTCATATACTGGGTTGTATGTGAAGTTAAGTACATGGATGGAAAAAATAATGCACACCAACTCAGGATCTGTGTGTTTTCATGAAAATGACATTGCTAGTCATGCTGCTATGAATTACCCATTCTTCTCTCTCAGCCTAAAAATTGCCATCCAACTGGTTACAATAATGCATTGAAAACATAATTGTGTACAGGACTTTTGTTGCTGGGTTGCCTTAATAGAATGCAATACATGAGAGGAGAAAGTGTCCAGCATTTTTTCCTCAACCAGATGACTTACAATAGCTCTGGTGAGGAAAAAGACCCCTTAACAATGTGTAATTTGTAACAGAATATTCTGACTCTTGGATTCAATATCTCATGATCAGCATTTTGCCATATCAGGATCATTGCAACAAGTTTCCAGTTGAAAAGATTCACAAAGTCAGCTTCCATGATTAGAAAATCCTGCCAAGTACCTCTGTCAGGAAGAGGGTTGCCTGTCAGGATGCACTGCTACCACTGACCAGATAGGCTGCCCCCAGGGAGAAGCTCACTTAGAAACAGCTGTAAAAGGAAGAAATCAAGAGGGCTAGAGCAATCTGGTCAAAAGTTCCTTACCTAAAGCACATGTTCATTCAAACTCCACCTCAGCTCAAACTTGAACTACATCTGTTCTTCAACAGAAATCTGCCTGGAATGTGGTTTTCTCTGGGGAGGAGGAGAGGGGGCAGTGCTCCCACAAATCCCAAATCTTGCAAGTTAAATCTTATACAGATTTAGATTCATGGACTTACAGATGACAATTACATGAAGAAATTTATTTTTCTCTACCATTGTTCTATTGTCCTTCTTTCAGACAATGTCCTGTAAGTGGGCACAGGCCTATCAAACTTGACTTATAACTCCGAGTTTGCAGTGCCACCAGGTTGCTGAGAAATTAATTGAACCATGGCACATGTCATGTTCCTATGAATATATGGTACCGCATGTACCTGAATAGGGGTGTAACAGCGTCTTGAGTCCAAGCAAATATCATGGGAAATAAGAGTTGGAACAGAGAAAATCTTTCAATACAAGTAGGATCTCACAGACAGAAGAGCCTTTCCTGCATTCAGTAATGCATTTCTCCAGAATGTAAATAATCATATTCGCAAATAAGCAGGTTATGGCTGTGCAGGCCCCAGCAGAACTATCAATCCACAGAAATTTGTATGCTTCTTCACCCACAAAGTAAGACTAATAAGGAAAATAATAATATATTTTATTTAAAAGTAAATAATGCTAAAGGTGCTTTTCACAAAGGAAGCTATATAGGAGGAAGTGCTGTTGTTAAATCAAAAAGTGTAATCCACTTAAAATACTAGGTGCTAAAACTTTTGAAATTTACCTTGTGCGACAAAGAGATGATACACTTCATCTTACACCTGCCACTTGTTACAGAAGGTAACTGCTACTCTAACTTTTCAAATCTAGATGCATATTCTAGCCAGTAAAACCACATGAGAAAATAGTTGACAGAAACATTGCATTTGTTGTGCTGGATGCTTGTCTGATGGCTGACTAGATCACTCATAAATTTGTATTTCAGTGAATTATTCAACTTTCAGGAGCATAACCACATAGAATAGATCCTTGGAGTGTATTCGGCAGTCTCATCTACATCAAAATATCTCTGAACTAATCAGTGGGACCTGGGTAGGGAAATTTGGGGTAGACCTTCCTGATCTTTCAGTGATAGCAGAGATGCACAGTGTCTATGCAGATTCTGCTGTTATTCATTTACCATTCGCACACCAAAATATCATAATTAAAGGAGTAATTTCTGCCCTACCCAGACACATTTATAGTATATCGCAACTCACAACTCACATTGCTTCTTTCTTTCTCAAATCCCGATGTGACCAGCTAGTTTTACTCATGACAAACTCAAAAATGTCTCTTTCCTTCCTCTTTTTTTTTTTTTATTATAAACCTTTCCTTCTGTACTAGGTGCATTGGAAGGGAAAAAAAAAAAAAAGTAGGCTGGAATATGAAAACATGTACCCTGCTAAAGCAAGAAGCCCTTTGAGATCTTTTCATGGACCAGGTCTGTGCTTTACTGAAGGTGAGTGGTAGCTGTAATTTTCCCAAATTGTGCCTGTTGAACTGCCAGAACCATGCAGGACTTATTTTTCAGCAACTTTATACACCATAACCAAATATAATGAGAACATAGTTGCATATTTCTGGACACTTTTGGGATGAGAAGAATGAAGCAAAGGAAGAGAAGGGCTGAGAATTTCCTCAGCAGAGTCTTCCAATATGTTCTCGTGACTTGGGAGAGTAGTTGTACTGAATGACAGTATAAAAATTTCAATTAGGTAGTTTAAACAGCTAATCCTTATTTACTGGAGAATAGATAATTTCTCTAAAATCATTTGTGAAATATAGTAATTTCCAGTGCAATTATAAGTGGGCACAATCTGCAGAACTCTCATTTGCTTCCAGGTTGCTGCTGTGCAGTTTATAAGAGCAAATTCCTGCAGTTACTGCATGTTACTGCAAATGCCAGTTTTCCCAGCAAAAGGCGGTATTCTACCACAGTTATACCATTGTCCTACATCTTTTTAGAGGTGCTGGCAAGATATTGATTGTTGTAGGTTGGGTTGATTTAGTCAGGGATTTTATTAATGTTAATTAGGTTGGTTCCTTGTACTCCCCTATTTTTCCCTCACAGTGGTTTGCTCCAAGTTGTTTACCATGAGAGCTCCTGCCACTCAGACCTGTCATTCTTCTCACTTCTCACAGTTTTCTCCTTATTTGGTTCTGTCAGTCAAGGTTTGTTCACGCCTTGTCGGGGTGTCAATCATGTAACTACTCCCAGCTTCTTCATGAAAGTTCTGCATCAATCACCCCACCTTAGCCCTTCTATTTGTCCCAGAACGCTGTACCCACCTCTGTTATGTTACCATTGGTTGTTTTAATCTGTTACAAGTTCTTTGTTCTCCGGCATTTGCTTTGCATTGCGCTGAGGACAATTCACTCCGACCACGCATGGGAGAATAAAAGCTCTTAGGCTCGCAAGCAAAGTGTCCTTCTCTCGTCCCTTCGCTTCCTCTCAGCATGAAGCTACCAAAGCTGCGTTACCCATGCTGCAGCGCTTAGCACTATGAGGGAGGCAGACGCCATAACCCTGGAGTGCCCGCTCACGTGGCGGACCCAGCCTCACAAAGGCAGTGCTAGCCGGCGCTTCTCGACTGCTTGAGGTCATAGCAGGTAACCACCGCAGCTGATGTATGTTACGAAGTTTCACTGACTACATAGAAGTCTTTGCTGCTATTTTAGTTGATTACTGTTGGAATAAAAATTTTTAAATCAGGTCTATTGTAAAATGCAGACAAACCCAATGGGAAGAATGATGATGTCTAACTCATTTTCAGAAGGCTGAATGATTTATTTTAACTATGCTATAATATACTATATAAAGGAAGATACTAAAACTACATACCTACTTTCTCTAACTATCATATCTAACTACTCACAACTTGTGACCCTGTTCGTGAGAGTCCAGACACAGGTGGATGGAATTGGCCATCAGGCTCAAACAATCCTCACCAGAATCCAATCAAGCAATCACCCCAGGTAAACAATTCTCCAAGCACATTCCACATGAGAAAAACAAGGAGCAGAAATAGAAATTATTTTCTCTTTCTTTCTTTCTGTGCACCTCTATGAAAAATCCTGAGAGAGAGAAATGTGCTACCACACAGGCCAAGATTTATTTATGTTCTGATGCAAACTTGACTTCTTTCTTATCCTTAAGCATTTGGTTAAAGTTTTATTGAAGTTAAGTTTTCTGCAGGGCTGCAGGAAAGGGACTTCGGGGTCCTTGTTAAGGGCAAGTTGATCATGAGCCAGCAGTGTCCTGGCAGCCAGGAGGACCAACTGTGTCCTGGGGTGCATCAGGCATAGCAGGGCAAGGAAGGGGATTGTCTCACTCTGCTCTGCACTGGGGCAGCCTCACCTCGAGTTCTGGGTGCTGGTCTGAATATCACAATATAAAAAGATATTAAGCTATTGGAGAGCATCTGAAGGAGGGTTGTGAGGATGGTGAAGGGTCTAGAGGGGAAGCTGTGTGAGGAGTGGCTGAGGTCACTTGGTCTGTTCAGCCTGGAGGAGACTGAGGTGAGATCTCACTGAGGTCTTCAACATCCACACAGGGTGAAACAGGAACAGGCACCAACCCCTTCACTCTTGTGACCAGTGACAGGACTTGAAGAAATAGAATGAAGCTGAGTGAGGGGAGGTTTAGGTTGGATGCCAGGAAAAGGTTTTTCACCCAGGGGGTGGCTGTGCCCTGGAACAGTCTCCCCAGGGAATTGGTCACAACACCAAGCCTGACAGAGTTCATGAAGTATTTGGACAATGCTCTCAGGCATTCTTGATATGAGATTCTTGGGGTGTCCCGTGCAGGGCAAGGAGTGGGAGTTGATGATCCTGATAGGCCCCTTCCAATTCAGCATATTTTATGATTCTATGAAAGTATGAAATTATCTGTGTTAGTGTGCTCTCAGGGTAGGAAGAGACCAATGAATGTAGATTATAGAGATTACTTATGGAAAGTTACCTAGTAGAGTTGTTTCATTCATGGAATCATAAGGTTGGAAAACACCTCTAAGATAATCAGTGCCAACTCTTAAATCAGCGCCACTGTAATGACCACTAAACCGCATGCATACAAACCATGTCCATATGTTTCTTGAACACTTCCATAGGTGGTGACTCTGTCACTTCTCTGGGCAACCTGCTCCAGTGCATGACAACCATTTCAGTGAAGAACTTTCTTATAATGTCCATTCCCAACCTTCCCTGGCACAACTTGAGGCCATTTCCTCTTGCTACCTGGGGAAAGAAGCTGACACCCACATGTCTACAACCTCTTTTCACGTAGTTGTAGACAGTGACAATGTCCCACTGAGTCTCCTTTTCTTATAGCATTTTAAGCACTTTTGGAATACACTAAACATTCTGTTCTCTAACCACCAATACTGATGCTAGTTTATTATGAATGTTGTGTGATGACTTATCTTCTTCAGTCTCTGTCACTAATGAATTAAAAGAACCCTAAATTACCCAAACCAACAAAAACAAAAAACTCACATGACAAAAGAAAGCAGACACAGCAATGTCTATTAACCTTTTTTTTTTTCCCTACAAGATATGTAAAGTTTATACTGCGCCACATGGTTAAAGGAGGGGCGTCTAATTTACTGTTTTTAGAGGTAGCACATGGCACAAAGGATCCCAAGGCTCCACCACTCTCCCCTGATGAAAAGTCTTTGTCTCTCAGTTTGCTGAGCTGGTTGGTTCCTCTCAAAGTATTCGAGTATTGTCCATTTTCCCGTTACCAGCAGCACAGCTCGCATTTACACAGACAATGGGCTCTCCCCATGTAAGTGCTCTCCAAAGGGCGCAGCAGCAAGCCCCTTCCTTCACGGGCGGGCAAACACTCCCGCAGGGCACGAAAGAGCCTTCCCTTCCCTGCCGGCACTCCGCACGTTTGCGCACCTTCCCGGGAACACGCTGGAGCCGCGGAGTCCCTCCGCCCGCCGCGCTCCGCCGCGAGGGGTCACCAAAGGAACCCGCATCGCGACGGCGCCTGAGGATCGCAAAAAATAGAGCAGCCCTTCCCCCACATCCAAGAGAAACATGACATTATTAAAAAAAAAAAAAAAAAGTTACAAGCGGCATCTTCGCTTGATACGCTGACACGTTTTTCCTGTTTGCTGGCTTTCTGCTAGGTGACAGCAGTGAAATTGGAGTAAAACCGCCCGTAGTCAACTTGTGGAGAAAACAGCTTTATCCTTTCAGCTAAGCCCTCACAGAGTAATGCAGTTGAGAAACTCGCGTTATTGGCGGTTTTCCTGGAAATTACAGAGCTCTTTGCTTTTAGGCTTCCAGACTACCGGCCTCAATAATTTACAAAAGTACGTCTCTGCATTATATGCAATGCATTTAAAGCAAATGTACTTGGGCTGGAAAAAAAGTCAAGTATTGTTGGTTTAATGTTATTAGTTACTTCATAATGGCAGCTATTAGTCTTGTAAAATACTCCCAAGTTCTTACTTTTGTAAACTGAACGGGCCTGATCTTTCAGACAAGAACTCCCATCTGCACTGAAACTGCAGCAAGTCGGGAGACTGAGTTCCTTATATATTTACAGCAATGTCCAATTTTGTAACAGGGATATTAATTTTATGCACGTGCATTTAAATGCTGCTACTCTTTTACTGTTGTCTGCAGACCAGATTAAAGCAGTTAATTTTAGCTTGAATTTTTTCAGGTTGAATCTTCAAACTAGTTATAGTACAAGCTAGAGTAGGATCCAAGAAATTACAGCACACAAAAGAATCAGTCATGGACTAGATGAGAAGAAAGGAATGAAATACACTTGTCTGAAGATGAATTCATCTTGACATGAGTTGAAGCACTGTAAACCTGCTGTAGGTAGAGCACATTCTAGAATTCAGAGGGGATAGTACAAACCTTCTACCTTAGTTCTATTCTTGACTAATCCAAAGTATTTTTTGTGGGACAAAAAGCAGATCTGGTATAACTTCAACTTTCCAGATTATGTGCATCTGTGAGATTCTCGTTCAAAAGGGAAATCCCTATCTCAACAGTATTCATAGCTCCTTAAATACCAAATACAGAGGTATAAAGTTTTTGCAGCACCTAGAGTATCTTTTCAGAAAGATAAGTTCTTGTCTCCCTGTTCACTCATTTTTTATTTTGTAATTTTATCTCATGTTTTGATTCTCCTGAATTATTTTGAGGTATATTAACTTAACGGTCTCTGTGCTCTAAACATTTCATTTTGTTCCTTTAATTTACAAAGATCCTTTTTCACAGCCTGGTTATATAACTTTAATATTTTTAAGGTGTATTAATTCCAGTATATACTCCTGTACTCCACATATTTTGTTGAAAAAAAAAATAATGTCACTCCATCTTTTGGGATGACAGAAATATAATTAAAGAATATGACCTAGTGATAGGAAGATACTTTGTCACGGGTTACGGATTTTTTTTGATAGAAACTCGGTGATTGATTTTCTGTTTTTCTTCTCTGAAAAAGTGTAAGAAAATATGTGTTTAGGCTGGATTTTACTGTGTGCTGCATCATTGCAGCAATGCACTCAGTGACTAAGTAATGTGTTAATTTTTTTTTTATAATTCTTGGCAATATCTTGAATGATGCTTTAATAATACTTTTCTATATTATAAAAATAGCTATCATAAAAAGACAAAGAGGATGGTAGCTGTTTATTAGAACAAATAGTCAGCTGGTTCTGTGGACACATACCACACATACTGACTTAAATCACTAGACTAAAGAAGGCATAAAAAAAGATAGAGAACAGTTTTCTTTTTAAATTATACATGTAAGGAGACATTCAGCCATACACAGAATATTTGTCTCTTTTCAGGGTCAATTCCTTGTGCTGTACAGGAATATTCTGAAGAAGTGGTGTCAAGCAAATTGTGTTTGTGACCAAAAAAAAAAAAAAATGGAATTCAAATAAAACCAGAGAAGGAAATTGTTTAATAAAAATATTTATTGAAAAAAATTTTCATCATCGTTTGACTAAGCTAAGTAAGTAAAATGCTAAGTATGATTACAGTAATTAGGATGCAAATGGCTAGTACCATGAGCAGAATGATTCGGCAATATTTTGAACGTTTTTTTCCTCGCTCCTTTTTTAACAAGGTATCATACCCAGGAGTATAAATATCCCCCATCCAGAACTGCAGATCATTAGGATTTTCCTAGAAGAAAAATTAGAATATGAAATTAGTTTCTCTCTTTTACATACAAATCATTAGAACATACCCTGAAGTATTTTGGCTATCATCAGACACTGATTAATGAATTTAAGATATAACAACACATATGCAAGATACTTTCACTTGAATGTAGGTTGTGCTACTTTCCAGATGCTGCAAATGTTCCACTGGGGAAAATTAAAACCACACTTTTCATCCAGGAACCAAAAGTAGGACACCAGCCATTGAAATGTGTTTAAAAACCCAGAACAAACCATGTTGTCTTCTCAAGAAGAGATGTCATGCTGTATAAACACAGTTCTGACTCCCTTTTCAAAAAACAGAACAGCAAAAAAAAAACAAAAACCAAAAAAAACCCCACCACCAAACCGCCCCCCCCCCCAACAACAACAACAACAAAAAGCAAAAAAAAAACCCAAAAGTAATCTTAGAAGTGATTTGTGCCAACCCACGGGGAGGCAGGATCCTGTATAGTGTGGATGAGACTGAGAAAAACATATGTAATTTAATAACAGAATAACATTTATAAAGTGACTATATAGTATTTAAGTGCCAAATTTGTAGCTCTTCCCTCTGTAAATAGGGAAGCTGAGTTATACAATGTTATGGTTTAAGAGTTCCTCTAATCAGATGTCATGTACTGTAAAATTGAAATTCCTGGAATCTCAGCAGATATGTAGACTTCTTTCCTGATAAAACTGATGTTAGTGTCATGTCTGTACCAGAAAATACCTCCACAGTTACTTCTGTAGTCCCACCTAAAGATCCAAGAGAGCTGCACAGCGGTTTATGCACACATCACACATTTCACAGCAATTCACTTGCTCAAACTCAGCACAACAGCCAATTACCTTTATGTGGCTGGCCAAGTTAGAACGCAGTGACTGTCTGTCATACTCTTGCACAGTCCAGGAAGGGGTCTTTTTCTTCTCCTCCCAGTCATCATCAACATGGAAATCACTGTACAATGGGTTGCTCTTGATTGTGGATTTCAGGGTGATGGGAGTAATGTGTTTGCCCAAGGATTTGTCTATTATTTCTTGACTGACCCTGTTCAAGTCTAAGCCTGGCAGCTCAGTGACAGTTCTCTTTTCTTTCTGTAAGACACAAGTTAGATCAGAACCTGGCTTTCACTTGCATTACCTACAATACAGGCCCCCTTCCAGAATTATCACTTGTAATGCAACAGAATCATTTAAAAACTGAACATGCAACCATTTTTCTCCTGGCAAACTTCGGCAGCGAGGGAGCTTAACTGCTCACTCTGGACATATTTCTTCCTTCTAGTGAAAGGAAGAAATCAGGTGGGTACAGTCTGAACATTAAGTTATTTTCCAAATGTGAACTGACATTATAATGCCTGCTGGAAGAAGGCCTCTGCTTTATGAAACAGTGAGAGAGCTGCAGTAGAACATTATAGTTCTGGTGAAAGCCATGGATGTGTGATGCAGGAGCAAAGATGTAAGGACAAAGCAGAATGATCACAGGGGCAATGGTATGTAAATGACAAACTCAACTGGAAATGCACCTCTGATAGCAGGGGTGTGGCACAATTCTGTTCACACTCTTGACTGTTAGATCCATTTCAGGATGTCAAAGAGGCTCTTCATTCAACTGAGGGCACTGTCAGAATTCATAGGTAATTAAATATCTGAGCACTTTCCCAATAATAAAAGCTGTTAAATAAGACCTTTTAGAATATGTGGGTGTCAAGGGAGGAAGAGAATAACAGCCCTGGTGGGATCATATTTTTTGAGAAATCACAAGCTGCCTCTTAAAACAGTACTAAGGGCCTCTTTAGGGGTCTGTAAAATAGTAGTTATGTTACTTTTCAATCTGTAATTGCCTGGAGGAGTGCAATCAGACTCTCTAATCCAAGCTATTCAAGATTTGTCCCAACCTTCTGTCACCAATACTTTCAATTAACCTGTCACTGACCTGTGGTACCACAGTGTGTCAGCTACCTAAGAGACCTGATTTTTGCAGAGCCTTTGCCTTACACTAACACCTTGCCCATCTCTTAGGATTTTAGAATCGACACAGAGCATATTCATCCCTCCTCACAAGTACTTTTATCCTTAGGAACTTTATGTTGAGTCAAGGAGAGCCTTGGCTTGGTCCAGTGGTCCTGTGTCAGGTATGCTGGGAGGGGACAATACCCACCTCTCTCCTCTCAGAAATCACAAAGATGTGTGCAGCACCTCCTGCACAATGCCCATAAGGTAAAGTGCATATAGTAAACAGCCACTGAAGAATCTGGGTCCTGAGAAACTTACTTCCATGTAAGGATGACTTTCCCTGAATTTTTCACTTTTACTGAGATCTCCTGATGTTAAGGTACTGCAGGCTGGATGGACTTCAGCTGCAAAAGGGCTAGGGGCATGTACTGCTTCTTCTTCCACCTTTCTGGTGGGAGTTCAGGGCATCTGACCTCCTGCACACTGGCTTTGGGAACTGCTTGGACACCTCATCAAGTCAGTGAAGGTCCCTAAGATGACAGCAAACTGTTGGCTTCTTCTGCTTGAATAATTTTCTGCCCAGTTTGTGGGCTGGTGAATCCATTTTCAGTGGAAGTCAGCTGCTGTGTGCCATCACCTACTTCATGACTGCAGTGTCTGTGTGCATGTATAGCTTTGTATACATTAGTCTGAGGCAGGCAGGTGTAGAAGGAAGCATAAGAACTGATTTCCTTCAGAAATTGAAGGTGAAGAAGAGAAAACAGCAGACTTTGTCTAAGAAACTCTAGGAGGAAGCATCATGCTGGTATTGCTATCACTAAATCCTGCAGAAGTGACTAAGCATGTTTCCCATCAATAATTGCCATTAGTAGGTGGGTGGATCCTCAGTGACCTCCCATCCTTCTGTTAGTTCATAATTTCCACATGTCATTCATTAGCCTCCACACATCCCCTGATAATATTACTCTCTGCATTGCAGTTACAGCTGGCACTGAAGCCCTCTGGGCTGTACTGGCCAGATTTCAGCTGAGCTGGTGTTTTTAACTGCCTTTTTTTTTTCCTGACTGCATTTTATTTACTTTATTTCTTATTTAAGATTTGTCATGACCTTAATGACTCTTCCTTCAGGCTTGCTAAATAGTTGAAGTTGGAGAACATTTTGTTGAAGAACGCAAACCGTCTCACCAGGGGTTGATTGGTCTCCCTAGGCTAAAATGTTGTGAAAAGAATGTGACTTGACATTAATTTTTAAAGCTGTTTTCCATAAAATTCTCCAAAACTTGGGATAGATGGCATGATGCAAAAATTTGTTCATAAAAACAGTGCTTTGTAGCAAAACTTTTTTCACCTACTGTCTGAAGTACTTTTCTTTTCATGGGGATGAGGAAACTGTGGTGGCTTGGAGCAGATATAGAGAGGGAATAGATTGGGAGGGGCAACCAGTTGTATCATGAGAGCTGGACCAGAATTTGGGGTAGGATATAGTTTGCAGAAATTTTAGAGAACAGACATTGAAGTGACAAACTAATTGGGAGAATGTACTTGAGTACAGCAGATGCTTGATTGTAAAATTTCTGCGGTAGATATGTCCTACAGACTAGTTTGGGAAAAGTAAGGACAAAAGCTGGAATCACATCAAATCCCAAAAGTTTTAAGACTAAGATATCATACAAAGAAATATGAACAATATTGCATTAAACATATGCATTTCTAGAAGCAGAGAAACATAAGGTTAGATAACAAAAATATGCTTGCTAGTATTAATTATTGAAAAAGCTACTTTTTTTGCATTTTCTTTTGAGATTCAAAACACATCCCAATCTTTGTCACAGACTCTGAGTCATGCAGCAAATGTTCAAATAAAGAGAAAAATATTGTAAATTTAGGTATCAATATCCATTACAGAATTCATACTATATACACTGAATATAAGAAGACAGTGTGAATGAGGCTGGAACAGAACAAATCAAAGGCTGTTTATGTTGTTATTCACTGAATGGAAGGAGCAAACAGCAAATACTCAAAGAAGCAGTATTAGGGAGAACACTGAAAATTGTAGATGAAATAAGTTTCTGAAATACTTATTTAACAAGCTGAAAAGTGCTCAACTCTGCAAACACATAGCTGTGTTTCATCTACATATAGCTCATGAGCAAAAGCAGTGTTATAACTGGTTAATAACTCATTTGTCACTGAGAAAAATATGTTCCTCTTTGACAGACCCAGAGAGCTGTTACATACAAGTACTAGTATTCTGTGAAAAGCCCAGAGATCTATAGAGAGTTGATGTTAGTTCCATTACTGAGTCAACATGTGCCTACTCCATATTTTTTCTTGCTGATTATTTTATAATGCAAATTATGCATACCTTACAATACATATAACTAAAGTTATAATTTAGTCTTTATTACTAGGAAACATTTTTATCTTGACTTCATCCTTCTGTTCCCACTTCTATTGTTGATAGCACTGAAACAACCCAAGAGCCTAAACATTTTTTTCTCAGCCTGTGATATGAGGTATCACTCATCAAACCCAGGACATCAACAGTTAAGGCTAGACCTTGGTTTCAAGCCCCTCTACCTGAAAGAAGAGAACAAAGAGACCGATAAAAAATTAAGGAAATATACTTCCTGGAACTCAAGCTTTTCTTTCCTTGCCCCCCAGATAGAACCAGTTTCTCTGTTCCCATGGCCAGCCCCAGTTTCCACTTGATGTTGTCAATGATGCTCAGGGAAAGTAAGAAATGCTGTTGATGGGCAGCTACAACTAGAAATTTTAACCAAGGCAGTCCTACAGAAACTTACAGTCACAAAATACTGCAGGATTTGTTTCATAACAGCCTTCTCAATCCTAATGAAAGTGACTAGAAGGGTGGTCATTATATTTGACAGTAGTTTGTTTAATACTATAACCCTCTGTTGTGCAAAAACCCTTGTAACAGATTGTGGAGGACCCTCCCTGCACTGGTAGGGTAATTTTTCTGATGTAGAGAACTACTTTGAAGGCAAACAAAATGTCTGACAGACAAAAAACTTCTAGGGTGTAGCTAAGAATCCCTGTGGTAGGTGCATCAACTGTGTAGGTATTACTACTTTTGCTGCATTTGGAAAAGTAAAAGCTCTTTTTTTATGAAGAATATTAGCACTTGAGAGCTTCATTCAACAAATCACATCTCATAGGAGATGTGATGGAAAAGCAGTCGGGAAGGCAAGGATTAACCAAAGGTACATAAGGAGATAAGAAAGGCAGTAGGGCAGACAGCTCACATCAAGGGCTCCTGAGAAGCCCAAGCAGGTCCAGATGAGGCTGCAAAGATGATCAGAGGGTTGAAGCATATCTCCTATTTGTGTGAGCTGGGGTTGTTCAGCCTGGGGAAGAGAAGGCTACAGGGAGACCATGTAGCACCCTTCTAAAACATACAGATGTCTGACAAGAAAGCTGAAGAGAGAATTTTTACAAAAATAAGACAAAGGAAATGGCTTTAAACTGAAAGAGGGTGGGTTTAGATTAGTTATAAGGATGACATTCTTCTCTGTGAGGATGGTGAGACACTTGAACAGGTTGCCCAGAGAAGTTGTGAATGCCCCATTCCTGACAGTATTCAAAGCCAGGCTGGCTGGGGCTTTGAAGACACCTGCTCAAGTGGAAGACATCTCTGTGTTTGGCATGGGAGTTTGCACCAGATGACCTGTAAGGTCCCTTCCAACTCAAACCTTTCTATGATTCTAGAAATGAAACTTTTCTTAAGGAAGGAAATGAAGGGGATCTGGATTCCTTGTCAGAGACATTAAGGCAGCCTCAGGTACTGCAAAACTGACAAGCCACCTGACATGGACTGGAAAGAGAGGGTTACAAACACTTCAGCCAAAGTGACAGAGATATTTAGACAAAAGTGAATGTTCATATGGACTATTTTAATTGTGCATTATTGAGACCACTTCTTGTAATTAATTGTTTAGTTTAAAAAGTTTTTTTATCTGTCATTGGCAATGCAGCTCTGCAGGGCTGCATTTTTATATGTATATATATTTTGCATTTTATATAATGCAAAATAAAAACTTTTATATAAAAACTTTTGTACAGTCTCAGACAAATGCTCCTGCAAACCTTGCTGCTGGCTCTTGCTGTGGCCACTTGCAGTTGTCTAGGGAAGAATAAGGAAGAGAGTGGAAATATGTAATTCACATTTGAGCCAGGGGACAAAGAAGTGATTCTAACCTGGCACCTAACTTAAAGATTTTTTAAAACCCTCTTGTCCTGGTATATTGAGAAACAAGCAAGGATAGGACATAGTCATTAACTCATATGTAAGGCTCAAAAAACACCATGCCAAGAAGTAGCATGCTGCTTAGACTGAATGTTCTTTTCTGTCTTCCAAAAAATAGGGGGGCAAAAGGGAAATATAAACAAGAAAGAGAAGTCTGAGAATTGCAGAAAACTACCAGGTTGACTACAGTGGAGACATGCATGAGAAACAGATAGGGAGGATTAATCATCAGGTGTGTGCCGGGCATTAAAACATATTGTGGGGCAGGGAGTCCAGCAGGACTGGAAATTGTCAGGGGAAATAGTCAGAATGCAGTCAGCAGTGATACATTTGCAGGAGAAAGTCTGTGCTTTTTATGCTGCTTTTCACAAGAAAGGGCCAAAATTCCTGGACTGCTTTATGGTTTGTTTAAGTCAAAGTAGATGATGAAAGTAAATGCTAAGTGGAGAAGCTGTTTAGTTTGCCTGATACCAAAGAGGAAAGTGAGGAGAAAGACAGCAGTTTTTGTCATTACATGAAAGCTGCTTTTTGTAATGGAAACAAATTTTAAAACTTAAAGGTGGAGAAAACACATAAGCACTTCATTGCTTTTGAATTTAAGTGATCTCATAATAAAAGTTTGGAAGAGACCACAAACATACCACTGAGGAGACACTTTGCATAGGGAGACATGAGTAGCATTAGTTTCTTCAGAGAATATTAACTTCTAAAGAGGGAATTTAGGCTACTTTCAAGGTTTAATGACTTTAGGAATCTTTAGATCATGCACACATGTTCTGAAATTAATTCTCTCTCTCCTCCCATTCCCCCTTTTTCCGTTTCTGAATTAACTAACCCTTAACCTCATTATCTCTCTCATCTTGAAGTGAAATATGTTATTCCTGCACCATTAGTTCTCCACTGTGCCATCATGTTTTCTTCTAATGTCTGGAACTCATCAGTACTTTTCCCTTTATTTGATTGTCAGCAAAAGGAGAAAAAGAAGGCGAGCTCCTAAGGGAAGAGAATGGCACAATACATTTTATCTGGACAGCTTGAATCCACTAATGACTACATTAAAAAGTATAGATTGTATCCTAGATTTAACACTTATAAAATACACCACTTTGAAAACTCCATTTTTGGAGTCATGGTGAGTACAGACATTTCCTTTGTAACAGCCATCCTGGGTTGGGACACAGAGTTCCAGGAAAACCTTCTCGCTGGTGGCAAAAAAGCAGAGCACAAGTCAAAAAGCACAGGGCTCCCTACACAGTTTTAATCCTCCCGCAGCTCTGCAGCCCTGGCTCGGTGACAGTGTGTCCTGATTGACAACAATGGGGAGAAGGATCCCTGCTGCGGAGGAGGCTCTGTGTGTGGCTGCCTCCCTCCTGCATAAAAGAGTGGCTTAGATGGGGGGAGGGGCTGAGGCAGCATTGCACCATACCCTATAGTTTGGGATCCTTCAGGCTCCGTCCCTTGGTTAGGGCTGTTTGCATGGGACACTACGGGCGACCGCGTGTTCCGCGCCCCAGCTCTCCTTGGGGAGCCGTCAGCAAAGATTATACAACAAGAACAGGGTGGCTGGGGGCAGTGGAGTAGTCAGAGGGAAGGGTGTCTGGGGTAGGGAAGAAGCTAGGTAAAGTAAGGGGGGAGCATGGAAGCGGGTGTCACGGGGGGAGAGGACTTTTGCAGTTGGAAGGGGACTGGAATGGACTCTGGGAGGGAGCAAAGATGATGGGGAGAAATGTCTGAAAAGAGAGCAGTGCAACAGGAAGTAGCTGTAGGAGACTTTCAGCATCATTCTCCTCCCTTCCCCCAGGTTCTTTTGGCTCTTACTCCTCATTCCCCTGGGGAATCAAACCCCTACGCTAAGGATCCTGAGACTGTAGATCCTTCTCCATCACTCCCCTCACCCCCAACCACTTATGTATGTCTCCATCCCTTGACAAGAACCAGACATTGGAGCTTTTGCTCATGCTAGGGGTGAGGAAAGGCAAGGGGCTCCCCAGGCAGCAGGGAAGGAGCACTGTGGAGCAGCAAGTGGGGCCCAGAGGGGTGTGAGCTGATGCAGCTGTACTGCCGCTGATCCAGACATGAACTTCTTCTCTGCCAGCTCCAGGGCCTCTGCTAGGCAGTGCACATTTACGTTTTTACCAAGAAACTGCTGCTACCTCTATATAATAACCTGGATTGATGCAGTTAGCATGTTTCACACTTCTAACAGTTGTCTTTCAGTATACCGGGAAGGACAAAGTTGAATGAGGGAAAAAATGAAGGAAAATAAAAAGGAAGTTGTGGTGAGCTATGTAGATATTTACATTTCTAGCAAGAATCCCTGATGTCCCTCTAATATGCCTTTTTATAAAGTTTAAGGGATATGACTTCACTTTCAGTTTTAAATCTGGGGCTTTTCTTGCTTCAGAGAGCATATTCCACACACATCTTTAGTACAATTAAGTGGTATTTGACTTCAGTAGACTTTCTGGGAAATGCAATGAAAATGTTACAAAGAGCAGTAGAAATCCTAATACACTGAAATAAAGACAGTAGACCTCCCTGAAGAGACTAACTCTTCTCATGGAGCCTGATCCTCGCTGATGTCCATAGAAAAATACACAGGAATATTAATGATGGCAATTAAGAGATGCAGGAAGCTGAAACTACAGCTGATCTGTCACCATCATGTAATTTTTCTCCTGATCCTTAAAACAAGGTAGAAAAATCAGGAAAATGTCAGCCTCTTTTAGATCTTACCTGTAAATAGACCCTGTTGTGCCACCGCTGCACTCCAGGTAAAGCTGCTTCTGGGAATTTTTCCCAGTTGGCTGGTAGAAAGGCAGAGTTTTTCACTAAAGATTTAACCTCCAGTTGCAGGAATTTATCAGGATGGTTGTTGTTTGGCAAAACGGAGCCGTCCATGTTTCTGTGCTGTAAAGTAATAATGAAAACAGCCCCAGCTTCTGCTTCCTGGCTGTGCATGCTCTTTCTATTATTAATGATGTGAAGAAGGATACGACAGTTTCCTGAAACTGTATCTGACCCCTGTTTGGTATCAGGCTCACTTATAACATCTACTAATGATAAAAGATTGTTTAGAAGTGGCAGAGCAGACAAGAGAAGTTTCTGTAAGTGCCTAGCTTAAGTTTTCAGGTTCAAGGTCTGTTTTGATAGATACATATGTGCTCATTAAAACTAACTGAGTACCAGTGAGTAGATGCATAAGACACTTAAATGCATGCCAGCACTTCCTCAAGTTATCTGCCAAAAATGTCAAGCCTACAATACTTCAAAGTAACATTTTTTTCCCGAGAAAATTAGAAGCAGCTTCCAGTCAAAGCAAGTCTTCCTTTTCTGCAGCAGTACCAAGAGGCTCCATTGTGCTGTGTGGGTTGGTACCATTTACCACAACAGTTATGACATGCATTTTTTTTTTAGGGTCAGGGATTTCTTTCACAGTAAATTCTTCTTGACCCTGGGAAATATTAGATTGTTTCAAGTAATTGATAACAGAAGTTTTCAGGGAATTGATTCTGCTCCCATTCAAATGCAAAAAATTCACTGTAACTGACTTAAATGATATGGTGTCAGTCCCATCACTTTTATTATTTTATTTTGAGATTTGATATTTTCATCATAATTTTATGAATCTTAAGTCCTTTTGACTTTCAGCTCATGAAATTCTCCTTCTCATTATGGCCTCTATGTATGACTAGCAAAAGTAGCCTCCCCATTCTTATTTGAACCTTCTCTTAAAATATGCATGTTTTTCTAGGATATATTTCATTTTGATGAAATTACCACAGAGGATAAGCTTTTGAAAGGTCATCGCTTGAAATCCAGGAAAACCTTTTTTTTAATCAAATTTGTGCTGAGAATCAGGGCATAAAAAAAAATGTAGCTCTTTACTTAGACCATAGAATCAAACCAATCTATTTATCACACAGAAAACAGCTAAATACAGAAACTAAATAAAAATAGGAAAACATTTTTTAAACCCTAAAGTAAAAATGAATAGTTGGATAAACATATAGGTTCAATCTGTTATTTACTTAGAAAGCTAATGATGTTTCCTTGCATGTAATTATTCAAGATTATTTTAAAGCATATCTGTTTAAAATTATTAATATTGCACTTTTCAAGTAGATGCTCAAATAAGTTAGCTGTGAGCAGCCACAAATGAGACAGTAGTGACTGTGTTTCTGAGTGGATGTACATGCTTTTGGGGAACCTGGTGCTACATTTACAACTATGTCTCCCCTGTCTAATGAAGCCCTGAAACACTAATACACCTTTCCAGCATACCCTAGGGATTACCATGAAGCTCCTGTTTTGGACTTACCATGACACGTAGTTCTCACTTTTTCCCTGTCCAGTAATAACTAAGGGAGTAATAATTTGTGTTCTAAAATACATACCAACACTACTCCATTGGGCATAAGAACATAAAAGGTATGTTACTAAGTCAGACCTCTCCCAGTCCCAGGATCTATCACTTTGTTTGAAAAGGACAAGAACAAGATGCTGTTTAGGGAGATAGTGTACACCCTGCTACTTTCTGCAGTTCATTCTTTTACTCCCTCAGAAGCCACACTTTTTTTTTTTTTTTCTTTTTTTTTTTTTTTTTTTTTTGGTGCTGAAGTATCTCTTTTCCAGGCCTTTTATTATTTATAAATTGTCAATAAATTTGTCTAACTGCTTTTCAATAATTCTTCTAGTACGTCCTCCAGAAGCAAGATTCAGAACCTCATGACCATCTGCCTAAATTGCTTACTTTTATGTATTTTTAAATTAATTTCTACATTAACCATAGCAAGGATGACTTCTTTGCAGTACTGCAAGGGCTTTAAGAAGAGCTCCTCACATAGCTTATCCATCACCTTCAGGATTTTTTAAACTATAGCTATCTCAGTCTCTTTTCAATCTGAATTATCAACCTTTTAAATATCTTGTAAGCCACCTAGTCTATCTCCTTGCTAATTTATTTTCCATTTTCAGTGTGTTGCACTGTAATGCCACGACATTATTCATAAGAATATAGCAACCATAAAGGAATACAATGCTCATGTTGTGGTTACACCAGTTCCAAAAATGGGAAAAATTATGTCTTCCCTTCTGAAATATCCATCAGTTTTTGGTGCTTTTTTTCCTGCTATTCTCATAGCAGTAGTAACTCTCACAGGGCTAGTAACTTCACTTCTGTGACAGCCAGTTGCAAATTCAGTTCTCATAGGAATGGTTCAGGCTATTCTCATAGCTATAATACTTGACATTTACCTACAGCAAAGTTTTTCAGTTAATGTCTTGTCTAATCACTCAGTTTTGTGTTTCTTGCCAACTAAGTCAGGAGTTAACCAGAAGAGCTTTATGTCACCTGCGTAGATGAAGACCTCAGTTTTTACTCTTCTTCATGCCACAGATGAAAATGCCAAAAAACCTGCTGACTTCTCTCCATCCTGACAGACGACTGTTTTGCTTCCAATCCTTTAATCACCTTTCAAGCCATAAAGATTGCTCCTGTAGTCCTGTGTGAATGCAGTTTCTTGAATATCCTGTAATACTGAACTTTGTCAGAGATTTCTGTGTCCAGCAGATCCTCTTTTCTCCATTCACAACTGAAACCATGCTGACTCTCACCCAAGAGCACAGGCTTATCCAGGTGCTCAAGGATCTTATTTTTTTTTACTGGCTATTATGGCAATCTGTAGCTCAAGGGGTTGCCTTTTCCACAGGTAGGAATTATACTGCAGTCAACCAATCTGCCAGACTGAATCTTTGCAACAACAGCTTGGGCACCATGGCAAGTGGCTCTGATACCAGTTTCCCAGTTGTGTTCTTCCAATATTCTCAGGTGACTACAACCCAAGATGTTGCTTGCATTGAACATATTTATTTGTCTTACTTTCTTGTACATTTCCTTCACCTTGATCCAATTTATCTGACATCTCTGCTATAAGGAACCCTGCAACATTTCATCTGGAAAAGCCAACACAAGTAATTCACTGAGCTTCTCTTTCACTGCTTTATCACTCCTGAACGTCCCTTTCACACTTGTGCTATCAGATGGTCCCACCATCTCCCCTTTCGGCTTCCTGGTTTGGACATATTTCAAGTTCCCTTTCTATTAGTTTGTACATCTTTTTTACAAACTTTTAAAAATTCTTCCTGAGTGCTTCTAATTTTCTTTTTGTAATTGATCTGTTAGGTTTTAGGGCCTCCATTGGTCTCACGATGAAGGCAAGCTTTCTATTTCCAGTGTATTTTTGGAATATGAAAATGGCTGTTTTTCTGTTACTGAAGAAGATAATGAAAACTGAATGGAAAAAACCTGAAACAATCTAAAATGTAACCCACTTCCTCCAGAACAAAGCAGCAATTTCCTTTCAGAATAAATGACAATGCTATTAAAATTCAGGTATTTCTTTAAGAGTTATGACAAGTGGTAACTGTTGTAACTTTTGGTCACTACTGTAGCTAGCCAGCACATATGTGGGAAGAAGGAGGAAGTAAACCTGCTGTGCACTAGCCTAGCAAAATCCCTGTGTACCACTTAAATCCCACTTAATCCAACAAAATAGGGTCTAAGTGGTATTTAATTAGCAGAGAGGCCTACTCTAGACCTTAGGAGCCAAGAGTGAATTTCACCTTTACATGCCAGCTGAACTTGATTGATTTGACACTCATTTGTTGAAATGATACGTATTCATTATGTTGGAAGGAAAACATATTAATGCAGAGGGATTGTTCTTTAAGAAGAAAGAACAAATTAAAAAAAAAAAAAAAAAGTAAACTCTGAACTGTCTATGTCTGCATAAGGCTATGGCTTGCCTGAGCACAGCTGGAAAGGGTTGCCTGCTGCCACCCAGGTCTATGGAAAACTGCAGGGCTGGCACATGCCTGCCCTCCCCACAGCATGCTGCAGCTCAGGCCATAGCCTGGGCACATTTTCAAAATTTTCTTATAATTTTCTGACCAAAAGGGTATTTCAGTCTGTACTGCTCCTCTGAATGATGATAGAAAATACTGAAGCAGTAAAATGAGCTTGCTTTCAAATTCAGAGGTATATTTGCTATTTAGACACAAAGCTGCTTCAAAATGATTCATACACATTTAACTAGTAGTTTTGTACTACAGATGCTAAAGGAATCAGAACCAGACTTATCAGCACTATAACATCCTGATCAAACTATAACATCCTATGATATCCTGACTTCACTCATTACATTTTTTTTAAAAAAGTCATTTTAGACCACAACTTTCCATCCCTGTCTCCCAATGAAAAGTATTTCCTTTTTATGATCTTCTTATAGAGGTGATGGGAGGATGATTTCAGCAGCAGTCTCTGATACAGCCCGACTTAAACCACACTTTTTAAATTTTGTAATTAAGATGACATTCTTGTTAGTGAAGTATTCAAAATCAGCAGAACATAAACATTTAGAACTGTGAGGATGATATTATGGGATGATAAAAATTTTCCTCTGGCCCTAGTCTGGAGGCATCTTTTTTTTTGCTTCATTTTCAGTTGTGATTCAAGTGAGTGCAGGAGTATTACCAAGATCTGGTACTAAGTATGAAGAAAATTTTAAATAATAATTGCTTCTTTTGCCTGCCAACTACAATAATTCTATTAGACTTTCAAATGGACTTCTGTGACTTTAAGGAATTATGCCCCAAAGCAACTAAATTTTCTGTGCATTGAAACTTTTTTATTGTACAAAATATAACATTCCATGATGTCAACATTATTTTTCTTTATTTTTTTACTTTTCAGAACCAGAAGGTATTTTATTTAAAATCACCTAGCACCTCATTAAAGTTGCAGTTTTCAAATGCAGAGCAGTAAGATGCCAAACTAAGGATTTTGATAGTACAGCTATTTGAAACACAGATATTGATTTCAATGGTAGTTAAGACTGCATCTAAGTATTCTTCCTGGACAGAATCGCAGTCCTGACTGGGGGCCTCAGTTTATTGTCTGTGGGTATCTGTGGTTTTCCGTCTGTGGAAACTGTATCACATCTATACACTAGATTCTTTGCAGAGAAGGAAAAACAACACTCAATTAAATAAAGCTGCATTCCCTTTTTGCTTCAAGTAGTAAATACAGAATCACAGAATAATGAGGTTGGAATAGACCTCTAAGATTATCAAGTCCAACCTATGCCTTAACACCTCAACTAGACTATAGCACCAAGTGCCATGTCCAGTCTTTTTTTAAACACATCCAGAGATGGTGATTCTTCCACCTCCCTGGGAAGACAATTCCAGTACTTTATTATTCTTTCAGTGATTTTTTTTTTCCTAATATCTAACCTATACCTTCCCTGACGTAGCTTGAGACTGTGTCCTCTTGTTCTGTCAGTTGCTGCCCGGTGGAAGAGACCGACCCCCACCTGTCTACAGCCTCTCTTCAGGAAGTTGTAGAGAGCAATAAGGTCACCTCTAAGCCTCCTCTTCTCCAGGCTAAACAACCCCAGCTCCTTCAAACGTTCCTCATAGGGCTTGTGTTCCAAGGCCCTCACCAGCCTCGTTGCCCTCCTCTGGACATGCTCAAGCATCTCAATATCCTTCCTAAACTGAGGGGCCCAGAACTGGACACAGCACTCAAGATGCGGTCTTACCAGTGCCGAGTACAGGGGAAGAATGACCTCCCTACTCCTGCTGGTCACACAATTCCTAATGCAGGCCAGGATGCCATTGGCCTTCTTGGCCACTAAGGCACATTGCTGGCTCATATCCAACCAGCTGTCGACCAGCACCCCCGGGTCCCTTTCCGCCTGAACACTGTCCAGCCATGCTGTCCCCAGCCTGTGACGCTGTAGGGGATTTTTGTGGCCAAAATGTAGAACTCGGCACTTAGACTTATTAAACTTCATGCTGTTGGACTCTGCCCATCCATCCAACCTATCTAAGTCTCTCTGTAGAGCCCTCCTTCCTTCCAATAGATCAACACAAGCTCCCAGCTTAGTGTCGTCTGCAAATCTAATGAAGGACTCCATGCCCTCATCCATGTCATCTATAAATATATTAAATAGAACTGGTCCCAGTACAGACCCCTGAGGGACACCACTGGTGACTGGCCGCCAGCTGGATGCAACACCATTCACCATCACTCTCTGGGCCCGGCCATCTGGCCAGTTCCTAACCCAGCGAAGAGTGCTCCTGTCCAAGCCATGGGCTGCCAGCTTTTCCAGGAGTATGCTATGGGAGACAGTATCAAAGGTCTTGCTGAAGTCTAAATAGACAACATCCACAGCCTTTCCTGCATCTACCAGATGAGTTACCTTGTCATAGAAGAAGATCAGGTTGGTCAGACATGACCTACCCTTTGTAAACCCATGTTGACTGGGTCTGATACCCTGGCCATCTTGTAAGTGCTGTGTGATAGCACTCAGTATGAACTGTTCCATTATGTTACTTGGTACTGAGGTCAGGCTAACTGGCCTGTAATTACCAGGATCCTCCTTCCTACCTTTTTTGTAAATGGGTGTCACATTGGCCAGTTTCCAATCATCTGGAACCTCACCAGCGAGCCACGACTCCTGATAAATGATGGAGAGCGGCTTCACAAGCTCATCTGCCAGCTCCCGCATCACCCTAGGTTGGATCCCATCTGGTCCCATTGATTTATAAATATCCAAGTGTCCCAGCAGTTCTCTGACTGCCTCCTCTTGGATAACAAGAGGACCATTCTGATCCCTGGCACCACCTACCAACCCCTGGGGACAGTTGTCTTGAGGACAAGCTGTCTTACCACTAAAGACTGAGGCAAAGAAGGCATTAAGCATTTCCGCCTTTTCCTCATCTTCAGTTACTAGGTTGCCTGCCTCATCCAATAAGGAACCGAGGTTGGTTATACCCTTCCTTTTACCATTAATATATTTGTAAAAACTTTTTTTATTATTTTAACAGAAGTTGCCAAGTTAAGTTCAAACTGAGCTTTGGCCTCCCTGATTTTTTTTTCTACATGCCCTAGCAGCTCCTTTAAATACTTCCTGAGAAATCAGTCCCTCCTTAAAAAGATGATACATCTTTTTTTTTATTTCAAAGTTCCTTCAAAACCTCATTGCTCATCCAGACTGGGCGTTTGCTTCATCGACTTGTCTTTTGGCACACAGGGACAGTCTGTTCTTGTGCCCTCAAGATTTCTGCTTTGAAGCACACCCATCTCTCCTGAACTCCTTTGTTTTCAAGGGCTGTTTCCTGGGGAACTCTCTGAATAAGTCTCTTAAATAGGCCAAAGTCTGCCCTCTGGAAGTCCAGTATAGAGTTCTTATTGATATTCCTCCTTATTTCACCAATTATCGAGAATTCTATAATTTCATGATCACTGTGCCCCAAGCGACCTCCAACCTCCACATCACCCACCAGTCCGTCTCTGTTTGTGAACAATAGGTCTAACAATTTGTGAACAATAGGTCTATTTGTGAACAATAGGTCTAACAATTTGTGAACAATAGTCCCTCCCCTGGTGGGCTTGGCCACCAGTTGTGACAAAAAGTTATCCTCTACACACTCTAAAAACTTTCTAGATTGCTGTTTTTCTGCTGTATTAAGTTCCCAGTAGATGTCTGGTAGGTTGAAGTCACCTACAAGAACAAGGGCTGATGATCCTGAAACATTGTTCAGTGGCTTATAGAATAAGTTGTCCACCTTTTCATCCTGGTTGGGTGGACAATAGCAGACTCCCAGTAGGATGTCAGCCTTCCCCTTAATTTTTACCCATAGGGACTCAACTTCATCATCATTAGTTTCAATACCTATGACATCCAGAACCCCCCTAATATAAAGGGCCACCCCTCCACCTCTTCTCCCTTTTCTGTCTCTTCTGAAGAGCTTGTAGCCATCCAGTGCAGTGCTCCAACTATGTGAATCATCCCACCAAGTTTCTGTGATGGCAGCTACATCACAGTTCTGCTGTTGCACCATGGCCTCCAGCTCTTCCTGTTTGTTACCCATGCTGCTTGCATTGGTATACATGCACCTCAGCTGGGCTACTGATTTCTCCCCTAACACAGTCTTACCATCCTTGGGCCTGCTTCCAGACAGCCCATCTGCATCCCCTTCCCCCTTCAAACCTAGTTTAAAGCCCTCTCAATAAGGTCTGTCAGTTCATGAGCTAAAAACCTCCTGCCCTTAACAGAGAGATGTATCCCATCTGATTCCAGTAGAGCAGGTGCCATAAAGGTTGCTCCATGATCAAAGAATACAAAATTTTGCCGATGACACCAATTGTTGAGCCACTTGTTAATGATGTGAGTTCTCCTATTCTTTTCATCATTTTTCTCTGCCACCAAAGGGACTGAGCAGAACACTACCTGCTATCACTACACCTGTCCTATCAACCACTTGACCCAGTGTCCTAAACTCCCTTTTAATTGCCTTGACACTCCTCTTTTCAATCTCATCACTGCCAGCCTGGAGTATCAGCAGTGGGTAATAATCAGAGAACCAAATCAGCCTAGGAAGTCTCTCAGTGGTATTTCGTACCTGGGCCCCAGGGAGGCAGCAGACCTCCCTGTGGGATGGGTCAGGTCGACATACGGGGCCCTCTGTCCCCCTCAGAAGGGAATCACACACTACAATTACCCTTCTTTTTTTCTTGACGTTAGAGGTGGTAATCCATTTTTAGACGAGTCATAATTGGGAGGCTCACTGAGCAGATAATTTTCTTCTAAATCATCTGTCTGGCTCTCTAGATCCAGGGCCTCATACCTATTCTGAAGTGGCAGCTGGCTAGGGGATGGGGGGCAGGAGGGATTTTTGTTATTACCACCCTGAGCAGGGACCCATTTCCACTCCCCTTCATCTACCAGGTGCCCCTCTATTGCCTGAGAGTGAGAGGCATATGAGTCCTCTGCTCCTGGTGGGCTTCCCTTTAAGATGTAAGGGCTGAACTCCACCAGTCTATTTCCCTTTCACTATCCCTGATACTCCTTAATCTTTCAACTTCCTCCCTAAGCTTGGCCACTAGCGAAAGGAGGTCATTCACTTGTTCACAGCGTAGGCAGGCCTTCTCCACAACACCCCCTGAAGCCACTGATAAGCTCAAACACTCTGGGCAGGAATGGGTCTGTACAGACACATCCTTTTTGGAGGGCTCTACTTGGTCACATACACTTGTACCAATCACAGATTTCGACTGGGTTAAAACCATTGCTTAGGAGAAAGCCCAAGATCAATCAACCAATAAAAACACCTCACCAAACTAGCAAGAACCTACAGCCCTGCCTGCTTGCCCTGCCTGCGCGAACTGCTGTGCAAACTGCTGTGACCCTGTTTGCCTGCTCCTGTTCACCACACTCGGCTTTGCCGTGCTCCCCGGAGGTCTCTTATAATGAGTCACTCAGGAACAAAGGAAGCTCCACCTCCTGTTCCTGAATGGCTCACAATGCGAACCCCTCACCTGCTCAGCGCTTTTATAATGAGTCACTCAGGAACAAAGGAAGCTCCACATCTTGTTCCTGAATGGCTCACAATGCAAGCCCCTCACTTGCTCAGCGCTTTTATAATGAGTCACTCAGGAACAAAGGAAGCTCCACCTCCTGTTCCTGAATGGCTCAAAATACGCATTTCTGGCTTATATCTCCAGCTGTCTTGCCTTCAGGATTTGTTCTCCTACATATTTTAAGAACATACTTAAAGACTTGCATCACAAAATGCAGGCAAGAAGACCCACTGCTGTGCACTTGCCAAGTTCAGCAGTTACAGGACTCACCTGAGATAAATACCTGCCTCTCCACAGAATGTTACTGTGTTATTCTCAACTTTCCATATATATATCTCGAGGCTCACAGAGTGACATGTCTGTCTGCAGCTGCAGAGTGGTGCCTAAGTCAAGAGGCAGAAGGCACTTGTACTGTAGCTTTACCTGCTGCGATGCAGGGCTCAATGGATAAATCTACCAGACCCAGACACACAAAAAAAGAAAAAATCAAATAGCAAAAGGAGCTTTACTTTTTATTGAAAACATAAAAATCATGTGAATCATGTACAGTATTTTCTCATAAGGAAAATCTTAGCTGTTTCATAATGTTTCACAAAACTGTAAAACATTTAATTTTTATAAAGACTTTTTCATTAGTCAAAGATAAAACTAAAGTAGTATTACAAAGCTATTTTCTAAATTATCAACAGAGAACAGAGAATGTTTAACAGATTAATCCATACAAGTGGCAGGAGAAAGGACTCTTCCATTTGTAAATCTGTGAAAGGACACACAAAGGTATAGAGGGGCATGGGGTTTTTGTTTCAAAACTTTAAAAAATTAAGTGACATGTTAAAACACTACAGATGTGGATTCATAGGATGGTACAAGTTCTAGGACTGCATTTCTCTACACTACCTCAAACAGTGCAACAGTGATTCAGTGTAAATCTCTACAGTGTTTCATTGATTTAATGCATGTGTTCAAGTATGTGTCCATGAGAATGATCAAAATCTCTACTTAGCTATTTTAATTTTCCTGTTTATAGTATAAGTTACAGTAGAATATCCCCTTCAGTTTGTTTCTAAACCAAATGAACTAATTTCTCAATACATTCTGTAATAACCTATTTAATAATGTTAGCTTGTTCACTTTGACATCTGTTGCAAAAAACACAAGCTCATTCTGACTCCAAATGCAAAAATATGATAAAATTAAAAAGAACTTTATTTTCATATACAACAAAACTATTCAGCTAAATTAAAATAAATTCAAGATAACATGAGTTCTTTTTTTTTTTTTTTTGCAACAGATGGCCTTACTGAAAATAAACATTTAAAATACTAGTTACTATTTTTTTAAAATTCTGATAATGTATAAAAAAATGTTGGCTGTTTAACCAAAACCATTAATGATGTCTGGCAGGCAAAAATAAATTAATTTGATTAAATTATATGTAATCTGATAATATTTGGTCTGAAAAAGCCTGTGTGTGTGTGTGTGTGTGTGTGTGTGTTTATAAATAGTAAGATTGCAAAGAGCTGAGAGACAGCCAGCCTGACTGAGGTCAGCTTTTTTGTTGCATTTTTTGAGCATAAAAGTCCCTGCACGTCTCACAGCATCGCTGATACCACCTCATGTCTTGACAGAGGTTCTTCTCTCTTATCACTCTGCAGTACACAGGCCACTGGTCTCCTAGGCACTTGAATGTCAAAGCAGCTGTGAAAGAACAACAGCAAAATCAAATATACATTACTGTTGCCTTTACTAGTGAAGAATCACATACTAAAAGAGATAAGTACATAAGAAGTGTATCTGGGAAAGAGAAAGGTTTATAGATGTAGATATTTAACAAAAGAAGGAATTCCCCTTGTCCTCCTGTTGTCAATATATTCAACATCAAAAAATTTTAAGGCCAGCTTTATTTACAAATTGGATTAAGTTGCATCGAATTTAATTAGTTTAATGTCATAAGCTGTCTTCTCATGAGTAAGTGGAGCTCATCTTTCTGCCTTGTTTCACTTAGGAAAGACTCTTTACACAGCTTATCATAGAAGGACCATGCTACTGAAGTTGGAACTTTTCACATTTAGTTGTATATATCAAGTATAACGAAGTACTTCCATATGTAGTCTGTAGTACATGGAATTAAAATGGGAACCCAGTCAAAAATGGCACAGGAACAAGATACTGTCCAAAACCCATTGCAAACACTGAAAAAAGAAGTCAATCTCAGATTTGAGTTAATCTCCTCTGCTAACAGAAGAGAAATTTGTAACAGAGTTGGTGGCACAATCCCCATCAGCCTTCACTAGCCCTACTCCCAGTTCAAAAAATCTCTACTGCATGACATGAATAGAACTGGAGGACAAAATTATCAATATATTGAAGAGAAGCATTGCATTATGTATTTCAGAGATGTTAAAGTTTCTACTGGATTGGATTCTGACTCCATGCTGGATGACATTGACTTGTAGATTATTAATATCAGTCCTACATAATCCATGCCATGACAACATAGCCCTATCTTTTTTTTGCACTTCACATTAAGTCAAATTTTAATTGACACTGTATTTTTTGTGTGACTCTTTCTAATTCACTTGACTCTGTGACACAAAGACTCTTATATAACCTCACCAGAGGAAAATCATCGATGATTGGGAGATCGCATCTTGCTTCTGAGAGACCAGCTGAACAAAGAAAGATAAAGTACAAAGGGGAGGAACATTCAAACAGTGAAATAGCAAGGAGAGAACCATAAGCAACAGCAAATTGCAACAATTACTACTGGGCAGAAATGTTCAAAGGTTAAAAACCTAAAAGAGAAATATGCTTCACTGTCTTAAAAGAAGCATTGCATACAGTCTGAAATGCCAGTCTTGTTTTCCACACGGGAGTAATCTATTGGACAGGAGGGTTTATCTTAACAAGCGCTCTGGAAAATCAGCTGGAGAGGGTGTGCTGTCTTACAGCAAGCCTTTGAATATTCCCATCATCCTCAAGATGCAGGTGAATGATTAGGGGAACTAATGGTAATCATCATCAACAATGCACTAGGAAATAAAAACTACCAGAATTAATAGTTCTGTAGTTATATAATAACAAAATTTCTTTAAGAACAGAAGAGACCTGAGTTCTGCCAGGTACAGCAAATCTCTTCATTCAAAGTAATTTTCCTTCACACATCCCAATACATCAGGCATAGATGTAAATTTGAACTAAAGACAAGTGGAAAGAGCTGTTTGTATTTAAAGAACAAATAAGGGCCTCCTTGATCTCACAAATATCAAGAGAACACAGTTTGCAACATTTTTAAACAGAAAAGAAGGTATTTTTTTACTGTAGAAAGATGTGATAAAATTGGGTGAATATATATAAAAGCATATATGTTTATAGTGTCTCTAATATAAATCTATTTTCATATGGGACATTTTGTTCCTTTAATATCATACAGTCTCATAATAAGGTCCTTCCTTGGATAACAAAACCCTTCACCATTCTTAGTTACAGTCTCTGATGTACATACTCAAAACTTGAGGCAGAATGATTAGTCTCTGCATAGAATTTAAATCTCCTGAGTACCTCCTGATTTCTGTTTCTAAACTGGGGTCATCGTAACTGTATGGAGAGAAATATCTGAAAAGAGATTTGTCATCTTTGACTGCTTACCTAACCTGGGTGATGTTATTGTATTAACATTAATTTTCTCATTGCAGGGATGGAGATGACAGGGTCTGTAGGCTGCAGGCTTTTCTGAAGAAAAGCATTCATTGCCATGCCTTCCTGTGATCTTGTGCATGCACTGGATGACTCGAGATTGCATTCCTTTGCCACATGTGACGGAGCACTGGAACACACAGAAGACACATTGATTGGAAAGTTATTTTTGCCGGTAATCAGGAACATGAAATGCCAGTCCATGTGAAGTGAGTGGCTGCTTCTTCAGATGTCAGCATTCCAAGATTTCTGAATTCTATTCCATTAGCTAAATGAAAATCAATTTTAAAAGCACAAATTAATTAATAGTATTAATTGGAGGACTCACTCCAGCATCCTATTGCTGTCCAAGTCCATTTTTTAGAGCCTGTGATGAAACTCAAATACAGCAATGTGTCTGGAGGAAGCAAAGGTTACTCTCTTGTATCTACATACAAATTTACTCTTATTAGAGGTTAAAGTGATGGTAGAGACATTCACAGATATTAACAGGGAGAAGAATTTTTAATAAAGCCATTTATTAACCACAGCAAAAATGCTCTTTCTGCTGAGCATATTTTATGCCTCCTGTCTTTGCATCACATCTTCATGTTTTCACATGTGTCTCACAAATAAAACACACAGTGTGAGACATGATGCCTGGCCTTTAATTAATCTTGACATCTTGTTGACACAGACAATGAGATAAGAAAATAAAACAACTGAGCACTGTAACAATGGAAACATTTTACTTCTATCACAGTAACATAATATATTAGAGTGAAAACGTGAACAGTGCTGCACAGATGCTTAGAAAACCTATTCTAAACAAACAAAAAAAAACCCCAACCAAAATATGGTTTAGCCTTTTCTGATTTTTTGTGAACAAAATTTCATAGGACATGAATTACTTTTCTATCCATTTGACACACATGCTATTTCTTTAACTACAAATCTATTAAAAATTACATATTGGAATTTTCTCCTAGCCTCTAATGATTTTGACTCAAGTACCCAGAAATTTCACAAAGTTTTAAAGAAATTTTCTGTATAGGACACCTTCAAATATTAATCAGTTTCTTGCAATGAATACTGTAAGAACTCAGGCTGCAAATTTTGCCACATAATCCTGAAAATGTTTTTCTAAATAATTTTTATTACATAAATACTGAGAATATATTTCCTTGGGAGGCTTCAAAAAGCAGCTGAAAAAAAAATTGAAATAAGAAAGACAAGGAGAAGGTACTATAACAAAAAATGTTTCCCCGCCACCCTGTCTCGAGATGGAGATGAAGAAGTATAGTTTTCTTCAAAGGATGAATAAACTTTGACTATATGAAACACTAAAGAAATTTTTACTCTTTGGTTTGGTTATCTATGTGCATTTAAGTAACATTTTAAACACTTAACCTGGAAGACTGATTTACACATGCTAAATGGGAAATAGAGGGCTTGTGCCCGCAATATGTGCATCAAGAGAAGGGAGACTCCTGTCTTTTGGACCCATAAGACTCCAAGAGAGGTACAAGAGACTAGGATATACACTTGGATGTTTTCACAAGGGACTGAACTTGTAACCACATGAAATCAAACACTGGCATTTTATAAAGGCAGCAAATGGACTTGATTTTGCTCCTGTTCTCAGTGAGCCAATACAGAACTCCATCTTGCTGAATTAATCAGATACAGCCTCCATGAGCCAAGGCATGTAAAGATAATAAATTATGAATACACATTTGTCTACTCAGTATCAACCACAGTTTAGCACATGAACAAATATATGGTTTATAGGAGGGAAATCAGTTAGTACTGAACTATTTTCAAAGTATGCTATCAAATCTAGTATGCTGCTGTACAATTGCATGAGAAAAGTTTCTCAAGAGAACTCCCTTTCTTGAATTCTCTGCCTTTTCTCTGTGCAGCTAAAAATAATCTGAGTTCCTATAATAGCCAACATTATGCACATGGTCAACATGTAAAAACACACATATACCTACATGAATTTTATCTCCAATAGTAGATGGAACACAGATTTTAATTTTGCCAAAATTCTGGCCATTCTTTGAATTCCTCTCATCATAGTTTCAGAGATATTTAATTTTTGAATATTTTAATGAAGTTAAAATTGAGACAATGGAAAAGCAAAATTTTAAAAGGTGAAAAAAAGGGACAAAACTAAAATAACAACATAAAGAGAAAACAAATGTGAGAGTAAAAGGAAAAAGAAGGTTATATGATGAAGCTAATATGTTGAAGATCTCTAATAAGGAAACATAATCTTTAAATGTTATCATGGTGATAACATTTAGAGTAATATTTAGAGTAATATTGCACACAGTATTACATTTTTTTTTCCTTCAATGATTTATATGTTTATCAACCAGAGTTAGAGTATGTGTGAGCGTGTGGTATTCCTTCAGTCAGCTGCAGAGAAGGAGGATATGGGCTGGAGGACCTGGTACATAAGATCTCCAAAATTCGTTTCTCTGCCCTTAGGTCATTCTAGAGTGAGTAGGTGCAATCCAGCCACTTGGAATACTGGAGGGGAGAATGGGATTTGAAAAACATTAGTCTTTTCCTAACAAAATGGGTTCCAATGGTTTATCTGCTAATTGGTAATGCCAAACAATTCATATAGGTAGGTGCCCTTGTGAAGAGCACTCTGGCAGCAGTCACATCGTCTCTACATTAAATGACCTCTGGCTTGAAAGTTTATTGTGACTGCAACTGACAAAACAAGCAACAAACAGACAAATCTCTCAGCTAATCAGTGTTTAGGTCTGAATTTCTATGGAGAATCTGGTAAGATTTTGGCATTAAAATCTTAACTGGTGAATTAATATACTTTAAATAACTGAGCCTCCACTGGCCTTGATGAGATATTCCAGAGTGTTACGAAGCAATACAATGTAGTTTTCCATCCCAAGATGTAGAGATACTGCAAACAATTAATTTCAGTCTTGCTTGACCTACTTATTAGTATCACAATTTTAGAAACTGACATCAAAGGATGATTAAATGAAATGTCTCAGTTCATATGTGGCAAGGCAGGAAATAGAGACATTTGTGCTCTATGTTCTTTTATTTTCAGAGAAATGTGAAAACTAAATTTTAACAGTGCATTTATTTTTATTTTTTTTAAAAATGTGAACTTACTAAATCTTGTAAGATGCTTGCAGAACATTGGGAAGAAGCAGGGCTACCTCAGTGATTTGCAATCCAAAACTTTTAAACCCAACATGCAAGTAAAGCAAGATTTTTCCAAACACCTATGATTTTAAAATCAATGAGGGATCTGATAAGCATGCTGTGCTCTTCTATGTTCACCTAGCAGCAGCAGCAGCAGTGGTGTCTGACTTTGAAATTAAAAATTCTACCAACTGGAAGCCAGAAAAAAAAAATCTTTTTACCATAAAAGCTCATATTAGCTACTGGCTATGTTAGCTTATATTTAAAATAGTATGAAATAGGGAAAGCTTCAGGCATTTAGCAGTGCACTTGCTAGCTACACAAACAGTGAGGTTTCTTTGTCCATGATGTCTATGTCTTAAATGTGAGTTTGTCTTGCAAACACATCAGCCAACTGTAACTGAGAGCACACACTCAATATAGGAGAATAAAAGTAACTTGTATTTTTCTTGTTTATCCTGAAAAGATATGGACTTGTTCTGACTTCATTAGGAGACACCTCAAGTTCTGCAGATCAGCTAGATGCACCTTAAGAGCAACAGCTGTGACCCTCATTTTGAAACTCATTTTACTGTATACGCATGTGTACATTCAAGCTGAAGCAGACTCTTCCAAAACTGCCTCCCAAACCTGCCTCACCTTTGGATTTGTCTCACTGCAAATATTCAGTCAGAGGTAAATACCTTTCACTGGATACGCGGCTGTCACATTTTAGGTAGTGTTTATGGAATGTATTTGAAACTGTATAGGTTCTCTATATTTCCGGACTTCACATGTTTAAAATTCTAACAAAGCTTTCAATTTCAAAGAAATAAAAAATATTTTCAGTTTTACACATTAATCAGCAAATTTAATCAGAAATAAATTTAACTGTCAAAACTGCTTGTGTGTATATATATATATATATATATATATATATATATATATATATATGATTTACAGAAAATGCCCACTCCCAACCAATATGTAACATTTTCATTAATTCAGCAGGTTTCAGGTTAATTTAAACCCACAGCTTTTTTTATTAGTGAATGAAGAATATATTTCTATCAATCTTATTCCCACCCACTCTATCTCCCACATGTCAGTCTTGAACATGCAGTACTTTATTTTTGTGGAGTTTAATTACATTTTACTTCTCCCTATTCATTTGACCTACACTTTAAGGCCATGTAGCTGATTAGCAAAAAATTCCTGTAGGACAACCATATTTGTAGGTTTAGACTAAATGTTCCAGTACACAGCCAGAGGGGTTTTTTTATATGGCTGTTAATCTGTGCATCTTGGACATAGTCCTAAAGGTACTGTAAAACCATCCAAGCAGCAAGACATGTAAAACATTCTTGTTAAAAATTACAAAAAAATCCTGTGTAAAGATAGTTAACAGCTATTTTTTTAAAATAATTTTTTTCTTAAAAAAAATCTTACCACTCTCTTTGAATTTTGTCCAACTTTTGAACTCCTTTTAGATATAATTTCAAGGACAGAAACCTAGGTGTTAAATACAACAATTCTTACACTTGGCATGCATACCCACTACCCAAGATTCCTTCCTTCTTTTCCCTGCCAAAGATATATATTCTGGAGAGAATACATATTCCCAAGGCCAACAGCTGAGGAAGTTGCTGTAATGTGTTAGCTGCTTCCAGCTGGCCTTCATGAGAAGTAGGAATTCCTAAATTAAGGGAAAAATTGTCACTGGCAGACAGTAATGGTCAAAATGTGTCTTTTTGCCAAGACAACAGGCAATCACTGAAGAGGCTGATACAATCCACAATGAAAAAGCCAATCTGTAACAGTATTAACAGAATTGACTTGGACAATTTATTTTTGAGAATAAGTGGACTGCTCAATAAAGGTTTTACAAGTCTAAGTAGCATTCAAAACAGGCTGACATGCCTCTAAGGAAACTCAGTGATGAGTTTTACTGGAAATTATTAGCAGAGCATTTCTAATCATTTATGTATAGGATCATCAGTTCCAGCTTTTAAGTGGTTTCGACCTTTTTCATGAAGAGAGTGTGAAACAAGAATAGCAAGCAATCAGACTTTAGCAGCAGGATTCGTATTTGCTAACATGCTTGCAAAATCTTCTTCTGTTTTGTCTTTTATGAAGCTTGCATTTGAAGGCAGACAGTAGATAATGTGGTGCATTTTTTTTCAGCAAAGGCTTTGTACTGAGTTTGGCAATATTCTTAAAGATTACCTAAATCAAGCAAATAATCAAATAATCTGCAGTTTATTTAAGTCATTTAAGTCTTTCTTTTTTTTTTTTTTTTTTTTTTTGGTTATAAAAGCATTTCTGAATAGTGTAGCAAAAAGAGGGACTGATGGATACAAGCATAAGATGGAGTCAGAGTTCTCACATGCATCATTTCCAGGAACGTCTTTCTGCCTCTCCCATTTCTGACACACCCAACACCTCAGTATGCCAAATTTAAAATTCAGAACTTGTGCTAAGTTTAGCTAAAAAAGTATCTGCTGTTGGTCTCTTCTAAGTTTAGCAAGTTTGAGTTGTGCCTGTTTATTTTATTTTATAGTCTTGTTTTTCTTCTTCTTCTTCTGCCCACTGCCCCTCCATTTTTTTTGTCTATAGCTCTTCTTTCCAGGGTAAGAAGATATAAGATTCAAAAAGAGATAAGATTTTAAATTAAGACAGACAGAGCTCCAGTTCCCTTGATAAACTAGAGATTGGGGTCCCATAGAGGAAGTCCTCATCACCTCATCTCAAGAATTTGAACCTTTTTTTTTTTTTCCCCCTGAATCCTTTTTAAGGCCCCATATAGAACAATTTGGTTGTTTGGCAGGGGAGGCAAAATTGCCTTTGGTATCAAGACAAGAAACAACTGCAAGTTTATGGGCGGATTACAAAAGGAAATTTATTTTTTCTAGGTCAGTATATATGTATCTATTCTTCAGAATATTATTGACTGTCTACTCTGAATCAATAGTGGGGTTGGGTAGACTTGAATCTGAATGGGCTCTCTGGACTCAGCTTGGAACTGGAAAGTTCTTTGTCTCCATGTGAAACCCAGTTTCCATTGCCCAATTTCTTTCTTGGGTGAATTAATGAAACACAATCATCCACTTAATGGTTTAAAAGCTGGGATTATTCCAATGACAGAAGTTTTTTCTGTTATAGACAACCTGGAGTCCAAACCCATAAAAACTCTCAGACTCTACTACAGCCTGATATTTCCCCTTGATATCATGGAAGGTATCAGCATTTTTCTCTCATCATTAATGACCTATATCAAAGCATGGACAAATCCTGTAATACCATAACAGATCTAGAAAGCCAAGTTCCTCTATGTGCTCCAGATGTATGTACACACCATTTAAAATTTTGTAGTTATACTTTCTATCGATCAATATTTAATACAAAAACACATTCAAGTTTTAAGGCAATTTAAATATATGTGAAATTATTATTTATTCTTATTTAGGTCTTTAGACACACTGCTAAATAGTATTTGATATTATAACACTGGTGGATTTTATAAATTTTAGCCTTGTTTGTGCACCTCTGCCTGGGCACTGCTGCAGGGATGCCCTATTTGCGAGGAAACAAAAATTTTAGCTGTGGATTTGTGGTTGTCCCAGATGCCTGCTTGTGCTGACTCACACATGGATATATTACTGCCACTAGTGCATAGTAATGAACAAGACATTATTACATTACAAACTTTCATATCTGAGATATCATTGCATGGTATTTTGGCAGGAGATGACTGTCCGTTCCTTATGACTATCACACATCCAAACAAGAATCTGGAAACAGTTAAGATTTCATTATATAATTACCTTTATCTTTCTGATTAAATTAGTTGAGTATGCTATTCTGGAATGATGAAAACAAACTCTTAAAATTAACTTGAAATATTAGCCTTTGAGTATATAATTATATTACCATACACGACAATGCTAGCCTGATGCTCAGTAGAAAACCTCGCATGGAAAAGCATAGCTCAACAGAACAAAGAAGTAATTAAAGGATTACAGTATTTCTAATGAAAAGACAGGTCACAGAACCCACTAAGGACACAAAGGAAATTTTAAATGAGGGAAAATGAAACCTCGAAGAAAATACTTTCTTTTTAAAATTTCTATTTCATCTATTTACTTTTCAGAAATCAAAGAAACATATGTCAAAAAGCTCTTCCGTACAACATAGAACTAAGCACTGGCCTTTAAATATGTAGCACTTTCAAGCTTTTCCAGTAGGTTGAATGAATTGAAGAGTTCTTTTCTGATGATGACTTTACTTCCACTCACTGTAGCTACCAAATTTTAAATAATGAAGATCTGAAATAGCAGGTGACTCACCTAAATGGCTATGAAAGATATTAAAAAACCAAAACATAAAAGAACATATGAGTTTACAAGGAAACTGAACTCACAGGACTTTTATTTAACTGAAATACAAGAATAAAATCATAGAATCAGTTAAGCTGGAAAAGACCTTTAAGATCATTGAGGCAAATCATTAACTCAGCACTGCTAAGTTCATAGCTGAACCATGTCCCTAAGTAATGGCAACTCCACTATTTGCCTGGGCAGTCTATTCTAATGCTTGATAACCCTTTTGCTGAGGAACTTTTCCTTAATATTCAATCTGAGCCTCTGCTGGCTCATCTTGAGGCCATTCCCACTCATTCCATCACTTGTTACCTGGGAGAGGAGACTGAACTCACCCCACTACTAACTCAGTGGGAGTTTAGAGAGAGAAAAGGTCTACCCTATGCCTCCTTTCCTCCAGGCTAAACAACATCCTTGTAGTGCTTCTGAATTGTCTGCCCCTTCTTCCAAAGGTCATAAACTCTTTTTTTCTACCCAAGTTACAGCCAAAGCTCTCTGATCAAACAAGACAGTCAGCTCATCTTTCAGCACAAGGGGACATACAACTTTTGCACCTTTAAGATTTCTTTCTTGAAGAGTGTTTAGCCTTCCTGGACTCCTTTGCCATTCAGGATTGCATCTCAAGGGACTCAGTCAATCAGTCTTCTAAACATGCCAAAGTCTGCCCTCTGGAAGTACAAGGTGGCAGTTCTGTTGCCCGCTCTCCTTACTGCTTTGAAAACTGAAAACTCTATCATTTTGTTGTTGCTGTGCTCAAGAACCAATTATTTCAAAAGAATTTTTCAAGATTCAGTTATTTCTTACATTTTTAAAGTATTTTCATACTTTGCCTTATCATAAACTACCAGAAAACAGCAAAAAATTGACAACCCCATAGATTAAAATAAAATAATGAAAACCAAACAATAAATATTTTGAGATAAAATAAGAATTTCATAGAATATCAAGTTTATCACAAGAATGAATACATGAGGCAGTATTTTCTTTAGCTGCATGAAATACAGGATAACAGAAACATGAAATAATAAAAAAAATCCAACAAGAATTAGATCCCACAAGAAAAAATGGATTACATAAATTTTAACAGAACCTAAGTGAATCAGCTGTAAGAGTTATGCGTAAGCAGATGACAGAGTCAGAGATACTGAGGAAAAATTTTGAAACAGAGAGATGACCTTAGATATGAAGATACACCAGGCAAAAGAATACCTAATGCACCAAGTCTGAGCACCAGACCACTTATCTATCTCCTGAAAATACACATCAGCCTTCCAGAAGATCCACTGTTCAAAGATCCCAGTGTCTTCAACAAAAACTAGCAGGCATTTCTGGGAAAGCACATTGCAGATAAAGGATGTGATAAACTTCTCTTCAGCAATTCCCAATAATGGCTTCCTTCATGTATTATCTATGTTATATGCACATGTGTGAATATGTAAATCCCCTGCAGCAGTAATGCATGGCCAAGCACTGTAAAACTCAAAAGCAGAAAAGTTTGGAAATTTGTATCTGCTTGGGTAGAGACTGTACTATAATGACTTGAAAGATATTAGCAGTAAAGGAGGTGATGGAAAGCTGCAAATGCTACTCTCCGTAACTTCTGCATTTGTGTAATATGACATGTGGTGCATGACATAGTTTTTCTCCTTCATCTGGCCTTCTGAGGGGTCACTACACCCAGTCAATCACACTTATCAATTTCAAAGAGTGCCAACATCTGGTACAAGAAATAGCAGCCCCACTGCTTTGCTTATAGCAAAGGTTTCAGTCTGATGGTAGAACCACAGAGTATTGGTGGGAAGGAGCATACAGAAAATTTATAGAGCTGCCTAAAGATTCAAAATCAATGGCTGCATACTAATAGCAACAATATTTGATTCTGAAATATTGCTGGGCAAAAGTAAAAGAAAACAAACTTATTTATAATGTTATCAATTATATATTTTGGCAACATATTTATCATTTTACTTTTACTACCAGGGAGTAAAAAACCCTAGCTTGTTCAAGGATATTTCAGATCTCATTTCTTTTGGAATTTCCTAGACTTTCTCTAACTGTTCAGTTTAAGAAGGTGACTTAGAAATCTATCTTTTCACTACAGATTAGTGTCTATATAGAAGATATCTCAACCTTCTTCCCTGGAAACCACTTTTTAAAATCATCAGAGTTGGAAACAATTTTGTTCAATTGCTGAATGCATCAGTGTTACCCTTTTCTTTCTCTGTCAGGTAGTGTCAGAGACACAAGAGTGTCTCCCATCTGTGGCTGTGTTGGGAGACCTCCTTCTTTCCCGCACTGCTCCTTCAAGTGGCACTGTGCAGCATGCTGTACATTGTGTGGCAAGACTGTGGTTGTACAGACACATTTAAGCACGGAGTTGTATTTGCCTTCACTACATGCTGCCATCTTCCAGGCATCCTCTTCTAGCTATGAGGGTTGGATTTCTGCACATGCACCCTTCTTTCTGCACTATACCATCTCTTGTACTCCATGTTAAGGTCATTTTGGGAACAAACTTGTTCACTTCGTGGTGGAAACGTAAAAGGTAATGTATAATGGTGGTAACTTCAGCTTAAGACCCTCTCCTAGGACACATAGGGAAAAACAGAGTATGTATTAAGAGGTGGATTTAAATTTTTTTTCTTTCTTTCTTTTCCTTTTCATTATTTATTTGATTATATAGTTCTCCCATCACCACGTCACTCATCAAGTACGATGGCGGGAGCTGTTTGCTTCTTTTGTTCTTGTTCATTTGTGCTTTGTTTTTCTTTGAGCCTAGGAAGGTTCAGTCCTGATGGGAACTATTAAGATGTACCACAACTTAATTATTTTCTAATGTAACCACACTTACAGATAATGCAACTTGAGAGACAACAAAACACTCATAATTACATTTTGAGTCCAATTTGGACTCAAACTTCTTACCCTAAAGATGCCTGAAGCAGAAAACCAACAAAGATATCTTAGTAGATCTAAGTGTGAAACAGATACTAGAATTTCCCATTTACATGTGATTTTCTGTGCGTGCAAAATAGGTGATATCTACTTTTAAAATCCTTTCCAGTCTTATTAGTGATTTCTTCTATTATGAAAGATGGTCTCATTCTGTTTTTCTAGAAACTAACATGACATTATATTTATTCCAGCCAGAATTATGCAGTACATTGATCTAAAAAACCCTTTACATGAAAGAAAAGATGTTAATAGGGTTACTATTACAGGACTGTTTAGAAATGTATAAAATCTCCCAATGTCATTTCATTATATTGACACCTTCCATATTATTTGCTCATGCTTTGTTTCTGAAACAAAGACATACCTCATTTGCTGCAAATTAATTATATTTAAGTCAATATGAAAGTTATCGACTTGATTACATTTTAACTTCTATTATTTCACATTGCATAATTGCTTTGTCCATAAATCTACTGATAGTGTTATATTTTGACTCATGCCCAGTACTATTCCATTCCAACAATCCAGAAGAGCTTAAAAATTTTGTAAGGGGATCCAAGGCAAAAAAAAGAAAGGCTAATTCCCTTGTCAGTAAAATCATAACATTAGTATCATCCCTTTTTTTTAATTGGAGGAGATTAGTTGAGTTTGTTTGCTGTGGAAATTTAGAGTCTCTTTAAATATTTAAGCACACAAAATTAAGGTTGAATGTCCTGTGCTCTTGAATAGTTAGTAAAAATTTTGTGGGCATTTACATCTCTCCATTTACATATGTTCTTTGATTGGAGCAGAAGGCAAACAATTCTTATCACTGACATCTGCATTCTCTACCCTTCAGTAGATCCGTTTGTGAAACTGTCTCCCCCTAACAGCTGGAGACTTGACTTCCTCTGACTACACACACACACACGCACATACTTTCTAGGGAGCACTGCATGTAGTTTCTGAAATAAATAATTTGGAATAGGCCATGAATTCTGTGATTCATTGGTGTAAAAACTAAGCAGTTGCCTCAGATGGCCTTCCAGACTCAGTGGAAAAAAAAAAGTAGATTAACCTTTGCTTCGTATTTTTGCTTCTTCAGGCTATAGACAAAATGAACTGCATGTCAACCATTGGGACCACTACCCCAGATATCATATTTGACTCCTCAGCATCTCTGGTCTAATACATAGATACTATTTAGAAATTCTGCTGCTGCTCAATGTTTAGTTTCTACAGAATATATCCATTTTCCAATCTTTTTTACAAGTTATGCCACATTATTTTCTCTGATCTCCTATAGACACATACTATATATCTCTTCATCTTACAAATTGCTGCTCCTAAATTCTAGTTTGTTGTCCAGATTTTTGATCCTATTTTTCCTTGCTGAATGATATAATATTATATCAAAGTTTTAAATTACCATTTTCAATACTCATTTTCTAAATTATTCTCTGTTCCAAAATTCATCCTATTCCTCATGCTTCATTTATTCTGACAGTGGTCTGAAGAGTATGACAGTACCAGAAAAAAAATATATACATTTCCCTACATAAAGTACCATAGACATACCCTTTAAGCACACTATGCTGCTGAAATTTAACTGTTTTTTGGAGAATGACTTCTACAATGATGTGTTCTTTCGGAAGCTGTGCAGATGTGTAAACATGCAGTTCACATGAATTTAATTTCACCTCTCCTCAGCCTATTTGTTTGTACTTAGGTGATGAACGCCTCTGAGCATGATCCTGTCCTTGTATGGCTTTGAAATGGGTAGCCAGTGGACAGTTTAGCAAGGCACACTGTTGCTAACAATACCTTGCCCAGCTGGTGCTAGAATAGCTATGGTCTGTGAGCATTCCTCATTTGAAGGTAACTCACACATATGCCATGGATGGCATTTGCTGGGAAAATAAAATGCCATTGGTAATGTTGCTAGGTACTGGCTCCAGAAGCTCAGTTTGAGCTTTTATTCTTTCCTTTCACATCATACCTATATTCCTCACAAAGGTGGGCACAGAGCTCGAGTGATGTTACAGACAGCAATTTTTAGCATATTGACCCACTGTACTGACTTAAATACCATTACAGAGCTAAATGTTGCACACAGACCAGGTTGTACAGACTTCTTTTAGACTGAGCTTTAGAAGGATTACTATCTCCCTAATTGATCTATTGGAGCTTGGAATTTTGGTCAAATTTTCTTTGATCTTGGTATTGTTAAAACATGGAGCTCAAAACCTATTTGATCTTTATGTGACTAAAGCAATAAAACAAATTAACTTTATTACAGCACTCCATAATTATTAACCATGTTATCTTTTCAGTAATGGTGCAATTCAAGCTTAATTTAAAATTATGTCTTAGCAGTTCAAAGGAAACAGCAAAGCGAGTAAAGATATTAGGCCTCTTGTTTCAATGTATGAGAAGTGTCATCTAAATTTTTCAAGTCAAGTCTTGGCATTAGCTAGAGAGAGCTAGGCTCTGCTCAAAGGAACAGACTTCTGTCAATGTCAAGAGCAATCCTAAAAACTGCGAACAGAGAAGGCTGCATTGAACCTCTGGGTTAGAACCAAACACAGCAAAGATTAACATTTATTTGAGCTTTTTATTTGTTCTCACCATTGCAGACATATTAACATGCATGCCATGACTTCATGTTGCTGTGTACTCCTTCAGTGGAACAGAAGAGTAACAGAGAAAAGAAACTGACACCCAAATATATTTTAAATTAAACTTGTGTCTCTGTAGAGAAATCAAGGTATCTATTTTTTAGTATAAATCTTGGAAAATCTCTGCTGCACAAGTCATAGTCAGACTGTATGTTAACTGTTCAAAAGATTCTGCCAATTCCATAATTCCTTGTGTCCTAATTTTGAAATTCAAAGTGCAGTTTAGTTGAGTGTGTTACAGCTTTCACTCTAGGAGGAGAGCAGGAAATACAAAATTGCCAGTAAATTTTAAACAGGAAGATACAAGTTTTGTACACTCATCTATGACATAGTTGTTTGTGAAAAGTACTGAGAGGATAAAGTTCTTCACTACAGAGGGCACTGGGAACACAGTGTAACTGCCTCAGCATACCGACATAGCCTCAGCAATCCCAATTTGAATGACTGCTTCAATTAAGAAAGCAGATGGTTATTTCTCCATGGTTTACTTCCTACTGGTGCTAGTGCTAAATGAGGCAGGTTTTAACCATAGTTATGTAGTAGAGAAATGGAAATACTAAATGTTATTGCCAAACATATCTTCTTGTAAAAGTAATACTGCTACTGAAAGTTAGATGCTTCTGTTGTTTAAAAAAAATTAATGGTTATACTATGTGCTTTGAAGTAGCTAGTTACTCACAGAGTACTTGCAGCTAATTCTTGGAAGGCTGGCTAGCCATACACTGCTGGCTTTAGTCCTTGTTTCCAGCTCCTACATCACATGAAAGACAACTGAAAATACGTTAAATACTTCTCCATACAAGCAAGTTAAAAAAATGCTGCAATAATGTTAGGTGCTTAAAGTAAAAGTGTTGTGAACAAAGTTATGAAGAGAAACAAAGGAAATAAAAAAAGATTACAATCTTTCTGCTAAAGTGTGGTCGGTGATACAGCAAGAGAAAATCTTTTCAAGGTTCAATTTCAGAATTTCAGTGTGTTTCAGGCTTTACAAATTTTTATCAGATATTGAAGGCCAATCACAGATCTAACCAGTATTGTTTGTTCCTGTTTGGCCTATACTTATCCACCTCTCAGAACACATATGCCAAGGAAATAATGTAATGACAGTTATGTTGAGTGTCCATAATAATAATAATAATAATAAAAAAAAAAAAAAAAAGAAAAAAAAAAGAAAAAAAGAGAAACAGTAATAGATGCTTCCCAGATGCTAAATGGTTTATGTGGAAATTTAATAGGCTAAAGGTGCTACTGTATAAGGCTGGAGGGTGTACTTTATTGGAACCACAAATAAAGTGTGCAAACACAGATTAACGATATATGTGAATTGTAAGCTGCTTGCAGCTGGAGCTGCCTGCAGTTTCTGAAGCTGCTTGTGTGCCTACTGACACAGTAAGATAATACAAATTTGCATTATATTGAAAATTTATCTCACATTTACTTCATATTCCTGATTTTTATTTATATTGTAGGCTCACTGTGACTACCAGTTTAGATTTTTCTTGTTTATAGCCTTATTGTTCCCTCAGCTGGGACATCTGTACACTTTTGATAAGAGTAATTCTTATTAAGAACTCAACTTGCAAAATGTGTGATGCTGGGAGGCACTAGTATCAAGGATTACTCACCTTAGACCAGTCTCCCATTCTCCAGACATAGCATTTGGAATAGTCCTCACAGTCCTCTGCTTCTTTAGGTCTTGTGGACAAAACACATTTTTTGCGTGGATTGGTGCACCTCACAGTCCGATGCCGTACTCCCTTACCACACTTTACAGAGCACTGTTGGAAAAAATGGTTTTTCAGATTTCTACAAAATTCACTTACCCCATTTCATCCCCTTCTATATGACTTCTGCCAGGTCAGCATAAATATTTCAGAGCTTCAATGACCTCCTAACTTCCAACCTTCAATAGCATCAACACTAGATTATTAAAAAACTGAACAAAAATTCCTTATGGGACAGAATGATAATTGATTCATTTTTACCTAAAATTAGATGAAAACATATTTGCTTAAGGAGAAAATAGGCTTTTGAATAACAAAATATCCGAAAGTTATGATAAATGAGTGAAAAATGTTACACTAAAAGTATTAGGCAATCTTCCTTCTTCCAATAAAAGGAAATACAATGAAAGAAAATCACAATAAAGTTCCTAGGAATAAGATATGAAGCAACTTAAGAAAAGCTCTGTTAGTGTCCAACAGCCTTTTTTGGGAGGAGGAAAAAAATGTAGAATGGAAAAGTAAATATTCCAAAACTATGCAAGAATCCAGACTGAACTTGAAAATTCAAAGTCACTATATAGTGAGCATGTAAAAGCTCTTTTCAAGTTGCTCAGAAGGTCCTAATCTATGGGTTTTTCCACCATTCCCATTTACACAGCCAAAAATGATACCATTTCCTTCTCAAAACATTATCACAGCTTTTGATCATCCCGCTGCTTGCAGTTCAAAACTCTCCTCTGCCAAGCTGATTATAACCACAGGAAGCAGTAATGGCTAGCTTCCTACATAATGGTGATAGTAGGAATGGCCATGGGAAATACCTCGCTCTTCAAAAAATATTTATTGCTTCCAACAAAAACATGCTATCTCATTTCTCCTCTCTGAAGTAAAACAAACTGGCTAAATAGTCTGTGTATTTCTTTTACTCATCTCTGTAAATGGATGCCTTTCTTCTCACAACCAGCTCTCGCATCATAAAACTGCTGTACCACACCAGAAACTGCTGTCTCACACCAGAAGTCCTATCTCTACCTTAGCATGTGCTTTTCATCTTTGAAAACATTCTGTATTTGTTAGCTCTTTCTTGCTTGGGGATCAAGTAGTTCTGCTGAGTAGAGCAATTCAAAGAAGGGGCTGCACCCACATTCAGAAGCTGCTATTCATATTGTGATCATAGAGGGATCCATAGCACAGGTTCTAGTATGGGAGGCAATCAGAATTGCCTTTACTCTTTCAATGAAAGAAGAAGTTCCAAATAACCCTTTCATCTTGTCCAGATGGCAGTGAGAACAATACTCTTCTTCCTCCATGGCGAGTTAATTTTAGAAGAAATCAAAGATGAAGAAAGCCAAATGAACAAGCACATTTAAAGATGTGCTTATAAAAAAAAACAAAGCTTTTTGAACAATGATTACATTTTACAGCCATACTTCAGGATGCAACATATGTGAAATTGTGTTATTTACAAGCCCATTTGCCTATTGCTGTTGCTTTGGAAAAAGAGCAGACAAGAAAGAGGAAGGGAAGAAGATATACTTTTTTTGCCAAGGCTCCCCTCAAAGCCTCTCTGAAGCAGGATGGCATCACCCATCTGCTGATCAACATCCCTTGGTATAAAAGTACATCCCAAATGTTTCCACTCTGCTCCCAAGGTCTTGTAGGTGATAAGTGGTTCCTTAATTCTATTTCCCCCTAGTTATTCACTATTACAGACAGGACATACTTGATTATACGTGCTTGAGAACTGGCCAGAAGAGACTGTTGCACAACGTTAACTAGGTAAAATGCAGTAGCTCTACACAGCTGGTTTTCCTAGCCCTTGAACTCTTTGCCAAAATATTGCACGGGGACTGTGAAAAGCATTAGGCTAAGGTGTGCCACTTGATGCTGAAAAAAACCTTATTTCCAAAAAATACCAAGGTACAAATAAAGACTACGGAGTATTTGGAGCATGTGGAGTATATGGAGTATAAATAAATGTAGTACCTCAGACCAAACTCCTGCCTCCCACACTGTCATGCAGTCCTGGCCTTCACAGCGCTGTGCAGAAGCAGGCTTTGGCCCCAGACAATCCTTCTCCCTAGCTCTGATCAGGGTCCCATTTCTGAGCTGCTGTGTGCAGGCTACTTGTCTGTTCTGGGTTCCTTTTCCACATGTCCTTGAACATGGTGTCCATTCTGTCATCATCCATCTGCAAAGAAACATAGGCAGTGTAGTAATATAGAAATCAGGAGGGGAAAAATACCATCACACCTTGTTCTCTTGTATACTATTCTCAGTGTATATACCCAAGACACACACATATTTTCAGCCTCCTTTTTCCTGTCATTTTGTTAATGGAGTATTTATGAATCTAACATCTATTATATTTCATATGGTATTAATGTACATATAAATTCCTTCCCCAGTCCACTACTGCTATGTTTTCAAAGTACTTTCTTCTAATTATAATACCAATTAGAAAATTTCCAAAATATACATCCATTTTAAAGATGACAGATCCTTGATCAGCCTGCCTGTTATTCTCTGTATGTCTGTCTATGTCAAGTGTATGCCAAGCATGTAAAGTCCAGCATTCCTTGAAAAATACTCTGTTGTAAGAAAGAATCACTCAAGTGTAAAAGACTCATTGCCCTGGAAAAAGCACAAAAGCCCAAAATTCTTCACGTTCTTCAGAGTAATGCCTAACAGGGTGCATGGTTTAAATCACAACAGCAAGGAAGGCTGGTGCAGTTTGGCACAGACCACATACCTAGAGAGCAATTGTTTTAGAACATATTTTTCCCCAGATGTTCTATAGATCCAGATTATGGCCATGTAACCTTAAAAAAATCAAACAGTTCTGCCCTTGATGTTCTGTCTCCTGAAAACACAAGAGTTTTCAAGGAGACTTAGTTTGCCAGGAGAGTTTTTAGGAAATGGATATTTAATAAATTTTTTTCAACCTTCTGTCATGCATTTGTAGCAAAAAAATAAAACACTTAACTAAGATTTTTTTTGTTATCTGTCCAGATATATAATTTACAAATCATGACCTGTCAAGATGATGAAATAGACTTTAAGATATTTCTTCACAGGCCAATAGCAAATAAGTACTTATGCAAGTGTATGCTTTGGTAACATTTTAGTTGAAGGCTAGTAATATTTTGTAATCATCACTTACAATGTTTAAAAAATTGGATCATTAAATCTTTCTACATTTGTCAGTACAGCATCTCCATGTATCAATTAGCAAAATTTTAAAACTTTCACTTAATAAGCTGGAAAAAACACAGAATACTGAAAACTTATGGTAGACAATGCCTCAGAAAAAGATCAGATTATTCCATTTCTATCCATTAAATGAACAGTAGTGTTAATAAAACAAAATATAAGTCTTCTCAAATATACATACAATGAAGTAGAAATAATCCCTCCAAAGGATAATGCCCTAGTTTGGGGAAGACCAAATGTCAGTGGTTTTGTCTTACTTAAAATGTATCATACTTCACATTTTATCAATTTCAGTACTTCATCCTTTCCAAGAAAGCTATGTCTTCTAGTTCATTTTACATACTTTCTTCAACAGTATTTGCATTTAATTTATTTTGCATTATTTTGTTTAAAAATGCCATCTACTTGTCCTCCAGATGACTGCAGCAGACTGATCCTAGTGCTTACTCCTGGGGATGCTAGCCAGCTCTTGCTAGTTCCTTTCCCCTCCCTTGAAAGGTGTGGACTTGCTCTAACTTGCTTCAAAAAAGTACATGCAATTCTTGAGGACCTCCTTAATACATAACTTTCAGCTGCCAAGTGGCACGACTCTGTAATGGGCCATTGTGCTGACCTGGTCAGCCACTACAAGGAGCAGGCTGCCAGTTCAGCTTCAGGAACTCCAGTGGTGATGGGTGGGCTTTGCTTGACAGAGGCTGCACATGGAGCTGCCTCCGGCCTCTTGCACTGTTCAACCACCAGAGTATAGTTCAGCCTATTTGCTGATCCACATACAAGGAGTTTCCTCTCATGGAGTGAGAGGAAAGAGAGGAGCGAGGGGCAGGCTCACTAGACTTCAAGTTGCATTAATGTAAAAAAAGTGATTAACATGGATTGATTTCTTTATTTATTTACTATTTAGAGTACCCAGAGTTTATCAAGAGCTTTAAAGACACAAAGCCTTGCTTAAAAAAAAACACCCATTAAAACACATCATTAATTAAGAATATGGGATTAAATCCCATATATGTCTTTATAGAAACACCATTTAAATTTCAGTTTTGTAGCACAGATCAGTCTGTGAGAATACTTCCTGAGGAAAGGAATTAACTGCTTTACTGGATAAGAATTTATTCAGGCATGGTGCTTATGTTCCCTGTTTCATTAAAACTCAGGAGAAACAATTTCCAGGGTTTCTGTTTTCCCTTCATTTTGCATTATAACGTCTTGAATGAATGTATTTACTGCCCATGCATTGCAAGAAGCAGTCCACTGCTTTTACATGGATTTTACGTCTAGATATTATAGTTTAGTTTAACCAAATCACTATTACCTTGTCTGGCAGGGCTGTTCATTGCACTTACGGATCTGTGGTTCAGGTTTTGTTAAATATTTGCACTTCTTGCTGTCCACAAGACTGATATTCTTGTTCATAATCTTTGTGCAAGAGACTGTTGTCTTTCTTTCACCTAGTAAAAAAAAAGGAAGCAGGTTTGTGAGGAAACCAAGAATATGCAAATTGTTAAGGACACAGATACAGCTATTTCATATACAGTTTGGCTAAAAGAACTGCAAAACCAGTGTAAGAAATTCAAAGCTAGCAGGGAATCTGAGAGAAATCCTACAGTTTGTAGGGAACATTGTGAGTTTCTAACCTAGTCTTTGCACACCACCATCAAGAGTTTTCCTGCTTTACTCCTGCAACTAGTTATAGGCCAAACCCTCACTTTTACTGGAATATTATTTTCTTTCTCAACCACTGCAACTCCATCACTGAGCAATGCTTGCAGAAAATTACAAATACGTTTTTTAATTACTACATAAAATGAGGAAAGAAATGACAAATTGTGGCTGGCATTCAGGTAAAGGGAATCAACACATACATCCTTCAGGAGGGAGACTGCACTATTTCCCATGAACTAAAGAGGCCATATGACCTGACCTACAGGGTCAGAAAACCATTTAGGAAGCTGGGTACTTCTGCAGAGATAGAGTGCATACTCTGTACAGAGTCCTTGTCCTGATGGTGGCCTGGACCCTGGTGTCTCTTGAACATGGAACCATTAGAAATTAGAATTTAATGTAATACTGACCACAAGCAGTAACTTGCAATTAGACTGGAGTCTTAATTTTAGAAAACTAGCAATCCTTGCATTCAGGGTTTCAGTTAGAGCCATTTGTTCTTATAGTTACTTTTACTTTGTCTGGAAGTTTACTGGCAAAGGGGCTGTGTGCAGGAGCAGGGCAGGCTTAAGCATGAACATTCACTAGAGGTGAAAAATGAGCCTGTGGATGCAGCAGTTATGTTATAAATACATATTATGAGCATGACCACTGCTGACATTTTTACACAGTGCTTGTGTACATGAGAGCACATACAACTAATCTGTCATATCACAGTGTTTGAAATGTTTAACAATTCTTTCTGCACTTATATATACATCTATGTATTCATATTCTCTCCCATGCAAAGAAAGCTTTTCTGCAACACAGGAGGTCACAGACCAGTCACATACAGAAACATACACAAAACCACATGGCTTCATCAATAGTTTTATCCTGACACACACTTTGAGCATTTAAGCAAAACTATTGATAATTGTATTAATTCAGATTAATGAAAATATTGATGTTAAATTTTAATCACAAATAATTAGACAGGATAAAAGCTGCAGTATTTTGATTTCATTACTGCTTGATATTTAAGCCAGAAAGTAAAAGAAAAGTGAGAACAGTTTTATCTAAAGTAAGAAAAATCATTCAGTAGTATTTCAGAATTTCTAGGGAACTTTGTAATAACTCAGCTATTTAAGACAATAAAATAAAATGAAGACCAGTTACAACAGAAAAAAAAATTTATAAACATTAGAGTAAAACATTTAAATATTTATTTAAGCATTAATGTAGAATAATGTACTGACATACTGCATTTTAAGATTTCTGCAGATGAGAGAAATATTTAGAAATATCTGGTGCAATAATGACAGATCATAGTAGCACTAAAATTATTCTAAAAATACCTTAGGAAACTGTAAAAAGTGTGAATTCACAAGTAAACTGGGATACACTATTAAGAATCAAAGGATACTACTAGCACCATGAACAAAATACCTTCTAGGGAAGAAGCTTTCCTACCAAACCACAAAAACCATGTTTATGGAAACTACAGCAATCTTTCATGACACCAGGATTGTTCACACAGTCAGAGGAGCTAGAACACTGTGTTCTTTATGCTGATGTTATGAGAAGGAAAAGCATTTCCAGGCTTTCCTATTCAATCACAAGGTGCACGGCAGTTGATCAGAGCAACCACGACTGTCAAGGTTGTCAGCATGAAAGACAGGTATCAAAAATCAGTACAGTGTTTGCATACTGACAAACTGCACAAGGTATGAACACATCACTGTACACCACATTTATTTTAAGAAAAGCCCTCTCTGAAGTGTTTTCAAAGTGTAAGTTTCATTTTAAGTAACATCTAGAAAACAGTCTGAAAGACTTTTGTTACATCAATACTGTTCATATTCCAATATTTGTTTTCAGAATCATATTTTATTCTTCTAAAATCACTTTTTTATGTTTAATAAACTTAGGAAAAATATCACATCAGCATACTAATATCTGCTGTTGTAATATTTGTTCCATATGTGTCTGGATCATCCTCAACTCATGTTACTAACTGTACTTATTTGATCTGTGACTGGGATTCAACTTTTCTGTGGTTTGAAATGTCTCTTACAGATCATTTATCTTCAGTAGTTCCAAATACAGAGTGGAATGCACTTTCTATTCTTCTTCTAGCTCTTGCACTTTTATTTCTTTTTGGAAATTGTGTCCTGAATTTGCTTTTTAGTCTAGATTTTGTTCCTTCATTACCATCTTTTGCTACTTTTTATATTTAGTTTGAATCTTTTCCTAGAGCTATCAGAGTATTTTTAATGTAATCAGAAAGCATAAGACTGACATATGTCTACATTGTATGGAAACATACAAACCACAATGAGGATATTTGTTGTGTATTAAATACACAACACTGACCATCAGAATTGTAATTATATATAAACACACAGTGTTTATATATATAGGTGCATATTGCATACACACATTGCACTGTGTATATACATGCATATTGTATACACATATTCATTTTTTATATATATATGTGTGTGTGTGTGTGTTTGTACATTTTTCTTTTATTTTACCTCCTCCACATACAGCATCACAGTCTTCCCAAGTAGAATGTGTCCACATGAAAAGGGGCTCTGGTACTTTAGAGCTCTGATTTTCAGGGAGAGGATCCAATGGGATTGTGTATTCATAGTGTAAACCATAGCTCTGATCGTGGAAGAGCAGCACCTGCAAAATACAAAGAAGGAAAACCTTCCTACATCATAGACGCTAAGGAAGACAAACTCCAAGCTGCAAGTAGATCATCTTGAAAAGCACAACAGAATCACTTGATGCTCTATTGCCTTTCAGCCCTCCTAATGGATTTGCTAGAAGAAATTAATTAGAGTATCCAAACCAAGCCAATGGAAAAAAATATTTTGCTTTATTAAGAAAATTCCTTTAATTTAAAGAATTTGAATTGTGAAGTACTTCACCATCATCTCTCCCTTTTTCTTTATGGTGGCTATTAGCTTTTTCTCTCCTGCGCTGAGACGCATCAAAATTCAACTTTTTCACAGAGAACTTGGTGATTGTAATTCTGGAATGGTGATGCTGTGCTATAGTCAGCCAGAAATTTCAGAAAATCACCTGGAGTTAATTTGAATTTCTCTCCTTACTTGGCATATCAGCTTTTTATGACATTTGGAGGAATGCTGAGACCTTCAATCCTGCCCCAACAACATAAAGATTTCTCTTGGATATAAATGCATTTTTTACAAGCAGGCTGACAGACCTGTCTCCTCACCCCCTCCTTCCCACTTTTGTAGATATATATGTAAACACAAAAGCAGATATATCTTACATAGATCTCATTTTCTTGAGGAGTCTGGAAAAAATATTAGTTACTATGCTATATCATAGGAATCAAGTAAAAAACCTGAATTGTCATACCAGTAAATGTAAGGGTGATGTTGTGGGACCTTTGGCTGATATTTTCTCCCAGAGACCTCTCCGAACATAATGGACTGTGGTCCCAGCAATATTGAATGTTCCAGAATGCTCTATCTTCCAATCACTATTGATTGACTGTTTTCCAGCATCCCTAAGAGCTGTAAAATACATGGAAAAAGCCCAATATAAAAGGTGCCTGTTCAATACTGATTTTCTTCTCCTCTCACTTTCTGTTTGGATAATTTAAAAAGCAGGTCAAATTCACCTAACTCTGATTGCAAAGATATTTATGGATCCTACTTTACATACACTTCAGTTGGTATGTGCTTCAGAAACACCTTCTGGAAGGAATGCCTGGCAAAATTGTGTGTATTTAACATTACTTGAAGTTAATATCAGCATTTTAATGCCTGAGAAGACTGATAAGCTTTAGCATAACTCATAATTTGAACACTGAATTACTTTAAGGCGAAAGGAACTATTCTCTGTTCCGAGGGTGGTAATTGCTATAATCCATAAAAGCATGGGAAACACAATTTTCACAAGAGACTCTTCAAGATTTGTGGAACTAAGCTAAAACTTTTTTAAAAAAAAAATTTTAAAAAACAAATTCTAGTTCAAAATTCTTTCCTCTCTAATAAGTACACTTGCCTTCCCTGCACCTTAGAATTTCACAAGACTTTATACACTTTCACCATGTAATTGCATGCTTCTAATAAATAGGAAAAGCTTGTTCTTTTTGGCTGAATCATTTCTCATGTTGATCTAATTTATATTTAAAAATATGATCAAGCCAGGTAAGATATATTCCATGCACTGAGAACAAAGAATTCTCCAGTTGTAAAATGTACATTTTCTATACTAAATGGAATAGATTCTTCAGCAAATTATTTTATTTTATTTTATTTTATTTTATTTTATTTTATTTTATTTTATTTGGTTTCATTTTGTTTTGAATAATTGTGTCAAGTAGACTTGAAGACACCTTCTGTACAAGAAGTTTTACACGTTTGACTCCATTGAAATTGCATGTTTGGCATCAGATTGTTGTAAGAGAACCTCCACATGTTCCAAAATTCCCATTTTTAAAGTTGTAAGTTAATGTGAGTCACTCCTGTAATCATGTCCTCTCCTATTCATGTTTATACCGTTATGTTTTGTTTCTATGGGAAACAATGGCAACAGGCCTATGGACTGGCAGGAATCCAATTGAATAAGACACCATTGATGTGTACAACTGTAGCACTGTGTAATAGATGTTAAGACTATAAAATCCATTAACACGGTATAACAGTCTTGTACTTACAAGAACCAGTGATTCTACAAGATTTAAAAACCAGTATTTTAGGTTTAAGCATTCAATTGTTAATGGTAATTAAGTTCTACTTAGTGTTCAAACTGTTGGGGCTAATCCTCTTCTCAGTGGAGAAATTAAAAAAAATACACTCGAACATGCCAAGGTCCAGCTGGGTCATGCTGCTCAGAAGGAGCAGCATCCTCTCCCCAGAGAGCAACAGAAATCATTCTGTCTGGTCTTTAAAATGAATGTGTGTGCCATAGCATGCAGATATGTGCAGGAAACTGGAATCCCAGCTCAGAACACAGAAATATGCCAGATCTTGCATCTTCTGCTTTCAGATTCCTCATATGAGTCATTGGTCTTAGACAAAGTCAGAAAGCGTGTCCTCAAGCCTTAAATGTGGATTTGGATTCAGGCAGTGCAGCTTCTGTTCTTGACTCTGTCACACCCCATTTTGTAAGCTAGTTCACTGAGTTTTATTCCATACTGCCTATATTCCTATTCTTCTTAACTTTCGACAGAGGAGTTCACTCTGTACAAGGTAACCCAAAAAAGGAAGAACATTCAGAACACAAGATACCCTCTCTCAGGTAATTCAAACAATTCACCTACACCTGGAAAGACAACCAAAGAAAACTTGGACTGAGAAAGCCTTACCACAACCACAATTTCAGTGCTAAACCAAGGGGACTAATTACAACTGTATCTCTGTAGAGCATAAAACAGCCATCATAACAATGGCATTTAAGTGATGGGGATGAGTGCAATGTGTTTTTAATTACTGTGCTAGGACTATACATCTGTCTAATTTTAATGAGTGTGAGAGGCTACACAGCCTCTCACAACAAATTACAATTCAGCTATTACATCTCCCACTTCTCAGTGGGGAGCAGCAGTGTCCCAGTTCTGGTCCTCCACTTGGCAAATCAGTACCTACTAATAATTTTTATTTTTTTTTTTAATATGGACAAATGACTCTACTGTATTAACTTAATGAATTCTGTTTTCTGCTTTGTTCAAAATATAGTCATATTTTTAGAAAAGTATCAAAGTAATGGCATTTTGACTGACCCTTACTTTTCTATAGAAAATGTAAAAGATATCTGAAATTCAATTCTAAATGAAAGTACATTCACTGATATTTTTTGTCAAGGAAATAATTGCTTCACTTCCATTCAGGTAATCAGGTGTCCCTTCAATCCACATCAAGAACATTAAGACTTGAGATTTAAGTAATTTTTTAAAACAGCAGGGCTAAGGTTGAGTGATTGCTAGTTGCCAGTGTTCTCTTTATTATCCTATCCTTTTCAAAAATGGTGCAATAGTCCTTGTTCTTCAGCCACTGGGGACTTCAGCAGGCTGCCATGATTTTTCAAATATACTTGAGAATGTCTTGATAACTACATCAGCAAGTTCCCTCAGGACCATGGGATGTATCTCATTAGGTCCCATGTATTTGTGTATATTCAGGTTCCTTGGGTGGTCTTAAATCTGAACCATGATGGGAGGAACTTCATTACACCATTCCCTGCCCTGATGTTGAGGGACTTGAAAGATGTGGAAAAAGTGTTTACCACTGAAGCTGAGGCAAAAAACTGTGAAGCACTGCAGCCTTCTCCACACCCATCGTCATTTAGTTTTTCCTGTCTTATTTTTCAGTGTGCATTGTGGGTGTGTGTATTATCTTTACTATCCCCTTTCTGACTAAAAACTTGTAGAAACCCTTATTAATCTCCCCACTCCTTGACAAAATCAGCTCTATCTGTGCCCTAGTTTTCTTGAATGTATCCCCACATATATGAGCAGCATCCTTATATAGTTCCCAGGATATATGTCCCTGGTTGTCCCTGGAATGCCTGTGCATTCCCCTCTTACACTTAGTTTTACCAGGAGGTCCTCACTCATCCATGCTATTCTCCTGCCTTCCTTGCCAGATTTCTTATATGTTGGAATAATCAAGAACTTTTGCAATCTAGGAAAAAGTATTATCCTTAATTGTTACTAAAAACTATTATCCTAAATCTTTAAAGAGCTGCCAGCTCTGTTTTGCTCTGGTACACCCAAGAGCAGTTTCCCAGGTGGTACCATCTATCAATTCCTTACACAACTGAAAGGTCGCTCTCATAAATTCCTGGCTTTAGTCTTCACCTGGCCCATATCCCTAAAAATCATGAGTTCCAGCAGGGCATGATCATGGCAGTCTAGGTTGCCACCAACTCTCTGAACAGCTCATCTCTGTTGGGAAGAAATTAACAAGGTCCAGGAACACTGTTACTCTGGTCTATAGTTTTGATTAAGAAATTATCCTTGATACACTCCAAGAGTCTTCCTGGACTGTTCACAGCTTGGTGTGCTGTTTTTCCAGTAGATATCAGGTTACTGAAATTACTGAGCCAGATCAGAGACTGCAAGCATGATGATTCCTGTAGCTGAAGTAAGAGCGCTTCATCAACAGACTTCACTTGGTTAGGCAGCCTGTTGTAACCTCCCAACAAAGAAGTTTCCTTTGTTGGCCTGGTCTTTAATTTTTACCCCCAGGTAAAAAAATTTCCTGAGGTCCTCTGTAAAGGAAAGTTTTCGACTAAACAGAAATAGTCTTGGCCTGCATTTCAAGACTAATTTCAAGTACAGAACCAAGTATGATGCCACATTAAATTAGCATAAAGAACAGTAAAATAGAAAACCAATCAGAAACATGAAAGAATTTAATCTGTTTTACCTTTTACATTTTTAACCACAGTATTGTGAAGAATCTTGTTTCTAAGATTAAAAACTTAAGCTCTCACCCCAAAATTTTCATTATGCTATGCCTATTCAAAAACTATTCCTTTGCAATTCAAATTCTGATGCTTTCAAAATAACCTATAAATGAAGAAAGTTTAAATACCGTGCACTAGTAACAAAAAAAGGTGCAACAACACAGGTTTTAATTCAAGATGTGGCAACAGACCTGTTACTGGGTCCCTAAAAAGGCTTTAAAAAATAAAAAAATAAGGTATAAGGCTCAACCAAAGATATTGCACAGAAATATTGCAGATCCTCATTCAGATATAAACCAGTAAAATTAATGAAAACAAAATTAAAGTAACAAGCAACTAGGAGCTAATTTGCAACTTTCACAAATGAGCATCATGAATGACATTATTTCGAGGGCATAAAAACAATTTAATTCTTTTTGCCTTTTGTGTGTTAAGGGTAAAATCAGTTTGCTACTTATGAAGAAGGAATAAATTTCCCTAAACACAATGCCAGCATTTATTTATTTTTACATTATTCAAAAATTAGAAAATAATAGCATTTCTATTCTCCACATATGTTAACAGAAAGACAAACTTCAGTTATTGTTTTAACACTCTTACATATCCATATCTGTGGTTCATTGGGGAACAATTGAATATTCCAGATCTCTAATCTTCCTGGGAAGACGCAGGCCTCAAGGCAAACCAGCAATCACCCACTGATAACCTAAACTATTATAATTAAGATTCACTATCTTCAACATTCTCTCATTTGAAGCACTGAGAATACTCAAACACTTCTTAAAATATAAATATTACTTATGAATGTAACTAAGAACAGTGACCAAACCAGGGATTTTTTCATTGTCCCATTTCTCATACTATGCCTCTCTCAATTTAAATTTAAGCATTGCACAAAACAATACCAATTATGAAATTTCATATATTTGCTTAAACTCTGCAACAATGATAACAAAGTGTATTGTCTTACACAACTTCTTTAGACTTCACTAAAAGATAAACATTTTTTAATCAATGAAAGACAATTTCACTTAAATGGAAAATCTAAACGAAAAAAAATCACTGTGATTAAGCTTGTCTATTAGAAGATTCAGACAATTCAAAATAGTGCAAAGAAATAATTTTCTGCTTTTTCAGGCTAATTTTAAAATTTATGTTTGACTTTGTTAGTGAACTGCTACATGATGCCCAGTGTCTTCTTGTTTTCTGAGTACAAATTATTTTATGTTTGAGCACAAAATTCTTTTCAGTAGTTTTAATGTACTTTCCATATGAAAAATTGAAAATGTGGAAGTATACACAGACTTTTTTTACATAATCTAAATACAGTGTTTGTAATATTCTCTAAAAATCATGAAACAAAAGTCCAAAAGAAGACCGATATGAAAAATAGTTCTGTAATAATTTGTTCAGTTCCTTATACAAGTTCTTCACAGATCTATTTTTCTACTCAGAGCTTTGTTCAATGACAAAGGCATGTTTAGCTTGCACTTTTCAGTGTTGAGCAAATCAGGACATTAACACTAAAACATACATAATATTTACCTAAATAACTATGAGCTGGTTTTTCTTCCACAACTTTGATTCTCCTTGCTCCTGCAGGTATTACCAAAGCTTCCACATAACCTAAACATGAGAACAGATGTCCCAAGTTAAGTAGAAAAACAGAAAAGCATAGAAAACTACCTTGTATGCTTTCTCATTTCTTCTCCCCTATTTTGCTTTTTAAGTGTAGCAAGTTATAATTTATATAGCAAGATTCTGAAGATTCTTGCAAAATTGAAGAAAAGATATGGAACTGTGTATTATATGTAATAGATATACAATGCTACATAATTAAAAGAGTAGGGCACAATAAAACATAACAAGAACTAGAGAGGCTTGGATATTGGGGCTGGAGCAGGTGAAGTTATTTCTGGCTAAGTAGTTCAGTGTCATCATGACCACCAGATGGCTGTAAAATAATTCCAACTTCACTCAGCATGCAAAGACAAATGGTATGACACTAAAATCTAAGCATCCTCTTGCTTTTAGCTTGTTTTATATATCTTTTGCTCCTGTCCTTCTTGATTTAACATATTTAAACCCTGTTATGATAGGCTTTGTTTTTGAAATCTATGTATTTGCTTCAAATTGAGATTGCCTCTGGATTGTGTGGGACTAAGAGAGGATGTTGAACAATTTGCTTTAAGTAAAACACGGTGAAAAGGTAACAAAGGTGGAAACCACCGTACAGGCAGGAATGTCATTAATAGAAAACCCCGTATTTTAGATTATCCAGGTAAACTTCACAAAGGAAAAAAGAAATACTCATCTTTTATTATATGTATATATGTGATATTCTACAACAAAATACTTTGCATTTACAATACTTTTTCAATAATCCTAGAACGTGAAAATTAGAGCAGCATCTTTCATTTCTGTAAGAGTTAATAATGCTTTCTAAATTTTGTTTACAGCTTCTTGAGAAGCAAAATAACTTATACAAGCGTTAAGATGGCAATACCACAATATTGAGGATTGACACAGCTCCCCAGAAAAGCTTGAAAGTGTGTGGATATTCACATTAGCAATTGAAGACAGCTAACATAATGTGATTTTATTAGCAGGAACCTTCTTTGCTGTTTTTTATATCTTGTAGTCCTCCAGACTCATCTGGGGTTTGGGATCCTTGATTTGCCTTACATTCTGCTTGAAAGGGTCAGACATAAACATTTGAAGACTAGGCCTAACTTTCTCCTCTTGCCTAAAGTACTGTACTTCAGTCTAAAATCCACTGAAGTCCTTTATTTTTCAAAGATATGCTGTCTGCTTCTAATTACAGTATTTTTGATGTGATTTACTTGCCATCTCTAAATTCTACACATTTTCTACTCTGGAAACTGAAAGTGTAGTGGGCAAACAAATGCTGACAGTTGGTCAAATGCTGTTTCAACAAAAAGATTTGGTGCAAGACACACATTATTAGGATTTCAATTCTCTACTCTGTCAACATTATTGTGCTGGAGCCAGTAAGCTATTCCCATTCACAGGACAGATCACAGCAACATTTGGATATCTGATGTTCATTTTGCATTAGAAAATGAATTGGCTTGTTATGATATGTTATTATTAGAATAAAATAATGAGTAATAAAGAGGTATTAGACTTCTTCATGCATTTGGCTTTATGATTTTTCATTACTCTGGATAAAAAATCATAATTTGGATATTTATTTTGAAGAACATTAAATGAAGCTAAACACAAAAAGAATTTACAACACTCTATTTGCTAAAAATATAAACCTAATTTCTCATACCTCTTAAAAATCACTCTCTCCTATGAAATAGAATGTATCTTAATGTAAGATATTTCCTTCATTTTGCAATTGAAATAATGTGAAATAACTTTGCAGCGAATTTGAAAATACTTCTGCACTCTTATCCTCAATGTCTTATCATCTTAAAAAAAGTTAGATCTAAATTTCTTATGAGGATCTGCATATAGCTTTTTTAATTTCCCAGTGCTCCAAGTAATCAAAAAGCCACTTGTTTCTTTAGTATTTGAAATAAATAAACAGACATTACCTGCTCCTCTGGTATGGTTAAAATCACCTTTAATAACTTTGCATGACTTTCCATTACCATTGCATATACCACAATGATCTTCACGAGCCAGAGATCCTAATATACCATCACAGCCAAATTTCTGTGGGAGAAGAAAATAAAAGCCACTGAGACACAGGCCACGTTTTTCATAAAGTTGCTTTTAGTATCAGGTACCTCACCCTTCCTCAAGATGCCTAGCCAGCATGACCCAGCCCTGCTAAGAATGAGGGTTGCACTAGCTCATGGCAGAGATCTGTCCCATAGAAAACTCTCCTGTGACTTTATGTAGAATGCTGCATTCATTCTTCCTATGTGGTTGGCTAACTCTACCAGCTGCTCTCCAAGAGAAACACAACTGCAGTCTTATCTCCTGGTGGGACCTCTGGCACATCAGACCCACTGTGCAATACACACCCCACAGGCCTTCCTGCTAAGAGAACACAATGTGCCTCTCCTGCATTCTACTCAAAATATGGATAGTTCTTTGCTATGCCTACAATGGTAAAGTGCCATGAATGTCAAAGGACTTTTCTGAATAGGGCATAAGCAGGTCTAGAATATGTAAATATAAATTATACCCATGTTTTGCTAAAAAGCATTCAGTTTAACATAAATTAAGTTTACTCGAGCATCTCCAAATTACTGTTAGACACATTTCTATGAATTAATATAAAGGATAGCTTGACAACAGCAATAAAGTTAATATATATGGGCCTGATATGAAATAAAAACGTTCTAAAGTCTTAACATATATGTATGCTTGGTGTGTGCCTGTATATCCAGGTTCAAAACAAGTAACTCCTACCTGGCATCTACCATCTACACAGACATCTAGTCCATGCTGGCCACAGGACGTCCCGTCCATCACCTTTTCTGTCAGAAGAACAGGTTCATCCTTTCCAGCCGGTGAACAGAATAAAGCACATGGCTTTTCTGTAGCAGCAATGGATGGAAAAATGCACATTATTGGGAAAAGGAAACTTTAGAAATACAGAATTATCATCAACACTCTTGTTAAAACTGATACTTGCTTGTGTGTGGCATGCAGCTACATTAGCGTAAGAAGTTATCTTAGATACAGGGAAAAAAAACAGATTTTGATCCATTTCTTAGCTGTTCAAAAAACTTGAGGTTTTATTCTTCCTTGAGCATGCTGTTGCTATAAAGTTGGCCTACACAGTACTCATGTCATGCTCATTGTTACAATTAAGAATATACACATTACAGCTGTTGGAATATTTTGGTTGTAATCTATACTTTCATTCTCCTATATTTTTGGCAGATCATAAATACTGGTTAAAAAAGAAACTTAACACTTTCCAGACTTCCTAACTGTGCAGGTCAAGAAGAAAAAAATGAAACAACTGACACACCCTGGGAAGAAAAATATATGAATTTATAAAGTTCACATTAAAAAAAACCAGCAAAAAACAAACAAACAAAAAAACCCAACAAAAAACCAAAACAACCCACAAAACCCCTAGAAACAAAATTACTAACATTTTTACAAAGTTCAAGCAATTTTCTAATAAATTTCTAAAATATTCTGTAAATAATTTCTGATTATGAAAGAGCATAAAAATGTAGTAATATCCTATGTATCCATGTATTCCTAATGGCCACATCATAAACAATGAAGTTTGTTTCACCACTGTGAAAGTAACAGCGAATAAAAGAAATGAAGTCTCTTCTCAGTAGTCAACTGAGTACAAAATGACACGATTTTTTCATGTCTTTGTTAGCAAATGTACTGACTCAGCACTTCTTCCTAAATCTGTTGCAGATTTTTAAAAGAATAAAAGTCAATCCTGAACCTGATTTCACTTGGACACAATCTATGCAACTCTGACTTCATACTGACTTCTAGATTCCTGGAGTGCATTTTTATTAGTAAATTAAACAGTTCCAGGAAACATTCAGGGGCACTGGAATTCTACTGTCTATACAGCTGAACTGTAAAACAGTCTATGCCACATTTTTTTGCATTTGCTAACTAGTACCAGCTCAGTCTAGACTAGAAATTGCCATCTGCAAAGGACTGTTTTCAAAAAAGTAGTTTTAGCATGCAAAGGAGCAGCAAAGTACAGACAGAGGAGTTTTTGCCAGCTGACTTACACAACACAGAGTGGTCTGGGCACATTTAAATTACTAAAATTGAGAGCCTCAGGGTATCACTAGAGGACTAGTACAAACAGATGTGATCTATTCTGCCAACATGTGAAGCTAGTCAGACACAAGCCATCTCCAGCTAAAAAGCAGCCTGAGTTTGTGCCCTCTGCATTCCAGTTATCCTCCTTAAACAGTAACCTCAAAGTTCCCTGGGGGCTTTAAGCAGGTATCAGCATTTTTTAAAGGAATACAAGACACTGAACTCAAAGAGACAGTGACTAAACAATACCAGACAACTTCGACAGACTACAGGAGATCACATACAGCAACTATTCTGGACATGGTGCACAGTTAGTGTTAACTAAGAGAGCAAACAATTAAGGATTTGAGAATAATGCATACTGGGATACTGGCATTCTCTGGCTGGTCCACTTTTGTTTTTCCTAAGGGACATCCCAAGATGACAGGATCACTCAGAACAAAAATAGATTTGGACTCATTAACATGGCACAGGACCGTGTCAAGTTTTTTCCATTTGAATGAAATATTATTCAAAGACAAACTTAAACATTTAGATCCTTTAGGATATAAATCTTGTATTCCTGTGCTAAAACAAATTTAGTAAAACAAACCAAAACTAATTGACTTGATAAGTACCTTTGTAACAGTCGGAGAGAATTCTTTTTACAAATAAATGAACTAACATACAAGCCTCATGAAAATAGTATTGAAAGTTTTCCTTTGGCACCCTGAAGTTAGGCATATATTATAATACGTTGATAACAAAACCAGTCTTCAATGTTTTCTAATGTTTTCTGATAAATTGTTTCAAGAGTTAAAACAATTTACAGTAATGAACTCCTTAAAATTTGGTAACACATGCTTACAGTACTCCTATGCCATTCTTGGGTTTTCTTTATTACAGCTTGCTATGATTTTGTGAAGTTCTCAAGTTAACTGTTTTCCTAATTGATGTGTTTTTGTTGTGCTTTTTTCTTTGTTTGCTTCTAATTTAAAGAAATTAAAACACAAGAATTTACAGAAAATTCATTGGGGTGGAAATTACTGTTCACTTTTCTAGCAAGAAGGAATTTGTTTTCTAGTCACTGATGCTTTACACTAACATTATTATTGTAGATAATGTAAGTCTGGTCTTACTATACTTCCATTTGACCATTTTCCTAATGATATAGTATGTAAGCAAGTTCGTTGCATGGAAGCATCCATACAATATGCCAGGACTTCATATGCAATAGGTATTAGGATTTATAGAAATCTTACTGAAGTTTAGAGCATATATTATCAACACATTGCTACCAAATCAAACACTGATATGTGAAATACACCCCATTTTTAACTAGAAGTTTTCTCCTTCCTCAAAAACAAAGGCTCACAACATCTGCATTGTCTCTTTGGCTTTGTAGGTAAAAAATATAACTGATATAGGCATGTTTAATGATGGAGCATTACTCCAGAAAGCTGTATTTCTGAGTCACTTCATACTACAATTCTGATTAAAAAGGAAAAAGCTGACTGGATTTTCATTCAAATGTAGTTATTACCTATTAAGACGGACAAATTCAATAGGAATAAAAGACAAAATATGCTAGAGCATACCTTGTCTATGAAATTAAAATAACTTACCAAAAATACTGGGTTTGAGGTTGGTTTGTTTTAGTTTTAACTACATCTTTCTTGATTAACAACAATATCAACAAGCTATAAGCCATATAAACAGATTATAAGAACAAGGGAGATGGTTTATACTTACCATCATCAATGATAGCTTGCCACTGGTGCACATGCTTCTGATATGAAGATCTGACACTGAAAGCTTGGCACTGCCAGTCCCTAAAGGCAGGTACACCAGCAGGACAAGAAGGATTTTCACATACCCTATACTGCATTGTGGGCCCATGACACTGTCCTTCAAGGCCTGAACTAGAAAAGATAGCATAAATACAACCCTTTACTCTTGGCAACATTTTGTCAAACTTACCATATAGTTTACTTATGCTAGACACAAATTAAAAATGGCAGGCTTTTTTGTTGACATTTAGCATTCAGAAATCACCCATGAAAAATTAAGTCACAGAACAAAACATGTTTGTCTTCTCTTTGTACTGATTACATTACTTATAAGGAGTGATGGGTGCTAAGCCATAATTTACACTTAGCCCCAAGAAAGCACTTGGACTAGTAGGAGTTCAGTCAGGAGAGCCTCAGGTGCAGTTTTGATATAATTGAGTTTTCCTCTATCTGGGCTGAGCCAAAGGGCCTACTGAAAGGAAGCAACACCTGCAGATTTGCTACCTCTCCTTTTTCTAGAAGTGAGGTATTACAGGGTTCAGACAAATGCTTTGTTTCTCTTTGGTCACTCCAGTTGTGCTTGCAGGTGCTAATGAACAAATGCAAAAAAAGAGAGAACTGCAGAAACTGGAGCTCATTATTTGGAACCTTGGCTGGAAAAATGAATTAATGAGCATGAAATTAAGACATCCATAAATTCTGGAAATAGCTTTAAGGTATACAGCTGAAAGTAGTGTTTAGATGGCATGAATTATGAAATAATTCTGCATATCAAAATTTCTGTTAAATCCCCATGCTTTTGTATAGCTATATACAATTTTTCCTCAAAATTCTTTATGCAAATATATGTTTTTAAAACCCTCTGCCTATTTTACACCAGAATCTGCTAAAGAGTCTTCCATAATTCATCATTTCCACCCTTGGATTATTATTTTTTTATAACCATAAGACTCGAGTCTTACCTACTCTCTACTGGATTAGTTCTCCCTATACTTGCCTTCATTACTATACTCTGTTCCCACTCCTATGCCTATATTTTCTTTTCTTTTTCACTTGGTGTATAAATGACAAAAAAAAAATCAAATTGGTACTGAGTAATTAAAAGGAAAACACCTTTTAATTGGTCACTGAGATAGAGTGAAACAAATTTCATTGAAGTGAAAAGTAAAAGCCTTTATCACCAAAGGCAGAAGGTTTTCATTTTCACAGGATAGGGAACCTAAATTCTGTTTTCAGATAATCTATCTAAATGTCTGAGAAACTGGTAGAAAGATCTCTTTGTCAAACTTTCAGTTCCTAGGTTCTCCAGATGAGAAGCAGAAGTCAATCTTCTATAGTTGAAAAATTTAAACACTAGAATTACACACTAACAATATGCAAGTCAGAAATTTTAAATTTAAGTTTCTGTTGCTTCTTCAGGTTAAGCTTAAGAAGAAGTTTTATTCTTCTATTAATGTTATCTAGGGTCTTGACAGAAGCAGAAAAGATGAAACATAGTGTTGCCATGCAATAAAATACCTGAAATACCTATTCTTCTAAGTGTTTTTCAGTACTCATAAAGTATTAATTGCTTAGATAAAGGCCAACTGTATCTTCACGGAGTCCTGTGCTGATGTAAATTTTGTTCAGAAATTCTGATGAACAGCAATGGAAACCTGAACTCATTTTTACCCAGGGCATTTGCGTTGTCGACTGCTGATTCCAGTGTTGCAAGTACGGCTACAAGTGCTCCATGCGCTCCACTCCCCCTCCATATGCTCCGTGAAAGAGATCCGATTGATACAGTCTCCAGCCTTACACCACTATGTAAGAAGTCAACTCTTAGGTAAATAAATCAAGGCATATGCAAAACAATTCACTTCTCCACGAGCACACAGGAAGCACAACATAAACATTTGGTTCAATACATCATTTTCATATCAGTCAGATATATATTTTTGCCTAGCACTTTCCAAAGCTTTTTTATCTGTCCTAGTAAATGCAACAGCCAGAGACCTTTCCATGTTTCAGTGGCCAAGGAGCAGGTTCACTTCTTGTCCACAACCTCAAAAGTAGGCTCATTTCCAGTGAAGGATAGCTCCTTCATTGGAGGTATCCATACTTTGCTGTCTCCATTTTAGATCAGGTATTGCTTAAGAAAGCATTTTAGGGTCCAGTCCAAACCTATCGTAGGGATCATTGTCCAGCTGAACTGTGCAGATGATTACAACACAGTGTCCAGGGCTGTTCTCAGGACTTGCTTGGTTCAGCAGGACCATGACAGCATGACAGTTCCCACCAGCAGGAACTTCATTGTCCCTCATTATCCAGAGACAATTTCAATAGAAAGATATATCACAAGTAACAGAGAAAAAGAGATTTTATTCACCATTTGTATTCAAAGATAAAATGGATGCTTCAAAAAGCTGGTGCTGAGAAAGCCCAGAGAATTTCTGGCATTTATTAAAATAGTAATAATAAATTCAATGATCTTGCATGCATATATCATTTACCAGGAAAACTGCAATTTCTCACTCAAAAACTATCCAATCACTATTGTTATGCTTTGTAACCTATGTTCATATCTTGTACAAATCATCATAAAATGCAGAAATTAGTGCTTTATCATACTATACCAACTTAATATCTGCCCTATGTATTAGGAAGTAGAGGTATTTTCCAGCTTTAGAAATGATTCAATGATTCAGTAATTACAAAGCAGACAAGGATCACTTAATGCCATTAACATCAGTAATTTAATTCATATCTTTTTACCGTTTGAACTCTCAGTGAATCATTGTTACCAAAGGATAACAGACTTCACAAACAAGTTGTATTAATAGCAAATAAAAGGTCAGTAATGTAGTAGATAGACTTCGTCTCTTTTTAGAACACACTTCTGTAACTTTTAATGTCTGCGCTAAATCTTTATCTGGTAACCTTTTCACCTACAGTTTAAAACTGGTCCTTACTGATCAACTGAAGTTAATTTTCTCTCTTTAATCATCACATTACAATAAAGGCAAAATTATTCCACTTTTTAAAAGTCTTCTTGTAGGGTGGCTCCATCTTTATATTACATTTACAACCAGAAAATATAAATTTTATAATGCTCTTGGATGTTTCAAACCAGAAAAGCTCATATACATTTAAAGTTATTGCTTCAGATAAAATACAGATTTTTCTATCAAGATAGCATTTGCCCTCTGTGCAGCCTAAGGGATTTTTTAAAATTCTTGATTTAAACCCCAACCAAATAGTGTTGCTATGCAAATGATATTTCCATCACTTCCTAAGATCCTAAGAAGAGCACAAGGCAACAGTACTTATCTCCACAATACCAATAAAAAAAAAACCCAAAGCCAGTGATTCGTGTAACCTAAACCTAATCCTAGACAGATAATAAAGCAAACAAGAAGAATAATTCTTTCTTATCTTCTGTGATGTTTTGATGATGTATGCTTAGTTTTCTACTGCTATACATAAATAAGTTATCTCTGTTGCCTGGCTCAATGAGCCATTTAAATTACAATCAGTAATTGTGTGTAATCATTGTAAGAGGTTCTACTTTCTTATTCCATAGCATGGGCAGGTGAGTCTCAATGTAAAAATTGTGATATCAAAAAAACTCATGTCTCTTACTTTCCAGGTATTGACAGTATCAACTACAAACTTTATCAGAATTAATATAAGGAAGCAATTGTCATTATTTTAAAGATATGAACAGAAATACAACATGGTTTTCCTTTAGCATGTTATTAGCATATTATGCGAACATTTTATATTAATTGATTGATTTGATTTTAGGAGAATGATGAGAGTCCTGGTGAATGTAATATGACTCAAAGAGTAAATCACTCCTGTGGGAAATGGCTGTCAGCACAGTATCTTGAAAATCCCAAGACATATGTATGTTCTTTCTCTGTTTTCTGTTTGAGGCTATTTATATTAATTTACAGATATATACAAAGAGTACAAATAATTTCAACTGGAAAGCTCTTGAAGGACAATTTATCTAAGTCTGATTGGGTGATCATTTAATTTGTCTGTGATGGCTTGCTTTTAATGGGATTTATCACTCTTTTACATGCATGGGATTACACTCTTTTACATCATATTTATTGATAAAACTTATCCTGAAACGTTTTTACAACAATCTGTATCAGTTCCTTCAAAAAGACTATTTCTAAATCTTAAATCATAGCTGAGAACTCTGTATCTTTGAAAGCTTAAGTTTCTATTTACAGTTGGAAGAGCAACAATTGCATTTGATTCATAAATATGACACAAAATGTGAAGAATTTGAAATAAAACAGTGTAAATATTAAAACATCTGTCTCTTTGGCTAACCTTTTTTTAATTCACTGGTTTTAGGAAAATGTTCTTTTTTCATATCTATATTATAAAATATATCATATATAACACATTCAATTGTACATAGCTTATTTTTACGATAATTGAGGTAAATAGGAACTTTAAAGAACAGAAAAGACTTATTCAGTTTGTTTCCTTAAATGTTAGATGTTTGGTATAATTGATATTGCTTTTCCACCAGAGGCATACCTTTCCAGTGCCACAATCTGTTCCATCCATTGGTGGATCCAGTTTAGTTTTGCATTCCTTCTCACTTTCCACCTTACACCACAACCCAGTGCAAATGACATGCTGAAAACAAAACAAAGAATAAGCATAAAATCTATCTTATGCAAAATTACTTTCTGCATGCAGTCCACTAATGTTGTCTAAATTTACTAGTTTGATGGTACTGAAATACATTTAAAGACATATTAAACATGCAAAAAACCCCTAGTGCGAGTCTGCTTAGACTTTTATTAATTGTGCTTCTCTAGGACTTCCAGGTCCCTCTTGTTTGTGCTACCCCAATGACTGCTGCTGTCATGCTCTTTAATAATAAATAATTCCTCTAGAATTCATTTATTACTCTAGGAAAATAAAATTCCAAAAGTTATCAGACCAGATCTCCACAAAGGAGGACAAAGGAGCACAAAGGATCCCCACAAAGTTACCTGACAAATGAAATATTTTTACTGGAAAGAAGAGAAGGGAGATGACAGGGGTGCAAGTCAGCAATGAATTTTAGAAATGAAAAGAAAAGCCCTCTGAAGTATCAGAACAAAAGAATTTTTACTTTACTCAAAAGAAAGCCAAGCCTTGCAGGATGCTGGCTCACATTTCCCAAATTTCCCTGGCAGCTTTCCCTATTTTTTTCTCTGAAAAGTCCTTCTTCTCCCATGATTTTCAGTCAGGACTGCATTCTCCCTGCTGTCTGCTCCCCCTTAACAATAAACCATGTGGAAGTGAAGAGAGGTCATGTGGGGCTGAACTGTGGCCTGAGTATTACTGCATATGCACAGTGATCCTCCACAATGTATATTGCCCAAAGAGGGGCAAGAAGGATCAGGGGAGGCGTTGCAAGCAGGATAAAAGATAAAAACAGCTGGGTTTTTTAAACTAGGGCTGCCAGAAGACCTGCTTTTTCTGCGTGAAATGATTTGTTATATTGTTACACCCAGTAAGAGTCTCTGTGCCTTTTATAATAGGCATGAAAAACTTGTCATAAATCTTATGCTACCTTAAAAAAAGACTACAAACAGACAAAACACAATTCAACAAAAGATTGACTTTGAACCAAGGAACAGGGCAGTTCCATCAGGAGTCTTACATGTAAAAATGTCTGTAACATCAGTTATCAAAAAAAGAAAAAAAGTCAAAGATTGTAGAGGTCTGAAGCATTGTACAGAAGCATGAGACAGGATGGCAGCAGTCAGACTCATTCCTGACTCATTCTGTAACAGTTTTTTCTGAAGCTGAGCTAGCAACACAACAACCAACTTATGTATCCCTCCAAAAAACAGCTATGGAAGTTCTATCCTGTTGCTGGGTAATTTTAGCAAGCATTTTTCAAGTAACAAACTCTCATTTCTGTTCCTGTTCATTGCTTTTTAAACAATGTAGATGATGACAATAGTAGATGAGATAGAGTATCAGATGTTCATGACAAAGTAGGAAATGAAAGACATACTGTTGGTAGCACTCAACAGAAATATATGTTAATTTAATTGTCCTAATTAATTTTTTTCATATCTTTAAATCCTTATTTATGAGTGAATATAATGAAAGAAAAGCCATCCATATTTATCCAAGTTTTCAAAAAATACTGGCAATTTTTTTCCTGTGTCATCACAGTTTTAAGTATATTATTCTTAGTTTTTTTCCCTAAACACTTAGAGATCAAAGGATCATATGCTTGATTTCACTTGTATATGATTGCAGAATGGCTTACAACAAACAGCTCTTTACAAATCTAGAAACAATTCTTCTTAATATAGAGAGGCATTAAGTCAGATTTACAGGGTTTTGGATATTTTGGGTACCTAAACACAGAGACATACTTCAACCATGTAAACTAAATCAAGAAAATAAAATCAACACCCTTTGTTTGCTAATGTATGTTTTATACATCTACATATTTCTATAAATACTTGTATACCACCCCTCTTCAAACCATGATCTAACTTCCCCAGATAGAAATTACTTTGGGCTTTAAGTGAACTGTATTCTAAAAACACTCACTTCACCAACTGCTAAAATAAGTACTCAATATTAACAGACTTTAATATTCCCCAAACCCAAGAAAAAGGAGGTATGGAATTACTAAAATTGGTGGTTTACATGTAAGGTGTTTTTTTTCCTGGGCTTTTCATTTCAAATCACAAATAGATTCTTTAGTTACTGTTCAGAGTCTGTTTCTGTTGCAGAGATAAGAGATATGGAGATTACTGTCAGCATCTAAGTTCTGACATTTAAGGATTTCTGTATAAGGCCAGGGAAAGACCATAACACATAATATGCGTTTTTCATTAGCAACCTGCAATGAAGCAGATCCAGACTGATTTGAAAGCAAACAGAAATCTGGAGGAGAATGTGGATTTTACAGTTACTCCAAAATCAGGGCACAGACTTCTACACCAGGATTTTACTCCTCTAAAAAGAAACTTTCTTCAGTCAAAATACAGATAGCTAAGCTAACATTCACAGAGGTTTACCAGTTATCTATTATAAGTACAGTTCAACAGCCATTACAGCTTTCTAGATGAGCCAAGGGAAGGAATAGAAATTGGAGATTAAAAACTTATAATTGTGACATTAGCCTATTCACAATCTGTAAAATATTTCTTTATGTGTACACTGGAAAACAAAATATTGCCAAGCACACACAAAGGACTTTTTTTTTGAAAGAACGTGTTAGTCATGAGTTTTTAACAGCAAAAGCTTGTAAAACAGAACATGGAAGTCACAATGCATTACAGAGGTCAGTCCAGTTTTGGAGTTTTGCAGGGGGTTTGTGTCTGTTTCTGTCGATTTAATTAAATTAATGAGGCAGGTCTATGTGAATCAGAATACATTTCCATTCATGTAAGCATACAGAAATAAAGTTCAGTTGAAAGGAATGACCAGAGACAGAAAGGGAATTTTAGAATAGTATTTGTGCAAGGTCAAGTTTGTTTAAAATGTGGTGATTGAGACAAGGACAGATATTTCACCAGGACTGTAGCATTTCCATTACTTTTCTCTTTTTTGTTGTGATCTTTCCCTGAAATGCCTTAAAAATCACCATGAAATATAACCAGTCTCCTACTTCTTTGCAAAGATCACAGCTGTGTTATGACAAGAACTGTTTTAGTGGAACTGACCAGATAGCATTCACATCCTGGACTTTAATCTTAAAATCCGGTATTTAATATTTCAACAATTGCATTAAATTGTCAAGTTTTACAATCCTGTTTAATCAAGAACTACTTCTGGGCCATGATCTCACTATCTATTATGTGAAACAATGTTATGATCTAATTGATTCTTGCATGAGACATCATGGGCATAAAAGCAAACTTGGCTCCCTTACAAGGTAAGCATGGAGACACAGTATAAATCTTGAACCTGGAGATTCACTTATTCTTTTCTAGGGTGTAAAAATTTTACGTAGGATATGAAAGAAAAGGTCTTTGAAATGAAGATGAAAAGAAAAAAATAAAGTCATCATTTATGACAGGGGAGAAGACGGGCTACACTTAGGAAAATGCAGGAGTAGGAACACAGTGGTTCCTTCAGTTCTTTGCTTCATTCATTAAATTAAATAATAAAGAGGAATTCTTGATAGCAAGATACTGCATCGGTCGCATTTTTCAGAGGTTGCCATGTAATGCAACTGTGAATGCAGTCCTGAAGTACCCCTTAGCAATAACAATTGTAGAAAATTGTATCTCAGCAGAAATGCACTATTGATTGTACCAGAGATATTTGTAGAATTAAGATTACTTTTCATCATTATTGAATTGTTTTCTTAGTTAAATAGCTGTTCTATACAAACACAGTTGCTTAATGTAGAACTGTATGGAACTCTATTCATTAAATAATCTTCCAGTCTCAAAAAACATAAGATTGTGACATAGTTCATAATTTATTTTTTACACAGTTTTACTGAAGTGCATGAACTGCTCAGCAAGTAGAACATGTCCAAAAAATCCTGGGCTATAAATTGTTGGATTTACTGACATTTAAATGAACCTTCAAGGAGCACGTTTCTCTCATTTCCTGGCTTGCGAACAACAACTATAACCATAATAAACTTCCAGTTACTGGCAGAGTAGGACAAACTATACAGAGATTAAAGGAAGTAGTCTGGATATCAGGGAATATTCAGTGATTACCTATGCATAATTAAATAATTATTGTAATAAATTAATACAGTAACTATGCAATATGTAATATGTAATAATATGTAATATGTAATATGTAATATGTAATATGTAATATGTAATATGTAATATGTAATATGTAATATGTAATGAAATACCGCATTCAATTTAGAAAGGTATTCTAAATGTTGATTTCTCCAATGGCAGCCATAATAATTTGTACAATCAACACAGAGAAATTTGAGTCATCTTCATATTAAGTAAAATGCAATTATTTGCAAGGTTAGATTCAACATATTTGTTACTTGTATCTAACATATTTTTACTTCTGAAGAAGATGATAAAATTAGCTACTGAGTAACTGTGCTTCACAGTTAGATGATGTTGGTGTTGCACAGTCCATGTGCTAGAACTCATGAAAGATTTCTGGAAAGTTTAAATGGTTTGGTTCTAGCCGAATTCCAGTGGTAACTTTTTTTTCCCCTTTCTTTTCATACATAGGAAAAAAACATGTAAAAGAATGACAACTTTCTTATCCTCTGGGCTGTACTCTATCCAACTGAGTTTCCCCTTCACCATAGAAATATTATTTCTATTATTTAGAAATTCTATATCTAATTGGACTAGCAGTAAACTTCCATAACAAGTGCCTAAGCTTTCTGTAAGTAGCTCTTCATGTCTAGAAACTGAGAATCAAGTCTCTTGAATTTTTTTTTTTTTTTTTTTTTTTTTGTTGGGAGGAAGTTAAGAGTGTAAATTTTGCTTCCAGATAGAAGAACACAGAAGAAAACCAACAAGGTGACTTTACCGAGGTTGGGAAGGAAGCTTTGGAAAAATTCTTTTCTACTCTCACCATGTTTTCTCAATTTTGTCCTTAGTGTCATTTATTCATTTCTAATAGATCCAAGGTTCTTAAAAATTCATTACAGTAATTTCTTCGTTCACTATTTCATTATACAATTTTCAGTTTAGGGTTACCAGTTTTGCAGATGATTTTGGAAAAAATGCAGAAGATTCTTCCCATTGCTGTCTTCTCAGCAACTGTTATTGGGCTGTCTTTTTTTAACTGTTAAGATCATAAGGTCATCAAGTAACACATTTGGTTTTATAACAAGAACTAAAATTAAATTGCAGTTTGTCAGGAAAAAAGCATAGTTGAAACAAACATAGGCCTTTTGTATTGTCCTGCATCATTCTTATGTTCCTTCTTCACAGCAAACTTGGATCATACTTGGATTATAAAGATTAAATTACAAGGTTAAATTTAAAACTAATATTTAATAATATTAAATAGTCTATTAATACTAATATTTAATATTACAGTAAAGTTGTCAGAAAATATAAAGCAATGATCCCAGAGGTAGGAAAAAGCAGACATATTTATTTATCTGAAAATAACTGATTTAGCTGAAAGGTGTTCTCTTACACAAAGAATGTCAGAAGATGATTGAAGATGACTAGAAATGGACAATTAGCTATGAGCACCTACAACCTAAGTAATCTCTGTGCAAACAGTTGAACACCACCCTGGTAATATTCACTGAATTTAATTTCCTAATGTTTCTAAATAAGAATGTAAGCCAAAGAAGCCTCAGAGTTATGATCTCAAAGGAAGAATATTTACTGAATCTATGAAAAAAACACAACAGGCATAGGACAACTTGACTATCTGAATTTAAATACATGAATCAGAACAAAACACAAAGGTAATAAGAAGGGGATTTATCCAGACAAATGAAAACCATATAAAGGTATTATGCAACAGTAAATCTTGACATTTGTCTCTTTCTTCAATTACTTTTGAGAATATTTAATCGTTAAAGAAGATGCACAAGAAATTCTAAACTCACTACCATTTTCTTGTTCAAAATAGGCTTCTAGAGAATGAAAACAAGAAATTACATCCTTCAGTTGAAAGCAATGTACTGAAAAGCAAGACACAGGTTGAAATTCATAAAAAAAGCACTTGGAAGCAATGAAGAATCTTTGTAGAATTGTGACATTGAGATTTACTGTTCATATCCAGAGTAAAAATGTTTTCAATAAGACAGCTAAAACAAAATCCATTAAACTATGTATTATTTTTCCTTTTCTCTTCAACTATCCCACTCTCAGCATGCCTTAGTAGTACATATACTGCAATGTTTCCTTTGAGAATCTTTTAGATAAAGACTAGTTTAAGGAAAAGTCTCTGAAAAAATAGTACTATGTCCAAACTGAAAACAGAAGGAGAACTGAAGAACTAAAGGAGAAAGGAATTATGTTTTCCTGTTTAGTATTCCTAACCTTTTCAGGCTATCTGCCCACTGATTCTGAATAAATTTTATTTCACAGTTCCTCTCATGCCTGCTCCATCAATCCATACTCCATGCTCTTTACATAATTGTATATCATCTTTCCATCTTGTCTTGGTTAGTGTCTTAAAGGCATCAAATATATTTAGTCTCTCCTATTGATGTTAAAAAAGGTTGACTTTTCTCTGTAAAAAATAATTCTTAAACTGCTTCTTCAATCAGATGTCTACTAGTATGAACTCATAAAATTTTATGAAGACCTGTTCAATTTTGTTAACCTGTCTTTTTAAGGCTAATATATAGTGACACTGCTTCACACTGGCATGAAGCAAGGTCAGCAAGCTGACTCAAATACTGGAACTCCTCTTGTCATGGCACTGTACAGCTCCGCCTGGGCTCAGAGGTGCAGAGAGCCCAGTTAACACCACTATTACTCTTCCCAGTTTGCACAGGCATAGCATAATCTTCTGAAGGTCAGAATAGATGTACAGTACCCAAGCCATAATAAAATGGAACCTAAATAATAAATTGCAAATATTCCACTTGCTGCAACAAGGTGTCTTAACGCTATGATATCTTATGTTTCTAAAGTACGAGGGAAGTATCAATAAAACATGCTTCAGGATCTTCAGAAACCTAAAGCAAGACTTACAAGATAAACTAATGAATATGTGCATATTAATTTTTGGAAAGCAAGCGTAAAATCCTTACTTCAAAGATATTATAATCTCTTTCTATCAAACATATGTACAAAAGCTACTCTTACACAAAAACTAGATGGTAGATGCATTTTTTGAAGTACAGACATAGCCTTACCTGCATTTCTTGGCAAAAGGAAGCAGTTGGTCCAAAAAGAATCTGACACTGCTCATCTGCAGTGTACATCATTCCTGGGAGCTTAGAGGGAATAATCACAGAACTGAGGCTCTGAGGATTTGTCTGTACCAGACAGTTACTGGCCTTTGACCTGGTAATATGCAGAGATTCATATGGTGAGAAATCCAAGGGTTTGATTGCCATGCCAACTTAAACTTGCATACAGCATTCAAAGTGCATGGACAACTACAATTTTCTTATTCATCAGCATTGGGCTGCTGCTCATGTTTAAAATGATATGGCCTGCTTCTTAAAGTTAATATGTTCTGTTATTGTACATTTGCAGAAAGACAATATAATTGATCAGCATTTCAGAAAAGTGCTGGACAACATTTTAGCATAAAATTTACTCAATGGATGAAGGTTTTGGTGGCCAAACATTTCAGTACACAGCATATGAATATATAGTAAACATAGTGGCATATATAAAATTTCTATAAAAGTTAATAAAAGTATAATCATGTACAATAAGACATGAAAATATAAAAATCTACATAATTGCTGAAAACATATTTTAATAAATCTAATATTAGATTGTGATGATTTAAAATATTTTGATGGATTTTGCAAAAAAACTTATTATTTGAAAACAGTATTTCAGTATATTAATTGCATCTATTTCTAAATGACATATAGTAAGAGTTCTTCTCTTGAATATACCTGAGAAATCTTTCCAGATCTTCTCTGCTGCACTGAGACCATGAAACATCCCCAAGATTCTGTCCTTTAATCCATTCCCCAGACATGATATGGACACCATCTGCACAGGATGGGTGGTCATTGTCATGGTTTATCCCCATGCTGAATTTTGAAGTTTTTAAAAACAAAACAGAGTGAAACAAAGTAGCAGGTTGTTTTCAGAATTTTTGTAAGTTAAAACTCTTGCAAGGGCTGTAAATAGCTCATATATATTACATGTGGGAAGCCCCTCTTGATTATTTTTTCCATGGTATCTTTCATAGAAGTGCATGGAACTATGTGTAGATGACAATTTTATAATTAAAGATGGAAGTGGAGCTGCATTTATTTGATAAGAAATATTGCATTCTAATCAGTTCAATACATATTTTGGACAACTTTTTGAATTTTCAGAACTGCACAATTGCAAGTTTAATGAATACTATTTCTCTTGTAAATGGGCAACATACTCTTATTTTTTAAGATCAGTGAATATTTTGGCAGTGATTCTATCTTCATTCTATATGGAACTGATTGGTTGAAATTTTATAGAATACTAAAATGATCACTACTTTGATGTGCAATTGTCTCTAAAGAAAAAAAACCTAAATGTGTTTTCAATCTCTTCTTAAAAATAACACTGATGAAGAAATTAAATTGACTTTGATTATTAAGACTTAGCATCCTTATGCTCCCAGTGAATTCTCACATTTAATCACTGCAATGAAAAATTCTACTGAACATCTGTGTTGCATCCTGGATTTGGGTTCAGATTAGGGGTTCTGATTTTTGTTAGTTTGCTGGTTCTGTGTACCCTCATGCATCCCCCATGTTTCCCCCCCCCCCCCCCGCGGTGGTTAGCTCCAGGCTGCCTGCCATGGGAGCTCCCCCCTGCCACTCCCGTGGCAACTCCCTGCCCACTCTTGAGGATTCTGTGTCCATCACCCCATTCCCGTGATCCCACTCGCCCCAAAGCCCCATGTCCGCCCCGCCGTATTCCCGTTGGTCGCTGTGGTCCACGTTATCACCACGGCGTCTGTATTCATTGGGCGGGAGGGCTCCCGTCCTCCCTCTCCCAACCCTATATCATCCCTCTCCCCCCCCAGTGCCACTTTTGTCCATGCAAGGTTGGGAGTGGGCTGCGGCTTCTCCATTGTGGCTCTCGCGGCCAATAAAGCATCCTGCCGCCAGGCGGATGGATTTGGACATTTTCCCTGCCTCTTCATTTCCGCCCTCGTGCTGACGGCAAAGCACCGCTAGCCCACCCCGGAGCACGGCAGCAGAAACACCCAGAAATAGCGGCAAGCACTGGCCCCGGCGAGAAGCCAAGGCACCCAAGCTGGGCACTCGGGAGCTGACTGGGGCTGAGAAAAATAACGCACTGCCGCTCATCTGCTTGAAGCTGCTGTTTCAACTGATGACTCACTGTCACTCTCATTCAGAATTAGCAAACAGAGAGGAAGAAGAAGCACCTAAATAAAACTAAGATTTTCAGAATCAGCTAAGTGGATCATGCTTGACTGATATTACAAGAAATAAATACACTCAGCTGTTTTTGGAGATTTACAAATGGGTGTGAGACTACTCTCCAGAGTATTGGATTTAAAGTAGTGCTGGAATTTTGCAGCATTACTCTACCCTGCAGAAAAGCAAAACTTCAGGTTTAATAAAACTCTATGCCTTGTATTGATTCTTTCACTTACAGACTGCAAAAACAGAGTAAGTTTGCTGTGTCTACAAAAACTGGAGTACATTGTGGTTCTCCTTATTTCACCACCTCACAGTGGCAGATGGCAAAAAAAAGTCTGTCTCCCAACACTTTTATTCTCCACTCTATCCGAAAATCCCTTCATGAATCAAATTATACATAAATTTGCGATTTGCTTTACCTTGTGTTTACTAATGAAATTAATGGAAATATCATGTAGGGTTTTACCTTGCCTATCTCTTGCCTATCTACCTTCCTCTGTCTCTTACACTGATGTGTACACTTCACACTCTAGAGCACTGGAACAGTGGCTTTTGCATAAATTGGATAATTTTGCTATCTGTAAACCATATAACTGAGGCACGCAAATGTGTCTGACTCTGATTTTGGCCTCTGTCTTTTCATGACCTGCCTGAATGGCACAACACAACTACACAGAAGTGCCTCTGCATTTGCCTTACGTTCTTCTTGCATGCCTCATATGCAGAATTCAAGATGTCTCTATCTCCAGAGTTATTTACTCCCATAGGAACTGTGGAGAAAGACACAGGAAAGCTGTGGATATTTAACCTAATGGACTACGTAAGAAAAAATTTTGCTCACAGCTTCCTTATTGCAAAGTATTAATTTAAAAATACTCATTTGTCAGTATCATATAGACTGTAGGATTTTAACTAAAACATTTACAACAAAAATCTTGACAAAATTTATTATATAGTTCATGGCTCCCAGTTATGCAGAGTGGAATCAACACATTTATATGTTATTTTAAATATTTTTAAGACAAAAATTACACCCCCCCCCTGTAATTTCTAATTATGATTATTTCCCTTCACTCTGAAAAACAATTCTTGAAGTTAGACTTTGTCACAAAATATTCTGTAAAGTCAGCCAGAGAAATGTGTGGTGACCTGAACCATGATCTTGACTGTTTCAAAAGACCCTAGCCACCATTGCATACATATATATATAATATATATATTAGTGTATCCCTCTTTTTCCAATCTACTACCACAGAAACATTTAATAAAGTTTATTAGCACAAGAATTCTGAAGAAAACATTGTATTTTAAAGCATGAAGTGGTTAAAACTGTTGTACTTATAACAGCTGTGTTTATCACTACATTAAGCACTAATAAAAAACCTAATTCCAATAATCTTCCAGCACTTTAGCTGTCCATACTTTTGTGACAGTTCTCCTATCTTGCCTTAACATTCAACTGTAGTTCAAAATATCTGTACTAATCCAATGGAATTCATTCCTCAATTCTTTTCCACCTCCAAATTAAGTACACATAAAAAATCCAGAAAACAGTAAGTGCAAGTATTGAAACCTTTGCCTACCTGAATGAATAGGTACTCAAAAATGCCTATTCAAAAGGCAAATACACATTGTAAGTTAACATCAATTAACTAAATTTCAGGACAATATCTGAGAAGTAAGCTAAAGAAGCAACAGAACCTGCTCTTAACAGAACCTGCTCAGGAATGTTTTCTTCAGTGAGTGTTTTTGATCTCTTCTGTAGCATGGTAATGGCTGCATATTTTTATCTGACGTAGTATCAATTACAAGACCACATAAAAGTCAGTGTGCAGCACAACTGACTTCTGATTTCATTCCTCACATCACATTGTGTGTAGTGAAAAAAAGAAGCTGAACAGTCTTATTCAACATGAGAGTAAGTAGTGTAAGCACGTATACCTACTTCTCCATTAACAATCAAGGATATAACATTGCTCAGTGCTTGCAGTGGTGGTCATGATATTTTCTAGCCCCCCCTTGCTGCACATGAAAGACATAACTACATCCTTTCACTGATACAAAGGTACCACAGAAACATGTCTGTGTAAGGTGCTGTTCTGTCTCTTCCTATAGAATGAATGTATTATGACAGCACTCAGCATAGTGCTCCCTCTCCTCTTTCCCACAGCTGTGATCATTCAACCTCATACAAGAGTAGAGCAACACCATGTGCATGTGGGAAGAAGACAAGGAGTTTGGGATTATAAGATAACTTTGTAATAGCCTGAAAAGACACAATTAACAAAGAAGACAGTGCTGTATTTTAACAAGTAGTACTTCATGTCTATATATAGAAATAAATTATATTTTTAAGAAAATAAATGGTATTTATTTGGTGTTGCATAAAAATGCTCTACCCATTCTGGTTAAAGGCTATACAGAGCAGATAAAATATTCAAGTCGGAAGAATTCTATAAAATGTTTTCCCTAAATAAAATATTAGCAATATTTAAGTTCACACTATGCAATTAAACTATATTTTAATAATCTCAGTTTTAAAGTATTTTGACAAAAAGACTTGGTCCAATAAACTCCACTAACAGTATAGATCAAGTCCACTGAAAAAAATGTTTTTATCTAAAAAAAACCCTAAAACTTGTTTAAACGATTTTTAAATGTGATACCATATATAAAACTGGAATAATTTTTGCAAAATTTTTAATATGCAAGTAGAAATATTATAAAGAAACAACATCATTAAATTCTCTGTATTTTGAATTAATAACTTGGGCCACTGAAAGTAGAAGAAAAATGTTAGTTCAATATTTCATTTAAAAAGCAATTCTTTTACAATTAACTACTGTTGCAATTCTATGTGTATTGCAAAAAGGCAATAGAATCTCTCCTGTCATTTTAGAGAACAGCTTATATTCTTGCATTCAAAATGCATTCCAGTGTCAACATACTGAAAAAGTACCAAGTACTACAATTTAACTTATGCTTATTATAGTGGAGTATTACAAAATCAAAGCTCTTTTAAGCCTCAAAAGAAGATCCTCAGTCATTATACTATATTTAAATAAGCTAAATAACGTTATGCACACACCTTCTTGAAATAATTAGGTCTGCATTGCTATTTTATATTTCTTCTCACAGTAGGACATCAAAGTTCTTATGTATCATATGCTATTTTCATGACAATAAGCATTTGCTCAGTCACCCCCCATGCTTCCAGGTGAAAGCTTTTTGTTCTTTATTCATTTTTTTTTTTGTGCTTTGCAAATGGTAGATGATAGTTGTCACCATCCTATCACACATAAAATGCACATAGTGCACCTGAGTAAGAATGATATTGTTAAACCAGAAACAGGCAAAGAATGGAGAAAGATTAAATAGTATTGAAAACTTATTATACAAGCAATTAATTAGGTTAATTCAGATAGATGTGGAGAATTACTTTAGGCTTATCTGTAAACAAAAAGTGAGAGAATCAAAAAAATTAAATAGAACAACTAAAGTTCAGATTTTCATAGTCACTAACAGTGACACAGATTAGGAATAAGAGGTAGATTAAGAAAAGTGCAAGAGCAAGTGCTGGATCAAGGAACCAGCAATGTTCAGTATAATAAATAGAATGTTCAGTATAATAAATAGATTCCCAAATACTAAAGAATCTATTTATTCCAAGTCATATATAGAACAAGAGAATGTTGAGTGCGAATTACAGATCAAGTATAATACTACTAGTATGAGCTCAGGAAAGACTGAAAATTACTAGAAAACTTTCCCCTTGTGAAAGAGAAAGTAAACTTCTGAATGCAATTGCCAGTTTATACCTGTGATGATCACATTCCATTTGATTTGTTAAAAATTCATATTGGTATAAGTGATCATTACACAGTATTTGCAAATTCTCTGCAACCATTATCCTAGATATTTTTCCATTTTGTGAAATAGGTCACTAACATAATAAATTTTATTACCTTAAAAATAAAAAAAACTTTTAAAAGTATTAGTAATAACAAAGTGTTATCTTCCTTATTATTTCCACTGCTTTCTTTTTTTTATCATTTTGCGCAATATTACACTGGAATGATCAAAACTTTTTAAACTTTAAACTTTATTACAATAACTTAAATTACAAGGTTTAAATTACTTAAATTACAAGGTTTAAAAGCTTATATGGAGTTTTATAGTACAATGATTTTCACACAAGTTTGTCTGATCTGAAATTCTGCAGTATCATGAGGACGTATTTCATAAGCAAAAATAACACCCCTTATGTCACTATCACAGACAGACAGAAGTTACACTACTTTCTCAGTACTTTATTTGCACTTTTTCAACAAAATGTTTTATTGCACTGCTATCTTTATAAAGAAAAAATATATAAAAAGACCAGACTAATAGAAGGATTTTATAAGCTGTTATATTTTGGCTTCTTGGTTTTTTTTTAAATCCCAGTTAGAAGGATTTTCATATGTCCTTTAAAACATATGAAGGCATCACAGATGATTGAATAAATGGGATAAGACACAATAAATTAATTATTTAGCTGAAAGTGAAAGGCAATTGACCTGCTACAGAAAAATTATGACGGTAAAAGGTAAAATATGATTTCTTTTGGAAAGAATTTATCTTCAAAGGAAAATCTACCAAACAAGGAAATCTCAATCTTCTTGTTAAAAATTATATTTTCAGAAAAAGTAAAAATAAATAACTTTATGCAGCTATTATTTCCCTTTTGTGAATCATTGCTCATTCTCCACAATGCTGGAAATTCAGATTACATTTTCAGTCTTAAAACAACTGGGTAAAAGTATAACATGTATATTAGTATAGGGATATTAACATACGCTGGACACTGCTGTCCAGCTGACTTGGCAGCTTTTGCAGAACAGCTTTCTTCTCTGTAACTCCAATACTTCTACCACCATGCTTCATGGCGTTGGATCTAGACAAACTAGTGAGCCATGGTCCTTTGACTGAAGTATACAAATAATTTAAAGGTTTGCTATGACAGATATATTTAGCATTATAACATGAAAATATACATTGCCTCTTCCTGAAGGTTTTTTACAGAGATTATATAATACAGAAGAAGTATTGGCCAATACGATACCCATTGTATTTGCCACATCGTTCAGCTATCATAAACTCAGTGAAGAGCTATAAAAAAACAGTTTTTGTATTAACAAAAACATTGACATTGTTATGATCTTTTGTCAATTTTTTCACAGATATTTTAAATGTATCAGACTATCAATTAAGCTTTTGCATCCTGTAGGATGTTTTTCAGTTACTAATTATTTAGTTTACAAATGTTATCCTAAGGAAAATTTAACATAAATCCATCCTGGAACAGTATAGCCTGGTAGCAACACAACCCTTAATACCTTGACAGAGAAAGAGTTGACTAATCTAAATTTCATGTAAAAAAAAAATCCTATCTTTTTACATTACTAAAATGCTGATGCAGTGCTTCTTCCCTGTCTCAGTGCTCCATGTCTTCCTGATCTGTTTCTTCAGCTGTCTTGCTACCAGCAAAAGGGTGGTGATGCTTTATTTCTGCCTGGCATTGCAGTGATGTCATGCAAGAACGTGATTAGAACTGGACCAACAAAACTAATTTTTCTTCATGGTTTTTAATACCAGAAACATTTCGAGTATGAGTAAACATAAATGTGAAGTATGTAACAGACTTCATTATCTTCTGTCATCTGTAATCTTAAATATATTTTGTTGTACAATTTTCAGGCCACTGAAGTTTGGAATTATACACCCATGTGCCCAGTAAGATCCAAAACTGATTTAAGCCAGCATAAGTATACGACTGTGGAACAAAGATGTCTACTTTGATATGGATACAGGTGAAAAAGAGACTATCAATTTTTAAAGAACTTACCCACAAAAGCATGAAAATGAATGTAAGGTAATCTCAAGGAGTTGCATGGTTGAGCATCTAATATATATACTTTGAACTTCATTAAAGTAGTTTAAAAAAATAAAGAAAACCCTTTCAAGACCACTCAGTGCACTGTTGGTTTAACTGCAAGTGTTTAGAGCAGTTACCTTACGGATACTATTCCTGACCTATCAGGAAAAAAAAAGACAGTGATGAAACTAGGGTGATTTTGTATAAATCATGTTTGAAATAGAGAATATGTAATGCTGAAATGCAATACAAAACTAAAGCCTCCTCTAATTTTTATCAAATAAATAAGTATCAAGCATACTTATTACTTATGTCACAGATAGTAAAGCAATACAAAAATAATATAAAAAGAAGAGAACCATAGAATCATAGAATAGAATGGTTTGGGTTGGAAGGGACATTAAAGATAATCTATTTCCAAACCCACTGCCACAGAGAACTTTCCACTACACCACGTTGTGGTCAAAATTCCACCCTGTCTGGTCTCGATCAACTCAACATGGGGAGTGCACAACTGCTCTGGACAACCTGTTCAATGCCTCACTACCATCACAGTAAAAAATTTCTTCCTAATATCTAATCTGAACCTACTCTTGTTCAGTTTAAAACCATTCCCCCTTGTCCTGACACTATGTGCCCTTTTAAAAGGCCCCTCTCCAGGCTCTACTGTAGATTTCCTTTAGGTCTGAAAGGTGCCATAGGCTTCCCCCAGAGCCTTCTCTTCTCCAGGCATGTCCACATCGTATGCAGCTATGCACAAAAAGCAGGGAATTACAACCATTTCTGTGTAAATCTGTCATGACACAAATAAGTATATGGGAAAGATGATTGCCTATATCTGTTGTGAATGCATTTTTAAAATCACGACAAAGCTCAATTTTTCGAACACTACCTGTACTTCTCAAACTGTTTTACTCAAAATTAGGCTCCTGTCTCTACACTTCAGTTGACTTTGATTTGAACAGAAAACTCATTGGTCACAAAACCCAGCCAAAACAGTCAAAGCTCAACATCTCTGATAGTACCTACAGAGAGATTAATATCCATATCTATATATCTTGGACTGAGAAACTCAGCTTTAGACCATTAGCCAAACAGAACAGAAATGTTTAAGAAAGAAACAATCAGAGAGAAATGAGAGCGTCTGAAGCTGGAATAAAGCCACAATGACAAGAATTTTCCCTGCACCTTCTATCCAATAGTCTAAAAGCCCATGGTGTTGCATGGGAGAGAGAAGGAAGCAAGAGTATTTGGGGACAGGTTACCAGCACAGCTTCCACTGACACTGTGGGACTTTTGATAACCTGAGTGAGGATTTCATACAATTTTTTAATATAGTCACAAAGAATATACGCTTTTTGATTATTAACCACTAAATAGGTGATTCAGAAATTCCACAGACTCCCTGTTCATCACTACAAAATATGTGGTAGAATATCCTGAATTTTAGTAACAGTTACCTCTCATATTTCCAAAAATGCTTGTTAGAAAAAGAATGCAGATGTGTATAAAATTAATTCTGAAGAATTCCACCAATTTCTCTTTTAAGTGGCTACATTTAGAGCACTTAATAATTGTAAATTAATCTATTTTGAGATGCAGAAATTTACATCTGTTCTTTATTTCTGCATCCTTCAAAAGGAATCAGAGCCCATAGAGGACCATCATTTAAGTAAAATCATATGTAGCTTGTTAACCTCAATACCAGCAATTCTCACTCTTATCTCTGTTCTCCACACAGAGACAACGTCTTTTAATTAGCTGTTGTTAGTTTTTACTTTGTAATGTGACCTCATTGTGTAATTACCTAATTGCTTAGTAAATTTATTTTAATAAATAGAATATGTTTAATAAAACCAAATCCATTAATGAGATACAATTTTTAATAACTGATTTCACAGATAGAGTTCAAAAATCGACTGTTGACTTACATTAATTCTCAATGTCATTAAAATATCATCTGCATTCAGATACACAAGGCTAGAACAAAGACATTCCATATTGCAAATTGTTTAGTCTGCCATTGTAATATTTAAGAATATTTTCCTTTTAATTCCAAAAACAAAAACAAAAACAAAAAAATCCAACAACACAACACTTTAATAAACATTCATGTATCAGAATGTATTCAATATAAGAGCCCCTTCTCCCAGGCAACTTGCAACAGGACAAGAGGACATGGCCTCAAGCTGTGCCAGTGGAGGTTTAAGTTGGATATCAAGAAAAATTTCAGTGAAAGGAGTTCATCAGAACTTTATATTCATCAATACAATGACAACTGGTAGTGTCTTTGTTTGTATATGCTTTCAGAAAATGAAAATCAACAGCATCTATATTTTGTAAGTTTTGAATCTATTTGATAATTTATGGGCAAGAATAATATTTGTTGTACAGAATGGAACAGAATTGTTTTTTCTTTATCCTTCAAGAAGCAAAATCTTTGAAAAAGCTTTTGGTTCTATGCTGCTGAACAAGACTCTTCACAACAGCAACTAGAATGGTTAAAGATATTACATACAAAACAATCAAGGTAGTAGTTAAATGACCTCAGGATTCAAAAAGAGTCAGTGAAAATTTTCTAGAAAAGATGATGTCTTCAAGGAACTATTTATGACTGGTCTATGGTGAGCATTTAATCTCTGCTTCTGAGGAAGTTAAGAATGAACAAGACAAATCTCTGTAAGAAATATTCTAGATATATTTGAATCTGCACAAGTCCTTTCCAATAGGATCTACATTCAAATGTTTGTCTTCAAACGTTTTTATATTGTCTCTTCACAAAGGTTCAACTGCTTCTACCATCCTCTTTGCAATTGCCAGGACCTGGATGGCAAATAGAGACATTCATGCAGAAAAAACAAATATCTCTAAAATATCACCTCATGCTCCTTGGTGCAAGACCACTCTATTTCAGATTGCGACAGCTAAGGACTCTGACTCCATCATAAAGCAGGGATTTATGCCTTTATGCCTTTGCATCTTTTGCACTGGGGGGATGCTATTTTTTTTTCCTTCTATACACTATGTGATTTGTTACAAGCCTTCATTAGTCTGGATTTCTTGAAGAAATGTCTGGTTCAATCAACATCCTGTCTTTTACACTGACACAATATTTGATTTATTCTTCATTTCTATTTTTTAGAAATACTTATTACATTACTCATAGAAAATTGTGAGGATGTCTCTAAGGACATCCAAATGCCATTATTACTATGAGGATATGATGGCTGGGACACCATCATGATTTGTTTTTCCAAGTTTATTTGAATTAGTACAAAAGGATTTGAAAGCTCTGAAATTTCTTATGTAGCCTTGTAACATTTTTTTTCCCTCAGGATTTATATATCAGCAATGTAAGTTTTATGTTCCTGTAGGAAGATCATGCAAATTCCTTCTCTTTCACAGTCCAGCTGCAATGCAAGGCCATGAAGATATTCCAAGTTTACAAACAAATGCAACATACGTTATAGAGCCTGAACTGTGCTGCAGTCTTGGAAGAACTGCTAGCAGCAACAGTGAGCTTCTCTGTCTACCTTGTTTAATGTACTGCTTGCCATCTAGAAGACCTTAGGAAGTCAAAGAGAGTTTTGATTGTCTTATGCAAGACAAAAACCTTACCACAATGTAACCACATAAACTTTTTAAGATCAGTAGCCCACATTCGCAAATTTGCTATTGCACAATCAACACACCACCCATAACTTTGCAAGAACATTACGTATCACCATTTTTCAGGGAGCATGAGATGATGTATTTCTTGTTGATTGAGATGTCTCTTTTTTCAAATAGGTAATTTTGCAGCAAAGACTTCTATACTCTAAAAATATTTTTATTGTGTTGGTCATAAAGCAGTATATCTTTATTATTATTATATGTGCATCAAATAATTTTCTAATTTACTCTACCAGTGAACTTATCTGCAGATCATAATAAGTGATTGTTTAATTCCCCTTATTCTTGGTTTACTGCCATAGGAATAAGTTTACAGAAAATAATTCTTCTTTTCCCCATTCCCTCTTCCCTCAATACCAGCATACGCTACAGCAAAAAGTAGAAATAGAATTATGTGTAGCTATAAAACACAAATAAATATTTCTTTTTAGGTCTTTCCTTTATTGCAACTATCATGCAAGCAGGCTGGCTTATATTAACCAGGAGTTTTTTTCTGCAGCTATGAAAATGAAAAAAAAAAAAAAACCAACAAAAACAACAAAACAAAACAAAAAAACCAAACCACCAAAAAAACCCTATAAAATATCAATTTCATGCAGCAACTTATGATTGTGTCAATCTTTAAATAATTGCTCTGTATTTGCTTATTTTACACCTAGAAAAAATAAATTAATACAAATATTTTAATTTCTATTTTTTTCTTACAATTAACTTCATTTTTCAACATTAGATGCTAGGATCTCCATTCTCAGGAAGCTTTAACCAAATTTAAACCAAGTCACTTTCAATTCAAAGTATTTGTCCTAAGATACCTAACCACTCCTTTAGTAAAACATCCCTCTCTGTTGTCACTCTGAAACTGACATTATAATACAAATACACAAACACCTGGCACAGACACTGCAGAAAATAGAGCAAATCATACCTCACTTTTATTTTAATTAAAAATAAGAAATTTTCTATTTCTTTTTCTTTACAAGTAGTGAAGCCATGAATGAAGTTCAAATCTTATTAACAGATTTTACTATTGCAAAATATTAATTTTTTACTTTGGGTTAAAATATTTGACACTGAATGAGTAAAAACATCCAGCCCAATTGTGAAATACAGTTAACTTCACTTTAATTTTGCCATCCTTTTGTTCTTCTAAGATGAAAAACATTAATGTTGCAATAACCAATGACTATTCTACACTATAGTGGGATCTATCCTGAGAAAGCCAAATTAAATAACAGCTCTTCCAGCTTATGATCTCATTAAAATTTTTGTTGGCAACAACTGTTAGAGTTGGATCTGTTACACAATACCATAGTCAGCATAGAACAAACATCTTGGGGCACCTGATTTTCCCCAGACAATGGCAGTCTTTCCAGTTAATTTATTTATTTGGTAGCTATAAAGATTTTTGTATTACTTCAAGTCATAAATATTTCCTTAAGCTACATACAATATATTGATACTTCTTCTTCTTATTATTATTACTATTAACAGAAGCACAATTTTTGGAATTTTTCATTTAATTTAAATTCCCTCCTTACAGAAAGAAAGGAAAAACTGAAGTACACAATAAAATTAGTCAAATCGTAGTAGTATTCGATGCAAATGAATACTAGGCTTTAATATCCACATACTTACTTGTGACCCATTTCATGGGCAATTGTAAAAGCCAGATTCAGACCATTGTCCTCTGCAATTATACATTTTCGTTTTTCACTGCACATTCCACTCAGGTATGCTATACCTAGGAAACACAACCACCACATTCAATTATTTTTTGTTATTACTAACTTTATGTATTATGGCATAATTAGACCCAAACAAGACTGAAACCTTGTTGTGGTCAGAACCATCCAAGTATATAAACAGATATCTGACAAAGGTTTACTTACTTGCTTTGCAACCAGTGGTAATATTACCTCACAGTAATGATTACATGGACTGCAATGTACAGAAAATTCATTCTTTAAAAGCATTGCTGGGTACCTTAATGAGATGTGATAGAACACATTTATGGATGTCAGTACTGCTGTAAAGGAAAATAAATGTCTACAACAATGGGAGACAAGTTTGAACAGGTATTTCCTCTGACAGAATAAGAGCACAAGCACAGAGTTGTGCCCCTACAATTATGACTACTAATTACTCATAAAGTGTTCAGCATATTAGTGGTTTTATAAATGTTTAAAAGAGTCAGATGTCTCAGAAGAGTTCACAGGAGACTGCAGCTTGTGAAACATATTTAGTGTAGAAGCTAAAATACCTTAGTTTTCAAAAAACTAAGGTTTCAAAAAAAAATTTTCAAAAAAAATCAAGCCTTAATGGTAGGGTTTTGAGTTCAAGCTCAGCTTCTTAAAAGTAGAGTGTCTCTAATTGTAAAAGCTTGAGGAACATGAAGCTTAATGTGAGTAATGGTAAATTTTTCAGACCACAAACACATTTAGTGGGGACAATTGTCATTGTTCATCATTTGAAAATTTGGAGTAAGCCATCAAAACACTGTTTCAAGTGTTTGGCCTTCTTCCCAGGAACTTCCTTTCAATGAAGTGGTGCCCTCCAGTTCAGCATGTTCACTGGATTTTGCATCTAAAGGTCAAGTTTGAAATGTTTGACAGTATTTGAAATTCAGTCATAATTATCATTCCAATTTAATAAGATAAGCCATTCTTCTTACAATCCAAATATCTGTCAGTCTGTGAGCACAACACTTCACCCACAAGTAGTAGTAAGCCCATCACTATTCTGCCAACTTTTGAATATTGCCCTCAAAAGAACTGGCTGAAAGCTTTTGGATACAGAACTTTTGACAAAAACTGCTGTCCAGGACTGAAAAAAACAATAACAAGTTAAATTTGAATAAGGCAGAGTATTGCAACATTTACTATTTGTTTCCAAAATAGGGAATAGCCATTGGGATACAAAAGAAAAAGCAAACTCTGGTCAAAGAAAAAAATGTAGTCCTTCGAATGAGACCTCATGCTAAATGTAGGTATCACTTATACTAACTTGAATAAAAAAAGAGAAGAAATGCTCTGAAATGTAATGTTTTATTTCAAAAATGTTATGTTGCAATGACTGAACTATAACCAAGAATATTTCTAAAATAATTTTGTGCCTTATAATTCCACAATTATATGCATCCTGTTTTAAGATTTGATGACCCAACTGAAAAAGATAGAAAGACTTTTAATGCTGGAGCTTGAAGTAGTACAACTGGTAACAATAACAGAAGAAGTGAACATCAGGGTCCTGACTTCAACCATCATCAGTGAACTTAAAAATTGGTCCAACAAAATAAAAAAAAATCACTCTTGCCATAGACAAAACCTAGTACTGCATTTTGAAGTGCTGGGAGCAATTCTTTATTATAACACAAAACATTCAGAAATATTCTTCTCGCTGCGCTGGTTTTGGCTGTGATAGAGTTAATTAAAAAGCAGCTGGTAAGGAACTATGTTTTGTGTTTGTGTGAGAACAGTGAGGGTAACACAGGGAGGTGCTACATGTTACTCAGCAGTGGTTACACAGATTCAAGGCCTCTCCTCCTCCTGGCACCACCTCACCACCAAGAGAGCTGGGGCTGGGCAAGACACCAGCAGAGACTCAGCACAGATGACCCCAGATGAGCAGGATATTCCACACCCTGTAGCGCTATGCTCAGCAAAAAGAGGAGGCAGGAGGCTGCCAAGGGGCTGATGCTCTGGAACTGGGCAGCCTTTGTTTGGTTGGTGGTAAGCAATTGTTTTCAGAAGCATCATTTCTCTTGCTTGGCATTTACTTATCTCTGTTATTTTCCTTCTCATTATTGCTATCATTATTACTGTTATTTTTATTTCAATTAGGAAACTATTTTTATCTGAACTCATTGCTTTTTTCACTCTTACCCTTGCAATTCTCTCCTCCCATTTCACTGTGTGGGGAGAGAGCAAGCAGCTATGTGGTGTTTAGTTGCCATCTGGAGCTCAGTCATGACAGTGTTGATGGCTATTCTCAGTTGGATAAAACTTACTTGCTGGGATCTAGAGAAAGAGAATTCCCAAACCTCCCTCTTCCTGATGATGCTCAGTGCTAACAGAAAACTGTATGATAATCTCTAGCTTTCTCAAGGGAAAAGAAGTGCCCTAACCTTCTTCTAACCTCTAAAATGGCAGGTTTTCCATACAACAACGTGAGTACTAACAGTTGCTGTCCACTATTCTGATTGCCCCTCCTGTTTACTCCCAAGGAATTATGAATGTTTCAATTTCATATCTATTCTGCAAAAGAAGCAGTCAGCATTATTAGGAATTTTTAATAATACTCATATATTGATCATATAATACTCATATAGTACTCAAGTAATGCTCATATATATCCTCACATATCGCCAAACATGTTTCCATACTTGGAGTTCTTTGAAGAAAATTGATTATGTTTGAACTTTGTAAGTTTGGCAGATAAAACATAAGATTTAAATTTCATTGAGATTAAATTAAGATTGCTGATTCTAGAAATGCCTGGAAGCATCAAAAGCAATTAATGCTTTATGACTTCTCCCCTATTAACCAAATTCAACCTTTGTACAAGCCACATTCAACAGCAACTACTGAGTGTAAATCAGCCAACTACTAGCTGTGAACTAGTCTTATGTATTGTTTTTGATTATGAATTTCACATGTAGTGAAAAAGAAACTGACTTCAGTAAGCAGCTGCTCTTGCTTGGTTGTCTGTGCATTAGGTAACAGACAGAATTTCTTCTTTAAATATATTTTTATTCACTGAAGCTTCCTGTGGTTTATTAACACAGCTGGAACTGCTCCAAGGTTAAATCCACATTAAAAAAAAAAAGAAGAAAACAAAACCCAACAAAAAAAGAACCCCCCCAAAAAAAAAAAAAAAAAAAAATCAATGAACAATTGCTCCCTTGTTATGATTAAGATATTCCTAGTGAACCCCATAGCCTCAACACACTGTTTCAAATTAAAACATTTAGTATCTGAAAAGTATTAGCTAGAAATCAGTAACTTTATCTCACCAACAATATAAGGAAGGATCTGATTATTTATCTATAAAAAGCTATGGTTTGAAACAAAAAAAACCCACACTTGATTGAATACATGTCAAATGTTATATATTCAAATTACTTCCCTCTGTGGATAACTTTTTCTCAAGTTAATTCAGAAGAAAATACATGCCACATCAATTAGAAGAGTAAAGTTGCAGCTTTGTGCCTGAGGAGAAGCATTTTCTAATCAAATGTGTAAATATCCAAATGAAATAAATGCTGTTTCAAAAAAGTGGAACTTTTCCCCAAGTTATAGCAGTAGTTTATTACTCCTGCTATTAGTGCTACCATTAGAGATGGGCATTTCATTCTACAAACTGTGACAAATGTTCTTGTTTAAATGTTCTTGTTAATAAGCATCTTCATCAAATCACCAACCTACTTATTCTTTCAAATTAGGTGCACATCTACACCCTTTCTGTTGAAAAGTGCTAGTTCATCTGACAGGGATGTTACACTTAACACTTCACCAGCTGAAGTATCTGAACAAGTCTGTTAGCTTTACCTATTCATTCATGGCCAGCTGCCTGTAACATAAATTTCTCTACCCATGTTAAAAAGGCAATTGTCAGCATTGCCCCCAGGAACAAAAACTCCACAGTAAATAAACCCCAAACAGAATCACAGTAAGTGACATGCAGTCAAGCTTACAAACATTGGTCTTCCTTACAGTTACCATAAAACACATAGGTTTGACTGTAATACTGCATTCTAAAAGGCTAAAAAACCGTTCTTTTCCTTGTAGAATGAGCACTGTAAAAATAGAGTTAATATTCTGGAACTCTAACCACCCAGATTACTTACTCATCCCACTTACATTCCTTTTCCTCTGAATTTCCTTGGTTTCACAAGACATTAAAGATTTTTTGTCATGGTATTAGCCATGTGTTTATTCAGAACTTCCAATAGCATGATCTTCATTTGAATTATCAGTGGTGCACAAAACTCACAAGCCACTAAAATTGAAGCATAATTTAAAGCCCAAATACATCTGGCTTTTGATTCACAAATAAATGTCTTAAAGTAAAAAGTACTTTAAAAAATATTTTAAATGAACTGGCAAATCAATGGGCTTGTCAGCATAAAAAACATTATTTAATTGCACTTGATTACTAATCTAACAAATTATTTTTTTAGCAGACCAGATGCTTTTCTTAAAAAGCAGGAGATAAAAGTTTTCCACCAAGCGGACACTTCAAAGTCTAATTTGCACAAGCTGTTCTGAAGAGAGACACAGATGACTTCCAGGAAAAACAAGTTTTGTTAGCTGTCTGTGAATCAGCAGCTCTTAACCACGGCAGTAATCAAAACAAGACAGTTAACAATCAGAAACCTCAAATACAAAATGCAAACAAAGCCCAGGAATATTTATTTTTCTCTTTTTAAGTGAGAGACATAACACTGAGGGCAAATATACCTATATGTGTGTGTGTGTTGTATCTTCACAAACACACATCACTGCAAGACATCAGAAAAAAAAGAGATACAATCAAACAGCTTCTGTTGCATTATTTCCAAATGTAACTTAAATTTTATTCATGTCTTTTGTTATTTTAAGATTTATGTACATCTTAGAAAATCCATGCTTTCAGGAGAACATCAATAACTACACTAATTTATGTGTACTAATAAGTGGGTGGTTTTATGTTTCAGAATAGACTATTAAGCTTACTCTTGCACGTTGAAACAAACTGCTGCACTTTAATCCTTAGAGCGGGGAAAAAGAATAAAAATGGAGAGTGTGTATGCATGCCATACACATAATTGCAAAAATAAATTTTGAATGTGTGTTTATACAGTTTTAGGTTTTTAGTTCTTGTAACATCTGAAGAGTCCACAGCCTGTAAGATGCTATTAGAGGCATAGGACGGCAAAAATACTCGAAGATACTAATTTTCTTCCAAAATGTAGCCCACATGGAAAAAAATTCTTCCAAGATGAATACACAGAGGAGAAAATAAGTAAATTTTCCCCGCTGCCCATTTCTGGCCTTTGCTGACAAGGGATGTAGGGATGCCCTGAGCTAAAGGCTGGCTGCATCAGTACTATACTTTAACAGCCAGCAAAGTACTTATTCTCTGAATTTGGGTATTACTTCTTACCTGCATCTACCTGGGTCCATAACATGTCATGGCAAATAACTCTAGAGTGTATTTGCCTACAACAGTACATATTTCTCTTTTTATGAAGACTGCAGAGGGGGAGTTCTAACTCAAATACAAAGCTCTATTCATCTATTCAAAGTAATTTATGTCCCCCTAGACCTCTGTCAGCAATTGCAATGATCAGCTGAGAAGATCTAATGAATTTAGCAACTCCTCTGGCAGAGGTCATTTACATGTATTTGACATCTTATGTCCCACTGCATACCTTACTTACTCTTGTACTACTACAGTCTTTCAGACAAAAGTATTTATAGACAAAAGAACTATTGTGTCACGGGTTAATAGAAGACCAACATAATGATTTTTCTGTGTTTTCCTCTTCTTTACTACTCGGTCCTAATACTCAGTTTACTCAGCTGATCATGAGGACCAATGGTATCCTGGGTACATTGGGAAGAGCATTGCCAGCAGGCTGAGTGAGGTGATCCTGCCCCTCTACTCAGCTGATGAGGCCACATCTGAGTGCCATGTGCAGTTCTGGCCCCAAGAAAGAGAAAGGGCCAATGCAGAGGGTCCAGTCGAAGACACAGAGATGATTTGTGATCTGAAGCATCTCTCTCATGAGGAGAGACTGCAAGAGCTGGGCGTCTTTAGTCCAGAGAAGAGACAACTGAGAGGGAATCTTATTAGTGAATATAAATATCTCAAAGGCAGATGCCAAGATGATTGTGCCAGACTCTTTTCGATGGTGCCCAGTGACAGGACAAGGAGCAATGGAAATAACCAAAACACAAGAAATTCCACCTCAACATGAGGAAAAACTTCTTTACATTGAGGATTTCAGAGCACAGGAACAGGCTGCCCAGGGAGGTCATGGAGTATCTCTCTCTGAAGACATTCAAACCCACCTGGACGTGTTGCTTTTTCACCAGCTCTAGGTGAACCTGCTTTTGCAGGGGGATTGGACTGGATGATCTCCAGAAGTCCCTTCCAACCCTAACAGTTCTGGGATTTTTGGAGAACTGGCCCTTACCTTTAGAACTAAAAACCTAAAAGATTCTCTGATCTCTTTCCTCAGTGGCAGCAAAGCCCACAACTTCACATATATACACTGAAGACAAGTATTTTTCTTAATATGCATTACCCTGTCTATACTTCCATCTTCTCTTTCACTTCCTTTTCAGTATCTTGCCATCTGTGAACAATTCTTTTTGTCAGTTTTTTACTGAACTATCCAGAATGCTTCAAACCATATGAAAGCATATGCAGGCTACCACTATTCCAAATAGTTTATGAAGTAAGGCAGCTATGAACTCAAGGATACTTTCTTCTAGTGTAAAAACTGACAAATAATTCCCATGTCTTCTTTTTTTACTTAAAAGCCACATACAAAAATTTCTTTAAAATGTAAAGGAAAATATTTAAGGCCATAACACACTGTAACATGGTCACAGTGTACAGTGAGTATACTTTTTAAATCTTTTAATTGTCCCCTTTTTTATTTTTAAAGGCAACATCACCAAGTGGAAAACATGTCCATGAAAATATGCATGAACAGGAAAATACACAGATGGAAAAGAAAACTGCATAGTGTTAAATGAAAAGCAGAAAGTCATAAATTTGGGAAAGTCACAACTTCCTTTTCTCCTCATTTAACCTTCTTTCTGTAATCTAAAGAGAAAAAAAACCCAACTTGAATAGATTGTATATAATTAGTGTTAAAGAGGTCCTAAATGATTCTACTCAGATGAAAAAATGAAAAATTGGATATGAAGTTTTCTGCAATAAAAATTTTCTTTGCTTCATATTTTGTCATACTATGAACATGAAAGAAAAACCAAATGTAGCCTTTCTAAGAAGTAATTCAATTTTCTAAGAAATTGAAACAGTTTAACTTCCTCATGGCATAATTTTCATGAGCTACTTTTCTATATGTTTGTTTTACATGGCATAGAAAATTAATAAGAATCTTGATCTAAATTTATAAATTAAGCATTTGGACCGAAGTAGAAATGTCTACTTTTAGGACTTACACAATGAAGACTTTCAGTTCCTAAATTACCTGGGTAAATTATAAGAGTGCCTTATGAAATCTTCGTGGAACTGCTATATACAATCAAATAAGATGTGACTTTGAAGACACCTCACTTAATTTGGCAACAAAACTGAATGAGGCTCACCTAGTAAAGGGAAAGTTTGTTACTTAAAGAGCCAACAACAAGTTTCAAGCTTAGCATGAGAGCAGCTCTTACCAAACACATGCATAAATAAGTTAATCTTGAGGATATGCTTTTCACTGATGCATTGGATAGACATGACAGATAGGCAGCTTACTTTGAATGATTATCACATGCCCCAGATAATGAGTTTGGGCCTGCTTCCTACCATAAAACTTTATGTACAACAACAAATGTCTTTGTTCTCTACGAAATGGTGAGATGGATGTCAGTGAACTCTGCAGCATACCACAGGAAGCAATTTTAATAAGTAATTCAAACTTGGTTTCTGTTTTACAACTTGTTCTACAATTACATCTTCTTTAAAGGTGGGCAATGTGACAATGCTGCTTGCAAGTCTTTCAGGCTTTCCCACACAGACCCTAAGGAAACACTGCTATGAATGAATTGTCACAATCACTGGGAAATACATAAACCAAAGAATACACTTCCCTTTTACTTCTTTACCTTTGTGACTGCATGCACTACTACTCCAGACTGACACACTTGTGTAGTGCTACAAGGTGCACATGCTATGAAGACTGTATCTTATTCATTTGACTGTCTCTACACTTCTGAGCACGTACATATATTCACTTTTCTTTTTCTTCTCTTTTGGTCTTTATTTAGTTCATCTTTAATTTTTCTTTTTCAAACCTGCTTTTCTTAAATAAACCTGTTTATTAAAAAAAAAAATTACCTTTTAGTTTCTGGTCAGGACACACTTAAAAGAGGTGTGGTTGGCAAGGGTAATGTACTTATGAAGCTGAATGTAGAGAATGACTGACCACAGCTGCTGCTGCAAAGAAAACTGAACCCAAGAGAGACTGGAGAGCGAGTTTTAGATAAATGCCTATATCAGTTTAGTGGATTAACTCCTTGTGGAAATGTTTATGCCTGAGTTAATCAAAAGAAGATGAATGGCTTCTTGAGTTAGCCAGCCCAGCAAGGGGTAAGTGCAGCTCAGCTCAAAAGAGAGTATAAAAACTGAATAATTGACAAAATGAACTTTGAACAGAGCAATGGGCTTGACCAGGCTTTAACACACATATTCCTCCCCAACATCAGGTGATGCTCAGCATCATGGCAGTGAGCCTATGAGGGCCAATAGTGAGAATGAGATTTGTATTGTGATCCCACGGTATATTGCAATGGCTACACAATGGCTTGCGCTGATTCCAGTATATTGTCATATCATTCTGCTAAATCAAAATCCCACATAATATCAAATGTCTTCAGGTAAGTACATTTTGTTTTAAACATTAAACCCTCTTCGTGTGGAATACCTAGTAGAACTGGGTCATAGAATTCTGACCCTCATGAATTCAAAATATGCACAGAGGTAAAAGTTAATTTCTATTATCTTTTTGAAAGATAAAAGAAAAAGTAATACTGTTCTATACACCATCCATACAGAACTAGCCTTTTCTAAAACATTTTCTCTTCCTTGCTGTTTTCAGCTTGAGTCAAGTTCTGTTCAGTTGCTGGAAACTAATCTCATGTCAGAGCAGGCACTAGCTCTTCAAACTATCACAAAACAAGTGGACCGCTGTGAACATCTGGAACATGCAAGTGACTATCTGTGTTTAATAGTGCCACACAAAAGCTTGATAGAGGAGGTCTTGAAACTGAAAATTCTCTCTGAAGTTCTTTTAAGAGACAAGTTATTCCTCAGATCATTTAAAAATAAATTTCCCATTGTAAAAACAGATAACAGGAAAAAAGTATCATGAGACCTGCATTTTTGCTTCTGGAACACTTTTTTAGAAATAAAACACCTGATATATGGGAACAAATCCTCCATGCTTAAACAGCCTGATTAGTGTTGGATGACGTGTATCTGGTATTTGTCCATTCAAAAATCTGTAAGAAATAGAAGGCACATATTTACTAGGACAACTATTTAAAAAGAGTTAACTTAAACAAAAAGAGAGAACAAGTTCATTTTCTATTGCAGTGTCCTGGGTTGACTATATGATGCTTTTATCCCCAATCATCTGTACTGTTTATGTTGAATAATAATTTTTGCACTTCTAAGACTTGTTCTGAGAGTGAAGGGGGGAGACAAGAAGCGCGAAGTTTGTTTTCAGAAAATGGCACTCACTCCTCCACATTCCTGCTCCTCTACTGTGTTGCCTGTGGATGGACAGACAGCAGGACAGAGCTCTCCTTTGCTTTTAGTTAGTTTTAGCTAGCTGAGGCAAAGAAGTTCCCTGGACTGTATTTTTTTTCCCTTTTCTTTGGACCTGTTCAAACCTGCTCTGGACTGAACACCCAGAAGAGCACCAGCAGCTCTCACCTGTGGCCCAGCAGGCCGGGCCAGGGCTGCGGCATTTCCAGCGCCAGAGGGACTGATCAAAGACTGAGTGAACCAAGCTGCAGCCCAGGGAGGGGACTTTCTGAGTTTGTCTCTCTTTTGGAGAGGCAAGAGGTTTCATTGTTTAATATTGTTTAGGTTTTCTTGTTTAGTAAACAGTTTTTTCTACTTTTCTCCCAGGAGGTATTTTTCCTGAACTGGCTGGGGGAGGGGCCAATTGAATCTGCTTCCTAGAGGAATCCCTCTTGGGGCTCTCTCCCGAATTTGTCCTGAACCAGGACACCCAGTATAATTGTAGAAAATGTTTTGGAGGCTTGTAAACTGAAGTTTTTCCTAGGGTATGACTGTAAAAGGGAAAGTAGGAACAAAACTTTCTAGTCTGAATTCAAAGGGACATACCTTTGCCAAAAAGGCAAATACCTGCGACTACTAAGAAAAAGAAACTGACCTCATTTGATGAAGACAACTCTTTCTAATAATTTGTTACAGCTTTTCTCTCAGATGCTTTCTTGCTGCTGCCAGTTTTTAAATTACCTTTTATTTTAAAATTTCATCACAATTCAAACATATTTTTATAAAAATAACATACAGAAAGGCTTGGTCAATTAAAAAAATATATTAAATGCCTGGGATATATGAAAACACCCCAGTATTTCATTTAAAATTTTTTTTTACAGTCTTATCATTTGATGTCATGGGCCCTGGTTTAAGGAAATAGGAAGCACAGTGCACAGAAACAGGATGTTGATGAAAATGCTGATATAAGTCTAAGTTTTAGACTTCCAGGGAACTATGCAGGGGCTTTAAAAGTTACCCTAGTTTCTAAGATCAATTCTGAGGCAGCTTTTATTTTCCAAATGGACATTTGACATCATTTCTGTAACCTTAAAAAAAAATCTGCTGGCCTTAAAATTTGAGTGCATATGTTATTTTAAGATTTAATGTCCTTCGTTATTTGTAAATAGAAAAAACAAAAAAGCAGAAAATACTTATTGCACTCCTATTTTAATGTAAATGCTGTATGTTTATAACTCTCTCTTGCCTCTGATTCTGCCTCTGAAAAAAATTAATTCTCCCCATAAAAAACGTGATGACTATATGTAGTCCTGGAACACCAAATGGTACAATTAGTTTTCAGAACTGCTTCCACTGCTGTGCAGTGTGAGTTCACTTTAACATATTTTAGACTGCTACAAGGCTACAGTTCTATACACTTGGGTCAAAATGTATCAGCATCACAGAGTAAAATACATACTGGAATTAATTAAGAATTATGTCACTCTATCCAACTAGTGAAAATATTCATCCAGGTGATTATCTCTCTTCTTGCCTTCCTGATATCTGGATTTCAGTTCTGACATTCATAAAGTGTGCAGCTGCTAAAGCTGCCGCCATGATCTGTACATCTACACACATTGCAATGCCTTTGAATTCACTTCCTATCTCATTACATCAAATAATTTTTTTCCTGAATCTGTTTCCCAGGCTTGGGTAACATCAATTCCCCCTACCAGTTTAATCTATTCTTAATATATCACTGATGTTTTTCCTGGTCCTTAAAAGAATTACAGCCTTGAACCCTATTAAGCTGATTCTCCTGTAAGTTAGTTTCTGGTGCTTTCTTCCTGGCACTCACATAATTTTCACCCTATAATACATGATTTAGACCTATTTTTGTTCCTGCAACAAACTATGAGGAAAACAAGACTGTCTTGCTTTATTTGCAACTAATTTTATTATACCAATGCTATGGAAATGACCTCTGTTACAGAAACATAAACTTGTTCCTTGACACAGAGGATTTCAGCACAGTAAAACACTTCCTCATTTTCTGCAACCAGAGTGATTCCTGTAAAATACTTCTCAGGTTTTTATGATACACTCAACTTTAAAGTGATATTGTTGCACCCTGTGTTTTGGGTTCAGATTTGGGGTTCTGGTCTTTGTTAGCTTACTGGTTCCATGTATACTCGCGCATCCCTGTGTTATCCCCCCCACGGAAGTTAGCCCCAGGCTGCCTGCCATTGGGTTTTCTCCCCTGCCACTCCTGTGACCTCTCTCCCGTCCGGTCCCCCGGCAGTTCCATGCTTGTCACCTCATTCTTGCAGTCCCACTGGCCCTAAACCCCCGTGTCCGCCCCCGTTGTGTCCCATTGCCTGTTGTGGCAACGTCACCGCCACGGCGTCTGTGTTCATTGTGTGGAGAGCTCCCATCCTCCCCTGTCCCACCCCTATATCCCTCCGCAGCACCCCAGTCTCGGGGCCAGACTCGTCCAAGCGAATCTGGGAGCAGCCACGGCTTCTCCATTGCAGCTTCCACGACCAATAAAGCGCCCAGCCGCAACGTGGATGGGTTTGGACAATTCCCTGCCTCTTTGCTTCCTTCCCTCGCGCCGATGACAAAGCGTGGCCAGCCCCCCCCGGAGCACAGCCACAGAAGCGCCCGGAAGTAGCAGCGGCATTGACCCTGACAAGGAGCCGAGGCACCAAGCCTCGTTCTTGGAAGCTGGTTGGGGCAAGAAAAGTGACACGCCGCCGGAAGTGGCAACCAACGTCGGGGCCGTGGCCAGCGCAGAGTCGTAGCACAGGCAGAGAGCCACCACAGAGCACCCAGGATCCGTGCAGAGAAAGCGCCACAGCTGCGAAGCCACGCCACTGCCGAAACCAGCGAGGGCCACCACCAAGACAAGTGAGTGCGGTCTGCACGGAAACCCGCCGCCACTGCAGAATCGCGGTCCGCGGGAAAAGTGCTCCATGCTGGACTGAAAACAGGAAAAGAGCCCCCAAAGTAAGTCAGTGACGTCTCCGCCACCCATGGGGAAACATGCCGTGTTTTCCCTGTGGGACTGGAAGCATAACTATTCGCAGCCACAGAAAGCCGAAGAACGGACGCTTCCTGGGAAAGAAAACCCTGGTAGCAGTTTCATTTGCAAAGATTTCGGTTTGGTTAGTACTTAGCAGGGAGGGTTCCCGGGCTATACTCGCCATCACTTGGGTGGGCTTTGCCACACTTCCAAGGGTACAGAACATGCAGTGCACAGCGTGAGTGGCGGCTGCCAGGGTCTTTCATGTTTTTTTGGGTTTTTTCCCTCTTTTTCTGCAACGGGGGTGAGGTTGTGGGTAGAAATAGCACGGGGACCATGCTATCGACCCAACAAAGGGAATTTTATACCCAAGTTAAGGGGATTTTATCAGTGAAGGGCCCCTACCCCAAGAGTTCAGTCAAACAGTTTGTACGATGGCTGTGTTTCTCCTTCCCACACTTAACTGCGGAGGATGCCCACAGGGCAGAGTTCTGGGAGCGTGTAGGGGCCAGCCTAGCAGAGGGAATCAACAGGGATCCCTCCATAAAAAGCTGCTTCCCCAAGCTCCATTTATTAATATTGCAGGTTGTAAAAACAGAGTCCGCTTGGAACACGAACCGGGAAGGAAAAAAGCCATCAAGAAAATCCGTTGCTTTCCCTGAAACTGCTTCCCCATCCTCCTCTCCTACCCCTTCTTCCCCTAACCCGGGTGGGCGGGGGGGGGTACCCCATCGATATGAGACGCAGGGAAGCTCCACAAATGTGGACCGTGCTCCTGGCTCCCCTGAGCCCCTCTGGCAACCCCGCCTTAGCAAAATTGGCTACTTCGCTGAGGAACCAACCCCAAGCCCCTTTCCCAATCCCTTTTCCCCGGTCAGGAATCCCAGTTTCGGCACTACCCTGTGCAGTTCGGTTTCCTTGAACCCTTTTCTTTGTTCCCCTGAGGAAGCCGCGGCCATGTGGTTTGGGTCTTTTTCTTCCCAAGATGGAGGGCGGCCACATGGCAGGGCTTCCCCTTCATCCCCTTTGTGCCCATCTTTGACGCCACCCCCTCCTGCTTCCCTGTGGGCGTGGGCACCGCCTACTCAAGGCATTGGGTTGCTACCCCACCCCCTGTTCCCCCTCGGGTGGGCATTCCCTCCTTCCATGTCCTGCCTGCTGCAACATCAGCCCCACCCTCCCCCGACAGGGAGGGTTCTCTCACCTCCACACCATTGTCCCAGGGAGAAGATTCTCCCCGCCCTGTCCGCCCCATCCCTCGCACCCCGCCTCCACATCCTCCTGCTCCTCGGACACCTGGGGGGGGAGGGGGAAGGGGGGGAAGGGGGGAGGGGAGGGGACGGGGCCCAATCTACTAAGTCGAGCAGTTGCTCCGCACTCCAGTCTCCTACACCATGGGAGGAGAGAACCCTACATGGACACCCCTTCCCTATGAATCAGTAAAAGAGGTCTGCAAGACGTTGCGTGAATTCGGCAGAGCAAGCCCTTTCTTTAAGGGCATTCTAAAAGCAACTTTAACATCCAGCACCGTAGTGCCAGCAGACCTTAAGCATCTGTTCAGCTGCCTGCTTGTCCCATCAGAATACAGCCTGTGGGAGAGGAGGTGGAAAAAACTGGCAGCAGACCTGCTTCCCGAAATCCGAGAAGGGCCTTACAGCCTGGATTTTGCGGAAGAACCAATCACCCTAGACCATCTTGTGGGTGAGGGAGAATGGAGTGAAGGGCAACTACAGGCTCAGGGAATTCCAACGGCCGTGCTGGACATGTCCAGGGGTGCAGCAGAGCATGCATTCCTGGGCATGCCCACCAAGGATCCAGCGGTACCCTATACTGCAATTAAACAAGGTGTTGCAAAGCCTTTTGTAGATTTTGTAGACAGATTCCGGGCAGCGGTCGAGAGATGGGTGGAGAGACCCGAACACCAAGACGGACTGGTCCTAGAAGTGGTGCACATGAATGCTAATTCAATGTGCAAGAGAATCATCCTATCACTGCTGGCCTCACCACTGCCGACCGTCGACCAGATCATCGAGGAGTGCACACTGAAAGCACACCTGATGGAGGAGGAGGCCCCAAAGAGACCAAGAGACAAGCTGGTCACATCAGCTGCTGCTACTCCAAGGAACTCAGCTCCAAGGCAATTTCCATCCATGTGCCAGTGCTTCCACTGCCATCAGGAAGGACACTTTCAGGATCGCTGCCCACTTCTAAAAACTGCACCACCTGGGATTGCGGGAGGAGGGAGGGGGGACGGAAACCCCACCATTTCAAAAAACTAGGAAATGAATGTGCACTTGCCTTGCATGTTGATAAAAATGAGGCAAGTCGTGGTGCCATGAGGGAAGCTGCGATTCACCATCTTGTTCCATCTGTAAGCGGCTACCTCTCAACCACTGACATCAGGGAGCCTTATCGGCTCCGACTTACTAATCCCATAAACATTTGTTCCCAGGACTGGTAGTTCTTCATAGCGGACGCAGAGCTTCTATCACACATCTGCCGCTGTGAAACCAGGAGGAAAGAAGACCTTCTGAACTGCAGGTACCTCATGGTTGGGGACACAAAAAGCACCCCACTAGAGACAGAGGTTCATCCGGTGATTTCCACCCTTAATCCGAGGCTCTTCTATCTCGCAGCATGCTGTGTCCACCCCCCCCCCACCCCTTCCTGCCTAAGGGCCAGGTAATTGCACAGGCAATTCCTATTCCTCGTGCTTTGTGCAATGACTTGGAACTCTCAGTCTTTTATGCTGGGAAGTTGGGAGAGGAAAAGCCCCTCATGTGGTGTAAACTCAAGTGCGAGGGGCATTCTACCTATCTTCAGGGGATGCTGGACACAGGGGCAGATGTGACGGTCATACCACCACACAAGTGGCCGTCACACTGGGAGCTGCAGAGCATTGCCATGCCAGTCTTAGGACTAGGCAGGCCACAGCCTGCAAGGCAATCCAAGAATATTGTCCAAATTAAGGGTCCGAACGGGCTGCTGGCCTCAGTATGTCCGTTTGCGATAGATTGCAAATTCACATTATGGGGAAGAGATGCCATGGCTCAGTGGGGGGCCAAATTGGAATTTCTGGCCCCCCAGCATTTTTAGGTGCGGTCACTGAGGAGCGCCCCACTCAGAAATTAACATGGCGCACAGATAAGCCCGTCTGGGTGAAGCAGTGGCCGCTGAGTAAACAGAAACTACAGGCGCTCACAAAATTCATGGAGGAAGAATTGGCAAAGGGTCACATAGTAGAAACAAACAGCCCCTGGAACTCGCTGGTGTTTGTAATTTAAAAACTGGGGAAGGACAGGTGGCGGCTCCTCCACGATTTAAGAAAAATTAATGAAGTAGTAGAAGATATGGGCTCTCTCCAACCAGGTATGCCATCTCCATCGATGCTACCCCAAAATTATAATTTGGCTGTGATTGATTTCTTTCAATTCAAATCCCGTTACATCCGGATGATGTTCCCGTTTTGTCTTCTCTGTACCCTCCATCAACAAAGAAGCCCCCATGAAGTGCTACCACTGGACCGTACTACCTCAGGGGCTTAAATGTTCCCCCACTATATGCCAGTGGTATGTTGTCAGGGTTCTGTCCCCCATGCGTGCCAAGTGAACATCCTGCATTTTCTATCACTACATGGATGACGTACTGATTTGTGCCCCTGACAGCAAGGTCCTGCAAGCAGCTCTGGAGGACACTGTTAGGGCCTTGTCAGCGGTCGGATTTGAGTTGCAAAAAGAGAAGGTACAGTTGCTGCCACCCTGGAAGTACCTGGGCCTGGAAATTAATAATTGAACAATTAGGCCTCAACAAATTCAGATAAGTAACAACCCCAAGACACTGAATGACATCCAGCGCTTGTGCGGATCATTGAATTGGATCAGGCGTTGGCTGGGACTCACCACGAGGGAACTATCCCCCCTTTTTGACTTGTTAACAGAAAGGGAGGGGGATGAGGGTTTAAGTTCCCCAGGAGTCCTGACCCGGGAGGCCAGAGCCGCACTCAAGAAGGTCCAGACCACCATAGCAAGCGGGCAAGCCCATCGCTGTCAACCAGGGCTGCCTTTCCGCTTCATCATCCTAGGTGAGTTACCCCATTTATGATATTCCAGTGGGACAAGGGCCAATGGGACCCCCTCTTGATAATACAGTGGGTGTTCCTTAGCCACAGACAGTCCAAAAGTATCACCAGGCCACAAGAGCTGATGGCGCAGCTCATAATACGGGCCAGGGCTCGTCTGCAAGTACTAGCTGGCTGTGACTCTTCACATGTATCCACCTCCCCATCAAAACATCCACAGGGAAAATGACCAAGGAGACCTTTGAACATCTTTTAAGGCAAAATGAGAATTTGCAGTTTGCTCTAGACAGTTTCTCAGGCCAAATTCAAATTGGACATCCTGGTCATCATCTGTTCAACACAGAATTCAAATTGTTGCCAAAAGAACTACAAAGTAAAAAGCCACTCAGAGCACTAAGGCACTAACAGTGTTCACAGATGGGTCAGGGAAGTCCCACAAATCAGTGGTGACTTGGAGGGACCCAGAGACTCAGCTGTGGGAATCTGATGTTAGGGTAGTGGAAGGTTCCCCACAAGTAGCTGAGTTGGATGCTGTCGTGAGGGTTTTTGAAAAATTTGATCAACCTTTCAATATGGTAACAGATTCTGCGTATGTAGCAGGAGCAGTGTCTAGAGCAGAACATGCAGTCATCAAAGAGGTCCCGAATCAGATCATCTTCGGGTTGCTCACAAAATTGGTACACCTGGTTTCTAACCGTGAGCATCCCTTTTATGTGGTGCATGTGAGATCACACACGGATCTCCCAGGATTTATTGCTGAGGGGAACCGCAGAGGAGACGCCCTGGCAGCCCCAGTACAGCTGGGGGGCCAGCCGAGTATAGTCGAGCAGGCCAGGCTGAGCCATCAGCAATTCCATCAAAATGCCCCAGGTCCGGTATGCCAGTTCCATCTGCGGCGTGACCAAGCCAGGGAAATTGTGGCCTCATGCCCCAACTGTCAGGAGGTATCTTTACCAACACTGGGAGCAGGTGTGAATCCCAGAGGTCTTCTCAGTTGCAAGGTATGGCAGATGGATGTCACAAAAGTCCCCGAATTTGGGAAACTCAATAATGTCCATGTAACAGTGGACACCTTCTCGGGGGCAGTTTTTGCCTCAGCCCACATAAGGGAAAGGGCGTCAGATGTGAGAAAACACCTCATACATGCCTTTGCCACCTTAGGGGTCCCAGCCACAATTAAAACTGATAATGGTCCAGTGTACACTTCCAGGGTGTTCAGTAACTTCCTGCAGGAATGGGGGGTCCAACATAAGACCGGGATTCCTCACTCCCCCACCAGCCAGGCCATAATAGAAAGAACACACCAGACGCTGAAGCAGGTCCTCCGGAAGCAGCGAGGGAATGTGCGAGTGCTGTCACCGCATGAGAGGCTCTGCAAGGCATTGTTTACCATCAATTTTCTAAACTGCTCTTTCGACAGACCAAAACCGCCAGCCCTGAGACACTTCAAACAATGTCAGGAGCTCCAACTGGAAAAGAGGCCTCCAGTGTTAGTGAGGGATCCGGACTCTAAAAAAATCCAGGGTCCATTCCCACTTCTCACCTGGGGACAGGATATGCCTGCATATCCACGCCTTCAGGAGTCAGGTGGATCCCCAGGAGGCATGTCAAACCTTACATTTCGGGACAGTCTGTGAGTCAAAGTAATGCAGTGCCAGTGGATGCAACCAGTGATCCCACCAACCAAGGGGTTGCATCCAATCACAGGTGCCACAGAAAGGAAAGGGACTCAACATCCCCCTAAATAGCATTTTCCATACAACTACCTCAGTCCAGTTATGTCCCCAGTTCACATGTTCATAATAAAGTTGTTGCCCCAGTTCCCCTATCCCCAAACACCCAGGGAAAAACTATCTCCAGGCCCTCTCCACCTGCAAAGCGGCCACCGCAGTCGCCACAGCAGAAGCTGGAAGAAGAGGCCACTGCATGAAGATCCAAGTCAAAGCAACTGTCTTTTTATATATTTTAAAGTGAGGAATTGTTGCACCCTGTGTTTTGGGTTCAGATTTGGGGTTCTGGTCTTTGTTAGCTTACTGGTTCCATGTATCCTCACACATCCCTGTGTTATCCCCCCCACGGAAGTTAGCCCCAGGCTGCCTGCCATTGGGTTTTCTCCCCTGCCACTCCTGTGACCTCTCTCCCGTCCGGTCCCCCGGCAGTTCCATGCTCGTCACCTCATTCTTGCAGTCCCACTGGCCCTAAACCCCCGTGTCCGCCCCCATTGTGTCCCATTGCCCGTTGTGGCAATGTCACCGCCACGGCGTCTGTGTTCATTGTGTGGAGAGCTCCCATCCTCCCCTGTCCCACCCCTATATCCCTCCGCAGCACCCCAGTCTTGCAGCCAGACTCGTCCAAGCGAGGCTGGGAGCAGCCACAGCTTCTCCATTGCAGCTTCCATGACCAATAAAGTGCCCAGCCGCGACGCGGATTGGTTTGGACAATTCCCTGCCTCTTCGTTTCCTTCCCTCGTGCCGACGACAAAGTCCGGCCAGCTCACCCCAGAGCGCAGCCACAGAAGCGCCCGGAAGTAGCGGCAGCATCGACCCTGATGAGGAGCCGAGGCGCCAAGCCGCGTTCTCGGGAGCTGGTCAGGGTGGGAAAAGTGACGCGCCACCGGATGATATGAAAGCGATTATTATACTGTTGCTGAGATCACACTTAAAGAAAATATTCAGGATTTTTTTTCCCATTTTTCATGGGGCGCTCTCTCTTTTATGTGAGACAAGGCAAAGCTAGTGGGATTTAAAGAGGTATTAGTCTGGTTTTTCTTTGATTTTTAACATAATGTATTTTTCTACGGCCAAACCTTTTGCAGTTTGTGCTATTTAAGATTTTTGTGTGAAACTGTACTTTGTTTCACTAAGAGAGAGATGCACTATTTGAAAGTGATTGCTCTTGGGGCTGTTTATAGCATAAAGTACTAGTACATCTTCTAGGAATGTGAATTGAATAGCCAATTGTTCCTTTATACAGAAAACATGGACCACATATGGATGCATAGCTTAGCTAGCATCTTTTGATAAATGAGAACAAAGGAAAAGCTATCTTGAGAAGGGTCTTCCACCATACCTCTTTTCAGCTAAAATAATTTTATTTAAAATTACTATTATCTGCAGATATTCATCCAGTATTTTGTCTACACTGGTATAATTAAGGCTATATTGTTTCAAGCTGTATTATCACATATGATGAAAGCATTTATGCTGCCCCAGTAACTGATGGCACAATCTGATGAGTTTCCTCAAGTCCATGTATCAATGCTCTTGCAAACTGTTTTCAGTTCATAAATTCCTGGATGATTCTCAGGAAGTCTGAGTTCAATGAAAGCAAGCTGAATAGACTGAGAGTATCAGGTCTTTCTTCTTCCAGGGTACTCATTATAACCCAAAATAACGTTTGCAAAGTCTGCAAGATGCAAGGTAATTGAGAGCTAGAATGCAGCATTAGCCCCTGCTTGAGCAATCAGAGTAAAAGGAAGACTTACTTGATGTTTAATTCCGTGTAGAGTACTACCATCCTGAGAACATAAAAACTTCAGTATAGACTCAAAACAAACTACAAAAAAATCCCTTGTTGCCACTTAAATGCCACAAAAGGGAATTATAAAACAGATGCAAACTGAAAGTCTTTCCAAATACTATCAAAGTGTGAGATGTGGCCCTACCCTCTGTTCTATTCTGCCTACATTTGTGGAGCTCTTTTCCTTGTGTTTTGACAAGTTAGATGAAGTTGAATAGATCATCTGCAGTTCTCTCCAAAATATGGAGCACTTTTTGTCTCCTCCTCAGTTAAAGGACTCATGTACCACTGACTTCCAATCCCACTCTTCAAATAAATGTGGTTTTTGTAATCTAATTTCTTTACACTTATTTTCCCCCCACCATTATATAGTTACAGGACACAGAAACTGATGCATTAGTCGCAAGGAGCTACCTTTCTCTCTGAAAACATAGTTCTGAAAACATTTCCACTAAAAAACACCAAGATTCCCTAGTGCACAACACTATATAAAGTTGACTATTCATGCATAACTTTGCAAATATTTCTTTTAAAGGGATAAAGATATTATACCAAGCATATCTATTAAGAGTTGAACATGAGACTAATACTAGCAAAATGGATGCTACCTAGAAAACAGGTATTTTACAGCCATATATGTTTAATGCCTTTAATTTGTAATATGTGACAGCACATTTTATTTTTTTATTTTTTAAATGTAATTGTATGCATGATACATTAAGTGAAGAACTATTCTTTGTACAAACTAATCCAGTAGCATATTCTATATGCTATAATGCCAGTATATACTGATATTATAGCATATAGAGTAACTTATTATTGATGCATGATTATTTACAGCTCCAACCCACATGATTTTATATTTTCATATTAAAAAAAAAAACCATAAAAGATGAGTAGTGAAGTTGTAAAATCCAGGAGACAATGAAGGATTTTTAAGTGCTCACAGCTGCTTGGACCTGATTCAGTTTTTCAACAATTTCAATAAATAGAGTGACACAAAACATAATTCACTGTTTAATGCACTGAGAGGGTCTCTAAATCACTCGTGCTTCTATCTTTTGCAATCTGATTCACAAAAATGATAAATTTTCTCCTGGTGAAAAGATTTTGCCTAATCTTAAATAAGCCATGCCCATTTCTGTCCTCTGCTTTGTGTCTCACTGCCCTGCCTTATCCTTGGCATGAGCATCTCTTGTGTACCATGGCAGTATTGCTCTGAGGCTTCACTCATTTTTCACTTCTGCACCTGGCACGCTTAAGTGAAGGATCCCCACATGAAGTCAAGAAGTACACACTATTCACGAGACAGAGACAAATTACTGTGATAATTACCTTGCAATTTCCTTCTCTTTTCTTTAACACATAATAAATATGCACCATATAATACATGTGATTCCTTTTCCTTATTTTGGAGTGCCTTTTTCTGATTGACACAGGAATTTTGTCTATGGACAAAATTCTGAACTGAAGTTCCAGGTTGAAACATAAATATTTTAAATGCTATTCAGTGTAATGTTAAAATTCTTACATATAGTATGTCTCGCTATATTTCAAATTCCTTTGAAAAAGGAATACCTCAGGTAAGGTGAAACTCAACGCAGAAAACAAAATAAAATTAAAGACATGCCTAGAGATGAACCAGGATAATCTGTAGAAAACGTAAAAGTTTTACTGCATTTTCATAGAAAGAATATGAAATCATGAGGGCCTGTGGATGGTACTGAGGCATATTACACCACCCCTTACTCAAGTCAAGAGCCAAATTCAGAGCTTGATCTTGTAGCTGAATCCACTCGGATTTAAATGTATGTTAAGAACAATGACACCATGTTAACTAAATGAGAAAGAGCGCAACTAAATCTGAACGGGAATGTGCAACAGGAATTAGATATAGGTCTAACCTAATAGTTATTATTTCAATGTAAGAAAAAATCATGTCTAACCTCAGAGATATTTCAAGACAGACGCTATCTGAAAAAGTTTATTTCTTTAGTAACTGAGGATTGATTGCACCTTTAATACTATCTTAACAATAGTGCATATATTTTTTATTTAGAACTATTACACAAAGAAATAGCTATTATACAAATAAATAATATCAAAGACAACCATCCATACCAACATTATCAACAAATACACACAATTATCCTGCACATCAAATGAGCAACATATTTCAGCCTCAAAAATACCTTGAAATAGAACATCCAGAGGCTAATGGAAGCTCAATACAGAATGTCATAGATTTTCTCAACTCTATCTAAGATTTACATAGATTTCATTGTAAAGATCTGAAAGTATATGTAGACATGAAAATTAACCTTCCCATCCTAAACACAGTCAAAGGCCCTACTGCTTCCTAAGACAGACTGTTAACACATACTTAGCAAGAAAGCAGTTAGTGACCTCTGTAGTATAAGCTGAACATCAAAACAGAAAATACCTTTTTTCCATTACATTCAGCTCTCTAAATACATTGGTTAACTTACTTTTACTTTACTTCAAAGTAAAATTGCATAAAATAAAGAAAAGAAAGGAGTTGCCTGCATCAAGTCCTTGATCAATTGTTTAATGAAGACTTGTTTCTTAAGTATGGTAAGGGTCGCTAATTAAAAGCTCAGTGATTATGAAATTGCCATCAAGAGTCCATTCAGACAGATTCATTCTCTGTCACCCTACTACTGTTGAGATTAATTAAGCTTTAAACACTTTAAATAAAGCACTGGAAAATGAAACAATCTGATGTGTTGTAACCCAGTTATTTTGTGTCTGAAGTTACAACATCGCTTGAAAACAAAGGTTTGTATATCTTGATGTGAAAACTTACCTCTCTGGTCTCACTGGAGTCTTGTAATTTATTCCAACTCAGTAAAAGAAGAGGCAAGGTAAGATAGGACTGCATCTTAAGAGTTTTGCCAGAAACATGAAGCTTAGTAAGTTTTAGAACTGAATTTAATACAAAAAGAATAAAGCTGAGGATTGTAACAGCAATGTCTGGAGCACATGTAGTGTAGTCAGCAGTCTGCATTCCTGAGAAACTGCACCAAGCATGCATAATTCATTTCATGTTTTATGACATATGAGGTAAATTCTATTTAATTATTTTGCTTTGGTTTTTCACATTTATTGGAATTCACAATTAATTAGAATCTGTTTTGCTGTACTTACAGCCATATAACTCACTGACAAAACGAAATTTTATTCTGAAGGCTGTAGAAGTCAAAAATTTCCAATTATTTTTTTTAAATCTTGTGTATTAAAGGTACTTGTAGACTAGATACACTAGACTATCTTATGGATATCACTTCCTAGGGAACTTTTGCATTTCTACAGAAGAAAATCAATGTTCAGAAGTAACATGTGAATATTGGAGCTACTGAGGCATTTGCAGCTAGCAACTACATCTGAGCTACAGTGCTTTTCTTTTAGAATAAACAAAAATCCAGGAATTAAATCCAGGAATTAAAACTGAGCGAGGTCTCTTTGGCTAGCTTTTCTATAAAAGCACTTAAAAGATGGTCCTGCTCTCACTGTAAGAGGTGCTCCTCTCTACATAAGTCTGTGAACTATTATTATCATGATTTTGCTGGAAAACAGAATGTTGCATGAATGCAAAAAAAATGTATGCATTGTAAAGGTTATGTGAATGACTTAAGATTAGGTTAGACATTGGAAATCTCTAGAGGAAATCTGCAGATTAAATTGTGAGCCCAGTTCTCTGAATGTCAGCTATCTTACTGAAAAAAAAAAATCCTTAACATAGGAAACATTTTTAGAGTATCTCTTGTTCAGTGGGACAAATCAATTCAAAGAGCAAAACTTGGAGCTTAAAATGCTTTTGCTGTTTTTGCAAATTTTGTCTAGCATCATGCTTGGAGATATGTCAGAGAACATTTAAGACCTAGGAAATTTAACAGACTGTAGTTATGCCTTTGCTGGGAGAAACTTGCTGTAATTGTTTCTCATCATCCAATCTGTCATTCAACTGCCCTCCTCCCACTCTGAATTCCCCATGGCACCAAGAATAGTAACATTCATAACAAAACCAAGCAAATTAATTACACTAGTGATGGATATCTGAAAAAATTGATGGTGTACATCTCTATGTACAGGTAACCTTAGTCAACAGAATTTTAAAATGGTATATACTCAAACAATATTCAGTTACTTAAAATGTAACTCTTTTCACCAATATCCAACTAGTCTGTGAGCAATGCTGAAATGTTAAAAAACCTAAATGTTGCAAAAAATGTTACAAGACTAATTTTTCTAACCTTAACCGACTTCATCCTCTAAGCATTCCTCCTGCACTTCTATCTGCAAGACTGACTGTACTCTGCTATGTACATAGCAGTACCTATACATAGATTCTATATTCCATCCTATATGGTAGTAGTCCTGGCCCATGCCCTAAGGTCAGCTTTACCTGTCTTGTGGAAACACCTGTTTTCAAAAATGCACATCAACTTTAGGACATACCATAAATGACAGGCTCTGGGATTTTTGCATTCCTGTTTGCCTTGACTGATCAGAAACCTTCCCATATTCCACAAGCGACAATACCTGAATAACCCACAATATTGATTTAGAACTGCTTCAAGAGTGTTTCTTCAATAACTGATTCAACAAAAGAGAAGTAACAAGCAAAAAACAAAGCCTAACAAAGACTAACCCTGCCAGCATGGCTTATGTCTGAAGAGTTCCTCTTCTGCAGCCCACAGGCACTTGAACTAGGTTTGAATTAGCAGCATTGAGGGCCTGGGGAAGTCCAGCACACAGCTCAGCATGAGGAGGTTCACTGCAATTCTCAACAGTTACCAGCTAGGCTGAGAGCAGCTGTGCTAGACTACAACAGAGCGGTAGTCTGGATAAGTGGAGGCAAGCCAGATGAATGGATGCAGATGAGGAAGTACAGGTAAACAGACTTCTTCAGTTTACTTCAGCTGTGCTGCTGCCTGTGTTCTGTGCAACTTCTTTGGCTGCTTGTTCATTGGTAACTGGCTCTAAGCATTCAGCTTCAGTATTTCCAGCATTAACTCTCACTGGACATGGGACAGTCTGCCCAATTCCCCATTTCTATCATATCTCTTAATGCATAGGGCTGGTCTAAACCTTTGTCCCTAGGGTAAAAGTTTGGAGGAAAACTCCAAGCTCTTTGTAATAAAGATCGATAGCTTTCATATTAGGATAGAAAAGTAAATAAATCTATCTTAGGTATTTTTCTAAATTGGATTGAAAATAAGTTCTTTCACTTCATTTTGGTTTGTGGTCTTTATTGGGTAGATGTTTGTCTGATTCCTTATTGGTTATGATTTGTATCTACGCCATTGAGTTCCCTTGCAACAGTACAAAAACCTGATGGTGCCTTAATTTTCTGCCTTTTTTTTGTATCTGCAACACTAGATGTTACCAAATTTAGAAATTTTTAATATACTGTATTTATGCCCAAAAACAATCTGACAAGTTTTTAGAGGAATTCTATTTAAATATTGCATTTTATTGGAAAATGCTTTTTAGCAAACAGTTTAGATAGAATCACATGTTTTTATAGCTGTTGTTTTAACTGAAAATGTTATCTAAAAATAAATGACCAAAAAACGAAAGAAGTCACTACCTGAGTTTCAGCAGATTAACAGGGCTCCAAACTGATGCCAATACAAAACAAGTATAATTTTAGAATATTTCCATGCTTGTAATACTGCATGGAAAAGAACTCTCTAGCACAGTGTTTCCTCAGAAGACATTAGCTAGCAGCAAACAACAAATCTAATCCAAAAGAAATATGCCTCAGAGAGTCATAATCTTGATTGCTGAAGTGGAAATGTAGACAACAGGAAGGGAAATTAAAATGTACATACACTTGCTTTATGAAATAGTCTTTCTGTGTTTACTTGTAAGTCTACTTGTTGAGAAAATATCTGTGGATTTCAGTGAGAAAATATCTGTTTATTTTCCTCTCTTAAAGGTTTTTGCAATATCCCAATAACAATTTTCCCTATGAATCATTGCTCTTCTCAGTTTCTTCAATATGATAATACCAAAAGAGTCACACACAGAACAATATAGCATATGCAATGTCCAGTGTGCATTTTATGCTGATTCTATTGCAACGGACTTCTCTGAAAACCAACAAATGAATTACTTCTTAAATTTTTTAGAAATTCACTGGGATGTCTTCACTAGCCCAGTAAAAAGAACAACATTCCAAATCACCAAAAATTCAAAAGGTAGGTTCCTCTGACTAAGTTAACAAAACTCACTTGTAGGAGAAACATGCCATGATCCCAAAACCCAGTTGTCTTCTGGGGGAAAAGAACCTTGGACAATTACATATCTAACACAATCTTTTCATCAGCTAAATTAAATTTAATTCTTATAAAAACATCTTCATATTTTTTCCACCCTCAGAGAAATCCTCTGTTGTAATCATAGGATGGCCCTGATGATCATACTGAAAAATAAGATCTGAAACTTCTCTTTAAACTATAGACAAAGTGTGAGAATCAAAGGAGCAGTATGATATCACTTCTGTGCAGGAATAAGGGACAGAAAGCATACAAATGAGCAGAACAGGAAGGGCAAAAAGAATAAAGAATGCTTCAGACAACCAATCAACCAATCAGAGGAAGCCCAAGAACACTTGGATCTAGTCAATTTTCAGCCTGAAACAACTGCAACAACCCAGAATGAATTCAACAGTGGCTGCAACAATTGGCAATGCTTAAATCAGAATAGCTTTGCAGAAATCAGCTGACCTGGGCTGACTGATACTACATGAGAGTCTATCTTAATGTTACACAGAAACATGGGATTAGATAAGGAAGGTGATTATCTGAGTTACTCTGGATTTACAGTATGAAGTAAGAAAGTAGACCCTCAATTTCCTGGCTACAGCAGAGATTTCCAAACATCTCTTGAAAAGCATAAAATAAATGCATTCTATTTCCTAAATTTCAAGACACTTTGGGGAAATCAAATAAAATTCCTGAAATCATTCTTTCTGTCTACTTTGCAGAACTATAAAATATGAAGTATTAATGAGTTTTGGAATCACAGAATGGTTGGACAGGACCTTAAAGATCATCTAGTTCCAACCCCCCTGCCATGAGCAGGGACACCTTTCACTAGATCAAGTTGTTCAGGGGCCCAACCAACCTGGCCTTGACCTCCCACAATTTCTCTGGGCAACCAGTTCCAGCACTTCACCACCCTCTGAGTAAAGAATTTCTTACCTATACCTAATCTACACCTGACCTTTTTCAGTTTAAAACTATTTCCCCTTGTCCTGACACAATCTGCATGCATAAAAAACTCTTCTTCCTTCTTTTTGTAAGATCCCTTCAGGTACTGGAGGGCCACAATGAGGCTCCCCAAAGCCTTCTCTTCTCCATGATGTTTGGTCTCCAAGATAGACAGATTTTTTTTTCCCTGACTAAGAATGTAGTATTTTGACAATCAATGCAAATAATGTTTTTATCACTATAGAAAAAAAATCTTGTATTTTTCCAACTTAAATGCATTTATGAAGGAATATTTAGAGATTATTACCACATATTTTGTTCAAAATCATTAATGAAATATATTTCAATGTATTTCTAGGGAGGTTTGTCATAGAGTTTTGATTTTGAGTAAATATTTTTTCTGGTTAACAGAGTTCTTGTTTAATTATATCTTTAAACCATTAAATCTTCATATAAATCACTGTTATTTTAAGAGACAATGAAAAAGTACTTTTTGAAGAGTGCGTAAGTCCTTTACTTTCTGTAGAACAAGACCAGAAGTACAGAGAAGTGTGTTATTTCCCACCTAAATACACGAGAACTTTGTCTATATAACAGAATACTGACACTTTCTCTCTCTGGCTTAAGAGGATACTCATGTCCAGTCTGAAAACTGTGAGTCTTGGCATGTAATGACTGGACAATAAATTCAGTATTTGTCTGGTTAGTATCCATCCCTCTGAAAAACAATTATCCAATGTGACAACCCTTTCCAGTAATGAGGTCTGTCCTGTACATGCTCCCTTCTCATAACTTTCATTTCTGGATTGCCTAAAGTGCTACAAAGATCACCTTGACTGCCTCACATTCCTGTACAGTTATATTAATATTTCACAGAGAATTGCTTTATTCCTCTCTTTATGGTAGAGAAAGGTCTGTACTGTGAATTCTTCTGGACTTTTTGAGAGCGGGGAAGGTGAGGCAAGGTCTGGACATTGAGAAATTGTATAGTACATTAGCATGTCTCATTTACTGTCCTTGGCAAATTCTGTAATTTACAGCATGTGATACATCCCTGGAATGTACTGTCTCTTTGTGCTTATAAATTTGTTGCATGAATACAGGAAGATCGAACTGCCCTTCAATTCCTTTCAACAAACTTTTACTCATGATCTAATCTAAAATCTTCCCTTTGGTTTTCCTAGGGGGAAAAAAAAGTCAGAGTAAAGATACCAAAAATGAAACAACCTTCTATATGTACTTTCAACAATTTGGTGTTATAGACCTGTTAGCCTTAAAATAATTGACATAATATATCACTGACAGTAAGATAACTTAAAAATTTCTCTTCAAGGGGAATGTGCAAAGTTTTTCAATACTGTTCCTTAGATGAGCTCCAGAATAATGGTGGAGAAGATCCTCAGAAAATTATCTTCTAAACAGTGAGCATGGACCCACAGTATTATAACTATTTATGGAAGAAATTATACTCTACATTTATGGAAAGGCACTACATTCATCTGGGGAAATATTGATTGAAATTTAAAAAATAAATGATGAAATATAGGGAAAACAATGACTTTTGCTTTTGCTGCACAATTGTACCTATATAGCAAGAACTATACATACATACTGTGGTTCAGTTCCCGAAGAAACCTCCAAACAGGAACACAGAGAATGGAAAATTCCACAATAGCCAACCCACAATACGCCAGATCATTCAGTCAAGGTCTCTACTTCATTTTGCTTATCAATATTAAGAAAATATCAAATTAAAATTCTTTACTTCCTGTGCTTTAACAATTAATAGACTGCCACATTTTCAAGTTTCATCCCAGCTTGTTTACCACAGAACTGTTAATTACTGATACTTGAGTAAGCTTAGTCTTATTCAATTTAAAATTCTATGGACAAATTCAGAGACAAATAGCTCTCCTACTACTTCCAAGCTTCTGCCAAAGAAAAAGCATTGTTCAGGAAAAATCCTTGAATACATTCACTTCAATTCTGAAATTCAGGAAGCAGCCTATTCTGATTTAGATATACTGGAAGTACTCCAGATTTAAATTTCAGTTTAGATCAGCATAAAATGATGAAGACTTCTTGTCACATTGCTTCCTCTTTCAGCTGGAAGTAAATATTTTAGCAGAAGTAAGTCAAAAATAAATGCCTCCATTTATTTTTTCTCTGTATGAGAAACACTCATACAGAATTCACCTAAGACCAATATACCAGTTAGTGAAAGAACACTATGAACTCTTAATCATTTGCTGCTGTGAAACACATTACATCCTTCTTTATAAGGCTTTTTTATTGGTAGCAATCCCACAGACAAACTCACATACACTTGGGATACATCAGTAAAAGAAAAAAGAATAGCAAGTGGTGAGGTAATACAGTTTACATAACAATTCTCCTGAAACCTTTGCAACTGTAATGAAACAGGAAAAAAATCATAAACATAAAAAAATTATAGCTATATTCACACCAAAGATAAATGCATTTCATAAAAAAACAATCATAAGCACAATTTCTTAGCTTCATATTCAAAATTAAAAATAGTAAAACAATTTTCTATTAGTCAGTGAGACTAAAAAGAAAAAAGTTTTAAAGTTTGATCTATGAAAGAGATGGAAATATTGTACTAAAACACAGTATTTTGCTAGAAGCATACACCAATCTAATAGTATTACTAGCATTTAAGATGTATTTCGAATTTTAGCTGCTTGAATTTTACTTATTTTCATGGCTGATTTTGCTGTCATCTTTTATCTTCACATTTCTACTTACATAAAACTATTTTATTATGTAGTTTATGCACAGTCTTTTATGTTTATTTACTTACCAACAGTATCACATGGTTCATCCTTATGTACACAGAAATCCTTCCTAGAATTGGGGGTGAAACAAAAAATGTTAAGCAAGTCAAGCTGTTAGTCGTTAACAACTGTGTAACCTATTTTGAAACATTTTTTACGGCCCAGTGAATAAATACAGAACACCATTATCTCAACAAAGAACAAGGGAAAGCAAAGGTCAGGATTACACAGAGCACTTAAACTCCAGCTTATTCTCAGAGCACATTTTAGAGTAGTCATGTGACAAAACATGTACTGTATATTCAAATTGCATTCCACCTAATTTCTATGTTCTTTTGGGTTTTGTGGTTTTTTTTTCCTTTTTCTGTAAGTATCTTGAAAAGTAACATGTCTAAAGCTAGTCTTCCGATCATTCAAAATGAAGATATTTCCAGTGTTTTACATAAGATTCAAACACAGCATTTAGATCAGTAATAGATTCAGAAAGTTTTTATTCTAGCAAGTCAATAGTTGAAATCACTAATAGGAATATTACAAGAAGCATTTCTGCTAGGGCATGCCCTTATAGTAGTGGAAAACTTATAAAAATTAACTACACCATCTCCAACATGTATTTTAGTCAAGTTATAGGTCTCTAAATAAGAATGCTCTATTGCATAAAGGAGAATAAATATTTCAACTGCGTCTTAAACATCTGCTTGGGATTCATTTTGATTTCACACGTATTTTACTTCTTCTCACAGACACAAGTTATTAAAAGAGCAAAGGGAAAACTGCTTTTTACTAGAGTATTTATAAGTAATGTTTATTTGTTATTTTACATTAAAAAAAAAAAAAAAAAAAGGGCTGCTGAGGTATGCATGTATTTGGGAGGTTGGGAGGGAACCAGTGGGGAAAAAACCAACAAAAGAATCTCAGGTATAGCAATCCCACAAACAAAGAAGTTCTGGTTTTCTGCTGTGCCACAAAGTAAGGGTCTCTGTTTATAAGGAGAGACCATATAAATCAGAGAAATTTAGTTCTTATAATCTGTCTATGAAGGTACACAGATAAGACACACAGATTGATAATGATGAAGACATACATACAGAGAAATACCCATTTTCCAGGAACAAAATGCAGGAATTGTTTGGTGCTTGAAATGAAACATACTGACACTTATTTACAAAGTGTAACTACTCCAAGAGCTGTTTCTTTGTTTCCCACAGACTATTTCTACATTGGTATTTAGACCCAAAAGCAATTTCTAGAAATTGGCAAATTTCTGACAGTTGTTAAAGGCCACACAGATAGATGCACAGGGTTAAATAGCTTTTAATTAACCAGTCACCACTACCAGAAAATTCCATAGAAGTGAAGAAGAATGGCAGTGATATAAATTGATAAAATTGTGAGTAAAGTGATCAGGACAGTCTGGGAATACACTCAAAAGAGCCCGGGAAACTGAGCAAAAGGTGGTGGACAAGAATCTATAAGACACAGACACAGAAGAAAGTTATTTTATTTTTTCAAACCTGCAAGAAATTGCATTAATGCACTGGGTTGTAACACAATTCTTTGTTTTGTGCTGTGTGACACAAGGGACTTATTGTCTTGTTAAGCAACATGACAGAATGATTAGAAATATGGGACTTGAGATAAAGCAAAAGAACATGTGTAAAGACAATCTAAGGACATTGATTGCCTTCCACACTCACCCACCCAACCACCATAAAACTTGATTGATGTATTAATATGAAAAAAAAAAGAAAAAAAAAAGAAAAAGGAAAAAGAGAAAATAAATAGATCATACCTTCAACTGTAAAAGAATGCCACGTTACATTTTAAAACTGCCAATATACAAGAGGTTTCTGCTCATGTAATAGCTTTCTTCTCATATACTTAATGAGCTGTTTTTCTTTTGTTTTCACTTCTTGGCTGAATCTGACTATGGTTATGTTGTGCACTCAGGGTTTCATTATGGGACTTGGGGGAAATGGTACTGCTATGATTTGGCAAGAGGGAAATACAGTAAACCATTCTTAGTTCCCAATTTACACTGAAGGAATGTAATGCCTCCTTTAACTTCCAGGAATATGACTACATTACATACAATTGAGACTAGGTTCCTCAGTAAAGATTCACAGTTCTAGTTAAACCTACCAGTGATTGTCACAAAAACAAAGCACACTACTAAGTCCTCAGACAGATTATTTGCCTTCATCCTTCTCATCCTTTCTCTCAGCAAAGTAGAGCCAAGATACTAAAATTACTGTTACAGCATATAGAAGCTTTAGTGGCACCTTTTGGTAACTGAGTCTGTCAGTGAAAGCAAGAAATGGGTAAAGCCCACCTTCTCCAAGCAGTACCCAGCACATAATGTCCATTACTCTAAATGGTTACTTTCATACACATGGAAGAGAAAATAGGTCCTTACTCAAGTGAAGGAAAGGAGGAGCTTTCACACTATTTACACCTGAATTCTGCACTTGAACAAATTGGCTAACCCCAGAAAAGGATTCTAAGCAAGGACTACTGCATTGTTTCAGAAAATTATGTTTAGTTAGTAGATTTTGGTTCATTACGTATAGCATTAGGAGAGACCTTCATAGCGCACAAAGGCTACTTAATTTCTAAATACAAAGTATCTCAGTACATTGTCTTTGTTAAAATAAATCCTGATGTGTAGGTGGGATGTACAAGAGAAGATGAAAGGAATAAAGGAAGACTAAATTAAAATCCTTATTTTTTGTGAATAATTTCCAGTAATTTATCATTTTAGATAAATTTATTACTTGTTTTTGGCAAGTCAAAATATTCAAAAGATCTATTTTTTTTACTCAGGCTGGTGTATCATTTCTTTCCATATGCTAGATTGGAGAAAAGAAGAAAAAGGACAGGGAACAGTCTACCAGATCTTCATTCTGTTTTCACTCTACTACAATTTCTCTAATGTTTGCCATTTTGAAACATGTAGGTAGCTTGAATAACAGCTGTTATTGATTCCAAGGCTTACAACATTTTTGAGGCTTATTGCTCAAGTAGTAAGTTTCATCAAATCATAGGATTTTTATAATAAATACTTGCAATTAATGGTACTTGTGGCAAGTCAAGTGACATTACCATCAAATTGCAAATGCCTTCACTTGCATTGTGCAAAGTGACTAACTACAATACTGAAGATGTTCTTGTTTCTTCACTTAACAGGACATTCTGAAATAACTCTCATATATAAACAAATCACACATGTACTAAATAATAAATGCACTTTTAATTACAATAATTAAATTTAAAATTATTTCAGTGTAAATGAACAACAAGAAAAAACACTTATATACTATTTATTTGGGAATTTAAATAAATGGAAAATGGTGCTAGTGTAAATGGTATTTCAGAAACTGTTTCTTATTTTGAGGGTAAATCTCAAAGGCACCAGTATGTACTGGTCAATGTATTTTAGGAAAAACAGGAAATAATATACTTAATTATTTAAAATGGTTAACATATCACTTAGGTTTTGTAAAGCTGAATTGAGATTTAAAAGGGTGATATAAATAGTACTTATAAAGCTCACATTTCAATCAGACTGAAAAACAACTGTTTGGAAGTGTGATAAGTAAACTAACAGCTGAATTGAATGTATCATTAACATATCAAAACAGATACAGAGTAGTTAGGAATCGAATGAAGATGCTTTTGAGTGGAGTCTAACAGAACATAGACTTAGCATTAGCATTAAACAACAATGCAGAAGAAAATACAAAAACATTCCTGGTAAAGTTTAAAAATTAAATGAGTTCTGATAGATACAAATAGGAATGAAGACAGATCAAATTTTAAAGATAACTCATTTGAGTAAATTTTCTTTTACTGTAGCCAAAAGTGGCCTCCCAACTTGATCAGACGAAACAACAATAAAAAATGAGTATTTGGAAACAGGCAGTAGAAAGGAACAGCATCCTTGGATAAAGATACAGGAAAATATCAAAATGACACCACTACCTCTGTTCACACAATATAGTGACCAGTTCTGGTGTTTATGCTTGAAAAAAAAAAATTGCGAAGTGGAAAAGTTCTGAAAAAAAGTAAGAGAACAATTACATAGAGTAACCTCTGTAAATTACTCTGAGACAATGAGTTGTGACTTGAGCATTGCCTACCAGTATTTTCACAGGGAGGAGTTTTCCAACAGATTTCAGCAACAAAAGGTACAGAAAGGGTATGGTTGAAAGCTGAACTAAGAAAAATTAGAAATTAGTCCAATTGTCCATTCAGAAAGTAAATAACTGTGCTAATAATCAACTGCTGAACAGTTATCTTCCTTTCTTTAAAATTTTTGTCTAAGACTTGCCTACCTTTCTTAATCACCACAAAATTAAAATGTAAAAATAACTGTCTAAATTTTATGTTTGGGTCTTGCACTAGATACTCAGAGATTTTAAATTCAGTTTAAGTCAATGTCTATGGAACAGATCTGTACTAGTGAATGGAATATATGTAACCTAGTTATTAGAGCTTGAAAGAATAAGCTGACAGCAAAAGGTAAATTCATGCAAATTTTTCTCATACCCATTATTACAAGCATTATCACTTCACAGACTTAAATATCTTAAAAATGAAAAAACTAAAAGAACATATGAAGACTTAAAATTAGTGGGATTTTTTAAAATACACAAGGTAAAAATATAGGACCTAAATTTTACAGGAGATTCTGGCTTCAAAAAAAAAAAAAAAGAAAGGACAAAACTTTTTATTTAAATATGCTCTTTTCAGGTTTCCCTACTTTCTTCTGCATCTGCAATCCTATTACTAAATAATAAGCAGAAAGGCCATGTGAGATTCTCATGTACTTCCTTGATACCTGCTGGTAGTGTCAAATAAAAAAAATTATCAAGAGAGTTGAATACAAAATGATCAAGAGAGTTGGCAGTATTGAAGTCACAGTGGTGAAGACAAAATTAAGAATAATCTCATCTCTCACTGTGCATTTGCAAGAATTCACTTTTCCAAAGCTGAAATTCACTAGGAATTTAAGGACAGCAGTAGCAGCTTAATAACCAATCTCTATCTCAATATGTTTCAGCAATTTTGACTGCCAAACACTCCAGGCTTTTGGGGTGACCTGTAATATCAGTTTTATTCATGCAAGGATCTTTCACATTCTTCCTCCTCTGACTTTCCTGAGGATTTATTTTTGGTTCAGAAAAGTAATAAAAATCAAAGTCAGAAAAATAACTATTTCTTCTGTTCACTGGAAGGTAATAGCAACACTTAAAAAAAAATCTTTTCCAAGGGGAGAGTTCTGAATGGTTAAAACTATTGGAAGTGAAACAATATTTATGAAATCTAAGTGCTGTTTATGGCATTAGGTAGTTTTATAGAACAAGGCACTTTCTTACAGTGAAAGTGCCTAACAGCACTGTTTCAATTATGTGTCACCCAGGGCAAGGAGATCTCAGATACTGAAGATCAGTGGGAATAAATGGCTGATGCACACTATCAACATGGAATATCACTACCTGATTAATATTAGAAGAATCAGGGTCTACTTTCTGTCATAAGGACATGTGAAAATATCAGTTCTGAGAAGGAGAATAAAGAACTTGGTCTTTTTCTGTATTATTCTTCTCACACTTTTTCTACAAACCACTGTGACACAACAGATAGACCAATGCACTAGAAAAGCAGCAAATGCATAATTTTTAGGTGAAGGTAAATTCTGCCTCATTCTTGTAACCGCACCTTTATACACTTCAAAACTTTCATTACCTAATTTGTAATAGAGGCTATATGAGAACTTTGGCACCATCACAGAACAACTGGAAATTCCACAGGCCTTTTCTTGCCTTATTTTCAGTTACCTTATTCAGGTCAAGCAACCTGTGCAGATAAGAACTGGTAATGTCATCTCAGGGGCCACCAAAATCAGGGCTTGTCTCTGCACATTCAGACCCTGTAACTTAAAAGGCAAGGAGGATGTTGATGCAACATGCTGCATTTTTTCCATAGAAAAGTCCTGATGCTGTCTGTCTATAAAGTAACTGCACTAATTTATAACTGTGAAAACAGTAAAACTTACATGATAAAACAGGTAATTTTATCAAGAGAATCCTTAAAACATTTCTTACTTTAATTATCACTTATATCCAACCTCCCTAGTAATCTTTTCTAAACACATTACAAACTTTTTCTGCCTTTCTTCTACTTCATGGCACCACACTTTAAACAAGATATAATTTCATCAAAATAAGCCAATTTAAAGGGAAACTAAACAAAAAACTGATATGAAATAGGGCCAAAGTAAATTGAAATTAATTGGTAGCAGATACGCATCATTACAGTCTGGCTGGGCAGCAGAGAAAGCTGTGGGGAAAGTTGGTTTTACTTTCCTCCTTACAGAACAAATGCAAAAATAAGTTTTGAAAAAGTACCTTTTTCCTGAAAAGGCTATGATGGCCCTTTGGCTGCTGAATACCAATCTCTATAACATCCACATTACACTCTTTGTAGTTAGGCATCAAAAATTAGCTCTGCAGAACACTCAATACTTAATTTCTAACTCTTTTGGTTGCTACACAAAACTGGCATGTGAAAGCACAGGAAAGCTTTTACAAAGAACTCTTGCTGTTCTATTATTATGCGAGACAAAAGAGGAGATGTGGCAACTTTTAGGAGGGCTGCCACAGAATGAGTTGGATACCCAAAACTTTACACATTTACTCAAAAAACACCAACCAGTTGATGTTCATCTGTATAAACAAAACCATTTCTCTCAATAAGCAGACCTGCTGTCCAAATGGAAGTTGTGACAAAGGAGCTTGTTCAATGCTTGCAAAACAGAATGAGACTCTGAATTAACAAAACACACATATAGAGCCACACAGGGTGTTAGCTATACCATAAACCTGATGATGTGTAGAGGTAGCCTGGATTAGCAAAACATTCCCAGTCAGAAAATTGCTCTGGTATGATTTATTACCAGATAAAGCAGCTCTCAGGTGGGAGGCAGTACAGTCTAGAGAATAATACCACTGAAAAATAAAAATGTCAGAAGAATAGATCTTTAATTTCTGGCTCCAGAAATAATCTATTATCTGAAATCTAATCAATCACTTCCCTTCTCTCTACTTCAAGTTCCTTAAAATTGATTACAGACCCTCTGCAGTAGCTCCTTGTCTTTCTTATACTGAGGAGCCCAGAACTGAACACAATACCATGGATGTGGGCTAAGAGAGGGGCAGGATCACCTTCCTCAACCTGTTGGCCACATTCTTCCCAATGCATCCCAGGATCCCATTGGTCCTCCTGACCACAAGGGTACACTACCAGCTCATAGTCAACTTTTCATCCACCGACACTTCAGAAATGCTTCATTAAAACCAAAAAGCTGTGTGGCCAAAAGCACTGACAGTTGAAGACATTTCCAGACCACTGACTCTCGTCAATTTAACTAATGCCTCACTTGCATCAGTTCAGAATGCCTCTGCCTCTTCCCATTAGGGCTCATTAAGCTGAAGATGAAACAATGACAGGAAAAAGGTGTCACATGCTTTATTTATTTTATAGCATCTTACTACTCATGAGATGCACCTTATAAGCTAAAGAATGTAGCCCTATGTTCACTCTCTTAGCCCATACAGGCTTGAAGCATTTGATACTTGCTCTAACTGCTGCTGCTATTGCAAATACTGCTGGCTGCCTCAGCTGTCTCAAATAAGAGAGCCCAAGGTTTCTAGCAAACAAGCACAATGCTGTTGCTCATTATCCTTGAACAGTCACAAGGAACATCTGGATGTAAGGAAGTCTATTCCCATTTAGCCATCCTGATTAACCCAATGCCATATATGATACTCAGGCATCCCTTATCCTTGGCCCAAGTTTACTATTTCTTACTGCTTGCTTCTTTTCTTCCCCCTTCTTTCTTTCCAGACCTTTTTCCCCCACTCTGCCCCAGCCCCACAATGCACTCGCTACTATTAAAATCCGCTTGGGGTGTTAATCTACAAAATTTACTTCTAGTCTGTCACTCCAAGCATGAAAAGTTGCTGAAGAGAACATTATTTCTTGTGTCTTCCACTAGACTTGGAAGGAGCTTGTGAAAAGAACTACAGCTTAGCTCATGTATAAATGTGTAACAAAGAATAATTTGCCCCCTCAGAGCCCCAGCAATCCATAAATCCATCAAATAGAGGAGGGTGACACAGAGTAAGGAGTGTGGCTTTTCTCAGGAAAGTGATTGAACAGAAAACGTAGCAACACAGCTCTCACCACTGACAGTTTGGACTTCTAAATTTCCTGCTTCCTGTAAGTGACTGGCTCTCCAAAGCAGGAAAATTTAGGGAAGCATTTTTCTGCTTCAAAGATTTAAATACACTGTAGATACTGGAGTAATCAGAATGAAATTAATTTCAAGAAGAATGCATTTTTTTTATTTTATATAGGTTCCCAGTGAGAGTGTTCTGAATAAATGGCAAAAGACTGCATGTAGGTGTAAAGATTACACATGGTTTTAGGATATCATATCACTGACCAGCATGGGACTGCACAGCGGTATTCCGCTACAGCACATCACAGGAATTTTCTTCGGAAGGGAGCTCTGAAGGTTATCCAATCCAAGCTCCACCTCAAAAATGGTACTAAATGCAACTCTAGGCTGGTTGAATTATCATTCTGTCCTTTGCTCTGGATCATGCCTGTATGCTGACTGAACACCAACAAGCATCACTGTGCAGCACTTATGGATAAAACCATTATAGTAACTGCTTGGAAGGAAAGAGGTGAACTGGAAGCCTATTTCTTCCTCAATGTGTGAAATGCCTGATACTTAAGAGCTACAAGGAACTGCAGATCTGGAATCATACCCTTGTGGCTGCAGGACACATATTGAAGATGTACATGATGTACCTTCAGCACAAAGTGAATAATACCAGTTCTAGATCAGTTAAGAGGGAAGCATAACTCAGTAATGTGCCTAATGCTGGTCTACCTCTGAATGGTTTAAATATGCTTTTGTGTTTTGACTGAAAGTATCTACAGGTCTGGGGTGCTGCCTCTTTTAAATGAAGACATATGGATGAAGGATTCCAACCTTTGCTATACAGGCAAGGCCTTAGCTATATAGCAAAAAAAAAAAAAAAAAAAACCTAAAGAGTAACCTGTTCATCACTTCAAATACTTACCATCCACGAAATACTGCTTTTTGCACCACCTTTACCAACGCTTTACCACCACCTTCAAGATCTAGATGCCTCAAAATGTTCCCTTCCTTGCTGCAAACTAAATTCTTACTATGTTAGCCATCTACTTTGATCTATGTTCACACTGGCCTTCTGCCTATTTTTTAATGCTCAGCTTTCACTACTTTACCTTGTTATCAGTATGGCTGCATCAACTGAAGTCATGTCTTCTCCCCAGCTTGTCGACATTTCTAAGTGTATATCGTTCTTCTTGCCAAATTCTTCATGTTGCCATTTACAGAAGCTTTCCAGCATTTTTTCACCATGATGTCCAATATACATATCTGCCTGGAAATGAAAAACAATTAATGTTATCAAAAATAGGATTCTATACATAGAATTTGGAAACTTTTTTGACTGAGCTAGCAAAAATATTCTGCTTTTTCTGGCATAATATGTCCATGGCAAAACAACTCAAACTTCAGGTGCCAAGACCTTACATGTTAAAGACACAAATTAAGACAGTGCATTGAGAGTGTACATGTACATGTGTACTAGAGTTCATCCAAACTCTAGTCTTATTTATTTCCTGATTTCTCATTACGCATGGTGAGGAAAAGTATAATGATGTTAAGATTCAGAATGTGAACATGAAATGAGATTACTCCAACTGATGAGAGTAAATGGAGAAATAAATTACTTACTCACTGGAAAATTATATTATTTTAGATTAGAACTATTGGTAAGGGAATTCTACTGCCTTATGAACTAAGTGGTATATCAGTTTTTGTTTGTCTAGGGATTAGACGACAAAGAACATCAGTCCTCCTTCTGCAATGCAATGGATTTAAAGGAGATTATTTTTCTATTGAGATACATGAATGCACAAAAAGCAGAGCAGAAGCAGATTTTGCTAAGATCTACCTGATTTTCACATGGAAACTTAGACTGACTTTTAATTGCAAGCACAGAAAAGTCTCAATACATGCAGCACATAAATTAGGAGAAGATTAATCTTCATTAGGGCTGCTTGTCAGTGGAAATCACTACATAATATATGAAAGCTAACCAAGGAAATTTTTTAGCCATTAAAGTTCATAAATGTTGCAAGCTTTTGCGGAACAACAAGCTAAGTAGCATTACCCTCTACAGGCTAAGACAAATGTCATAAATACCTACTGGAGTCTCATGAAGAAGGACAAGTTTAGTCACCCGAAGATTTACTTGTAATCCTAGACTTTTATGTTGGAAAAGATTAAAAACCTAAGAGAGAAAAAAAATCCCAACAAATAAGATTATGAATTTGTATTGCACATACACTAAAAATAACAGAACCCCAAAGAACCTCAAAAGTTCTCATATTCTACTGTGACTGCTTTTATTTTCTGGAATCTGAACAGAATATTAAGATAATGTACTGTGTTGGTCTTCTGAAGTGAAAACAGAGCTTAGGAAATATTCATTCTGGGAACATAAAAAAAGACCTTTTCCTCTCAATGGCCACAATCACTTTACTGTGGCCTTTTTCTCCAAATACTTACACACACATTTAATACTGTTCACATGAAAATTTCTATTCATTTAAATCCATGTTCTTGGACCAAGTGGTCTGAGCGGACATCTAACTCTCAAAATTTCCTATCATTCAGAATGGTCAAAGCTTATATTAATTTTTCAGTTTATGCTCCTTCTTTAGAACAATCTTTCCTTGTACATTACAGATGCTATTTTTTACTGCTTTATGCACCAAATGAGTATACTACAGATCCAGATAGAACTGAAAAGGAATGTAATTGTCTAAATTCATTATTCTTTCTTTTTTTTCCACCACCACTGACCACACAATGCTTTCCCATAACAATGTCATGTCTTCATAACAAGCACAGGTCACCAAAAACTATCCAATATCCCAACCTTTCCAACAACAGCATGGGCTCCTAACCAAAAAGCCATCTTGTTCTCTCACCTTCAGGCTTCCCCGAGATGTATGACCAGACAGAACAGACAAGCCTGCAGCTCTATGGTTTTCTGCTGCAAAACATATGTACTAAGATTTATACCCTGCTGATGGTCCTGTTTTGACTGTGCCGCACAGGTGCTCAATCAGAATCATTAGAAGGAGCAATGAAATCAGCCTGTAGTGCATGCATTGTTGGCAAAACATCAAAATTAGTTTTAAATTTCCTACCATGTTTAAGATGGTTAGAATAAATCTTCTGGCAGCATCTGTTCCATGATAGGAAACCATAGCTGGATCTGCCACCACGACGGTTTCTATGTTGTACTCCTGAGGCAACTTGTAAGAGTATCGCTTTCCTCTTCCACTTTCAGACACTTTTTGAGTCTTGGATTTTCTTTTATCTGTAAACCAAAACAGTGCTTGAGAAACTCATTCTTCAAACTACCCCTGCAGTACTTTTCAGGATTTGTTACCCTTGGTTATATTGTAACTCTCATTATGTGGAAACTAATAACTATGGACTTTAATATGTTATGCTTATTTGCTACTGCCAACACTAAGGCTCATACTAAAGGTCTCTACCATGTATAATATTAGCTTATACCAAGAAAAGAGAAATTTTATCCATGTTTTCAAAGAAAGCCAGAAAGATTATTTCTATCCTTTCAATTAACATATTTATAAAAAGAATATGTGTCTCTTACTTTGGTTTGTGGAAGAAAACTCAACCCATGTTGGGTCTGAAGGAAAAACAGTCTCACTGATATTGCATAATTTTTATCTGTCCATCTTCATAAATCACAGAGAAAATATCTTGATGTCTTGATATCTTAGCATACAAGACAACAAATACAGAGTTGCCACAAAATCATGTATTTGGTAAAATATACACAACAATTCCATTATTTGCAAAGCAGAAATAATATTTCAGATGAATGACACAGAATGACATTGGTTTGTTAAAAATTAGGAAGTGAATTTTTACTGACATGACTTCAAAATCTGTGCTCCAGTCATTATAAGCAGCTGAAGCAAGGTAACAAAGCCAAACCCTGGAAACAGGCCTCCAAATCTACAGAAAGCTACAAATTTAAAACATGTTATGTTTATTGTAAGGTTGAGGTTATTAATGGCATTAATTTTCAGTTTCCCCTTCAAAAACCCAACAAAATCCTCCTTACTACTACAATACATATGAAACCCTCCCACCTAATTACACAGAAACAGTTCAAGCCAGAAGCTGGTCAGATTTACATATAGCAGTTAGCTATCCATTTTAAATAATCTAATTTAAAACAAAATTAAAAATTAAACTCCTTGTTGTAATAGCCAAATTTTGTTAGATCCTCTTGTGAGGATGTAAAACTGGGATTGATCTCATTGAAACCAAGTGAAGTTTCTTCCAGAATCCACAATGGAATATCAGGCTCTCTGTGATGAAAAAAAGCAATGTTTGAGATGACAATTATGTTCTGGAAACAATCAAATATTCAAAAATTTTGAGACAGTGTTTTGCAATTAAACCAATCTCATCTCTATTAGGAAAGTTTCTTCAGTGTATTTTGTAGTACATGACCACTCTCCAAAAAAAAAGTCACTCCTCAGGACTGTGCTAAAAATGAACTCACAAAGTCAATTAACTCACAAATTAAATTTAAAATACAAAATACCAGTGTATTTTATACCAGTGTATTTTATACACAGTGGTCTGTGATTTAAATATACATGTAATATGGATTTTCTGTAAATATAATGCAGATACATATTTTTCAATTTAATGTATAAATTATGCACACTTAAAAAATTTTTATATCCTTTTCTGAATCATTCATAAAAGATTAAACATTTGAATGATTTAGTCCATCCCACTACATCTGAGAAGGTCTTACTGATTCCTCTACTGACACCTCTACATGGTATCAGTGTAAGACTTACTAACACATTTACTAAAAGAAATAAGTATGTATTCCCCAGAAATAAATGTTTGGTGTTTGATGACCTAGAAGTAGAAACAGCTTATAAATTCAGGTTATCTAAAATTAAAGTTGCTTATTTTGATCCTTCAGACACTTGCTTAGCCTTTTAACTTCTGCTATACTCTACCCTTACTCATGTTTGCTAACTGTGGCTCTACAGCCTAGTTTATAAAATATTATGTGTGTTTTCATCACTCTTTTAAGAATTATTTCTAATGAAACCTCAGTGTTAGTATTTGTGCCAAAAAAACACCTCCTATAAGCTATACAACAATGGCTTAACATAGAAACATCTAATGCTGCAAGGGTAAGCTATAGGTCTAAGTTTAAAAAGTAAGCTTATGTGGGTTAGAAAACATCTCTTATGACAGACTTGGTCAATCTGCCTTCCTCCTAGGCACAGTGCAGTTTCCAGCAACAGTTTATTCACTGTTCACTTCTTTGTAAAAGACAGCAGCTAGTGATTGAAAACTTTAAATTTAATCTTAGCATGTACAGAGAATTCTCTTAACACTTCTCTCTAAAAGTTATAGCTAGTAGTGCATTTCTATTCAGAACTGACAGTCCACAATAAAATACATCATTGTCCTAAACTCTAAGAACACTGTAGTAGCACAAGCTGTTGAAACCTCTGTCTTTTGGGATTGTAGTGAATGAGAAGACTACACAGCTCACTAGACAAGCTGGCTGCCCATCATTTGTGTGCCTTAGATATCTCTCCCGTTAACAAACCAATGGACAATCTGTTCTTGGCCAGCCAACCTTTTCCAAATTGCTGGCAGAAATCCCCATCACAAGATCTCATTTATCTGAAAATTGTAGCTCTTTCCCAAGAACTTCAAATAAATTGAATTAGTAATTTTAGTACTACTGGTATTCAAATAACTGCCACAACTGCTGCCAGATAACAAGCGAAACAGGTTTTAGGCAAAAATTCCTGTTTCTTTACATATTCATAAATCAGAAAAAATTACAAAAACCTGGTCATTATTGAAGGCAAAGCATGTAAGAGATAACTGCTGCAAAAAACCCAGCTACATCAATAATTCATGTACTAACAAGACAAAAGACAGATTAAAGATGCATAAATTCATCTTAAAAATTTAATTACATTGCCAAAATAAAAAATAAATTCTACAGGAGAGTTCTGCGCAATAAGACATCTGTTTGTGCAACTATGTAGAATAAGAAGATTCCATATCCATATACTACTTAAACTCAGTTGACTGAAAGGAAAGCTATGAATACTGCATTACTTCAGTAAGAAGGCTAAAAATACTGCAGCAAATACATTTGATATAAAATAGGCAATTAAGAGAAAACAAGAAGAAATGTTAACAAAACAATAATCCCACCCTAAAAAAATCTACTATAATCACAGGTTACATAAAGTATCTAAGCCAACATTAAGAAGAGGCTGTGACTACAGAACTCCTGGACACCTTCAAGTCCTCAGGCACAAAAGCATTTCCTTAGTATATGCAAATGCAGCCCAGACTACAGAGGAATCACCATCACTTCCCAGGGGGTAACCTAGTCATATGGAAATTGCAGTATTGTGCCTACAGAGGGAATATTCAGGAGCTTAAGAAGCCATGAGCTATAATTTGAATAAGGATTTAAATACTTTCCTACAGAGTGCCAATTTTTTTCAGACCCAAGGAGTAGAAATATCTCAAGAAGCACCAGTTTCCATCTTATGCAATCTCATAGATCCATGACCAAGATTGTTTGCACATTTTATTGCATATTTTATCATATATAAACAGGCTGTAGAGCAGGAATCAACACAGCTCTCCCAGCTGACTGCCCAGTCTACATGCCATAAAGTAAGACTTCTGCTTTTGATTCAGCGAAACTTAGCAGGCTTTTCCTGCAATATTCCATCATTCTAAGAGGAAAAGTGCACTGGTATCTCAGGACAGTATATTGTTTATTGCCAGAACTAAGAAGTAGAAGAGGAGTCTTCCAATCTCACAAATTCAGAAGGGATTCAAAATTCACATTTACCATACCCTGGGTAAGAGATTTCTTTTTTTTCCAACATGCCCCATGCCTTCACCATGAGTTCAAGTTTACTGTACAAACAACTTCAGTTTAGAACAAGTGCTTCAGAGGAGGTAGAAGAAAAAAACCTTAACTTCTCAACATGGCCCTTTGCTCTAATTACAACTGCTTACACCACATATTTTCTGTAGCAGTTCTGTACTGGTTTCTTTTAAAGTTTCATGGGCCATATGCTAAAGAAAGGGGTGGAGTGTAAGGTCTATGTATGTGCAACTGGCTCACATAGGTAAATAAATCATACACACTTTCAACAACAGGATATATGTGCAACTGTCAACAATCAAGAAGGCAACTGCTTCTGCCAGGGTGATTCTCTCCCTTGCCTAATTAATAAGAAAACCACCCCATTCACAAAAACAAGTTCTTTGTTCTCTCCAAACAAGTTTGGCTGCATAGCAGCTTTCAGTCCAGCTCTCAATGGTAATGGACAAAAAACAATACCTTCTTTGACTGCCTCTGCTAGTTATCCATGATGTGCTATTATTCTCAATAGTGATCCTTCAACACCTCCAGCACAGACATTCATTCCTTTTGATAATTACAATTCATCACTGGCAATACACATTTGCTTGATAGGTAGCCAGCCTTTGAGATCAATTTGGATCAAAACCAGCAACAGAAATACCTGTTTCTATCCTGACACACAAGCACTCTAGAAGCAAGAGATATGGTTGTAAGATAGGACCCTATTGCTGAGAATTTGCTGTGTTACCAAGGCTGTAGCTGCTCTATGTCACAAAGTTACACCTCTACCAAAAAGGCAGCTGAGACTATCTCAGAGCTCCACATCCTCATCTGCTTTATTTTTGTTTAATTGATCTACTTAGCTTATTATTTTACTTAGAATTCTGAAATATTTATGTAAAGGATTATTTTTTATGTTTTTATTCACCTTTAAGGCTGTACCATGTGTGCAAACATGCACATATGTAGTATGTGTCAGTAGCATAAATATTTTGCTGATATTAACTAAATTCATGTAACACCAAAAAATTGCTCTCAGCATAGAAGAGCTTTTAAGCAAATAACTTACTGTAGTCATTCTTAGTAAAATAACCTGTAGTAGTGGAGTGAGGGACTGGTCTTGCTGGAACAACAGCATTGGTTAGAAAGTGCAGCTATTTATACTCCCTTGCAATAACGTTGTGTCAGAAGATGCTCCTGAGTTATGCACAGCTTGCACTATTTTGAAATTTTAAACCTTGTTGTAGATATAATAAAACTTCCTTCAAGTAGATATTTGATTCTCTGTTGACAGCTTATTTATAAAAAATCAGAGCTTGGAGTGTAAGTTCATTACGAAAGAATAATCCCTTTTTAGAGCATAAGAGAAAGTAAAAGGATATTTGATAATGAACATCACAGAAGAATCATGTCCTTACGGGCAAGTTTGCATCTTTACTCATTTTCATAACCATCACGGTTTGTTACTTTGTCAGATACTCCTCCCCCCTTTTTTGCAGTGCATACACCATGCATACTTTTCATTTTTTCTTTCTCATTCCCATATACATGCAGGCATGCATACTCTAACTCACTTTTCTCTAATAGGGAGGAATAAACAGCTTTACTTAATGTGAAAAACTTGTGATAATACAGAAAGATTAACTTTCAGATAAGCAGTGTCAATGTAATACAAAGCCTAGAATACTAATATAGAACCCACTGGAGGAAGTTACATGTCATTTATTTAATCCCACTGCAAAAAGAGCCTTGCTTTGCTAATTTATCTTTGATTTCAAACTCTGGATGGATGCCTAACTATAAAAAAAATACTTCCAAAATTGAAAAAAAAAAAAAACCACCACAAAACCTGTCACATTTATTCTGTAACTATATAAAGTGGACAGAGCAGTACGAATGTTCAGGAGGGATCAAACAGCCATGGAAAAGTTTAGGCTGAAAATGATCTCCAGAGGGCAGCTAGTCCAACCTCCTGCACAAGTCAGGCCAAGTGTCAGAGTATGATCAGCTCTCTTAGAGCCATTTCTAGACATGTTTTATAAATACCTGAGGATGTAGACTTGACAGTCTCTCTAAGCAACCTGTTCCAGGGGTAAGCATTCTTGTAGGGATTTTATTTTCCTTACGGAAATTGAAATTTCCTTGAACACAAGCTACAACCATTTTATGTCACAGCATATTTTTAAGGAATGTCTGGCGTCACCTTCTCTCTGCAGACCCTTAGGCACCAGACAACTGCAGCTGCATCCTTCCTTTATCTTTCGTTACCTACTTGAAATAACTTAGCTCCTTTTGCCCCATCCCAAATGTCATATAATCCAGCTTCCTAACCATTTCAGTGCACTTCTGCCATTTTCTTTGCATTTTGCCAAGATTTCACTAACACATGAGAAATAAGCCTAAAAATGTGTGCTCATTCTGGTTTATTTCCTAGGAGAAAAATAATTTCTCACAACAACTTTAGAAACACCCTCAGCTCATGCTGAGGTGAAAGAACTGAGATGTCCTCCATCCTTTGAAGAATGATAGCTGATGATGAAGCAGAAAAAAAACCACCATCTTTCACAAAAGCCATTTTTCTCTAAAACTATGAAGTCATCACTATGTGCCAAACTTCTTTTGAAACCCTTCTAGTTCAACAACTTGTCCTACCTGCCATTGAGGAAGATGCATTAGGATTGTTTCATACACATCTAAATGTCATTAATGGAACAAGAAAACAGAAAATTACGTACAAGCATTGCACATGGTGAGTGATTAAGCAGCCCTGATGACTACAGACAAGAACTAGATTTTAGTTATTAAGTTGAAATAAAAAAATGCCTTAAAGATTTCTACTTTCAAATACAAATGCACATTAAGAAGCAGCATCTATTCCTAATGGACAATTCCTTCTCCCAACAAGTGAGACTGCAGCCTTGGCATGCCACCTCAGAGTCTACCGTCGAGTACTGCTACAAGAATAATCAGTTATGCTTCTGTAAATGTTCTGCTGTAACTACTATCTACTTTTCTTAAAAACATATTTGCTACATTATTACTTCTCATTGTGATTATTATATTACCTGTAACAACACCACAGTACTGGTTCTGAGAAGGTGGCTTTTCAGAAATTTTCTCCTCTATGGATCTTTTTCGTCTGTACACCCTGTGTGCATGTCCTGTCACAGCCAAAGTACGATTGAGTGGCTCAATAAATATGAAGTCCTCATTAATCTGTATAAACCCCATCTGCAAAGGAAAATAAAAGGAACATATAAAGTAAGAATTTATTAAGTTGTGCATAGGACTGCAGGAGAAAAAAACCCCACAACACTCCATTTAAGGAAACACTTTGTTTTAGTAACCTTGTGAGCAAAGTGAGTGCCTGTTGCATGCTGGGTTTGTTCAGTTAGGGGTTTTAATAAATGTTAGTTAGTTGGTTCTATGTACGCCCATTTTCCTTCACAATGGTTCGCTCCAAGTTGTCTATCATAGCAGCTTTCCCGTGTCCATCTTATAGCCACCCCCTGCTCATTCCTGAAAGTTCTGTGTCAGTCACCCCATCCTGGTATTCCTATTTGTCCTGGAACCCTGTACCCACCCCTGTTATGTTTCCGTAGGCTGCCGTGGTCCACGTCATTACCCTGTCGTCTGTACCCATTGGGTGAGGGAGGCTTCCGCCCCTGTCTGCCCACCCCCTATTTAACCCCATGCCTCCTTTGTTCAATTGCCATTTTGTCCACGCGCACGCCTGGGGACAGCCACTCCAGCTATCACAGCAGCCACACGGGAAATAAACATTCTCCAGCCACTCAGGACAAGGTGTGCCTTCTCTCTCCGTTTGTCTCTTCTCAGCGTTCATCTACGAAAGCGGCAAACCCACGCGGAGGCTCAGCCTTAGAGCTCCGCACACGCGGCAGCCCTGGTCTCATCAAAGGGCAGCGCCACTAGCCAGGTGCCCCAGCTGCCCGAGGCCGGGACGAGAAGAACAAAAGCCACGAGTGGCGTCCAACGTTGGGGCCACAGCTGCGAGTGGCGCCCAGCCCAAGCAGCAGGGCAACCAGCAAAGTAGCTGACGCAGGTGGAGATTCACTGTCAGGCACTCTGAAGCCACACGGAGAGATGCGCTGCCGCCAAGCCGCAAGCCAAGCCGCCGTTTCTGTGCGGAAGAGCGCCTCACGCTGGACTGAAAACTGGAGCATGGCTTCACGAAGTAAGTCAGTGAAAACTCCATCACCTCGAAGGAGAGCACACAGACTTTTGTCCTGCTGTGTCTGCAAGGGGCAGAAGCATAACCTCCCACGGTCGAAAGCGACAAAGGGAAGCCATTTCTGAGAGCAAGGACCTTGGCTGCAGTTTTAGTTTGCGAAGACGCTAGTTTGGTGAGTATTCAGTGACAGGGATGGACCCGGCTGAAAGCCACCTTCACTGGGGTGGGCTAGCCACGATCCTGAGGGTAGGGGACGCGTGGTACACAGCACGAGTGGCAGCCACCTGCGGACTTCGCCCTTTTTTCTTTTTTTTTCCTGCTTTTCCTGCAGCTGAGGGTGGGATCATGTGGACAGGTAGCATGGGGGCCATGCTAACCTCCCACCAGAGAGAATTTTATATCCAAGTTAAGGAACTCCTAAAGTTGAAGGGTAGTGGTTTCCCCAAAAGTTCTGTTAAAATTTTTGTTCGGTGGTTGTTCCATTCTCTCCCCACTGTCTCCACGGAAGAAGTTAGAAAAAAGGAAATTTGGGAGCGTGTGGGGGCAAAATTAGTGGAGGGAATTGAACGCAGGGATTCCTCCATTAAAGATTGCTTTACTAAGCTGTATTTGCTAATTTGGGAAGTGGTAAAAATGGAAAGCGTGCAGGATGCGAACTGGTGGAGGGGAAAAGCCGCCAAATGAAACCCCAGTTCTTCCTGACCCATGCTCCTACCCTCCTTTCCTTCCCCTTCTTCCCCTAAACCGGGTGGGCAGGGGGGAGTACTCCGCCATTCAAAGGTGCAGGACAGCTCCCAAAACGTGGACCGTGTTCCTGGCTCCCCCAAGTCCCCCTGGCATCCCCGCCTTAGCGGCATTGTCCACACCGCTGAGGTTCTGACCCCAAACCCTCATTCCAATCCCTTTTTCCCAGTTGAGAATCCCAGTTTTAGCGTGACCCCGCGCAGTTTTGCCTCCCTAAATCCTTTTCTTTATTCCCTTGAGGAAGCCCCACCGACCGCATGGCGGGAAACTGCAGCGCCTTTGTCCTCACAAAATGGAGGGTGGGCGCCTGCGGGCACTTCTTCTTCCCATAATCCCTTTGTCCTCTTTGTTCCCTTTGTTCCCACCTTTGACCCAAACCCCTCCTGCTTTCCTGTGGGCATGGGTGCTGCCCCTCTGAGAGATCAGGTTGCTTCCCCTCCCCCTGTTC